>NC_134234.1:162128060-162753060 GCF_965152275.1 Natator depressus
CTTTTGTTTGAGATTAAGTATGCCTAGATTAAGACATTTATTTATGGTGCAATATTTTTGTGAGTTTTCAAGAGGCATATTTTGTGTTGTATTATTTGGACACAGTGTTTGCATGAAAAGCCATCTCTGCACAGACCAGTCTTAGTCTTGGGATGGCCTAACATAACCTGCCCCAGTCACACTGGCATTTGGAGATTCAGCAGAAGAGAAAGATAGCTCCCACAATGACCAAGAAGGGATTAATGAGAGCCTGTGGGCCCAATCAGCCCCACTCAGTTACACCCTTGCAAGATGTCATGCCTGGAAGGAGGAGATAAAAGAGGAAAAGCTGTGCTCAGTGGTGGCTGACAGAGAGGGACTAGACCTCTTGAGCTAGCCCTGTGAAGGAAAGGCTAGCTGGGGCAAGAGCCTAACCAGAGGTTGCTCGAAGCTATTAGCCGATACATATATGTTAGGCATAGTATACACCACATTAATGGGTATTACATGCACAATATTAATATAATACACACACACATACATATAATTAATACCATGTGCTGGGAAGTTATGTTAGCTGAACACATTACGATCTCCCCACAATTCTGTTCACCCATATCAACAACTTTCCAAAGCTGAAGTCAGCTTTGGAATTAAAAACAGGAAGCCTGTCAAAACAAAGATACATGTAGTGGCGTGTCCTAGCACAGGTTGGGATGTACCTCTATGCCCAACTGATTTGGGATGTAGTATCCAAAATAGAGGTAAGGAAAGTACAAAACAGAACAAGTTAAGGAACAGTTACGAACTTGGGGTTGGATTTTAGTGACACGTAAAAATTTTTGTAACTTTTAAAATCATACTATAAATACTGCTAGCTGAAAGAGAAAGTTACTCACCTTGCAGTAACTCGTTTCAGAGTAACAGCCATGTTAGTCTGTATTCGCAAAAAGAAAAGGAGTACTTGTGGCACCTTAGAGACTAACCAATTTGTTAGTCTCTAAGGTGCCACAAGTACTCCTTTTCTTCTTGCAGTAACTGAAGTTCTTCGAGATGTGTGTCCCTGTGGGTGCTCCACTCCAGGTGACGGTGCGTCCCGGCGCCGTTGATCGGAGATTTTCAGTAGCAGTGCCTGGTCAGGATGCACGCGCTTAGCTGCTGTCTTGCTTTCTCGTTAGAGTCTGCCTGAGCACGCTTCATGCGCGCCCCGGCCCCCGTTCCTTCTCTACCGTGGAGAAGTCAGTATAGAACTCCAAAGTAGAGGGGAGGAGGGTGGGGAGTGGAGCACCTACAGGGACACACATCTCAAAGAACTTTAGTTACTGCAAGGTGAGTAACTTTCTCTTCTTCTTCAAGTGGTGTCCTTGTGGGTGCTCCACTCCAGATGGATATGAAGCAGTACCCACTAAGGCTGGTGGGACTTTGGAGTTGCAACAGTGAGTACTGTAGACAGTACTGTATGGCACACTATGGTGTCTGCCATGGTATCCTGTGTGATAGCATAGTGTTTAGTAAATGTGTGTTCAGAGGACCACGTGGCCGCCTTACAGATATCAGGAATAGGTACATTATGGAGGAAAGCAACGGATGTTGACATGGTTTGAGTAGAATGAGTTCTGATGCCTTTGGGCGGTTGAGCATTTTGAATGCGGTAACAGGATCTGATGCAGTCAGAGATCCACTTGGAAAGTCATTGTTTAGAAACGGCTGCACCCTTTGATTGCTTGGTAGTGGAGACAAATAGGCGGGAGGACTTACAAAATGGTTTAGTGCTGTCTAAATAGAAGGCCAGTGCTCGTCTGACGTCGAGGGTGTGCAGCGTTGCCTCGGGTGGAGTCACGTGAGGTTTGGGATAGAATGTAGGTAAGTATATTGGTTGGTTAAGGTGGAAGGTGGATACCACCTTAGGGAGAAATTTAGGGTGGGGTCGCAGGGTTACTCTCTTTGGAGAAGGTTGTGTAGGGAAGGTAGGCCATCAGGGCGCTTATTTCCCCTACCCTCCTTGCTGATGTTATAGCAACCAAGAAGGCTACCTTCATGGACATATGAAGAAGAGATGAAGTAGCTAAGGGCTCAAATCGAGGTTTCATAAGACTGTGAAAAATGAGATTGAGATTCCATGCAGCTGCAGAAGGGTAAATCTCGAGGTAGAGATTTTGGAGGCCCACGAGGAAGTGTTTTATGGTGGGGTGGGCAAAGAATGAATATCCGTCTAACGAATCATGGAAGGTGGTAAGGGCCGCTAGGTGTACCCTGATGGAGCTGAGCGAGAGTCCGTTCTGTTTTAGTTCTAGGAGGTAGTCTAGGATGTTAGGAAGGGTTGCGATATGGGGTGATAACTGTTTGTTTGAACACCACGGGGAAAACTGCTTCCACTTCTGCAGGTAAGTTTTACGGGTGGAGTCTTTTCTACTATGCAGGAGGACATATCGGACTTGCTCAGAACAGGCTAATTCGTGGGTCTGGAACCATGAAGGAACATGCTGTCAGGTGGAGTTTCTGGAGCTGGGGGTGAAGAATTTGTCCGTTGTCCTGGGAAAGGAGATCTGGTCTGTTGGGGAGAGTCCATGGAGGACCATGTCTGTCTCGGTCAAGCTGGGGCAATGAGTATGACCCGTCTCTGATCTTGCGAAGGACCCTGTGTATCGGAGGGATTGGTGGAAAGGCATACCGGAGAGAGTTGTTCCACAGGATGAGGAATGCATCTCTGAGGGATGCAGTCCCGAATCCCGCTCTGGAGCAAAAGAGGTGACATTTGCAATTCTGGGTTGTGGCAAAGAGGTCTAGTGATGGGGTGCCCCATTGGGAGAAGAGCTGTTGTAGTATCGTGGGGTGCAATTCCCACTCGTGTTCTCTGAAGAAGTGTCTGCTGAGTGCATCGACAGTAGTGTTGTGACAGCCGGGTAGGTATGACGCAACAATTTGTATGCACCAATTCCATAATCGGATGGCTTCCATGCCTAGGGAGTGCGATTGTGTTCCCCCTTGTCTGTTGATGTAAAACATACACGCTATATTGTCCGTTAGGATCCGGATAGATTTATTCTTTATGAGGGGAAGAAGGTGAAGGCAGGCTTGTCTCACTGCTCTGAGCTCTAGGAGGTTTACGTGTAGACGCGTCTCTGGCACGGACCAGCAGCCTTGTGCCCTGTGTCCCCTCAGATGTGCTCCCCAGCCGATTAGGGAAGCTTCTGTGATGAGCATGAGCGTGGGGGATTGTTGCTGGAAGGGAACGCCCATGCAAAGGTTCTCTGGTCTCGTCCACCATTGCAGGGAAGCTAGTACGTTTGCTGGAGGAGTCAGTAGCGTCCAGAGGCTGTGCCTGCTGGGTTTGTAATTTGAGTTGAGCCAACTCTGAAGACATCTCATGTGCAGCCTGGCGTACTTGACCGTGAAGGTGGTGGCTGCCATGAGTCCAAGGAGCTGCAGGCAAATTCTTGCCTGTATCCTGGGACAAACAGAGAGCGTACGTATCTGGTGTGTGGTAGTGAGGCTCTGGTTCGAACTGAGTCCAGGTGAGCGCCAATGAATTTGATCTGCTGTGTAGGCATCAGGGTAGATTTTTGGGCGTTTATTTGTAGGCCCAAGGTGTGGAAGAGTGAGATGGTGAAATGGGTAACTTGAAGCGTCTCGGCATATGAGTTGCCCTTGATGAGGCAATCGTCTAGGTAGGGGAAAAGTATAATCCCATGTCTGCAGAGATGGGCCACGACTATGGCTAGGGTTTTGGAGAATACTCTTGGTGCTGTGGAGAGTCCAAAAGGGAGTACCCTGTATTGGAAAGGGTCGTATCCGATTGTGAAGCATAAGAAGCATCTCTGGGACGGATGAATGGATATGTGAAAATAGGCATCCTGTAAGTCGAGGGCTGTGAACCAGTCCCCTTGTTCCAGCGCAGGTATTATTGTGCCCAGTGTGACCATCTTGAATTTTTGTATGCTTACGAATTTGTTCAGTCGGCGTAGATCTAGTATAGGCCTCCATCCCCCTGTCTTTTTCTGGTCAGAAGGTAGAGGGAGAAGAACCCTTTTCCTCAATGTTGTGTCGGCACAGGTTCCACTTGATCATGGATCATGTTGATGATCCACTTCTACGCGAAGTAGGTGCTTGTGAGAGGGGTCCCTGAAGAGGGACGGGGAAGGGTAGGAGGGTGGGATATAAAAGGGTGGAGTAGCCGGACTGAACTATTTCTAGGACCCAACGGTCCTGTGTAATCTTCTGCCAGGCATGGTGGAAAGTCTGGAGGCCGTGGCCAAATGGGCAAGTAGGCAGTGGAATTAAGGAGTGGTCCTGCAGACCCTCGACCAACGCTTCAAATTTGTTGTTTATTTCCTGGAGGGTGGGAAGTAGCTGTTTGCGCTTGGTTTTGTCTGCGCCTAGGAGATCTAGGGCAATTCCTAGGCACGTTGTAGGGTCTGTTCTGAGGCTGGTGACACTGTTGTGTATGTGGCCTCTGGTAAGGTTGATACCGTTGTCTCCTGGGAATTGATAGGTAGATGCCCAGGGTGCGTAGGGTTGCGCTAGAGTCTTTCATGGTGTGAAGGACCTTGTCCATTTTGTTTGGAAAAAAGTTTGTCTTTACTGAAGGGGAGGTCCTCCACTTTGGTCTGCAGGTCTTTGGGGATACCTGATGCAGAGAGCCAGGAAGCTCTACACATAACCACAGCAGCTGTGGTAGTATGGACAGCTGTATCCGCCATGTCTAGAGATGCTTGTAGGGCCATTTTGTAAACAAATTGGCCCTCGACAAGGACTGATTTAAAGTCTGCTCTCCTGTCCTCTGGAACATGTGAAGTAAAGTCAAAGAGTTTATTGTAGTTATCAATGTCATAGCTTGCAAGTAGGGTGGAGTAGTTTGCAATTCTGAATTGCAGAGTGGAGGAGGTATAAACCTTGTGACCCAGGGTGTCAACATGTTTGAGGTCCTTGTCTTGCAGGGTGGGCCAGTAGTGTGACTGTTTTGTCCCGTGGGTCGCTGCATCCACTACAAGAGACTTTGGTTGTCGGTGAGAGAAAAAAAAGTCTACGTCCTTAGCAAGAACATAATATTTGTGTTCAGCCTTTCTGCAAGTTGGTAAGATAGAGGCGGGGTCTGTCAGAGAGCGTCAGCTGGTTCTGGGAGTGCGTCATTTATGGGAAGCGCGATCTTTGAGGGTGCAGAGGGTTGAAGGATTTTGAGGAGTTTGTGTTGTGTCTCCTGGACGTTTTCTAAAGGTACGTCTTGGCTGAGTGCCACCCTCTTGAAAAGTTCCTGGAACTGTTTCAGGTCGTTCACATTCTGTGGAAGCAGAGGCATGAGGGCTCTGTCTGGAACTGATGGAGAGTTAGGAGTCAGCGAATCAGGGTATGGTCCCTGGCCCACATCTTCTGAGGGGGATTCAGGTCCTCTAGAAGTAGATGGAGCTGGAGATGGAGGCACAGAAGGAGCTTGTGGTCTGGTGGAAGAAGCATGAGGTCGAGTGGCAGGAGGAGCTGGCCAAGGGTACCAATGAGGCAAACGCATTGGATAAGAGAAGTCAGGTGCAGCCCACGGTGGAGCGAAGTAGGGAAACTGAAGCTGGTGATTGTTTGCCGTGGTCTGAGGTGTAAAAGGTTTCGGTGGAGGAGGAGAGGCAGGTGGGGAGAACTCCTGCTGTTGCTGCATATCAGGCTTGCTGTCAGTGAAGGTGGCCAGGTCAGGTGGGGACAGTGGCTGGTCAAAGAGTGAGCACTGTGTGTCCAGGAGCGGAGAGTTAGGCTCAGGTGCCACTGAAAGGTCATCTTGACTCAGCAACTGTTGTTGCTGTTCCCTTGGGTCTGAGTGCGCTGCGCGAGGTCTCTGCTCAGAGGCATGCACAGACTTTTGTTTAGCTTTCCCCGGTGCTGCAGGTCTCGTGTGTGCGCCCTGCGGGAGGTCCGCTGCTGCTATGTGAGCAGCAGGCAGGCTCAGTGCCGATGTTCTTGTCGGCACCGGAGCAGAGTGTGCTGTCGGCACCAGGTCTATTTTTGGTGCTGAAGAGGCCGGTGCTGAGGAGATCTTCCTTGCACGGGAACTTGGGTCCCTGGCTCTGTGCTCCGCGAAAGCTGCTGAAGTGCTGGGATGGTCAGAGGCTCCTGCCTTCGGCGCTAACAGCACTGAGGGTAAGGATCTTGCAGGAGACCCTTTACCCTTGTGAAAGTCTCCGCTTGGAGACAGTTGGGCTTCTTGCCTCTCTGCCTGAGAGGGTGAAGCCGTGCTCCCAATAGGTTCAGACCTGGCTGGGGAGCATGAGGGAGAGAGTTTAACAGTGCCCTTCTCCGGAGGTGGCTGCAGGGATTTCCGCATAAAAATAATTTTCAGCCACAGGTCCCTGTCACGACAAGCCCTGGTTTTGAGGCTTGTGCAGTGGAGGCACTTAGCAGGGACGTGTGTCTCACCTAGGCACTTCATCCAGTGTGAATATCCATTGGACTTTGGCACAGAGTCCTGACAGGAGACACACTTTTTAAATCCTGAAGCCCCTGGCATTGTTGAACTTGGAGTGCCGGGGGAGAGTATCTCCACAGGAGACGAGCTTGAGGAAAAAAAGTGGGTTATTTTTGTTTTTTGTTTTTTTTAAATTAAGTAATTATTCTAAAGGAAGGGAAACAACTGGGATGTTATTAACTAACTATTTCTATATTTTTGTGATTGTTTCCTTCAGAGACCAGGGAAGAGTGTTAGCACTGCCCCGAGTCCTGCCTTCAGCCAAGGACGGTTGAGAAGGAACTGAGGGGGGCACGGGATGTGCGCACAGACTCTAACGAGACCCCGAGACAGCAACTGAGCACGTGCATCCTGACTAGGCACTGCTTCCGAAGATCTCCGATCAACGGCGCCGGGACGCACCGTCACCTGGAGTGGAGCACCCACAGGGACAGCACTCAGAGAAGAATATGTACTTTTAAAGCACACTTTCTGTGTAAGGTGAATACGCTGCAAGATAATAATTGCTTCCCAGAAGAAGGATGTGTGTGTCTCCTTTTCATATTGTACTCTTTTGTCTTTAGACAATACATTTGGTTAAGTCGGTTATTTGGTCTCTTGCAAATTTTTAAGAGCAAACCATGAGTGCAGTCAACAATTGGCTACACCTTTGAGTCAATAAGCTGCCTGGAAGGAAGGACCAGCTGGGGCTTGAACCTAACTATAGACTTCTAAAATGTCAGAGCCTCCTTAGGACAGGTAAGTGATGGACTTTTTAGTTTCCTTTTGTTCTTCATAACTACTTTGGCTCCCCTTTGTCTTGGGACCTATAGAAGAGTCAGCCAGGGAAAGGCCTAGCTGCCCAGGAAGCAGCCCAGGGATACAGAAGTGGGTCTGAACAAACAGACATCATCTGCTTTGTACAAGGTCACTGGGCTGGAACCCAGAGTAGAGGGTAAACCTGGGTTTCGCTACCAGCCCACCTAGGGTGAGGTGTGAAGACCACACAGCCAAGGGCTGGGCAGGCCCCAAAAGCCTGAGTTGGACCCAATCTCTCGAATTAGGCTGCCAGACCATCGGCATGTTGGCCTTGGCTTTCCCCAGAAGAAGCAGGCCTAGAAGTGGCCTGGCTGGAGGGTCTAGTCACAGGAAGAGAGAACAGCCCAGAGCCAGAGCTGCTGTCAGCATGGAGTGCCAAAGCAGTAGGAGAGCCCTTACACCATGCCCAGCCCTGAGGGGTGAATCTGCAACTGAGCAGACTCTTCCATGCACATGCACACACTTGCCTATGTGTTTCTGCACAGAGCAGCAGGAAATGGTGATTGACTCCTAGATCTATCTCCCCACCAGCAATGGTAACAATGGAAGTTAAGAATGAATGAGGTTATACTGGGGCAGCATATAGATGAAAGAAGTGACACCTGAGGCTAGTCGGCTAGGGAACTCAGAAGAGGACCAGCTGAAGAGAAAGAATCACAGGCGCAGAGTCTTGGAAGGTACGGGGAGAGGTTTTCATAAAATAGGAGCAATCAGCTGTGTTGAAGGCAGCAAATAAATTGAGAAATAAAGAATGGAAGAGAAGCCTTGAGATCTGTCCAGAAAGTTTCCTGGTAACCTAAAGTGGAGGTGGTTGAAGGCAGTTTATACGAAATGGAGACACTGTTTAATCCGATTTTGAACTGAATGTTCAGAGTGAAGAGGCAGACTGATGTTGAGGGGCTTGAGGTTGTGGGAAATGATGAAATGTTTAAATGCAGAAGAGTGGCTCACTGAGGATGAGAGAGAGGGACAGTTGAGGTGGGGGCAAGGGAGTCAAAAAGGGACAGAATCAAGGGAGCAGGCTGAAGAATTGGTGGCTGAGAGTAGGACAGACACCAGAACTGGAAGCTGGGCTGAAGGTGCAGCATGTCCAGTGTGCAAGCAGGAGGCTGCAGACAGCATTTTTAAAGTTATCTGGACAATGACAGGATTACAGCTGGAGAAGAACTGATGATAGTTATATGCATTTTACTCTACAAAAGTGAAGCAGTAAAGCTATTATGCAGAAAAGTTGGATATACTGCTATTGGAGAAACTCTGTGGGCCTCTGGACTTTAGCTAAAGCTATTCAGGGGCAAGAGAGCAGGAAGAGAGAAACTAGATGTGGGGTTAGTTAGGTTAAAATTAGTTTTAACTGATAGAGCTCAGAAATACCCATCTTCCACTGTAGCAAGCCATAATTATGATATTAATCTACTGTATTATTCTGTACAAGTCTGCTGGAGGGAGCAAAAATTGGCTCTCTCTTCATCTGTCTGCCAGAACATGAGAGTACTCCTATTTTCTTACAAATCACCATTTAAATACAGAAACTGAATTATTTGTTCAGACTAGAGGTTTCAGAATATCCCCTTTCCCACACACACGGAGGATTATTGCTACAAGTTCACACAAGTTATGCGATACCTGCAAGTTCAGATTTTCACCTATTACATGGGAGAAGCGGGAAGTTAAAGAGGAGGCTCTTAGAAATCTTTCAGAAAACAAACCAAACAGCTCTATTGCATTCTGAATATATTCTTTATTATTTCTGAGTGTTGAACTCTCATGGGAAGAATTCCAACTGAATCAAAAGCCAGCTCAAGAAAGTTGAAAGGTGAAATTCTGTGGCCTGCGTTGTGCAGGAGGTCAGACTAGATGATCATAATGGTCCCTTCTGACCTAAATATCTATGAATCTATGAAAGTTAGGCCCCTTTTAGCACAGTCTGTATACAGCTTGAAGACACAAAACCCTTCTCTGTATAAACATTGACATGTCTGTAAGCAGTTTTGTATTGCTTCTGAAAATAGCTGTCCCTGTGCCCCCACCCACTACCAGTTTCTGCCAAGAATGCCCGGTCTTCTTGCTGCTCCTTTATTTAGAGAAAGTAGTGAAAACATTCAACCATCTCACTAGAATTTTCACTTCCTGTTGGCTGGGCATTTAGAAACACTGAAACCTCCATGTTGAGCAATAGACAGGGCCAACCCTCAGTTTTGTGGGCTGCTGGGGGAAGCAAATTGTGCAGGATTCCAGGCAGAATGCCATAACCTGAAGTGGGATGTGTACTTCACCACCATGTTTATCAGACATGTACATAAAACCGCAGAATCCTCATGGATCAACTGCCCTGTTATATGCACTATCCCCAAGTTATGTGAATTTACATTCACTTTCAGGCAACAGTTTTTTGGCGAGTTTTGTAACCACCTGGTGCTTGGATACTGCCGTGATGGATGCTGTACAAAACCCTAAAGCAGATGCAAATGTTTAAAGAAAGGTAGCAACATACTGGGCTATACCTAGGGAAAGAGGGAAGAATAAGAATGAGCAACTTATTAAATTGTTTCAAAGGAGATTTCATTCCTATTTAAGTTTCTTACTCTTTGTTAGAAGCAAATATAACCTTTAGGAGAAATAAAATGTTGCCACACTGTGTAACTCACCAGGTTTCTTCCCTAAACTTCCCGTTTTTCCAGCAGTTCCAGGGATCTTAAAATAAAAAGGCAAATATAAAACTTACACATATTCATATGTTTATTTCTCTTGACTACCAAAATGGCTTTGCTACAGCATTTTCCAAAAGAAGGCTCTGAAGAGTTAGTGACTGTCCTAGAGTGGATCTATCCTTGTAGCAATTCTCAGATGGATTGTCACCCCAAATATTATCTGTAATAGTGAGTAATGAATAATTAAAAACAAACATCTTCACTAGTTTAGGAAGGAAAGAGTGTTTTTAGTTTGGAGAATCTGGGAAGGTTTCCAGCTGTGTGACAGATCATGAACCCCATCAATCTAAAGGGAAGATGATAATACAATTTGAGTCAGAGTTCACAGTGGGCGAAATTGCTCCAGCTAAACCAGATAGAGAACCAACCTCTGAAAATCCAAAAATCCTTTTGCACATCAGAGTTATGAAAAGTCTGCCCAGAAAAAACAGTACTTCTGAATGCCGGTAATATTATTGAAACCTTCACCCCTCTTCTGCTCTCCCCTGCATGCTGCTCTCACTTGTGTTATATCTAACATTAGGCTGTCAGATCCAAGAACAGGAACATGTTTTATTTGTTCTTAAAGTGCACTGCATAAATAATGAACAGTGGAGATTAGATTTATCCTTTAATCTACTGCAGTGTTTCCCAAACTTGGGACGCCACTTGTTCAGGGAAAGCCCCTGACGGGCTGGGCCGGTTTGTTTACTTGCCGCGTCCGCAGGTTCTGCCGACCGCAGCTCCCATTGGGCCCCTCAGCCCAGTGACAGCTAGTAGAGTTCTGTTATTTTCTTTGTTGGGCCTGCTGAAGTGAAAAAACAGATTGACAGAGCCAGAAGAGTACCCAGAAG
The DNA here is from genome assembly GCF_965152275.1 of Natator depressus. Lineage (NCBI taxonomy): Eukaryota > Metazoa > Chordata > Testudines > Cheloniidae > Natator > Natator depressus. Next base: position 162,138,827 of record NC_134234.1, read on the forward strand.
TCACCTACTACAGGACAGGCCCAACAAAGAAAATAATAGAACGCCACCAGCTGTCACCTTCAGCCCCAACTAAAACCTCTCCAGCGCATCATCAAAGATTTATAAGCTACCCTGAAAAATGATCCCTCACTCTCAGATCTTGGGAGACAGACCAGTCCTCGCTTACAGACAGCCCCCCAACCTGAAGCAAATACTCTCCAGCAACCACACACCACACAACAAAAACACTAACCCAGGAACCTTCCTTGCAACAAAGCCCGATGCCAACTCTGTCCACATATTTATTCAAGTGATACCATCATAAGACCTAATCACATTAGCCACGCCATCAGGGGCTCGTTCACCTGCACATCTATCAATGTGATATATGCCATCACATGCCAGCAATGCCCCTCTGCCATGTACCTTGGCCAAACCAGACAGTCTACACAAAAGAATAAATGGACACAAATCTGACATCAGGAATCATAACATTCAAAAACAGGTAGGAGAACACTTCAACCTCTCTGGCCCCTCAGTAAAAGATTTAAGGGTGGCAATTTTGCAACAGAAAATCTTCAAAAACAGACTCCAGTGAGAAACTGCTGAGCTTGAATTAATATGCAAACTAGATACCATTAACTTGGGTTTGAATAAAGACTGGGAGTGGCTGGGTCATTACACATATTGAATCTATTTTCCTATGTTAAATATCCTCACACCTTCTTGTCAACTGTCTAAATGGGCCATCTTGATTATCACTACAAAAGATTTTTTCTCCTGCTGATAATAGCTCATCTTAATTAATTAGCCTCTCACAGTTTGTATGGCAACTTCCACCTTCTCTGTATGTGTGTGTATATGTGTATATATCTTCTTACTATATGTTCCAGTCTATGCATCCGATGAAGTGGGCTGTAGCCCACGAAAGCTTATGCTCTAATAAATTTGTTAGTCTCTAAGGTGCCACAAGTACTCTTGTTCTTATCACAGAAGAGAACTATTTTCTATTTTAATAGAAAAGATGAGTGCTCTTTCAGTATCTACATATTGTACTACTGATAAAAAAGTATCACTCTTCAGTCCTTCCAAAAAGTGAAAAAAGTTAAGTGATGACTACATAAGCACTAATATTCCATATATATATATATATATATATATATAAAATATATATATAGCCCACAGAGACAGTTATAGCTCATTAACACAAATGTCAAGACTTTAAAAAATGTGCACCAAAAGATAGGCTCCTAAATCCTTAGGCACCTAAATCCAATCCAAATAAGAGTTTAGAAGCCTAAATTTAGACCCCCATTTTTTAAATTCTTGACCATAATATTTTTATTTTGAAAAGAAGTGCAATAAGTCAGTAGAATACAGTATATTTCTCATCTTGTTGCAAGAAGGAACTTAAGTGTATACAGACAACCACATAATGACTCAGCTAACACTCACTGATAGATGACAACTGCATTCTCAAATAGATGAGAATGTGCATGAGAAAACATCTCTTAGGTTTAATACAAGATACCATCTCCAGAAAAGAAAAGCGAAACTCCACCCATGTCCACCCCAGCCAACAATATTGACAAAAGCATTCCCCCTTTCAGGGCCTACACACGTGGTCGGAGTGCATCCAGTTTCAGAACTTCTGGAATTAAATTGATATGAATCTAACTTCACCAGAATATGGCTATTGGGTAAGATTAGTTTTTCCCCTGGGCTTGTTCCCTTGGGTTCATTATTACAATACCTTGCTTTGGAAGGAAAAGATTAATATTTTATATTAGGATATTTCCCCTTTTTATATTGTTTCAAGTCATATCTTACTGCCCATTCTCTTTGGTCATAGTACTGTTAACTGGAAAACAGCAATAATTACTCTGATTTGGCTGTACATGACTATCATACGGGCCTTTAATAACGGTAAGTGCCAGGGTACTCCAGGTGTTCTTAACCTTTTTCTTTCTGAGGCCCCCCACAACATGCTATAAAAACTCCAGGGGCCAGCGGAGATAGGGGACGCCGGATTAGGTGTAGTTTGACTTCTATTTTGGGTAGGCAGGGGCCAGTGGGACTCAAGACAACTCCACACGGTGGGGTTGGGAAGGGAACACCACCTGTCTCACCTCAGCAGGCCACCCAGCCTGTCTGGGTGTGGGGAGCAATCAAAAATTATAACTCAAAAGGTCGGGGGCTCAGCTCAAAAAGTTTGAAAACAGCTCAGGTCACAGGCAGGGGGGTAATTAGCGGCTGTGTGCCGGGAGGGCTCCCCTGCGGCCCCTGTTCCCCGAGGGCTTGACAGCCGTGGAGCTGGGTCTGCTCACCCAGGCGGCTCTTACCAGCTGTGTGAGCAAAAGGGGCTGGGAGCTGAGGAGCAGCTTCAACCCCCTGCAGCAGCAGAAGACAAGGCTTTCCGCCTCCAACCTGGCCAGGGCGTGGGGAGAAAAGGAGGTGGAGGGGGCTAGAGCTTCCCTGGGACTGCCCTGCTCTTGCACTGTAGTTTCAGGGGGGAGGAGGGTGTAACACCCCTGTATCCCTCCAACTCTGCCTATGGGCTCAGGGTTTCTGCCCCAGGGGGAGCACCAGGACTCAAAATTCAGCCCTGCTGCTCCCAGCTTCAGCCCTGCGGGGGGGGGGGCTGTGGCTCAGGCTCTGGGTTTTAGCCACAGGGCCCCGTGGCCCTCCTGAAATGGTTCGTGAACCCCCTGTTGAGAACCTCTGGGGTACTCCATGGTAGTTTATACAGGAATATCTCTTTCAAATTTCACCATAACAATACTTTTTTCATGTCCAATAAAGTTGTAAGATAAAAAAACCCTCCGTATGATTCACTGACTTGAAATCATCAAATGAACATTATAAAGTGGACAAATGAGACACACAAAAAGGATAGACTTTGTAATGTTCCATATCTCTTTACCTCAGAATCTTTCAGTCTCACATAATTAGAAGGAAAGACTCCAGATTTGTCACCCAATGTTCCTGTCCACCAGTCACCATCTTTTTTTGTCACAAGAATCATATCTCCTTGTTGAAAGATTAAGTCTCCTTGTTCCGAACTCTCATATGTGTACATGGCAATATATTCTGGAGGAGAAGTTGTTCAAAAAAAATGGGAAATGCTTGATGAATCAAAGTATAATTTTCAAAAAATCTATCTTTATGAAGGTAACACCATATGACCTGTCCAAAGGTTAAATATTCATAGCTTTCTGCTCTATTGCTTCTGTGTAGGCAATACCTCACTCCAAAACGTTTTCCCTTCCTTCACAAATGAGGTTTAATATTTAAATTTCTAAATTAGATCTTCTTCAAGACTACTTAAAGTTCTTTAAAGCCTTCTATTCTTTAAAAAAAAAAAATCCTATTATGGATGAAGTTATTTTTGGTAAACCTCTAACATGAACTAAGTATATATCTATTTTTTTTTAATTAAAAAAACAAAACAAAAACCTCCACCCAAACTTGTTCTTCGAGATGTGCTTCACATGTCCATTCCACTTTAGAGGTGTGTATATTTTTGCCAGTGCACCGAAGCTGGAAAATTGTTTCCCATAGTGGTCCCAATCAGGGCAGAGCATGCACCCTCTGAACATTCATGTTGCTAGCCAAAAGTATACAGGGGTGGAGCCAGCCAAGCCCTCTCAATTACTTCACTCCGGAAGCCAGTACTTGCTGTGACTCTGATAGAGAAGGGAAAGAGGGTGGGTTGTGGAGTGGAATGGACAGGTGCAACACATCCTGAAGAACAACTACTGAACAGGTAATGCAACCCTTTTTTCTTCTTCGATTGCTTACACGCGTCCATTCCACTTTAGGTGGCCCACATGCAGTTCTAGATGGAATAGGAGATCAGAGTCTACTTAAACAAGGACTGCAACACCATGCTCCTAAATCTAGCCTCAAGGTTTGAGGCTTGGAAGGGAGCATAATGTGTGATGAACATATGTACAGATGACCAAGGTGCAGTCCTGCAAATTTTACGATGGGAACGTGACCCAAGAAAGCAGCCAATGCTGCTTGTGTTCTCACAGAATATGCTAAAATTCTGAAGGGTGGAACCTCAGCAATATCGTAGCACAGATGAATAGAGGAGATCCAGGAAGAAATCCTCTGCGAAGTGACAAGTTGCCCCCTCATCCTGTCAGCAAAGGAGACAAATACTTGAGGAGATATTCTAAACAGGTAAAAGGCTAACACACCCTATGGAAGTCCCAAGTATGGAGTTTTTCCTCATCTTAGAGAGTGAGGTTTTAGGAAAAAAGGTTAGTAAGTATATAAGCTTATTTAGAATTCAACACCACTTTTGTGAGAAATTTGGGGTGTGGACACATGTTAACTTTCATAAAGATAAACATAAAAGGAGCATCAGCCAGCAAAGCCTGAAATTCTGTTACCCTCTTGGTCGAAGTAATAGCCACCAAGAACACTACCTTAATTGAGAGATGAGAAAACAAATCACATTAGTTATAGGTTCAAAAGGAGGCCCCATTAAAACTGAAAGAACCAAATTCAGATCCCCAGATGGTGTTGGTCCTAAGAGGAGGAAAGATCCTGTCCAAACCTTTCAAGAACCTAACAGTTGTAGGGCTGGAACAAGACATATCTTCCATCTACCGGAGGATGGAATGTGGCAACAGCTGCCAGATGAACCCTCAGGGAAATGGTAGAAAGTCATTTTCCCTTTAGGTGAAGCATGTAATCCACAGCAGACTGAAGGGGAGCTGTTGAAGGAGAGATATCTTCCTGCTGCGACCACATGGAGAATCTCTTCCAATTCTTGAGGTGAGTATAAGTGGGAGGGTTTTCTGCTATTTAAAAGATTTTGCACTCCAAGGGAACAGACAGCCACCTGGGAAGTCAGCCATTGAGCATCCAAGGAGTAAGGTATAGGCTACAAGGTTTGGGATGCAGTCTGGCCACGGTCCTGCAAAACTATGTCCCCGAGACTTAAGGGAGAGGTGTGGGATCTTGAACTGAAAGACTCAACAGGTCCGAGAACCAAAGCTGATGGGAGCATGCTGGTGTGATCAAAATTAGGATTGCATGATCCTGTCAGAGTTTGCTCAAAACACTTGGCGCCATAGGGTTGGGAGGAAAAGTGTAAAGATGTTTCCCCTTCCAGGATAGCAGGAGGGCATATGACACAGACCCTGGCCTCTGCCCTGCCCTGGTACAGAGAACTGGTGACACTTCCTGTTCTGTTGAGTGGCGAACAAGTCTATTTCTGGTATTCCCCAAATTTGAAAAATGCACTTTGCTTTGTGATCTTTGCTAAATAATCTGCTGAGATGATCCACTAGAAGTTCTGAGATCCAGGAAGGTGAGGTGCTTTGAGCATAATCTTATTCCTGATACAAAAAGACCGAAGTTTCACTGCCACTTGGCACAGGGTGTCTGTCTAACCTGTCACCTCCCTGCTTGTTTAGACAGAATATCACAGCACTGTTGTCTTTGAGAACCTGTACAAAACAACTTTTGATGCAGGGAACAAACACTTGACAGGCCAGGCTCAAAGCTCTTGAACACGGATGTGGAAGGAGAGATACTGATCTGTCCAGTCCCTGAGTCTGAAAATCCCCTAGATAAGCTCCCCAACCGAAAGATGAAGCATCCAGGATTAGGGTCATGGAGGGCAGGGTTGGGCCAAAAAAAACCCTTCTTTGGATATAATGGCAGAGTCCATCCACCAGTCTGGAAATGACAAAGCACTTGCAGGTATGTGAGTCAGCACATCCAGTGGATGATGAGACGGATGGCGAGATGGATGTCAGACAGTCTACAACAACCTCTGCATGACACTGAGGTGAAGTCTAGCATGCTATTTCATATGTGCAAGCGGCCATGGGACCAGAAAGTTTCAGGCAATTCCTCACTGTCATATGAAGCCTTGAAGTATTTGCCCAGGTCCAAAATCACCTGAAACCTGGCCTGAGACGAATACAATCTTCACTGTCGTCAAATCAAATACGTTTTTATTAATTTGATTCTCTGTATAAGGAGAACTGATTTATCTTTCTTGACTAACAGGCCCAACAAGCGAAAGAGGGATTGGAACTTCTTCATGGCTACCACTACTTGCTGTCTGGACCAACCTTGAACCATTAAGTCATCCAGATATGGGTACACCTAAACATCTGCCTTCCTGAGATGTGTTGCAGACAATGCCATGCACTTTGTGAAGACTCAAGGGGCTGACAAAAAGCCAGAGAGGACCATCATAAACTGATAATGAACATCTGCTACAAGAAGTCTTAAAAGCTTTGTGGCTTTGGTGAATGACCAAATGGAAGCAGGCATCCTGTAAGGGCAGGTTTACACTATGGGGCTAAGTCGACCTAAGTTACGCAACTTCAGCTACACGAATAACGTAGCTGGAGTCGATGTACTTTAGATAGACTCACTGAGGTGTCTACACCACACCCGGTCGATAGGAGAAACTCTCCCATCGAATTACTTTATACTTCTCGTTCCGGAGTCAATGGGAGAGTGATCAGCGGTCAGTTTAGCAGGCCTTCACTACACCCACTAAATTGACCCCCGGTGGATCAATCGCCACAGGGTTGAGCCACGATAAGTGGAGACAAGGCTTAAGTCATGGGCAGTGAACCAGTCGTTGGGGTCTAGGGTTGGGATAACAGATGTAGGGGTAATCATATAAAACTATCTTTTTTCATGTATCTATTGAGTTTTTGCAGCTCTAAACGAGGTCTGAGGCATCCCTTGGACTCTCCAACGAGAACATAGTGGGAACAGACTCCCTTCCCGCAATGCTGACTCTGCTGCTCCTAACTGTAATAGAGATTGGCTTCTTGAATCAGTACAGTCTTGTGAGAATGGCCCTTGAAAAGGGGTGGTGAGGTGTGTGGGGAAGGGGAATAGAGGTGAATTGCAGGGTACATCTCAGTTCCACATTTAGAACCCAATCGATAGATTATAATGGGGGTCTAAGTGCTTAGGAAGTGGGACAACTTGCTGCAGGAGAAATTAAGAGTGGCTTGCTGACCTCAACTACAGAATCAAACAGACTGCTTAGATGTTACAGATTGTTTAGAGGTAGCAGAAGGTGGTCTCTTCCTCTGAGACTTATGGCATCCCCTGGACTGGTCTGGCTACCTTATTGGGTAGAACAGGTACCTTTGCTGGACCTGAAAGCAGAAGTACTTTCTCTTAGGACTGGTGTATAAAAGACTTTAAGGTTGCCCTAGACTCTGAAAGAGAATCCAGACTGTAGTCAGTCTTCTGAGAGAATGAAGGGCAAAGCCTCCATTGTTTCATAGACTTTGGTTGGAATGCCAGATGATTGCAGCCAAGATGCAAATGGAAGATGCTTGAGCCCTTCTGAAAAGAGATTGTGAAGCATAATATCCCGCCTCTGACTCAAAGGACAAATTAGCACACTCTGAATGCCAAGGCAGCATAGTAACAAGTAGAGTAGCAGGAGACCAAGACCTGATGGGAGGGGGATGGTACTGGAGGAAGAATCTGAGGCTTTCCTGCTGAAGGGATCGTATGTGTGCTCTGCTGCACAACAGAACTTCCAGACCCTGATGGTAATAACAAAGGTGCAGTCCCAAACAGCACCAAATGTGCAGATACCAAGAAATATCCCAGTCCTGGGGGGCAGGATTACTCAGTAACTGAGCCTCATCCTGCATCAGTGGTGGGTCTGACACCAATAAGCAGAGGAGATGCCTGGCCACTGCAAACACTTCAGATGTCATGATATTGATACAGTAGGATGCAGCATAGAGGAAGTTGATGCCATTGAAGGTCCTGGCAATGGAGTCAGCCTCTACGGTCTTGCGTGAAGGGACAGAGTCGATGACTCTGCATTGCTAGAATGCTGCACTAGGAGTGCCTAGTGGGAACTGCCTTAGCTCTAACCTCGGTACCGGTCTTCTTCTTGTGCAAGTCGGTTGGGGACCTTGCCCTCAAGACGAAGAAGAGGTTGAAATGGTGGACTTCTTCTGCAGCTTGCTCAGTACTGAAAATGGGTATTGGTGTGTCTAGGTTTCTCTGCTACCGAATCTGGTGATGTGCTCTGAGACAGAGTCAAGTCTGAATCCCCATGTACAGAGCAGCTGGGGTCTAAAGAGGGAAGGAAAATTGTTTCCCTATCTCAAAGTCAAACATCTCTCAAGTTCTTAGTCCTGGTCTGAAAGACCCACACAGATAAGGCATTTATTATGCTTCACGTATACTTCTCCAAAACACTTTAAACAGGGAGTGAGGATTGCTGACTGGTATAGACTTGCTACAGCCAGAATGACGCTTAAATCCCAGAGACTTATGCATGCCCCAGTACCATGCTAAAAGCTCAAAGAAAAAGGAGATAAAAAAACAAGACGTTTTTCATAAACAAGTGCTACTAATAAACAGTTACTCATCTTCTCGTAACTGTTGCTCTTCGAGATGTGTTGTTCATGTACATTCCAACCAGGTGTGTGCATGCCACGTGCATGCCAGTCAGAAGATTTTTCCCTTAGCAGCATCCATAGGGTTAGCCTGGAGGGTGGGTATTGGAATGGACATGAACAACACATCTCGAAGAACAAGTTACGAGAAGATGAGGAACTGTTTTTTTTCTTCGAGTGCTTGTTCATGTCCATTCCAACCAGGTTACTCTCAAGCCAAAATTCAGGAGGTGGGGCCGGAGTTATCTACTGACTGGAGCATGGCTCATCCAAAGGCTGCATTGTTTCTGGCCTGTTGTGTGATTGCATAGTGTGTCGTAAATGTGTGTATTGAGGACCATGTTGCTGCTCTGCAGGTTTCCTGGGTGGGGACCTGCGCCAAGAACGCAGCTGAGGAGGCCTGAGCCCTGGTGGAGTGGGTGGCGACCGGCGGGGTGAGCACCTTCGCCAGGTTGTAACACTCTCAAATGCAGGATGTGATCCACGACGAGATGTGTTGGGATGAGACAGGGTGGTCCTTCATTCTGTCCGCCACCGCTACAAATAGCTGGAAGGACTTGCGGAACGGCTTAGTTCTCTCTATGTAGAAGGCCAGTGCTCTGCGTACATCCAATGAGTGAAGCCTAAGCTCCCAATCGCAGGAGTGTGGCTTGGGGTAAAACACTGGGAGGAAGATGTCTTGGCTCATGTGGAACTGGGAGATAACTTTGGGGAGAAAAGCCAGATGAGGCCTGAGTTGGACCTTGTCCTTATGAAAAACTGTGTAAGGGGGCTCAGATGTAAGGGCCCTGAGACTTTCCTAGGTGAGGTTATCGCCATGAGGAACGCCCCTTGTTAGAGAGAGAGAGAGCGAGCAAGCGCAGGGAGCACGTCGCCAGCGGCTCAAATGGAGGGCCCGTAAGCCTGGTGAGAACCAGGTTAAGGTCCCAAGTCGGGACAAGCTGGCGCATTTGCAGGTACAGTCTGTCAAGGCCTTTAAGAAAATGGCTGACCATAGGGTTCGTGAAAACCGAGAAGCCGTCTGCAGCCAGATGGAAGGCGGAGATGGCAGCCAAGTGGACCCTTATTGACGACAAGGATAGCTCCTCTTGTTTAAGATGAAGGAGGTAGTCCAGTATGAATGATATTGGGGCAAGTGTTGGTGACTGATTGCGTTGCTCCGACCAGAGAGAAAACCTCTTCCACTTGGCAAGGTAAGTAGCCCTTGTAGAGGGCTTCCTACTGCCAAGGAGAACTTGCCTGACTTGATCTGAACAGGTCAGTTCCACAGAATTTAGCCATGGAGCATCCAGGCTGTGAGGTGGAAGCGACTCTAGGTTTGGGTGCCAGAGGCGGCCGAGATCCTGTGTGATCAGGTCCGGGATCAGCGGCAAGGTGAGCGGGGTTGTCACTGACATTTCCACGAGCGATATAAACCAGTGCTGGCGTGGCCATGCCAGAGCGATCAATATGACCCAGTCCTTGTGGATCTTGAGGAGCACCTTCTGGACCAGCGGTATTGGTGGGAAAATGTAAAGCAGATGGTTCCCCCATGGGAGAAGGAAGGCATCTGCGATGGAACCCGGGTTGTGACTCATGAAGGAGCAGAACAGTTGACACTTCCTGTTGCTGTGTGTGCTCAACAGGTCTACCTGTGGAGAGTCCCAGAGACGGAAAATTGAGCTTGCTACGTCCGGCCAGAGGGACCACTCGTGGCCATGAAAAGTTCGGCTGAGACTGTCTGCCAGCTCGTTCTGTACTCCGGGGAGGCATGAAGCCTGCAGGTGTATCAAGTGCTCTATGCAGAAGTCCCACAGCATGAGGGCTTCCCAGCACCCCCTTGTTTGTTTATATAAAACATTGCCGTGGTGTTGCCCATGAGGACTGAAATGCACCTGCCAGCTATGTGGGCTCTAAAAAGCTGGCATGCTAGACGCACTGCTCTCAGCTCTCTGACGTTGATATGCTGAGTGAGGTCCACCTGAGACCAGAGGCCCTGAGTCCTGAGGTCTCCCAAATGAGCTCCCCAGCCCAGATCCGAGGCATCTGTCACTGATGAGAGGGATGGCTGAGGGCTGGTGAAAGGCGCTCCCGCACAAACCACCTGTGGGTCGAGCCACCACAGAAGGGAGTCCACTACAGGGTGGGGCAATGTTATGACGCTGTCCAGAGTGTCCCGGGCTGCTTGATAAACCGACCCCAGCCATGACTGGAGTGGGGTAAGTCTGAGACTGGCATGCTGCACTACGTAGGTGCATGCAGCCATGTGCCCCATCAATTTCAGACATTTCTGTGGTTATGGGGAAATGCCTGAGGCCCTGTATAATGTCCCATAGCGACCGAAACCTGGCTTCCAGGAGGTACGCCCTGGCTTGAGTCGAGTCCAGGACCGCGCGTATAAACTCTATCCTCTGCACCGGGGACAGAGTGGATTTAGCCTCATTGAGAAGGAGACCTAGTTCGAGGAAGGTCCTTCTTATGAAGTTTACCTGATCCTCCACTTGGGATCTGGAGTGGCCTTTGATCAGCCAGTTGTCGAGGTAAGGGAAAACCTGAATCCGGCGCCTGCGCAGGATGAGGAGGATTCGGACTTGACTGGACCCCAGCCAGGGCAGGAGTCGACGAGACTCTGGAAGGCTGTAGGGAGGAGGCGGTCTGTCCCACGGCACTCGTGGACGCCACCGACACTTTGGGTTTTGGCTGAGGGTACCGACCCCCCTCTGGCCTCCTCTTCTTTAGCGGCGTTGAGGATTGAGAGCGTGGCCGCACCGAGGACGGATTCTTGTGGCCCAAGCCGTGATGGTGCCGAGGAGCCTTAAGAGTCCTTGGCTGGTACCGGTTTGTGCACCGTCTGCACCAGAGCACCGTGCACCGACAAAGATGTACTCGGTGCAGGTTCTGCAGGTCCGGGGTCGGAGTGTGGCCATAATGCCATCTCCATTAGCAGAAGTTTAAGTCTCTGCTCCTGATCTTTGAGGGTTCTGGGTCAGAAACCCTTACAGATCTGGCACCTTTCTTTCTGGTGACTCTCTCCCAGGCACCGCAGGCAGGAAGAGTGAGGGTCACTCTTAGGTATAAACTTGCTGCAGTCCTTGCAGACCTGGAGACCTGGGCATACCCTAGAAACAGGGAAATGTTGTCAGGGGGAACCTCCCAAACAAGCTAACTACTACTATTGAAAAACTATTAACTAACTAAAGAAAAACAACTATTTACACAGTATGAACTGTAAAGACACTGCTAAAGCGCTTGCTACAGGAGCGAGCAATGTTCCAGCTAGCTGTCACCGGTGGTAAGAAGGAACTGAGTGGGTGGGGGGTTGGCAGGGCGCTATATTGGGCGCCATGAAGGTACGATGCCCAGGCCGACCCTACGGACGCTGCTAAGGGAAAAATCTTCCAGCTGGTGTACACGCGGCGCACACACACCTGGTTGGAATGGACATGAACAAGCACTTGAAGAAGAAACTATAAACTACAACCATACTAAACTATTTACAATAAAAAAACTCCAGCAAATATTTTTCTAAAAACAGCATGGGAGACAGTGAAGCTCAGACACGTTACAACTACTGACCGTGAGCAGTAAAAGGAATGGATGAGGGGGCAGGGAGACTCCATCCTTTTATATCGTTGGCTAACATGTGCTGTCCTGATGGATACTGTTATGGGGAAGAATTCTCCAGCTTCAATGCCCTAGCACACACTCTCCTAAAGTGGAATGGACATGTGCAAGCACTTGATGATGATTTGCTTTATAAGCATACTTATATGGGTTCAATTTTATGGGTTCAATTTTATGCTGAGAACTAGCATTTTCAGTCCTGGCATACAAAATCCCAGTTTCTGAACTTCTGATACAGTCTTCCTTTTACATATGTCAGTTGGCTCTCATGAACAATGAATTCTTTCATTACTTGAAGCTTCGTATGGAGACAGCCAATCTCATTGTATCCTACACAACAGTTGGCTTGAAAATGCTAAGATAATGGTGGAATACATAATTTTGTTAAAACATGGTCAGCTACTTGGTATTCAAGAGCAAAAAACACTGAAGCAGACTGATGTTGAGAAATGCAATGTGTAATTTAATTACAGAACTCAATGAAAACCTTTACAGTTTGGAGTGCAAATAAGAATCAGACAAATCAGTAACATTTTCTGAAGTAGTATGCACATTACACAATTCACTCAACTGTAAAAAATGGAGCTGCTCAGAGGTATACCAGAGATTTCTGAAAATATTCTGGGTTACACACTCTACTTGTGGAAAAGAGTGGCAAGCATGGCATGTTTAATTGTTGGTGAATAAGTGTAGACTGAAATACTATCCTCAGAACTAAAATCCTAACTAGCTTTCATCAAAGTCTGATGAAGAAGTATTCTGAAGAATACTTATATAGGAGTTTCCTTTCCTAGAGAAATTATAAAGCTGCCAAATCCATACAAAACTTTTTTCAAAAATATTTTTGAAAGTATATGCTTTTAGTACAGTGTGTAAAATATTCAGATAATCAAACTGAAAAACACAGAACGGTATGACAGAAGACATACAGTATCCCAGGTTGTAGCTATAGAGCCAAGACGGGAGGGAGATGTTTTAGCAGTTCTGTATTTTCTTTCAAACAGCCTTTGAAAATCAAGCAAGCCAAATTTTAGAATCCTTCTATAATTCCACTTTCTACAGTGGAATTTTTATCAGTGGCAAAATACAGACTACATTGTGTGTGATAAAAATTGTCCAAAATGATTCCTATTAAATTACAGTTGTACAGATGATGTTTTAAAAAATAAAGAATTAAGGCACTGCTAAAAAGACTGATAAAGATATTACTATTTTGTAAAATATATTTAGTTTCACACATGTGCACATACATACAGGTCTTATACCTTGCTTTATGTGCTTTTTTGACAATTAAGTAACCAATTCTGAAACAGATTAATTCCAGTAACCCCTTTCAATCATGAATCAGATATGATATAGGTCAATAATTAAGTGAAAAAAATGACTGAATTGAACTGGCCCAACTATTGCTGGACGCATTAACATTTAAATGCAACCCCCCCCACAAAAAAACCTCCCCTCGTGTCAATATTACTTTTAATACTAAAAAAATAGGGACCCTACATGTTTAATAACTGAATCCAACTTCTACCAAGCTAACACACCTTATGAAAAGGTTGTTATGCTGACAGGAGTTTTATCAACAATATCCCTGAAGAAAAGTTTTGTATCTGTTTCCTGGTATCACTCCAGCCACACCTGTGCTAGCAGTGGTGTGGGCTCCAATGATGGCAAAGGTCTGGCACATTTAGCACCTTGTCATGAAAAAAATAGGTACAAACTTGTAGACTACTGTAAGTACTCATATGGTTTTCAATTAATAATAATTCATTGATGGAAGGTACTTAATGTTCAAAATGACATGGGAACAACAAAAAATACCAATATCTAACTCAAGTCACTTAGTGCAGTCTTTGTTATTTGCTATTTATTTATATTTAAATCTAACCTTCTTGGGTCAAATAAGACAGCACAAATGAAAACTATTAAAAATTTTACAGTACCTACATGCCTGTTTGGATAATTATCCCTTTCCTCATGATGGGATCAGCACTGATTTGTCTTCCCTTCCTAAGAGGTGGAGAGTTTTGGTCTATCCCACATTTAAATAGGAAAACAGGCACTGCAGGATTCAATTTATTCACAAAGAAACATTGCGAATGAAAAACTAAAATTTTGGGAGCCAACTTATTAATTTAATTAATATCCTTGCCTATCTTGAAGCATGTACGCATGTTTTTACATGCCATATGCTGCATATACACACACAGTGTATCTTAAAAGAAAATACATCCTTTATGCATTTTCAAATGCTGGGCCCTTCCTATTGTAGACAGAAGGCTAGAAACAATCAGAAATATGGGACCGATTCTTGACTGCTTATAAATGACACTGCATAAATTAATGTACCTAAGTTAATTAGAAACATATTATTCTTATGGAAATGAGCAGTTTTACAAAACATGCAGGACATAGCCTTGTAGTCATAATTAATTCTGGAGGTAATTCAAGTTCTTACTTTGTAAAGTAACAGGGCTTGATCCTGCAATGGTACTGAGTACCACTAACTCCCATTGGATCTGGCTCTGAACTTGTACTTATTATTAGAGAATTTCTTTTATTAAACTATACAGTAAGATGATACTAACGCCATTCATTTCAAATTCTTACCTTCACCTGACATAGCAGGTTTAGTTGCTGGTGATGTTACTCTCTTTAGACTAGCAGGACTTTCTGAAGAACCAGAATCCATGCTTAAAGAGAAAATATTAAATACTTTAATTTCTCTAAATTTAACAAAACAAACTAAATGTTTTAATAAAAAAATACACTAAAAGCTATATCCATGAACAAACTATCTCAACTTGTAAAGCAAAATGATAGTAAATTTTAAGTTTTAAACCTCAGCATGACAAAATACAGTTTAAAATCATAACTGGATTGAAAGCAAAAACTGCAATGCTCCCCAACAGAAAAATGTAAAATTCATTCTAGTTTTCATTATCAACTAGAACGTTGTTTTCACACGATGTATTGTATTAGATTACAATCTTACAAAACTCTGTTTGTTAGTAAAGTGAATACAGGAAAGTGGCACCTCTTTAGTCAATAGCCCTACCCCATACATATTTCAATTTCTACTTATTTTATCAACTTAAATAAGATTTTGCTACTTTTTCGTCTTGTTGGCATTGTGTAGCCGAAACAGCTACAGGAGAATAACCTGAATTCTGTTCCCACTCGTGCATCAACAGAATTGTTAGCTAAACTCTAAATGCAGAATTGTTGTTGGCGATACATGATGCAGGAAGAATCCAGCTTTGCTTTCATATCCCAAGCTGAGTTTGCAGGTAGGACTGGAAGTTAAAGAAGAGGAAGCCAAAAACCAAAGCTCATCATTTTATTTGTAAACTGAGCCACACCGATCTGAAACCAGAGACACAAATATGGCTACACAATGCCATTTTAATAAAGTCACTTTTCAGAGGCAACATTTTAAAAACAAACATACAAGTACACACATTTTAAATAGGAACAACATAATATTAATTATTAAATAAAAATGCTGCTAATTCTAACAAAAGCAACCAAACAAAATACCTTGTCGACTTTCTTATGGGGCCTGAAATGAGTTTCACATATGATTTCGGAAACCATCCCTTTTGACCTTGGACCTCTCCAAACCACCACATGTCTTGCTGTTCCAGAACTGTGATGATATCATTTTTGTTAAAATTGAGGTGGTTGTCTTTTTTGGCTCTCCAAGGATACAAGGCCTGTGCTTGAAGGCCCTCTACTTTTTCACCCTATTGTGGTAAGAAAAGAAAAGTGAATCATGTAGAGTCTTTTGCAAAGAAGGCTGCTAAAACTAACTAACTAAATAGAGGTATTCACTTACAACATTCATTTATAGACACAGATCTATGTGTTGACTGTTTCAATTAAAATAAGCTTTTTACTCAAATAAAGCCAAACAGATCATTTTAAAAAAAATACAATCAAATGGATATATTAACACAGTCCACCAGTATTTCTATATTTGTATTAATTAAAAGTGCCTGGTGCATACACTCCTGTAAGATATTTAATAATTTTTCTACACACTGTAAATATAAAAACAAGCCTTGCCCCAAGGGCTTATAGTAAATCTCACAAAAAAAGTGTACATAAAGAGAATCTTTTTGCTATAGCTTATTCATTATGCCATCTTGCATTCTACTTGCTTTTTCGGGGTTTACATGTCTAGCACATCTCAGAATGCTATGTCTATGTACCAGCACTACATATTTTTCAGCCAGTGTTGAGGCACTGATCTAACAGATTGAGCACAGGATTTGGGTTCAGGAATAGAGCTGAGAGAATAACTGATTTTTCGGTTCTCTGGAAGTTCTGGAAAAATTTTTTAAAAAGTTTGCGAATTGGGTTGAAATGAATTTAAAAATGAAGACAAAAATTATGCAAATCAAAGCTAGTTTGACCCAAAACATTTTGTTTCCAGACATTTTTTAAGAGCTAGATTCACAAAACGATTGGAGGAGGAAAAGGTGTTGATGCTGGTCTCCTGATAAAACTTCTAACCGCTGGTCTAACTCCCTCACCTGAGGTGTGAGAGACTCAGGTTTGAATCCCCACTCCGAAGCAGAGATTTGAGTCCAGATCACTCCCCCCCCAGGTGACTGTCCTCATCACCAGACTACAGAGTTGTTCTTTCTGGCCCAATTTATTCAAGCATTTAATAAAAAATGGAACAGCATCAGAAGGAAAAAATGAGAGAGATGCAACCCAATTGGTTAGGGTACAAAGCTGGGAGTGGGAGACCTGGGTTCAAATCGTTGCTCCAGAGCAGGAAACTCGGGTTTTAACCCCCATAAACCAATTGAGTACAGTAATCACTGGGATAAGAGTTATAAAGGGGGACACCACCATCACCTCCTACTCTTCTTTACCACATTTTGGGAATCTAACCTGAACATTTTTTTCCTGCCTAAAACTATTTGGTGAATGTGTGTCAAATTCACAAATAGTTTGAGGTTGACCAAAACGAATTTTTTTGACAAATTTTTTGTCCAAAAAATTTCACCCAGCTCTACTTGAGAACTCCTAGAATGCCAAATTGCACTTCCCACATGGCTTTGTTTGACGTCTTCATCTTGAAATACTTTACCTCCCTTAGAGGAATGTTGCAAGGGCTGGTCAATTACTGTTTTGTCATTGCGTTGCGAAAGCGAAAACGTTAGGCTAAGTATGATTTCTGCAGATATAGCCACTTACCTGCCCCAAGACAGGAGAAGGCGATGATCCAGTAACAGTGGCTGGGGTGAAGGCTGATCTCTGCCTCACCTGCCCTGCACTTGGAACAGTCAGAGAAGGTTGAGCTGCCCAAGCATCCCAATTATCAGTCTCTGGTTTCTCACTAGTGCTGGTCGGCCACCTGAAAATAAGGCAGACTATATAATCTTCATTTTTGATTGCAGTGATTATTGCATTCTGCTGAAAAGAAAACTTGCTCACACCAAAAATTTCAAATGAAGACACTGTGTATGTATTCTAGAAGAATCCCTTATAATTGATTTTCTGCTAGGTGTAAAGTGTCTTTGTACTGTGTTCGAAGTTACCATATGTGGATTTACTCTGACTGCATATTTCCCCTTAAAAAGGTAAGCGTCACATGCACTTGCTGCTTCTTGTTCACTAATGCTAGCTGTTCACACGATTTACTTCCCTCCACCCCCACTCCCGCTTACTCACGTCCTATACAATAACATTTCAACTGCAGGGCACTCTATACTGTACAGCAGATTTAGTTTAATTACACATTTGATAAAATATATTAATCTTCCTCTCCTGCTGCTCCATGCAGATTGCGCCACATATCTAGATGGGTCATTGACTTCCTCCTCCCTTTCTGCATCAAATTCACACTCCTCATTCTCACTTTTAAGGCTCTAATAGTTCCACTTCTGTTTACTCCTTTGCCCCATCAGGTGTAATGTTGACTTTTAAAGTCTTCCTTTGTCAACTCTGAGTGATTTTTTTCATGTTATCACTTATCCTTTGAACATCACCTCTCATCCTATAAAATGATTATTAGAACCCACTTTCAACCACCTTTTCATTACCATTTAACCATGATTACCTGCTCTCAATCTCCTGCCTTATTCCTTATTGTTTAGACTTCATTGGTGCAATTTCTTTTTCCCCCAGTGTGCAAGCTCTGGGTGCTAACTGTCGAAACTATGTATTTTTAAAGCTCAGTGCACATCTGTAGTTTTAAGTAGACAAAGATCTATGAACTAAATATATTAATTTTTAATTGAATTTTTTTTGCTTCTGTAATTACAAAGTTACAGATAATTGTCTACGTTTTCACTAGCTAGTATAGAACCCTAAAGTCTAAAAAGCCCTGAATAGTTGAGTCCCAGCTACCTCTCTCATCATAATATAGGAGTTGACATCAGCTGACATGTATGAGTTAACAGCTCTACACAGTAAACAGGTGGGGTGGAGGAGGGGAAGAGTGAGACCGAGACAGGACATTTCACCCCTGTGGGTCTGCCAAAGCTCAGCTTTGTTCACTTCCTGGCCTGGTCTACACTACAAAGTAGTAACAGCAAAACTTGCCTTCTGTCAGCACAGTATTGAGTCCTGCCAAAAAAATCCCTAAACTTTTACCACCCAAGTTAAACCAGTTCCTCAAGTGACACAAGCCCTCTACTAGTATAGTTTTACTGGCATGATGCTTGTGTGGATGCAGAAGTACCTGTACCAGTACAAATAGTCCTCTAGCACCTGTCCCCTCAGCAGTGCCCATTCTGTCAAATTTTTGAACAATGCCGCCGAGGCATCATAGTGACACCAAGTCAACCCCCTACCCCCTAAAGACACCAATATATTTTGGAAACGCCTCTTTTTCCTGCTAGTACAAGTGTACTTGCCAAGGTTGGACAAGCATAAGTCTACTTTATCCTCATGCCACTGTACAGTCTAGGAAAAAGATCCTAGATTTCCTTGATGTGAAGGTGGGGTAGAGAAGTATGCGTGCGGTCACAGCTACAGAATTTGCACAGGAATAAAGAGGTGTACAAGGGAAGTGTACACTAAGGGCACTGAGGCCCAGGGGTATAGCAGGGATGAGGGCCAATGCCAGGCAATGGGGAAGGAGCTGCGGCAGGCTTACCAGAAGACAAAGGCGCACAGACTGAAGTCTGGTGTTGCCCCTTAGACAGGCCCGTATAACAAACTGTTTGTTGTCGGACCGAGCCAGGAACCACCCCCCTTCCTGCCAACGACAGTGGACAGCTCACAACTTGCAGTGCGTGGCTCCCTTGAACTGGAAGATGAGGAGAAATCACTGAAGACAGGGAGGCTGGGATCGTTCAGAGCCAGGACCTCTTTGAGACCCAGTTGGATCTTTAGGAAGGGACCTTAGGTATGTATAATTTAATTGGACTGTCCAATTAATGCCAGCCATTTTGTTTACTGTCTCCAGGGCCCCCGAAACATTACCCTTTTCCCCTTCCCCCTTGCTGTCAGATAATGCTGCCAAGCACACTTATTTTCCCAGGCTGCTTATGGGAAGGACAACTAAGTGAGTGGGGAAAGTGGTGGGAGAGTCCTACTTTCAGTGGGCTTGGAGGATTTTAGATTGGAAACTAGTTCTAATTAGTATGGATTTTATTCAGTTTTGTACAGTCACCACACCAATGGCTGGGCCAATTTTAAATAAAATAATCAGCCAGCAGATTGAGGTGTTCATTCAGTCCCATCACTATCAGTGGCTTGCAAAATGGAAAACTGCCACTAAAATGTAGAGACTAACTGATTTCCATGATTTTGGTTATATGTTGTCACATCGTCATCTGTGCCTTAACAAACCCATTAGGTTAATTGAAAGAAACTAACAGTATAAAGAGAAAGTGTCCACCTTAAATGTGAATTTCTATTCCTGGCTCATGTGTCCTTACTTAAATATTCATTAATTATTATTAAGCATTTACACTGTAATAGTGCCTGAGGGCCAAAGCCAGATTGGGCCCCACTGTGCTAAGCACTGTACAAACATCATACGTGATAAGCTCTGGAGTAGAGACTAATTGGTAGAAAATAAAATACAAAATCAGACCGTGATTTTTATGCAAGGTTATAAAAATGCATAGTATTCACTTAAAACTAGAATAGTTTTGTCTTGAGCTACTTTTCTTTAGATAGCAAAAAAATAAAAATAAGTGGGAAGCTCAGTTTTAATTTTTTTATATTATTGCTTTTTCAGAAAAAAAGTTGTCCAGAGAGCAACATAAAATCATTTAAACTTGGTGGTATTTTTTCAGAACTATTGTGATCTCTTGGGTAAAAACTTTTTAAAGCAATGTGTGTTAAGTACTCAAATATTTCAGTAAAATACATACTTCTAATTGTAAAACACCTTATCTCATTAAACAAAATGATTAACCAATTATTTACATAGTAGACTAACCTGTCCTGATAAAACCTACATACATTTTGTTTATATGATCTTTGGGACATGAAACTTGTCTTACACGTGTACAGCATCAGGCGCACCAGGGGAGTACTATTGTATAACAATAAACTGGTTGACTTTAGCAGCAGCAGCAGCATCTTAATGTAAAGTACAAACTGGTAACAATGAAGTAAGAGAAGGTGTCAACTCTGCTCTCTCACATATTTGGTATATAAACAAATGGAGAATGTCATGCTGGAATTTCTGCTGTAATATAATTCTGAATGTGGTCAGGGAAAAGTGCCAGATGGGCAAGCTTTTGTACTTGTCTTCTTGATTGCTTAAGAGGATATGGTGAAAGCATGCCTTTGGATTGGAAGGCCTAATTTAAAATTAAAAAAACCCACAGAAAAACAAAAAAAACAAACAAAAAAAATTTTGTGGCCTGTCCAGTTGAGGAAAAAATGTTTACTAAAGGGAAAACAATTATGATGGGAGCTCTGTCTTACTGAAGATGAATAATCCTTCCTGATTTACAGTGTGCTGCCTAGTTTCCTGAAAATATCTCATTTGCCAGGTTAACTGCTGACACAATCTCAGTGGATGAGAAATGTAATGAATTTTAACTGGACACAAATTAACTGCTTGAAAACCCACAGTACTGGTTTGGACTCCTAGAGATAACCACCAGCAAACATACGTTGAACTGAAGTCTGCCCAGTTGTTGGTGGTTGCAGTAGATTCTGTCAAAGCTGGAGCTGCCGGAGTTGGGGGTGTTTCACGCAAAGAAACTTTAGGTGCAACGGTAGTGTCAACTACTGGTTTTGCAGAGGTTGGAACTTCGTTGTCAGGTATTTTCTCTGCATAGTTTGCAGGGAACCATCCAGTCTTTCCCTTCAGTTCTCCTCCAAGCCACCCAGGTTCTCCAGTCTGGCTTTCATCCACCTGTAAGTACATTAAATAACAAGATTCAGAAAACATTAGAAACATTTTTACTTAAAAATCCAGCTGCCATTCATAGTTGATTAGTTTTCTCCAGTTACTGTAAACTCAAAATTTTGTTACAAAATTGGATAATTTTTTTAAATACTCAGCTGTTCTTTATACAGCATACATAAACATGTAATGGTATGAGTACTGTCATGCAAAGTCATCCTTTTCATAATTAATACTTTCCCAAATTCAAATATTTGCATGGGACAGAAAAAGAAAAGACTGCCTAAATCTCAGGCTATGTCTACACTTGCGCACTTCCCTGAGCACTTGTCCATATACTGCTAGAACACGTACCTTTTATCCCCACAGAAGCCACATATTCTGGTTGCGCAAGAGTATATGCTGTGTACAGGCATATACCTGCATCCATGCTGCCCCTTTTTGGTACACGACAGTAGTGCTATTTCAGGGACAGTGTCCCAAAGTCCTTTGTGTCATAGGAGATGCTCTGGGAACCGCTTTGCTGCGTGTTCTCTCACCTCTCCCTTTTGCCAAACTGCGCCGAAGCCAAGGAGCAAGTCCACAATGTGGTTCTTCTCCTGCTACTGCTTGTGGGACTAATATTCATGCAGGCCAGTACCAGATAATGGATAGAATGGGTCAGAAAAATTTGAAATGCTGAAGACAACTGACCAAAAGGGCAAACAAATATCTACTAGGCTTCCAAGGAACAGATGTGTTGAATGCTGGGATTGCAACAGTATACCCATGGGTGGACTGCTGACCCTAGTTCCAGACAAACAGCATAGTGTGGTGGGACCACATCATCTGGGAAACCTGGGATGATGACCAGCGGCTGCAGAAATTCCGAATGAGGAAGCAGATCTCCATGGAGTTGTGCAAGTTGCTTGCACCAACCCTTCAGTGCAGACCACTCAGTTTCAGAAATCCATACCAGTACAGAAGGAGGTGGCTATTACCCTTTGGATGCTGACAATACCTCATAGCTGCTGGTCAATTGCAAACAAGTTCATGGTTGAGAAGTCAACTGTCAGGGTGACAGTTGTACAGGTTTGTCATGCTATCAAAACTACAATCTACCCATGAGTGGCTGCCATAATTAAAGTCCCTGAAATTATAGCAGGATTTCAGAGGATGTGGTTTCCAAACTCTGTAGGCACCATCGAAGGAACACACATTCCAATACTTCCATTAAAAGGAGCTAGTCAATACGTGAACCAAAAAGGTTACTATTCACTCACTCATTCTCCAAGGCTCAGTGGACCACAAAGGTTGGTTCATGAACACCTATGTTGGACACAGGAAAGGTTCATGACACCAGGGCGCTCAGGATTGTACCGTGAAGGGACTTCATGCCCCAGAAAAAACTTGGTTGTGTACAGTGTTTCTGTCCCCACAGTTACTTTGGGGGACCCCGCTCCCAATGTGGCTCAAAGCTGTATCCCAACATTGCTGACCTAAGAAAAAGAAAATGCAAGTACAGAGTAGCTGCAAAATGGTAGTGGAATGCACCTTTGAGAGCCTGAAAAGCTCGTTGGTGATGCCTGTGGACCCATCTGAATGCCAGTGCAGCCAGTGCAGTTCACAATAGCGTGGTGTGCTTTACCTCACACAACATTTGTGAGACTAAAGGGGAATACTTCCAGAGTGAGTGAGCACAGGTCAGTTCTGGCTTTCAAAGCCTGCACAGACAGCTGGATCCCACCTACGTGCACATTGCAAATCTCCATTGCTCTTCAAGAACAGGAGCAATGTGATTTGCTCGCACATTGTGGATCACGATGTAGCCAGAAGCTGACTTGGGATCATTCCAAGGAATCACTTTACAGAATCACTGCAAACACTTCTGCAAATCTAGAGTAAGGATGGAAAAATTCTTTTGCATGGAAGCTACTTAATTTGAAATAGTAATGCTTCTGGTTGCAACTGTCTCTAGACTATTCCCCTCTACAGCTGATAGATCACTCTGCCTTAGGCCATGTGTTGACTTTTTGCCTGTCTGCTACTGTTCGTATCCCATACTCTTCAGTTCGCATAAAACAATTCATTATTTCTGCTTTGTGTTGGGCCTCTCTCTGCCTCAGTTCTATTAATTCACAGCAAACACAGAAATAAACGGACTGCATGCTTGACTAGTCCAATGTGACTTTGCTGCAGTGCAGAGCAAAATTTACACTGCAGCAGCACTAAATACTATGTTGAGATGGCATTCTGCGTGACGGAAGGTCACTGTAGAGGACGAATCTTGCCAAACGGAGTGGGGGGGGGGCGCGGAGTAAATATCAGCATATGACTCTTCAAGTTGAGTAATTCAAACTGTAGTAACATTTGCACATCATTTGCAATCTTTGGGAATTGCCAAGGTGATGACCGAAATCAATAATAAATAAGTTCAGCAATAATAGGTCACAATCAGTCTTTTTAACCTGTTAAAAAAGGGCTTCTTAAAAATGGACCACACTGACACAGTTGCCTAAATGACTTAAATTTTTGCACAAGTAGGTGAGAAATGTACAAGAATGATTGTAAAAATTGATTAAAGGTTTCTTTAAGCAGAATTGAAAACTCTACAAATTCTTTAAATAGTCCAATCATGCGGATGAAATTTCCGTTTCTTCAATCAACATTCATTTTTTGAAATATTCTATAAGCATGAAAAGCCATCTTTTACACTTTACAAAAAATTATGATTTCCCAGCTTTATAGAGGGTAGGTGTTTAAAAGTTTAAAGTATAGCATTGTATAACTTCAAAGAAGAAGCTTTTGTAAGACTTCACAGGAAGAACACTCAATGACAAAAAAAAAAAAAGATCCAGTTACCTCTGGCATTTAATCAGATTGAAAACAAATGCTACCATTATATATCTTTTTTCAGCCATATATTCTATCAGCCAGAACACTATCCATTTCTTTTTAAAATCTACTTTCCCAAAAGCTGAATTTCATCTTAGATTTGCTTCTGAGATTAATGAAACCCCTGCTACTACCCAGAATGTAAGATCTTCCAGGCAGTGACCATCTCCTTATGTTTGTGCAGTACCTAACACAACAGGCATAGGCTCTGACATGTTACAAACAATAATAATCATTTCCATCGCCATCAGTTGACAAAACTGACTACAGACTACTATGCATTATTATGAAATTGCTTTAGGCTCTGGGCAGAAATTGAGCTATTTGATCCTGAATTACGTTCCTCTAATACCCAGGCCACTAAGATCAATAATCCGAGTGTTCTTCATGGAATTACTTGCAAGTTCATTCCAAAACACTGAAGTATATAGGATATGGTTAGTGCCATCAGAATCTGCTGAGGAACTTCAGCTTGGTGCTAGGGGAGGGGATGGAAAGATGCCCAACCCAAAGGAAAACAAATGAACTCATTAACATCCACTCCGCTAGAGAAATATCCACCCAAAAGGAAAGATAAACAGCATTCCTCCATATAGAGTGGTAATAAAATAGAAGTTAGAAATTTATCAGTTTGAGAGGGAGCCTGGAATGGAAGGGGCTGTCTAGGTTCAAAAGTATCATCAATCCAAGACAAATGCAAGGTAAGGCTGTAAATAATTATCAATTCAATTTATACAAAAATAATCTTTAAAAAAATGTTTAAACTTTAAGGCACTTGGAAAGCCAAAAACTCCAAGTTAAAGATAAAAATGAAAAAGTTAAACAACAGAAAGAACATAAATAAAAAGTTTATTTGACGTACTTTAACTCAACTCTCACCTGTATTCCCATCATGCATTCAGATTCTATGGCAGACCATGAATATATAACAAAATATCCCAGTATTATAGAGAGCCAACATCTGTATCTGGTACATACTTCCTGAACCCTTTGGTGATTTGTCTACACCCTAAAAATTAAATGCCCCCTTCCACACTTATCCTGCAGTTCCACACATACATTACAGCAAAGGTGGAAAATGAATTTAAATTACTAGAGAGCTGGAGACCAGTTAAAGCTCAGTTCAGTCTCACAGGGAAAACAGTGTTTCAACCAACTCTTCAAACCATGTTGCAGCCCTGTTGAAGTCCAAGGCGGTAGCATGGTTCAGGAACGTGGTAACACAGCCTAAATCTTGGCTGCACTGTCAGACTGAACCATGCTTTAACTGTGTTCCCTTAAAATATTAGTAGTTACAAGTGAGGCAGGATCCCAGTTGTAGCTATATAGTGCTCACCAGTCAGCATGGACCAATCCAAATCACAGTACTATAGGCCTTCACCTACATTAAAACATGATTTTTATCGGTTAATTTTACCCCAGTCCATGCTGGTTGGCCTAGACAAGCTGAAAGTTTAATCAGAGTTTAACTTGCATTTAAACGGTCATAAGGCCAGCCCATATAGGATCTTAGACATACCTTAACACATAAGCTTGCAAACTGTTACTCTCCAAAAACTATAATTGACTTACACCTTTTAGAAGCATGACATGGCTATTTTTTTTGAATGCTTAAGTGATGTAGGCACTTAAGAGCTTAAGTAACTTTAAACAATGGGACTTAAGTCTCAAAAATGTTACCCCAGATAAATTGAAAAAATATGTAACTTGACAGTAACAAAGCTATATTTATAAAAATGTATTAAAAGATTGTGCAGACTTTCTAACAGTCATACAGTATACTTACCCATTCCCTTTTAACCTCCAGCAGGAAAGCAAAGATTTGAAAGTAAGGCAGAATTATAACACATTTCACAAATTAAGCAATTACTAAAGAGCAGGAGAGCAATCCCACTAGAATCAGTTGTTAGCTCTTACAGTAATTAAAGATATTTAAATAAAAATAAGCCAAGGCCAGAGGCCAGTTTTTCCCTGTTATAATATAAATTAAAAGCAAAGTCTAAAGTCATATACAGGTGAATGCAGATTATCCAAAACATGATCTGAAATTCAGAAGTGTTCCCTGAAATCAGAATACTGATTTCCCAACATTTCATTATGTCCCCTGAGCCATTTAGTAAACTGATATTTAGACTTCCTCAAGCAAAGCTCAGTGTATGCCTGTACCTCTAGCAAACATTTTATTCCCGGATAAAGTATTAACTGGAATATTCCATTCTTCAATAACCTACAGAGCCCCACATGCCTGCATACTTGCTCATCTGACTGATGACTTGCCAACCTCACTTCTTTACTAAAGGATAAGTGACAAAATTTCAGTGAAATTATTGCACTTCAACTGGGTTTTGGGCCTCTTCCTAAATCATTCAGTAATGCCACAATCCAGTGTTCATGATGTCATGAGATATTGCTGAATAAATCAAAAAGGAAGAAAAGGATGATCAGAGCTTCTTTTTACTACTGTCTAGATATCATTAAGATATGACAATTTAGAAAGTTTATTTTTCCAAAACCCAACTGAAGTTTTCCAGAGTGGGACAGTTCTTTAAAAACAGAACTCATTATAATAGGAAGATGAAGCAGTGAATTAAGGTCATATTGCTTCTCTCTATAGTTTTTCATAAATAAATAAATTTGTTAGTCTCTAAGGTGCCACAAGTCCTCCTTTTCTTTTTGTCAGACTGACATTTTCTCTACTTTGTCCCTGCCTGAAAAAATATTTTTTAAAGTGTTTCAGCAAAACAATGCAGCCATTTTTAAGTAGGGAAAAATTCTTAAGAGGAAAAGTTATTTTATGAACAAGTAAAAACCTATACTGGATCATTATGACAAAGCAGAAATTGTAGAAAAAATATATTATTGGAGAAACAGTCATCATGTAATTAAAGTTTAACACAACATATATGATTGTGACCTTAATGTAGTCATTTCCTAACTCAGAGTAAGTGTTTAACATAGCATTAATTTAACCGTAATCTTCTCTTAATATAGTTGAGTTTTTAAAATTGTAATTAGAATAGTTTGCATTGTTATAGTACTACAGTTTTAGATAGGCTTTACAGCCCAAACAAATCTTTAATACTCTGTTCTGACTTCCAGATATAGCAACCATCCTCAGAAGTGACTATGACAGTTATGATTGTGTCACTTATTTGTCTTGACGACCAAATGTCTCACTGTAGACTAGTTGGCTTTGCAAACTTGTTCAGTCACTTTGGACTTCCCTGCCACCAAACTCATTTAAAGCTGAGTTATTATATTAAGACTGATACAGTTTGCTCATCAACTTTATCTATACCTCGCATTATAATGTACTTTAAGAAAAATGAACAGGGAATAGACTGGAGAATCACACCATCACCAGGAAAAGGCAGGTCTACATGACTGGGGACTCATTACTGAGAATAGACAAGCCTATAACAAGAGCTGATCCAGAGAGCAGAAGTGTGTGCTGTCTGCCGGGTGCTAAGATATGGGATGTGGACCTGAGGCTGAAGAGGATCCTAACAGGAGCGGGAAAGAATCCATTGATTATCCTTCATGTGGGAACAAATGATACAGCTAGATTCTCACTGGAACATATCAAAGGAGACTATGCCAGGCTGGGGAAGACGCTTAAGGAAATCGAGGCTCAGGTGATCTTCAGTGGGATTCTGCCTGTTCCTAGAGAAGGGCAACAAAGGTGTAACAAGATTATGATGCTTAACAGATGGCTCAGGCAGTGGTGCTATAAGGAGGGCTTTGGGATGTATGGCCACTGGGAAGCATTCATGAACAGAGGACTGTTCTCTTGGGATGAACTTCACCTGAGTAAGGAGGGAAATAGACTTCTAGGATGGAGGATGGCACAATTGATCAAGAGAACTTTAAATTAGGAATTCAGGGGAGATGGTTGGGAGATGTCCAGGTAATCTCCACGCCAGATTTTCTCTTTGAGAAGGAAGAAAATGAAGTAAGAAAGGATACAGCTGTGGGTAGGAGAATGGACATAAGGCGGAAGGGCAGCGTACATACCAATCTAATAGGTAATATTGGCGGTAGAATGTCTGTGCCCAATCGGGTAAAGAATGTGAGCGAAACCAAACCGTAAAAATTAAGATGTTTGTACGCTAATGCGAGGAGCCTAGGTAACAAAATGGAGGAACCAGAGCTACTGGTGCAGGAAGTGAAACCAGATATTATAGGGATAACAGAAACATGGTGGAATAGTAGTCATGACTGGACTACAGGTATTGAAGGGTATGTGCTGTTTAGGAAAGACAGAAATAAAGGCAAAGGTGGTGGAGTAGCATTGTATATCAATGATGAGGTAGACTGTAAAGAAATAAGAAGTGATGAAATGGATAAGACAGAGTCTGTCTGGGCAAAAATCACATTGGGGAAGAAAGCTACTAGAGCCTCCGCTGGGATAGTACTTGGGGTGTGCTATAGACCGCTGGGATCAGATTTGGATATGGATAGAGACCTCTTTAATGTTTTTAAAGAAGTAAATACTAATGGGAATTGTGTGATCATGGGAGACTAACTTCCCAGATATAGACTGGAGGACAAGTGCTAGTAATAATAATAGGGTTCAGATTTTCCTGGATACGATAGCTGATGGATTCCTTAACCAAGTAGTTGCTGAACTGACAAGAAGGGATGCCATGGTAGATTTGGTTTTGGTGAGCAGTGAGGACCTCATGGAAGAAATGGTTGTAGGGGACAATCTTGGTTCGAGCGATCATGAGCTAATTCAGTTCAAACTAAATGGAAGGATAAACAAAAATAGATCTGTGACTAGGGTTTTTGATTTCAAAAAGGCTAACTTTAAAAAATTAAGGAAATTAGTTAGGGAAGTGGATTGGACTGAAAAACGTGTGGATCTAAAGGCGGAGGAGGCCTGGGATTACTTCAAGTCAAAGTTGCAGAAACTATCAGAAGCCTGCATCCCAAGAAAGGGGGGAAAATTCATAGGCAGGAGTTGTAGACCAAGCTGGATGAGCAACCATCTCAGAGAGGTGATTAAGAAAAAGCAGAAAGCCTACAAGGAATGGAAGATGGGAGGAATTAGCAAGGAAAGCTACCTTACTGAGGTCAGAACAGGTAGGGATAAAGTGAGGAAAAAGGCCAAAAGCCATGTAGAGTTGGACCTTGCAAAGGGAATTAAAAGCAATAGTAAAAGGTTCTATAGCCATATAAAGAAGAAGAAAACAAAGAAAGAAGAAGTGGGACCACTAAACACTGAGGATGGAGTGGAGGTTAAGGATAATCTAGGCATGGCCCAATATCTAAACAAATACTTTGCCTCAGTCTTTAATGAGGAGCTTAGGGTTAATGGTAGGACGACAAATGGGAAGGATGACATGGAGGTAGCTATTACCACATCCGAGGTAGAAGCCAATCTCGAACAGCTTAATGGGACTAAATCGGGGAGCCTGGATAATCTTCATCCAAGATTATTAAAGGAACTGGCACATGAAATTGCAAACCCATTAGCAAGAATTTTTAATGAATCCGTAAACTCAGGGGTTGTACCGTACGACTGGAGAATTGCTTAAATAGTTCCTATTTTTAAGAAAGGGGAAAAAAGCAATCCGAGAAACTACAGGCCTGTTAGTTTGACATCTGTAGTATGCAAGATCTTGGAAAAAATTTTGAAAGAGAAAGTAGTTAAGGACATTGAGGTCAATGGTAATTGGGACAAAATACAACATGGCTTTACAAAAGGTAGATCGTGTCAAACCAACCTGATCTCCTTCTTTGAGAAGGTAACAGATTTTTTAGACAAAGGGAACGCAGTGGATCTAATTTACCTAGATTTCAGTAAGGCATTTGATACGGTTCCACATGGAGAATTAATAGCTAAATTGGAAAAGATGGGGATCAATATGAAAATTGAAAGGTGGATAAGGAACTGGTTAAAGGGGAGACTACAGAGGGTGACAATGAAAGGTGAACTGTCAGGCTGGAAGGAGGTTACTAGTGGAGTTCCTCAAGGATCGGTTTTGGGACCAATCTTTTTATTACTGACCTTGGCACAAAAAGCAGGAATGTGCTAATAAAGTTTGCGGATGACACAAAGCTGGGAGGTATTGCCAATACAGAGAAGGACCGGGATATCATACAGGAAGATCTGGATGACCTTGTAAACTGGAGTAATAGTAATAAGATGAAATTTAATAGTGAAAAGTGCAAGGTCATGAATTTAGGGATTAATAACAAGAATTTCTGTTATAAACTGGGGACGCATCACTTGGAAGTAACAGAGGAGGAGAAGGACCTCAGAGTATTGGTTGATCACAGGATGACTATGAGCCGCCAATGTGATATGGCCATGAAAAAAGCTAATGCGGTCTTGGGATGCATCAGGCGAGGTATTTCCAGTAGAGATAAGGAGGTGTTAGTACCGTTATACAAGACACTGGGCGAGACCTCATCTGGAATATTGTGTGCAGTTCTGGTCTGCCATGTTTAAGAAGGATGAATTCAAACTGGAACAGGTACAGAGAAGGGCTACTAGGACGATCCAAGGAATGGAAAACCTGTCTTATGAAAGGAGACTCAAAGAGCTTGGCTTGTTTAGCCTAACCAAAAGAAGGCTGAGAGGATATGTGATTGCTATTTATAAATATATCAGAGGGATAAATACCACAGAGGGAGAAGAATGATTTAAGCTCAGTACCAGTGTGGACACAAGAACAAATGGATATAAACTGGCCATCAGGAAGTTTAGACTTGAAATTAGATGAAGTTTCTAACCATCAGAGGAGTGAAGTTTTGGAACAGCCTTCCTCCAAGGGAAGCAGTGGAGGCAAAAGACATAGCTGGCTTCAAGACTAAGCTTGATAAGTTTATGGAGGAGATGATATAATGGGATAGCCTAATTTTGCCAATTAACTGATCTTCGACTATTAGCGGTAGATATGCCCAATGGCCTGTGATGGAATGTTAGATGGGGTGGGATCTGAGTTACTACAGAGAATTCTTTCCTGGGTGTCTGGCTGGTGAGTCTTGCCCACATGCTCAGGGTTTAGCTGATCGCCATATTTGGGGTCGGGAAGGAATTTTCCTCCAGGGGAGATTGGCAGAGGCCCTGGGGGGTTTTCGCCTTCCTCTACAGCGTGGGGCATGGGTCACTTGCTGGGGGATTCTCTGCACCTTGAAGTCTTTAAACCATGATTTGAGGACTTCAATAGTTCAGACATAAGTTAGGGGTTTGTTACAGGAGTTGGTGGGTAAGCTTCTGTGGCCTGTGTTGTGCAGAAGATCAGACTAGATGATCATAATGGTCCCTTCTGACCCTAAAACCTATGATTCTAATCTTATCACATCACATCCACCACAATCCCTCCACTGCCAACAGGACAGCTATACAGTCCCTGAAATCTAAATCACCAGTGATCAAACCAGCAGACAAAGGGGATACCATCATAGTCCTCAACCATGATGTCTACATTGAGGCCAACCCACAACTCTCCGACACTATCGACTACAAAGAACTCAGACTATCCTACACCATAATTAACCCAGAAATTTAAGGATATCATCAAATTCTTCCCCAAACAACTCCAAGAGGAATTCTACAAACTCATCCCCTGTGAACCCTTTCTACATGCTTCCCAAGATATACAAACAAGGAAACCCAGGCAGACGCATCATATCTCGCCACAGTACTCTTACTGAAGTAATATTGGGACTCTGAGAAACCATCCTCAAATCACTCACAACACAAAGGGCCATCTTCCTCCAGGACACAACCGACTTCCTCCACAAACTCTGCAACATTAACAACCTCCTTCAGAACACCAGCCTTGCCACCATGAATGTCACCTCCCTATACACCAACATCCCTCAATGACAGCATAGCTGCTTGCCTCAAATATTTACAAGAAAATGGACAACCCTCAGATATGCATCCCAAACACACTGCCAAACTCATCCACTTCATCCTCACTCATAACAATTTTACATTCACCACCACCACATTTTGTCAAACCATGGGAACAGCCATGGGTACTAATATGGCTCCCCAATATGCAAACCTCTTCATGGGCCATTTTGAAGAATTTCTGGACAAATCCACCACAAAACCTGAAATACATTCACGATATTTTCATCCTCTGGATAGACAACAAACTCCCTCATAGATTTCTACCACAATTTCAACCACCACCAAATGTCCATTAAACTCCTTCTGGAACACCCCCACACCAGCACCAACTTCCTGGACACCATGATCAAGTTTCCAACAATGGAACCCTACGAACAATCATATACAAGAAACCCACAGATCACTATACCTATCTTCATAGAGCCAGTAACCACCCGAAACACACCAAGAAATCTAATCTACAGCCAGGCATTCAAACCACAGAATATGCTCTGAGGAGAAAGTCCAGGATATACACAATAATACATTCAAAACTGCCTTCACCAAACAAGGACGCTCCAGAGAAGCAGATCACATCATGGAACAGACCACCCAAACAGAACCTACTTCAAAACACAGAAATAACTGCCCCTTCCCCCCCCCCCTCCAGACTGTATAGCCCTACTTGTCACCTACCACCCCATACTGGAACCCATACAGGGTATTATCAAACAATTACAACCCATATTCGATGGGGAGCCCATCCTGAAAGAAATCTTTCCTGAACCCCCACTTCAAACCTCCAAACAAACCCCGCCACCCCCAAACTCTCCAAGCTCATCATCAGAAGCAAGCTCCCCACAGACTAGGACACACCAAATGAAAGTGGCAACAGACCCTGCCAGAAACAGATGCAAAACCTGCAGACATATCTCCACTGCTACAATGATCAACACTCTCCACAATACACCTTTCAAGATTCCAGGGTTCTACACATACCTATCACAACATATTGTGTACCTCATCCAGTGCACTAAATGCTCCAATAGAAAATCTGTGGTTGAAACCAGACAGTCACTATGCTCTCGAATGAATTCACAGAAAAATGGTAAGACACAAAAATGCCACATCACCTGTGGTGAACACTTTTCACCAAGTGATCACTCTATATCTGACCTCTCAGTCTTCATCCTCAAATGAAACCTGCACTATACTTTCAAAAGATGGCCTGGGAGCTAGACACTAAAAATCATGGACTGAATAGAGACACTGGATTTATGGCTTAGCACAACAATCTATAACCCGCTAACAACCCCCCTTTCCTCCCTATGCTTTAGAGGGGTGTTAACAGGCAATTTCACCTTGCATGTTCCCTTGAAATATGTGTTAAGTATTTATGGTAAACTGTTCTATTTTGTATTTAGCTATGACACTCTGAGTAAGGGCATGTCTTCACCTACAGTGGTGCATTTGCACCTGTGCAGCTGCACCACTGTAGCACGTTAGTGAAGACATTACTACACCAACCGGAGAGCTTCTCCAGTTGGCGTAGTTAATCCACCTCCCTGGCAGTAGCTAAGTCAGTAGGAGAAGTTCCACACCCATGAGCAATATAGTTATACTGAAATAGGTCTGTAGCGTAGGACTGGCCTAAGTTTCCCAGACTTGAAGAAGAGCTCTGTGTAAGCTCGACAGCTTGTCTCTCTCACCAACAGAAATTGGTCCAATAAAAGATATTACCTCACCCACCTTGCTTCTCTCATTATTCTAACAGCAGAGATAATAAATGATAGCACATACTGTACATTTCAGTCTTTATAACTTACTTGTAATACTTGTGGTATATGTAAATTCAAAGTTAGGCTGAATAAAATACTGGTATAAAAATAGAAGCAGAGATGTAAAACAAAGTACAATTTTTCAAGCAACATCACACTCTTCTTACCATGACTATGTCACCAGGCTGAATAGTGATTTCATCATGGCTTCTGGCTTCAAAAGGATACAACGCTCGATAATATACTATTTTTACATCCTCCTGAGCAGAAATAGTTAGTGGAGCTTTTTCTATATAGAGAGGAAGAAAAATACATATTAAAAACTAAACAAAAGTGTTTGTGAAACACTTTAGAAGAAGAGAGGTAAAAAAAATGAGAGGTAAAGTGTTAATTATCAAAATGCCCCTGAGAGGCAGAGTAAGTACTATCCCCATTTTACATAAGGGGAAATAAGCAAACAAATAATTAAACTTACATTTTATCTCTATTTTCTCCTTTAGCACCACTTATTTAAAATAATATGCTTTTGGCTTTTATGAAACACACAGCTATTTATATAGAAAATACCTGCATTTAAAACCATGTACAATGATTTTACAACTTTTCCTGTTTTGCTTTTAAGCATTGCACTGACATAATGGATTAACTTGATCAGTAAGTTCCTGGTATAGATGGTCATTATCCATATAGTGACCTTTTACAGCCTCGTTAAACCGCATCTGGCAAATACTATATGGCTGATGGGTAACATCTAGTGTATTTATTCCCCCTTAACTGGTTTTAAGTTTTTTTCCCAAACAATTTGGTTTTGTTTGTTTTTTTAAATTGTATAGGACTAGCTAGTTACATACTGCCTCTACTTTGAAGGAGATGTTATAGACTACCATACAAACTGTACATGGGGTGAAGGAAGTGATTTTTGACATGCAATTTCGCCTCTAAAAGGTGAAACATGGCAACATTATTTTATCTCATTATTTTGAGAAATAATAGTTTGTTGGAGACAAGCACCAGCTTACAGCTAAATTCTCTTCTCCAAGCTGCATGGTGCATCTCATCCAGTCCCCTTCACTCCCTATGTGACTTCTATTAAATTCCACACTTGTAGGGAGAGCAACAACACTCAGAGAGATATGTGATGCAGAGTGGACAATGTAAGCTTTAAACCATTTATTTAAACAAGATTAGTGACTTAGTTTCAATACAGAATATACAACATATGGAATAAGAAGACAGGACGTAAGGAGGAGGAGTCTATGGGCATGTCTACACTATGAAATTAGGTCGAATTTATAGAAGTCGATTTTTTAAAAAGTGATTTTATACAGTTGATTGTGTGTGTCCCCATGCTAATGCACTAAGTGCATTAAATTGGCGGAGTGTGTCCACAGTACTGAGGCGAGCGTCGACTTTCAGAGTGTTGCACTGTGGGTAGCTATCCCACAGTTACCGCAGTCTCCGCCACCCATTAGAATTCCAGGTTAAGCTCCCAATGCCTGTTGGGGCAAAAACATTGTCGCGGGTGGTTTTGGTTACATGTCGTCAATCGCCCCTCCCTCCGTGAAAGCAACGGCAGACAATCGTTTTGCACCTTTTTTCTGTGCGGGTGCCATACTGCTTTCAGCAGATGGTGCAGTAGGACTGCTAATCGTCATCCACTGCTTCCGCTGCCACTCTGCTCTTCGGATGCTATGAATCCACCTCGCTGGTTGTCTATATGACCGTCATCATGCAACGCTTCTGCTGGCACTCTGCTCTCCTGCTGGTCTCGCAGGGCCGCTTCCGCTGCAAATCTGCTCGGCTGCTCTTGTCTCGCCATACAACGGCAAGCGTGCAGCCCGCTCAACTGTTGTGTCCTGGCAGCAGACATGCAGTAGGTCTGCAAAACTGGTCATCCAACCACCGCTTCCCCTTCAACTCTGCTCTCCTGCAGACGCCATACCATGCCAAGCATGGAGCCTGCTCAGATCACCGCAGCAGTTATGAGCATTGTAAACACCTCGTGCATTATCATGCAGTATATGCAGAACCAGAACCTGCAAAAGCATGCAAGGAGGCGATGGCAGAGTGGTTACGAGAGTGATGAGGACATCGACACATTTCTCTCAAAGCACAGGCCCCGGCAATTTGGCCACCCTGGTGGCAATGGGGCAGGCTCATGCTGTGAAACGCCGATTCTGGGCCCAGGAAATAAGCACAGAGTGGTGGGACCGCATAGTGTTGCGGGTCTGGGATGACTCCAAGTGGCTGCAAAACTTTCACATGCATAAGGGCACTTTCATGGAACTTTGTGACTTGCTTTCCTCTGCCCTGAAGCGCAAGAATACCAAGATGAGAGCAGCCCGCACAGTTCACAAGCGAGTGGCAATAGCCCTCTGGAAGCTTGCAATGTCAGACAGCTACCGGTCAGTCGGGAATCAATTTGGAGTGAGCAAACCTACTGTGGGGGCTGCTGTGATGCAAGTAGCCCACGCAATCACTGAGCTGCTGCTATCAAGGGTAGTGACTCTGGGAAATGTGCAGGTCATAGTGGATGGCTTTGCTGCAATGGGATTCCCTAACTGTGGTGGGGCAATAGACGGAACACATATCCCTATCTTGGGACTGGACCACCAAGGCAGCCAGTACATAAACCGCAAGGGGTACTTTTCAGTGGTGCTGCAAGCACTGGTGGATCACAAGGGATGTTTCACCAACATCAACGTGGGATGTCCAGGAAAGGTACATGACGCTCGCATCTTCAGGAACTCTGCTCTGTATGAACAGCTGCAGCAAGGGACTTACTTTCCAGACCAGAAAATAACTGTTGGGGATGTTGAAATGCCTATAGTTATCCTTGGGAACCCAGCCTACCCCTTAATGCCATGGCTCATGAAGCCATACACAGGCACCCTGGACAGTAGTCAGGAGCTGTTCAACTACAGGCTGAGCAAGTGCAGAATGGTGGTAGAAGTGCATTTGGATGTTTAAAAGCACACTGGCACAGTTTACTGATTTGGTTAGACCTCAGCGAAACCAATATTCCCATTGTTATTACTGCTTGCTGTGTGCTCCACAATCTCTGGGAGAGTAAGGGGGAGACATTTATGGCGGGGTGGGAAGTTGAGGCAAATTGCCTGGCCGCTGATTACGCGCAGCCACACACCAGGGGGGTTAGAAGAGCACAGCAGGGCACACTGCACATCAGAGAAGCTTTGAAAACCAGTTTCATGGCTGACCAGGCTACGGTGTGACAGTTCTGTTTGTTTCTCCTTGATGAAAACCCACCCCTTGGTTCACTCTGCTTCCCTGTAAGCCAACCGCCCTCGCCTCCCACCTTTGATCACCGCTTGCGGGGCAATAAAGTCATTGTTGTTTCAAATTCATGCATTCTTTATTAATTCATCACACAAATAGGGGGATAACTGCCAAGGTAGCCCGGGAGGGTTGGGAGAGGACGGAAGCACCGGGTGGGTGGTGGATAAGGGGAGGAGGGAAGGACAAGGCCACACTGCACTTCAAAACTTATTGAATGCCAGCCTTCTGTTGCTTGGGCAGTCCTCTGGGATGGAGTGGTTGGATGCCCGGAGCCCTCCCGCCCCACCACCACATTCTTGGGCGTCTGGGTGAGGAGGCTTCAGAACTTGGGGAGGAGGGCGGTTGGTTACACAGGGGCTGCAGTGGCGGTCTGTGCCTTTCCTGCACCTCAACCATATGCCAGAGCATATCAGTTTGATCCTCCAGTAGCCTCAGCATTGCATCCTGCCTCCTTTCATCATGCTGCCGCCACCCTTCCTCTTGATCCCGCCACCTCTCCTGTTGCTCCAGCCATCTATCCTCTCGCACATCCCTCCTGTCCTCGCGTTCATTTTGTGCTTTCCTGGACTCTGCCATTGTCTGCCTCCATGCATTCTGCTGGGCTCTTTCAGGTTGGGTGGACTGCGTGAGCTCAGAGAACATTTCATCTCGAGTGTGGTTTTTTCACCTTCTTATCTGCGCTAGCCTCTGGGATGGAGATGCTAGTTGCAGCGTTGAAACATTTGCAGCTGCAGGAGGAAAAAAAGGGAGATTAAAATTGAAAAAAAGACACATTGGCCATTTAAAAGGAGGGGCTGATGTTTTCGGATTAACATGCAGCACAAACCCAACTAATCCCCCCCCCATGCCCAATTCTCTGGGATGATCGCTTCACCCCTCCCCCCACCGCGTGGCTAACAGCGGGGATGATTTCTTTTCAGCCACAGGCAAACAGCCCAGCAGGAACGGCCACCTCTGATGTCCCCTTAATAAAATTCCCCTTTTTCAACCAGGTGACCATGAATGATATCACTCTCCTGAGGATAACACAGAGAGATAGAGAACGGATGTTGCTTGAATGCCAGCAAGCATCGGGACAGCACGCTGCCATGCTTTCTTATGCAATGATTCCAGACTACGTGCTACTGGCCTGCCGTGGTAAAGTGTTCTACCATGGAGGATGCAATAAGGCTGCCCTCCCCAGAAACCTTTTGCAAAGGCTTCGGGAGTACCTCCAGGACAGCTTCATTGAGATGTCCCTGGAGGATTTCTGCCCCATCCCCAGACACATTAACAGACTTTTCCAGTAGCTGTACTGGCCGCGAATGCATCCCAAGTCTTCAGGGCAAATTAAACACGCTTGCTTTTAAACCATGTATTATATTTACAAAGGTACACTCACCAGAGGTGCCTTCTCCACCTTTGAGGTCCGGGAGCTCGGGTTGGGAGGGCATTGGCTCCAGGGTGATAAACAGTTCCTGGCTGTCAGGGAGAACGGTTTCTCTACTTGCCTGGTGTGCACTATCATCTTCCTTGTCTCCAAAATCCTCATCCCTGTTGCGTGAGACTCCCTTGCAGGAGTCCACGTACAGGTGTGGGGTAGTTGTAGGGGCACCCCCTAGAACTGCATGCAGCTCATCATACAAGTGGCATGTCTGGTGTTCTGACCCCAAGCGGATGTTTGCCTCTTGGGTTTTTCGGTAGGCTTGCCTGAGCTCCTTAAGTTTCACCCGGCACTGCTGCGGATCCCTGTGATAGCCTCTGTAATTCATGCCCTTGGAGATTTTTTCAAATATTTTGGCATTTCATCTTTTGGAATGGAGTTCTGATAGCATGGATCCGTCTCCCCATACAGCGATCAGATCCAGTACCTCCCATTTGATCCATGCTGGAGCTCTTTTGCGATTCTGGGACTCCATGGTCATCTCTGCTGATGAGCTCTGCGTGGTCACGCCACAGTGGCCAAACAGCAAAGGAAATTCAAAAGTTTGCGGGGCTTTTCTTGTGTACCTGGCCAGTGCATCCGAGTTGAGAGTGCTGTCCAGAGCGGCCACAATGGAGCACTGTGGGATTGCTCCTAGAGGCCAATACCGTTGAATTGCGTCCACACTAACCCAAATTTGACCTGGCAATGTCGATTTCAGCACTAATCCCCTCGTTGGGGAGGAGTACAGAAATTGATTTTAAGAGCCCATTAAGTTGACAAAAATGGCTTCGTTGTGTGGACAGGTGCAGGGTTAAATTGATCTAATGCTGCTAAATTCAACCTAAACTCATAGTGTAGACCAGGGCTATGCTTTAGCAGCTGTATGCAAAAGATTTCCTTACTCTTCCATACCTGCACTTGACCAGGGCGCCTGGATGGCTGGCTTGGCTGGCTCCTGATGTTGATGGAAAAGCTTATTCAGTTTATCTTGCATTTCCTGTTTGCCCTTATCGTCACTGTCTGTCTTCTTGATTATTTCTTCCCTTTTTGGCTTTTCATTTTCCTGAAGTTTTTTTTGCCGCTCTTCCTCCTGTTGCACTCGATCAAACCACTGTTTATCCCTTTCCTGGATTCGTCTGTCAATTACAATTTTTTTAAAACAGACAAAGGGAAGTAAACATAATATTTAGTTTTCCTTATGAATATGTGGTTCATGTTATTAGCTTACATATTTCCCATCATCATTAATAGAACTATCAAGAACACCCATCCCACAGAATCTCCTTACTGGTGAAAAATCCCAGAAGACATGACATTTTGAAAACCCTGCCAGTAGAGTCAGCATCAAATAGGAAGAGCCATGCTAGTGACTCTCAGCCAACTAAGAGAAGACTACAAAAAACTAAATTTAACAGAAATCAGAGTAATTGCCCAAAAAAATATCTAGCACCAAGATACTATAACAATTCAACAGGTAAGGTTGCAACTCAGTTCTTAATATAACCCTATATTTTCAGCCATGCATATGAAATCTGTGGGTTTACAATTGGAGTTCTGCAGAAGCACCTCTAAGAGGCAAACAGTGAAATAATGAGAGTACCAAGGACTCCAGCACAAAATTAGTGAACCATTTACCATTCAGGAGTTGTCTGCAAGCAGAGAAAAAAAAAATTAACACCTTGGTCTTGCAGCAATCTTGGAGATCTAGAACTGTTAGCGTTCACCCTCTCAAACTTGGCTAAGATATTTCTTTAAAAATGTAGAGTCACAGTCATTACTGTGAAGTTATCCATTTAAATCTACCTAGTAATCAGATGTGAATATGTTAACATGTAATCTGTCTTGAGCTGGTATTACTATGAGAATCATGTTTCGCATTCCCTGACTATGTTGCAAATTCAACAATATTTTATGTTTTATTTCTGTAGTTTTGCACAGTTCTATTAATACAATCCACAGAAAATCATTCTAAGAGTGACAAACTGTAGAAAAAATTCACATAATTCGTTTGAAGATATAAAAATCCTTGAAGTGTTAGAGCTTAAATTTAGGCACTTCAGGTTTTAAAGTGACAATACTGAAAAGTAAGCCATCTTATATCTGCTCAGGAAACGTAAGGCTATATTTTTGTGTTTCAAAATACTTATACCTAAACAAGACAGGCCAACTGAACAAACCTTTTGGATATACTAAATACTAAATTTCCTGAAGACAGTTTTCTTACAAGAGCAAGTCTGCCAACCCTCTAGGATTCTCCTGGAGTCCCCAGGAATTAAAGATTAATCTTTAATTAAAGATGATGTCATGTGATGAAACCTTCAGGAATACGTTCAACCAAAATTGGAAACCCTATACAAGAGTCTGGCTTTGTGCCTTTAAAACTGCATCTCTCTCAACATGCGCGCCTTTCCTGCATCGCACTAGGCAGCCTAGAGGACAGAACATTCAGAATGATTATTGCTTTAAATCAGCATGATCGTTTCTCTTTTTCACTATACTCCCCCCCCCACCCCCCACACACACACACACACACACACACACACACACACACACACACACCTGTATAGAACATTAGCTTTGCGGGGCTTCACAATGCAGGAGCCATGGAAGAGAACTAGCCAATCAGTCATGCTCATCCTCTCTCACTAGCAGACATTTACCAATCCCTACTCAGACTCAAACTGGCCAAGAGAACAGATTAGCACCCTGGTAAGGGTGCTAAAGGGGCAGCAAGTGGAAACTGCTATATTCCTGTTCTGCCTATTGCCTAGATGTTCCTCCTTTCCTTTCCTTGCACTTTATAGATCAGCCTTGCACACGTCATAAAAATTGAGCATCCCAGGCACAAATTCTACCAGCCCATCCTTTGCACAATTGGATTAAAACTAAAACAGACACTGAACCTAATGATACTCTGTCTGCCAAAAAAAATATTTCCCTCAGAGTATTTCCCCATAGAATTTTGCAAGGCTATGACATACACATACATTACCTTTGACATTTTGCTCTTCTGGCAATTTCATGCTTGCTTTCTGGAATCACTGATAGTTGCTGATGACAGGTTTGTCATTTATGGACTTGACCTTTTGTATAGCACACCATTTTGTTTAATTAAGAGGACTGCGATATTTACACCAGAGTCCTGGCAACACAGTTAAATTTGCAAGTGGTCAAGAGTTACCTTCCAAGCCAACTGAAGACTGGGTTGATGCCTAACCAGCACAGCCACCATCATGTTCTGATTCGACTTGAATCAACAAGAATATTTTATCTTTCTGTGCAAGGTATGAAGCTACTCACCAAAACAGCTTGTGCCGGACAGCAGGCTGTGTTTAGGCCTCAATACTGGCAGTAGTATTAGACTGCTTGGGATAGCAGAAGAGTTATGTAATACCAGCATCAATACATTGTTAGGAATAAGGTGTAAGACCAATAATAGTGAAAGGAAATACTGTTTCTCCAGCTTACAAATACTGCCAGGGCTTTCTGACTTCCGGTTATGTCATTTAACTTCACATAGTAAAGCTGCAGCCCTTTCAGCCATTTGTTTCAAACATTAGTCTGTGTATCCTCGTTAGTGAGTGCTCTTGCAAAACATTTAGAGTCTATTATTCAGAAGTCTTGCTATAATACTATTAGACTGCACTATACAGAAACATTCAGGGAAAATCTTCTCTAGACAGCATGATGCAGCATTTAATGGTGTTAAGTGTACTTAGTTTGTTCAAAGAGGGTTCTATATGGCTTATATTGTAATCATTGATAGTAAATACTGCTTTAGCTAGAAAGTTGTGAGTTTTTAATTATGGTTTTTAGTACAGTGGTTAAGACTCACCACTCAAAATCAAGTTTGATATAACTGATGGGGATGGGACCAGCAGAGGATAATGGCTTTATAGAGGAGCTGCATGATTCACCCCCCTGGTGGGCATTAAAGGTCTAACTGTTAGCAGAATCAATGCACTTCTGCTCCATGTGGGAAGGCAAGGCGAAAGGGATATGAAGAGATTGAGAAGATGCTTCCTGCAGCAAAACATGCAATGGAGTTTGACACAGACCTTGCATAGAAGCATAGAAGCTGTTGGAGCTCTGTTGCTTATGAAAAAATGATTCTTCCCTTACCCTAGCCTCACAGATTTTTCTAGTGCGCAACTGGCTTACTCTGGGATTTGGCCCTTAAATCAGGAATTAACAAGTGAAAACAGACTTTAGCTATTTTCTCTTCTCTCCCCAACACCACATCTCCACTTTAGGAAGGTTCCTGTCCCAAAACTATGGCCATTTCTGGTCATATTACTCAAATACTTTTCTTCTCCAGCACAATCCCCTAAGGCTATGTCCACATAGCAAAGAAAAAACCGTGACTGGCCCATGCCAGCTGAGTCAGGCTCACAGGCCCAGGCTGCAGGGCTGTTCCATTGCTGTGTAGACCTCTAAGTTCCCAAGCTCTGGGACCCTCTCACCTTGCAGGTGCTGTTCTAGACTCCTCTGCTAAAGAAACAGAACTGAGTTATTTGTGCTATGCTCAGTGCATAGTTGTCATTTCAAATAAAGTCAAAACAAGTTAATATAAACTTGGGGTTGTGGCTCCTAGGCCCTCATTCATCCAAAGGTTGGGTGCACATGGTGAGGAATTTTAAGTTATTCTTTCTCTGATTTAACTATGAATGCAGAGTAAACTGAAAGTTAGCAAACTACTCAAAACCCCATCCCTTTCCCACAACAGTACAAAGATGTAGGATGTCTCCTGCTAGCTACAATAAAAGCAGCAAACACTCCCACTATCCTATGGTATGTAGATGTCTCTCCTAGCTTCTTTCTCTCTTCCATTTATTTACTTTTCTCACCTATTCTCTAGCCCGTTCTATCTACATTCCATTCTTTTCTCTCACTTGTATATTTTTGTCATCTTTTCTCTTCCATTGAAAGGCAGCAGGAGATTAAACTGGGATATTTAAAATATTATCCAAGAGACAAATCAGTTATTTTCTATTTACTTGTTATTTTGACCTTTCAGAAAACTTTAGGGGGCAATGTTAAGGTTGGTGGTGGTAAAAGACAGGTGGCACAAGCGAATGATTAATGATTATGTAACTGTGGGGAATCAGATGGAACCCTAAACTGTTTGTCTCCAGACATACCCATTAGAACTGCATGGGGCCTAGAATTTCCATCTTCTGGAAAATTTTGCATTTCCAAAAAAATTCTTTCTGAATCAGAAAAAGTTGGATATGCAATATTTTCTTGGGAGGGACATTTTAAAAAAACATTTCAGAAGAACCAACATGGAATTTTTCAACATTTTCTGGTCCCAGCTCTCCAGGCTCCAAAGTTTGGAATGACAATTCCCAAGTTCTGAGCCAGGCTGGCTGCCAGGGAAGCAGGGAGCCTGGGTTGGCAAGAAACCAGGCACACCAGGCAAAATGTGTCAGTTCCATTGAATCAGCATTTTCTGACAGAAAACTGTTCTGTTGGAAAATTTTCAACCAGCTCTAGTACTAATGTTAGAGATTTTTAAAGCAATGTAGAACATTATGTAAATAATTTGAGGCTTTTAACTGGACTCCATTAACACACTTCCAATTTTAACAATTTTTTCAAAAGTCTTTTGTTTGCAAATATGGTTTTCAGCGAGATCCTGTTTTTTACTGAATTTTTCAAATTGGGTTGAGTGGGGAAGAAGGAACATAGTTAAGTGACTTGCCCCAGGATGCTCAGACAGTCTGATGGCCCTGATTACAATTTAAGGCCTTTCTAGCTAGCTCCCAGTCCTCTGTTCTAAACACTTGACTAAGAGCTTTTGTTTAGATCAAGAGTTTAATACTCCCACAGTGTGTGTGTGATTGGTTTCAAAAG
The DNA here is from genome assembly GCF_965152275.1 of Natator depressus. Lineage (NCBI taxonomy): Eukaryota > Metazoa > Chordata > Testudines > Cheloniidae > Natator > Natator depressus. The sequence goes on from NC_134234.1 coordinate 162,183,225, forward strand.
AACGTTGAAAACAAAATTCAAAACAGCTAAAACAGCTGTATCATATTAAAATTTTCTACTGTGTTTTAATGAAACTTCTTCCTTATGGAAGAGAGCTGCTGGCTACTCTTCATACCATATACGTGGAAAAAAATTATTCTTAAAACAAAAATATTCCTTGTTCAGTATTTAAGTCTTGTGTGTAATAAAAAATGTGTAAGTTACATCATCAGAAAAATTCAATGCATAGAAGCATATCAAACCCTTTTTTTGATTTTTCCCTAAGACTCCCAAACAGCATGGTCATTAAAAAAAAAAAAAAAAATCTGTGGACTGGAGAAGCATTTCAGTTAACAAACAAAACCAAACAGTCTAGTTTCTTTGCCAAATTCTCATCTCCACACATTACTGCTGGTTGAGAGTTCTAGGAAGAACCAACATCAAGGATGTGGTTATACATGCATAAGAGTTTGTCTCCACATTAGGCTTTGGACTCAATGATGCAAGGCTTTCCCCCTTTCAAGTGCAGTCTCCTTTTGGGCTGAAACAAAAATCTTGGCTAAGGACCTGAGTTTTCTCCCCATTTTATAGAGCTGCCAACATATTGATGAGGCTCAGTAAATAACTGAGTTTAGATTAAATTCTTAGGAACAGGAAGTTTATCTTACTTGTATGTGAAACACTATGCACACCTATGACTCTAAATAAATTTTGTATTTAGCATAAACTAAAACCGTTACCTTTGGGTTTCTTTTTGCTTTTCCAGTTCTACTGTCTTCCTCTCTTGCTCCTTCTGTTTCAACCTCTCAACTTCTAAGTTCTTTTGCTTCTGAAGCTGCTGCTTGTTATGTATCTCTCTCAGCTCCTACAGCAACCAATAAATATATTGCATGTAATAGTGTACTACATACCAGTATCACAACAAATGGCTCCACATTTCTCATTGTTAAGGACCCAAAACCTTCTTAATTATTATTACCCAAATTTTTGAAAATCATGTAACTGGCAACAGGCCAGACATTTTTACAGGTTGCCATGATTTAGCCCTCAAAGTGATAATGCTGACATTTTATTGTTTACACCATAGATTCTTTAGTTTCCATTCCTTGCTATAGTAATTGGATTTTTCATTAAGTTACAGAACCTTGTTTAAATACAGCTATATAAGTGAGGTTGTATAAACATGAAATTTTGTCTTTGATATGTAGGGCCATAAATGTGTAAAATGCCACATCAGAATGGTCATTCCTCAATATATAGAGAACTGTTATTTCCTTCATTCATAAGGTGATAATCAATATATTAATTTAAAAAGTGAATCAGGCAGCAAGAACACATCTTCACAAAAGCCTGGAAATCTCTGCTCAGGCTTTTAATATTTACGATTTATCTGGCAGTTATCTAAAGTATGGCTCACACAGCTTTCCAAACATTTGTTCTCTCTCCACTTTTAGTCATACTCCCAGAGGTGATAAAGAGTTCAAAGAGACTGATTTGTTTCTTAAATGCTGTTGTAAATGGCTAAAGGATTTTCTTCATAAATAAATATTCTTTATCTTGATGATGGACTTATTTTTATTAATAAATTATTAGCAGCTTTGCTAAATTTGTCAGATTTCTTACCTTCTTATGACAATTTTTTTAAAATTAACTCCTGAATTGTTCTCACAAATATTGGCAACTATTTTCCACTGTATAGGTTTCAGTTTGAGATTCATAGGGTATTTCATTGCCATATGAACTGCTGAAGCATTTTCAAGATTATTTTCTCTCCAAAAAATGGAATATTTCCAGCAGTGTTTTCAGAGCTGAATTCAGGCACTGAAACAGATAGGCTTGGCAGAATTTGATTTTTATATTTATTTTAAAATTATTTTGACTGATAACACTGACATTTATTTTTAAGGGTTTTTTTATTTTTATCAGTTTAAATTTTCCCACTTGTGGGAAATTATGGGGAGTTCAGACAATTATTTAATGACAGACACAGATTCAAAAAGTTAAAGCTTTATACCTGTTAAAACACAAATTGTATGTTTTGACATGTGATGCTGATAAAGTAAATTCCCTTACTTTCAATTCAAATTCTCAAGCAGCATTTTTCTTTCTTTGCCCATCTGTAAATTGTGATCATCAATGGAAATATTTATTTCAGTGGTTGGTGTGCGTATGGTGAAATCAACATTTACCAATAAGATCTAATCCTTTCAAGCCTAAAAAGAGGAATATTAATTTGCACAAATTTGATGATTTGGATGAAAAGAACTGCTTGAAGTGTTTGGGTTATAATGAATGAATGCAGTGTGTTTAAAATAATAAAAAGTCAGTACTAACATGAACAGAAATTATATTATGAACATCTTTGTACAACACCTAACTTTGGGGTCTGATCTTCTTGTCAGTGTTTCTTTAACTAGTTGTAAGAACTGGGAATGTCTTTATCCAAACACATTTGAGAATTGTCTCTCCCCTTGAAAATTAGTTGCACATCTTTAAATAATCACTTCCAGTTTATGAAGAAAAATCTACTATAGTCTTCACGTATATAAAAATAAGCATAAACTATTCAGCTTCTATGGCAGGGAACTCTGAACTTTATATCCTAATAATTTCCATGTCTTAGTGAAACATATTGAAACTTGCACCAGACCAAATAGGTTTATATTTCTTATACACTTTCAGTCCTAAGAGATAAAGGATAAACTTGTAACATGTGCTCTCCCAGGTATTATTCATATACTGGGCCACTTAATCTTTGCTTTTGTCAGAATTTCACAAACTAAGTTTTTTCCCAAATAAATCTTTCACGTAAGGTGTTTAATTTTCTCACATTTGGACCTTGTATATTAACAGAACTGGAAAGTGTATAAAAGCAGTAAAAATGATAGCTGAACTCTGACAAGTCAGAAGCGATTCGGCAAGCAGCAATGGAAAAGAAAATGAGCAGGTTACTTTGCAACATCATTAGTGACGTCTCACCTACAGCTTAAAAACACCTAAATAAATGTGACAGTCATTCATTAATTTTCCATTCCCTTTTAAGTCTGCAAAGAATGTTTTTTGATTGAAAACACCTGTATGTCACTGAAACAAGTACATACATTAATCCATAACTGCAATCACACAGCAGAGCAGGCTGGGCTAGATTTTAAAAGAGGTATCAAAATAACTAGATTGTGATAAACAGTAGCAAGTGTCATTTGCAAGATGCTACAAAGCTCATGATACATCTGTGAAACTAAGAAGAAAGTTAAAATGAATATAATGACCTGGTTCTCAGTTTAATTTTATTTTTTATCCTCATATATTACAACTTTAATGGAAACAGAACCCACAGAGTAAAAGTGGACAGTTTGGGCAAAACAATACTGTGCGGATGCTATTATTTAGAAATAAAGTGGGCCAAAATTTTGAATGTTTGGTTTGCTAGAATTTTCGACATTTCAAAAAGTTTCCCACGAGATGGAGATTCCATAAAATTTTCACTATAGAAATAGACACCTGGTGTTTTTGAAACAAAATATGCCCCCCAAGATCCAGAAGCTGCAGAATGAAATTGACATGATTTTTGTCAGTTTCAATGCTGCCCACCACTGAACAACAGTGAAACTGACGAGAATCACATCAATTTTAGTTAGCTGTTTCCAGGACTTCCTGGGTAGCTGCCTCATCAGGCTGCAGGAGACACCCCCCAATGCGGCTGTTCAAGAGCCACATATTCTGAAAGCCTGGGCTCCCCAGAGCCAACCAAGAGATGGCTGGAAACCAGGCAGGTTTCCATCTGAACCCTGCCTGCAGTTCACTGAAAGGTCGCCAAACCTACTATGTTTCTGTGAAACATTTCAGATTCAACTAATCAGCATTTTATGACAAAACACTTCCGTTGGAAAATTCTCCACCAGCTCTACTTAGAAAGTCACAGTGAACCTTAAAGGCTAACTGAAGTCTAGGATAGGCATTACAGAACATACAACAGGCTTAATTCTAAAGTGATCAGGGGATTTGGGAAATTTTTCAAGTCCTGCACATGCACACATAGCTAGAAGCACTAGTGTACAGCACAATTTTTTTTGTGGGGGGCGGGAGGAGGATTTGAAAGGAGAAAAGCATTGACAGTGAGAGCCAAGGGGAGCAAGGGACCTTGTACAGCTTAGTAGAGGAAGAGGGCACTTGAAGCTGGAGGTAGTGCCTCACCTTACGGAACTAACTCACCTATTTAATTTTGCAGTTTACAGTATTTTGCAGTGTTAAGGATTCTACCTTTGTTCCAAACTAACTTATTTTCTGTAACCACAGAGAAAGTTCTCTCTTTATGCACACCCATAATTTCCATTAGCATCAAGATATTATGCCTGTATGAAGCCAAACTATATTCAACATAATTCACATAAACATTAGGAGTAATGGGATTTATAAACATTCATCAAGAGGGAAATACAGATTATAGAGGTCAGCCATGGATAAGAACAGTTATCTGATTTGTAATCAGCTCCAACATTCATGCATTTGTAATGTCAATAAAGCCACTTCACCCCCATACCACTATGCCACTCCACTAAATACGTAATTTTATTCTGCTCCATTGTATTTAGAGTTTTTTAACCACTGGTCGAGCTGTTTTTCCAGGTGAACAAGCTGCTGCTGCTGCTGTCATTTCAACTGTGGATAGGGACTTTGGCATGCTCAGTTTAGTTACGTGTGGGAGCTGCTTTCAGCTAAGAACTCCCTTGATGCACCTCTTCCCTTTCTTGCCCCGCCCCCTCTTCCCTCACTTACACTTGTTTGGTAAGTGGCTCAATTTCCAAGTTGCAGTTTAAGTCTTGGCTTATCAGTCCTGAGCTAACATCTCTACTGCTACTGAACAGAGGACTTAGAAAGTGAGATGGCTTTACAGTGGCAGCTTTGAAGATAATCTGTTACTAGAAAAAGAACAGGAGTACTTGTGGCACCTTAGAGACTAACAAATTTTATTTTAGCATAAGCTTTATTTTATGCTCAAGGAAATTTGTTAGTCTCTAAGGTGCCACAAGTACTCCTGTTCTTTTTGCGGATACAGACTAACACGGCTGCTACTCTGAAATCTGTTACTAGTTACAATACTTTTGGCTAGCTATTAAGAACACCGCAGCATTCCAAGTGCCCTTTTTCCTCATCCTCACTTAATTTCTTTATTCCAACGATTCTCTTCTTTGATCTTAAGTAGTTAAAAAACAGGACTAAGTCATTAGGCCAAGAAGTGGAACTAAAATCTTTGGAGCATTAAAGCTATCAAACTTTAAAAACCCACAAGAACAAAAAAAAATTAAATAAGATAAAGCCCAACTATTTGCACTAAGGCTAATTTATTTTAACAGGACATTTAAAACAGAACGAGAGCTATTTAGCCATCCATAGACTTCAGAAAGAGTTCTAGTCTAATTTAGAGAGAGTTTCTATTTAGTAATTTATTTTTAAAAGTTCACCAAGTTATGAAATCCATAAAGGAGTACAGACCTGATCTTGCAAGAACTCTTTGCACTGAACTCCCATTCACATCAGTTGGAGCTCTGATTGCATCAAAACTGCAGGATTGCATACTGTAGAACCTCAGAGTTACAAACACCTGGGAAATGGAGGTTGTTTGTAACTCTGAAATGTTCGTAACTCTAAACAAAACGTTATGGTTGTTCTTTCAAAAGTTTACCACTGAACATTGACTTTATACAGTTTTGAAACTTTACTATGCAGAAGAAAAATGCTGTTTTTAATCATTGTAATTTAATTAAAACAAGTACAGAAACAGTTTCCTTACCAAAAAGAAAAGGAGTATTTGTGGCACCTTAGAGACTAACCAATTTATTTGAGCATAAGCTTTCGTGAGCTACAGCTCACTTCATCGGACGCTTATGCTCAAATAAATTGGTTAGTCTCTAAGGTGCCACAAGTACTCCTTTTCTTTTTGCGAATACAGACTAACACGGCTGCTACTCTGAAACCAGTTTCCTTACCGTGTCAAATCTTTTAAAAAAAAACTTTCCCTATATTTTTCTAGTAGTTTACATTTAACACATTACTGTACTGTATTTGATTGTTTTTTGGTGTGTCTGCTGCTGCCTGATTGCATACTTCCAATTCCAAATCGGGTATGTGTTTGACTGGTCAGTTCATAACTCTGGTGTTCATAATTCTGAGGTTCTACTGTATTTTTTTTTTTAAACATATATAGGCTTACCTTACAACTAAGCTCATTTTATAACAACTAAGCACGTTTTAGAAGAAGAGTTGAAAACCACTGCCACCTTTATCTGCTAAGACCAGAATTGGGTGCTTTCACCACAAGAGTGACGTCTCCATTCCAGTTTGAAGAATCTGAGTAGGTGTCAGCCAGGTCAGTAACTGCAGCAGCAAAAATAGAGCCCCTAGTGTTTGATGTCTGGTCCCAACAGGTAAAGAATTTCTGTTCACTGTTCTAAATAAAAAAATTAATTTTATCTTCTTTTATAGCTAAACATTTGGTTACGTAGGATCTCCAGTTTTTAAAATGTAAAAAAATTTTAAAGGCATTTAAATTCACCATTTTCTTTTCCCCAAGCTGGCACACTAGTTCTATATTTTGCTGAGCAAAAGATTTTGAATATGAGGTACGTAAGCAACCCTAACAAGCAACATACCCAATAAAATTGGGTATCCAGTAGCGAATGGTAATTTCCAACTGTTATCTGAAGATAAAACTATAATTAAGAAAAGGACTTATTTGCCTTCTTGCATCAGCTCTAATGAAATGGGAATTAAATGACCAGGATTTACATTTTATGTATTGTACTGTCTTGCTTGGCATGACATTTAAAAAAAAAAATCAGCATCTCCCACAGTACTATATAAGATACCAACTAAACAAAATACCACTCCATTTCAACAGTCAGCTGAATGAAACTCTGCTAAATATACAGCTAAAAAATACAGTCTTTTTATAAAAAGATAGGTAACTACAAGTCGTAAGTTAGAAAGCTATACACTTGTTGAGATATTCATAACTTTAAGAGTCCATATTTCATCCATCATTTGTGGTGTTTGCAAGATTACCAATGTGTTATCCAAAAGGTGCAAGTAGACACGGTTTAAAAATAAGCAACTAAACCACAGATATACATAAATATTTTGAAAAAATTAGAGCACTCTCAAAGTTGCAAATCTAAACAGTCAAGAAGTATAACAGCAAAGATTCTGATAACATTAAGACACTCACAAGGTATTTCTGAAAACTAGGCAGACTATTAAGTGTACGTAGGACAGTGAGTACATAATGTGGGCAAGTAAAGTTGCCATGGAAACCTTAAACTATTGCATTTCTTGTCTTAGGGCCAAATCTTGCCTTCCCACAGAGAGGCAAGAGGATGCCCAGGAAATTTCCAAGGATTACCCTGTGAAGCTTCCACCATATCTTGCCCTTGAGGGGAAAGGATCAAGGGGCATGTGGAGCAGACAGAGGTGGAGCATCCCAGCCCTCTAGATCCAAGGGGAAGGCAACCTCTAGTCCAGTGGTGGGCAACCTGCGACCACATGTGGCCCACCAGGGTAATCCACTGGAGGTCCGCGAGACAGTTTGTTTACATTGACTGTCTGCAGGAACGGCTGCCCGCAGCTCCCAGAGGCCGCAGTTTGCCGTTCCTGGCCAATGGGAGGTGTGGGAAGCGACGCGGGCCGCAGGTTGCCCACCACTCCTCTAGTCCCACTACTCACTGAGGGGCTCTCCCACCCCCATCCCATGAAGCATCAACACTCCTGAAGCAGCTGTGCTACTCTCAACAGAAACATTCCCCCTCCCTTATGCCCCATATCAGCAGCCAGGAAAAAACTACCATCTAATGAAGATGAATTTTTTAACAGCCTCTCGTATAATACCCAGCATCACAAAATGCAGTGATCTATATGAATAGACTATGCCCTGGTCTACACTAGGACTTTAGGTCGAATTTAGCAGCATTAAATCGATGTAAACCTGCACCCATCCACACGATGAAGCCCTTTATTTCGACTTAAAGGGCTCTTAAAATCGATTTCCTTACTCCACCCCTGACAAGTGGATTAGCGCTTAAATCGGCCTTGCCGGGTCGAATTTGGGGAACTGTGGACACAATTCGACGGTATTGGCCTCCGGGAGCTATCCCAGAGTGCTCCATTTTGACCGCTCTGGACAGCACTCAACTCAGATGCACTGGCCAGGTAGACAGGAAAAGAACCGCGAACTTTTGAATCTCATTTCCTGTTTGGCCAGCGTGGCAAGCTGCAGGTGACCATGCAGAGCTCATCAGCAGAGGTGACCATGATGGAGTCTCAGAATCGCAAAAGAGCTCCAGCATGGACCGAACGGGAGGTACGGGATCTGATCGCTGTATGGGGAGAGGAATCCGTGCTATCAGAACTCCGTTCCAGTTTTCGAAATGCCAAAACCTTTGTCAAAATCTCCCAGGGCATGAAGGACAGAGGCCATAACAGGGACCCGAAGCAGTGCTGCGTGAAACTGAAGGAGCTGAGGCAAGCCTACCAGAAAACCAGAGAGGCGAACGGCCGCTCCGGGTCAGAGCCCCAAACATGACGCTTCTATGATGAGCTGCATGCCATTTTAGGGGGTTCAGCCACCACTACACCAGTCGCGTTGTTTGACTCCTTCAATGGAGATGGAGGCAATACGGAAGCAGGTTTTGGGGACGAAGAAGATGATGATGATGACGACGAGGTTGTAGATAGCTCACAGCAAGCAAGCGGAGAAACCGGTTTTCCCGACAGCCAGGAACTGTTTCTCACCCTGGACCTGGAGCCAGTACCCCCTGAACCCACCCAAGGCTGCCTCCTGGACCCAGCAGGCGGAGAAGGGACCTCCGGTGAGTGTACCTTTTAAAATACTATACATGGTTTAAAAGCAAGCATGTGAAAGGATTACTTTGCCCTTGCATTCGCGGCTCTCCTGGATATACTCCCAAAGCCTTTGCAAAAGGTTTCTGGGGAGGGCAGACTTATTGCGTCCTTCATGGTAGGACACTTTACCACTCCAGGCCAGTAACACGTACTCGGGAATCATTGTACAACAAAGCATTGCAGTGTATGTTTGCTGGCGTTCAAGCAACATCCGTTCTTTATCTCTCTGTGTTATCCTCAGGAGAGTGAGATATAATCCATGGTCACCTGGTTGAAATAGGGTGCTTTTCTTCAGGGGACACTCAGAGGAGCCCATTCCTGCTGGGCTGTTTGCCTGCGGCTGAACAGAAATGTTCCCCGCTGTTAGCCACAGGGAGGGGGGAGGGTTGAGGGGGTAGCCACGCGGTGGGGGGAGGCAAAATGCGACCTTGTAACGAAAGCACATGTGCTATATATGTAATGTTAACAGCAAGATTTACCCTGAAAGAGTGTAGCCAGTGTTTTATAAAATGTGTCTTTTTAAATACCGCTGTCCCTTTTCTTTTCTCCACCAGCTGCATGTGTTTCAATGATCACAGGATCTTCTCCTTCCCAGAGGCTAGTGAAGATTAGAAAGAAAAAAAAACGCACTCGAGATGAAATGTTCTCCGAGCTCATGCTGTCCTCCCACACTGACAGAGCACAGACGAATGCGTGGAGGCAAATAATGTCAGACTGCAGGAAAGCACAAAATGACCAGGAGGAGAGGTGGCGGGCTGAAGAGAGGGCTGAAGCTCGAATGTGGCAGCAGCGTGATGAGAGGAGGCAGGATTCAATGCTGAGGCTGCTGGAGGACCAAACCAGTATGCTCCAGTGTATGGTTGAGCTGCAGCAAAGGCAGCTGGAGCACAGACTGCCACTACAGCCCCTGTGTAACCAACCGCCCTCCTCCCCAAGTTCCATAGCCTCCACACCCAGACACCCAAGAACGCGGTGGGGGGGCCACCGGCCAACCAGCCACTCCACCACAGAGGATTGCCCAAAAAAAAGAAGGCTGTCATTCAATAAATTTTAAAGTTGTAAACTTTTAAAGTGCTGTGTGGCATTTTCCTTCCCTCCTCCACCACCCCTCCTGGGCTACCTTGGTAGTCATCCCCCTATTTGTGTGATGAATTAATAAAGAATGCATGAATGTGAAGCAACAATGACTTTATTGCCTCTGCAAGCGGTGATCAAAGGGAGGAGGGGAGGGTGGTTAGCTTACAGGGAAGTAGAGTGAACCAAGGGGCGGGGGGTTTCATCAAGGAGAAACAAACAGAACTTTCACACCATAGCCTGGCGAGTCATGAAACTGGTTTTCAAAGCCTCTCTGATGCGTACCGCACCCTCCTGTGCTCTTCTAACCGCCCTGGTGTCTGGCTGCGCGTAACCAGCAGCCAGGCGATTTGCCTCAACCTCCCACCCCGCCATAAACGTCTCCCCCTTACTCTCACAGATATTGTGGAGCACACAGCAAGCAGTAATAACAGTGGGAATATTGGTTTCGCTGAGGTCTAAGCGAGTCAGTAAACTGCGCCAGCGCGCCTTTAAACGTCCAAATGCACATTCTACCACCATTCTGCACTTGCTCAGCCTGTAGTTGAACAGCTCCTGACCACTGTCCAGGCTGCCTGTGTACGGCTTCATGAGCCATGGCATTAAGGGGTAGGCTGGGTCCCCAAGGATACATATAGGCATTTCAACATCCCCAACAGTTATTTTCTGGTCTGGGAATAAAGTCCCTTCTTGCAGCTTTTGAAACAGACCAGAGTTCCTGAAGATGCGAGCGTCATGTACCTTTCCCGGCCATCCCACGTTGATGTTGGTGAAATGTCCCTTGTGATCCACCAGAGCTTGCAGCACTATTGAAAAGTACCCCTTGCGGTTTATGTACTCGCCGGCTTGGTGCTCCGGTGCCAAGATAGGGATATGGGTTCCGTCTATGGCCCCACCACAGTTAGGGAATCCCATTGCAGCAAAGCCATCCACTATGACCTGCACATTTCCCAGGGTCACTACCCTTGATATCAGCAGATCTTTGATTGCGTGGGCTACTTGCATCACAGCAGCCCCCACAGTAGATTTGCCCACTCCAAATTGATTCCTAACTGACCGGTAGCTGTCTGGCGTTGCAAGCTTCCACAGGGCTATCGCCACTCGCTTCTCAACTGTGAGGGCTGCTCTCATCTTGGTATTCATGCACTTCAGGGCAGGGGAAAGCAAGTCACAAAGTTCCATGAAAGTGCCCTTACGCATGCGAAAGTTTCGCAGCCACTGGGAATCATCCCAGACCTGCAACATTATGCGGTCCCACCAGTCTGTACTTGTTTCCCGAGCCCAGAATCGGCGTTCCACAGCATGAACCTGCCCCATTAGCACCATGATGCATGCATTGGCAGGGCCCATGCTTTCAGAGAAATCTGTGTCCATGTCCTGATCACTCACGTGACCGCGCTGACGTCGCCTCCTCGCCCGGTAGCGCTTTGCCAGGTTCTGGTGCTGCATATACTGTTGGATAATGCGTGTGGTATTTAATGTGCTCCTAATTGCCAAAGTGAGCTGAGCGGACTCCATGCTTGCCTTGGTATGGCGTCCGCACAGAAAAAAGGCGCGGAATGATTGTCTGCCATTGCTCTGACGGAGGGAGGGGTGACTGACGACACGGCTTACAGGGTTGGCTTCAGGGGGCTAAAATCCACAAAGGGGGTGGCTTTACATCAAGGAGTAGTTCAGGCAGGACTTCACGGAGGGTTCCAATAAGAAATGGTGCACCTAAGTTATTGTTCTTATTGGAACAAGGAGGTTAGCCTGGCCTCTGATTGATACATGGCTAGATTTACCTCGCTGCACCTTCTCTGTGAGTGACTGCAGTGTGACCTAGAGGAATGAGTCCCCTAGACAGGGGAGAAGGCAAATGAGTACAAAACAAAACAAATCTGGTCTATTTCTTGTTTTGATCCACTCCATCTATCTTTTACATCTTTGGCTGGCAGAAGATGGCACAGTACGATTGCTAGCCATCGTCATCTCTTGCCTGCCCGGCAGAAGATGGCACAGTACGATTGCTAGCCATCGTCATCTCTTGCCTGCCCGGCAGAAGATGGCACAGTACGATTGCTAGCCATCGTCATCTCTTGCCTGCCCGGCAGAAGATGGCACAGTACGACTGCTAGCCATCGTCATCGCTTGCCTGCCCGGCAGAAGATGGTACAATACGACTGCTAGCAATCCGTATTGCCTGCCTGCTCACCATTAGACGGTTCAATACGACTGACTGCAGGACTAAAGAGAATGACCTGGTCAAGTCACCAAAAATTTAGTCCCTGCGCCCATGTCTGCCCAGGCGCTCCCAGCCGACGTGGCCAGGAGCACCTCGGACATGACGAGGACGGCTATCAGTCATACTGCACCGTCTGCTGCCAGAAGGCAATGGGTTGCTGCTACTGTGTAGCAATGCCGTACCGCGTCTGCCAGCACCCAGGAGACATACGGTGACGGTTACCTGAGCGGGCTCCATGCTTGCGGTGGTATGGCGTCCGCACAGGTAACTCAGGAAAAAAGGCGCGAAACGATTGTCTGCCCTTGCTTTCACAGAGGGAGGGAGGGAGGGAAGGGGGGACTGACGATATGTACCCAGAACCACCCGCGACAATGTTTCAGCCCCATCAGGCATTGGGATCTCAACCCAGAATTCCAATGGGCAGCGGAGACTGCGGGAACTGTGGGATAGCTACCCACAGTGCAACGCTCTGGAAGTCGACTCTAGCCTCGGTACTGTGGAAGCACTCCGCCGAGTTAATGCACTTAATGCACTTCTGTGGGGACACACACACTCGAATATATAAAACCGATTTCTAAAAAAACGACTTCTATAAATTCGACCTTATTCCGTAGTGTAGACATACCCTATGTATGATGCAGCATAAGTGTTTCTGTTTAAAGTTTCTTAACACAATGGTCGAAACAAGGAGATTCATTGTTTTAAATGTTGAAATGTTATACTCACTAGTACCCTGTCCTGGTTGTAAGTGAAGGCACACAAGAAATACTACTTTTTATCTAGGCAATAAGTAAAGATTAGATTGAAATTCAAATTTGGATCTAAACTTTTAAGATTTTGTTCTAGAACTTCTTATTAAATACTAACTTAAACACTGCACACTCATCTGTTTATGGGAAAGCAAAGCACATAACTGGAGGTGGTTCTTAGATTGAGATGGATGAATACTGCCTGTCTAGGACATGGAGACCTTTAGAAAGAAGTCTAAGTAGTTGATGCAGCCAAGGAGAACTGCCAGGCACTGCAGCATTGCATCTTCCATTGCCACTGATTGGAAGAAAGAAATGCTCAAATATAAACAGTCATTCATATGCAACACTTGTCCAGTACACATTGACTAGACCAGGACCAAAAACAAATGGAATATTACACAAAGACAGACTTTTTTCAAGAACACCGTTTTAGTTGTGTGCCACATTTTTTCTGGCACTGAGAGTAATATATCAGGAACGTAAGCCAATTTGAAATCAGTTGGCTACACTAATTTACTGGCTTTCACTTCTTGTATTAACACACATGCTAAATATGTGAATCTCCAGTGTTATCGAAATTAAATATCTGATATTTGCAGCCAAAAATTGATTTTTTTAAAAAACGGATCTATCTTACAGGGTTTCTAAATGATTGTGGCCTTTGTGAAAGTCAGGGTTTGTATATAAACAACGTATATGCACAAACTGTATTACATAAAAAGAGTAACATAATAAGCCTTCCTTAACCCAGAACTCTTTTACACTTCTATGCAGAAGAGTGGATCCAGGTAGACCTATATCACACCCAAACATATATTTAAACTAGATAGAATAGACTAGACCAGGCCAAGATTTTCAAAACGGGGTACCTAAAGTTAGGCTCCCAAATCCATATTGAGGCATCAAATAGGTGGCCTGATTTTCAACCATGCTACACATATAGCAGCTCCCACTGACTTCATTATTCTTATTCCATAACACACTCCCGAAAATAATATATAGCATTAGCCACTGTCAGTCTTTCTTGTTAATGCACTTCAAATCTGATCTAAAAGTAATGAACGGGCACTAGGACAGTGGTTTTCAACCAGGGGTATGCACACCCCCGGGCATATGCACAGGTCTTCCTGGAAGTACTCAACTCATCTATATCAGTGTCTCTCAGTCTAGAGGTTGCAGCCCTGGGGCGGGGGGTCACTGGACAGGTTTAGGGGGATCGCAAGAACGGGGGCATCATTAAGGGGTGGCAAGCAGGGCAATTTCCCAAGCCACGGGGAGCCCTGCAAAGCTAAATTACATGCTTCAGGTCTGCTGTCTGGGGTTCAGGCTTCAGACAAGGCTAACAAGTGTAAAACAGGGTCGAGTATCACACTGAAATGCAAGTGCAGTATTTATATTCCAATTGATGTATTTTATAATTATATGGTAAAAACAAAAAAGTAAGCGGTTTTTCAATAATAGTGTGCTGTGACACTTTTGTATTTTTAGGTCTGATTTTGTAAGCAAGTAGTTTTTAAGTGAGGTGAAACCTGGCAGTACGCAAGACAAATCAGATTCCTGAAAGGGGTACAGTAGTCTGGAAAGGTTGATTTTTATGGCTGACTTAGAACAACGCTTCCTTAGCTCTCATCCCCTAACACCCCTACTCTACTTGCGCTACATTGAGGACATCTTCATCATCTGGACCCATGGAAAAGAAGCCCTTGAGGAATTCCACCATGATTTCAACAATTTCCATCCCACCATCAACCTCAGCCTAGACCAATCCACACAAGCGGTCCATTTCCTGGACACTACTGTGCTAATAAGCAATGGTCACATAAATACCACCCAATACTGGAAACCTACTGACCGCTATACTTACCTACATGCCTCCAGCTTCCATCCAGGACGCACCACATGATCCATTGTCTACAGCCAAGCTCTAAGATACAACCGCATTTGCTCCAATCCCTCAGACAGAGACAAACACCTACAAGATCTCTATCAAGCATTCTTAAAACTACAATACCCACCAGCTGAAGTGAAGAAACAGATTGACAGAGCCAGAAGAGTACCCAGAAGTCACCTACTACAGGACAAGCCCAACAAAGAAAATAACAGGACGCCACTAGCCGTCACCTTCAGCCCCCAACTAAAACCTCTCCAGCACATCAAAGATTTACAACCTATTACAAAATGATCCCTCACTCTCACCGATCTTGGGAGACAGACCAGTCCTCGCTTACAGACAGCCCCCCAACCTGAAGCAAATACTCTCCAGCAACCATACACCACACAACAAAAACACTAACCCAGGAACCTATCCTTGCAACAAAGCCCAATGCCAACTCTGACCACATATTTATTCAATTGACACCATCATAGGACCTAATCACATTAGCCACACCCTCAGGGGCTCCTTTACCTGCACATCTACCAATGTGATATATGCCATCATGTGCCAGCAATGCCCTTCTGCCATGTACACTGGCCAAACCAGACAGTCTCTATGCAAAAGAATAAATGGACACAAATCTGACATCAGGAATCATAACATTCAAAAACAGGTAGGAGAACACTTCAACCTCTCTGGCCCCTCAGTAAAAGATTTAAGGGTGGCAATTTTGCAACAGAAAAGCTTCAAAAACAGACTCCAGTGAGAAACTGCTGAGCTTGAATTAATATGCAAACTAGATACCATTAACTTGGGTTTCAATAGAGACTGGGAGTGGCTGGGTCATTACACATGATGAATCTATTTCCCTAAGTTAAGTATCCTCACACTTTCCTGTAAACTGTCTAAATGGGCCATCTTGATCATCACTACAAAAGTTTTTTTCTCCTCCTAATAGCTCATCTTAATTAATTAGCTTCTTACAGTTGGTATGGCTACTTCCACCTTCTCTGTATGTGTGTATATACATATCTTCTTACTATATGTTCCATTCTATGCATCCGATGAAGTGGGCTGTAGCTCACGAAAGCTTATGCTCTAATAAATTTGTTAGTCTCTAAGGTGCCACAAGAATTCCTGTCCTTTTTGCGGATATAGATTAACATGGCTGCTACTCTAAAAACTGTACTAGGAGACTGCCTAAGACAGCCAATTCATTTCATACATTATGGACCCGGACCAAATTCAAACTGGTGATCTACAAGTTAAAAGACTCTCCATACTATCCTTTTTTTTTTAAAACCAGTTGCCTCAACCATGCAGTCCCAACTACCTGAAGATTTTCAGGTATTCAGTAAGGAAGCCCTAAGATACTGCTTTTGAAAACCCAACTCTGAGTGACATTATACTCCAAAGAGCTTCAAAAACCCACTCATAGTGTGTCCACTCATGAATTTTTGACTTGAAGGAATAAGTGACTGAAGAGCCCCAGCCACAATGAGAAATTGAATAGAAGGACCTTTCTGAAGTAAGATTTTTAGGAGGAGTGCAAGAACTGCCAGCCAAACCACCAGTGTTCTACCTCATGGTTACATGATTATGTAGACCACAAAGACACAAGGAAACAATTATAGTAATTCAAATAATTTAGCCACTACTCTAGTCACCATAGGCCTTCTCTTATCAGGGAATATAAAATACTATAAAATACATGCAATGGTAGTGCAATCTACAGTTGTGACCTTAAGAACCCCTCAATGCCAACTGGCAAAAGATTCGCTGTTCTGTAACAGCGACGCTTAACAGGCCTGACAAGCTCACTACACCTACACTACAGTACATACTGCTTTCATAGTATTTATCCACAAAAAAGATCATGTGAGGTCTTCAGTAAAAGCTGGGGAACACTGTTCACTAATATCGTTGTGAAAGGTAGGTACAAATACCATGTAAGACATTTATATATATAAAATTACACACACACACGCAAAATAAGTGCCTAACATTTGAATTCATGCAGAGTTGGCATACAGGTTTCTGACAAAGAATGTATATTCACCTGTCTGCCTCCGTTCACATGTAAATTAAGCATTGTAGGCCAGCACAATGGAAGACCTATTTGCATACAAACTCAACAGGAAGAAGTGAAGAACAATTACTTTGGGGAATATAAGGAGGCAACAGGATACCCCTTTCTCCTGCACTTGAAGTAATTGGGGCAGATTGATTACATTAATGAAAACGGGATCCCAAACAGCCTTGGCTGGAAACGCTTTGAAGACTGCTTTTAGACTGACGGATAGCCTGTTAAAGTTAAGTGTAGTCTCTAGAAACCATGTATTGATTTTGCTTTATATGTAACCTGTTTCCATTATCCTTACTCTCTTAAATCTTCTCTTTGATAATAAACTTACGATGCTTTTCACCATAAATGTACCTCAGTGCTGTGATGTTATACAGTGGCTGATCCTCAATTGAATCAAAGAAGCTGGCATTTACACCACCCCTTTGATGACAGCAAAACTGGTATTTCTGTGAGTAGCTGGTGACAGGGTCTAGATATCACAGGGGAATGCTACAAAGGAGTTGGTGACTGGGATGCACCTATCGTTAACCTGTAAAGCAAAGCAAGGGCTGACATTGGCCTGAGAGGATCGTTTGTGTGGCTTACAGATTGGTGCTGTCAGGGAGCTGGTGCTCAGTTAAGCACCAGCAAGTTTGTCTCTTTGGAGGTGGGGGTGGGGGGTAACAAGGCAACTCAGTCTTGGGCACCTCCAGGATGAGCCACAATCGTATACTATGTTGTTAAACACATTAGAACATCAGAAAAGACCTGACCTATGGTCTCAGTAGTGAAAAAGCACACTAAATACTTTTGTTAAATTATTGAGTTTACCTTATCTCTCAAAACATTGTGTTGTATCAACTACTGACAGACAGGTGATTAGTGTGGTTTCCTTTTCAAGAATAAAGTGAATTAGAAATCTAATTTAACAACATTATTTTAGGATATATTCACACAAAAGATATGCAATTCATATCTGTAGCCAAATTAACTTAATATAAAGACAATTCTAATTAGATCTAATTTCAAATCAGAATCAGCCATAAAACTTTTGCTCTTGTTGCAAATATAGAAAACAAAAAGGAGAACGTTCAATATACTAGTTGTATGTTGCAGGAAATACGGTATCTTCTCCTGGATGCTGTTTTTTTAAAAATATCCATGGAAACAGTGAGATAAAAAGTTCCTTCATATTAGGTTATCATTTTCCATTTTTTGAATGTAACTGTCAGGAAGAAGTCTTGCGCACTATCTTTGAAGGAAGCTCTTCCTCTCCTAGCTGTTGCCATTTCTCTGCTTTTACTGTGTGATTAGATAAAGCACAGTCTCAACAACTGACTAATCAATCGGTGAACTGACTAAAAACAGGAGAAGTGAAAGTATGAAGAGACAAAAGAAAAACAAACTACAGTCAGGAACAAGTGTGACAGAAAAATTCTGCATAGAAATCGAAGTCAAGTCACTTTACAGGTATGTTTAAAATGAAGGGTGTATGAATTTGCAGAAGCAGTAATTCCACCATATTTCCAGAACCTCTGTTTATAGATGGGGAGGGTAGAGGTTGGTAGTTTTTTCAAGTGTAATCATAGATCTGGGATCAGATCATTTGAACTTATTCCCATCTGGGTTCAGATTTAATCTGGAACCTCTTGTTCAGAGTGTACAGTAATGCCAATTTATCCAAATTTTGTCTTCTTAAAAGGAGGAGAGTACAATATATTTCAGAATGCTGTCACTTAGTAAAATGATCTTAACATTAAAACTTTGATTAAAAAAATTTTGAGTAAAATGTTTCTGCCCGTGATCAACCAAACATTTAGAAAACAGGGATTAACATAGGTTACCTTCAGTTGATTATTGAAAATATCAATCTCCTGAAGTTTTGATCTGGTTTCTTTTTCTACTTCATCTAGTTGGTCTCGAAGCTGCTGGCGTACTAGTTCCTTGGCTTCTAAGGCTCTTTTGATAGTAAGAAGAGAATCTCCTGTTTTTAAACATATTATCAAATGAGATATTTTCTTACACAGACATCTTGAGGTCACACACTGTACCGTTTCTCAGCATTTCTCTTGCAAGATAAAAAAATTATCAGTGATACAAATGATATGTTGTGCAAATAGACTCAAACTTATTTTTAGATAGATATAGATATATACAGAGGTGAAAGTAAGCCAGTACTGTCTGGTATGGCGTACAGCAAGAGCCTGTACACAGTTGACAATACTGGCAGGGGGCAGCTTCTCCAGGTGGGCAATTTAAAAGGGCCCTGGGCTCCCAGCAGTGGCTGGAGCCCCTGTCCCTTTAAATCACCGCCAGAGCCCCGGGGCTCCCGGCCGCCGCAGCTACCTCTACCATGGGGCTCCGGCGGCGATTTAAAGGGCCCGGGGCTCCTGGCCACCACTACCAAAGCCCCAGGCCCTTTAAATTGCCACCGGAGCCCCGGGGTAGCAGCAGCAATTCAAAGGGTTTGGGATGTAAAGGCCCTGCCCCTTCTACCTGAGGCCACGCCTCTTCCGCCCGAGGGGGACTCCGGCCCTGCATACCGGTAAGTCCCTTAAATTACTTTCACCCCTGGATATATATTATATATACTTACTGTGCAAACTGTTCTGCTGAACTTGTTTTAGTTGGTCATTGAGTAACTGTTTTTCTGGAATCAACCTTCCAAGCATCTGCTGAGACTCCTTGGGGAAAAGATAAAAGAACAAGCTATTGACTCTAACCAGGAATGGGCACTAGCTTCACATTATACCATTTTACCTACAGTGAAGTATCTCTTTTTAGCTCCAATCACTCAGTCAAATATTATCAAAGCACTTGTTGTGTGGGACCATTTCTTAGTGATATAATTACATACAGGTACATCCTATACCCTAAAAAAGCCAGTAAGTCAAATCTATTACTTTAGAAACTGCCCCCATCTAACAAACAAAC
Organism: Natator depressus; assembly: GCF_965152275.1. Lineage (NCBI taxonomy): Eukaryota > Metazoa > Chordata > Testudines > Cheloniidae > Natator > Natator depressus. The sequence continues at coordinate 162,203,024 of NC_134234.1, forward strand.
TTGATCTCAACTAGTTCCAAAGCAAGATCTGACTGAAATTTTCATAGGGGAACAAGAATCAACTTAGTTGGGTACTGAATTGGGCCCTTCGGAAGCGTCTGGGGGTCATTTAAATGAGTAATTAGAAGTTTCATCAAGATGAGGAAGATTTAAGGATTGATAATTTTATTAATCATTCAAAGATAATAAATAATCTTCCTTTAAACAAACACATAACCACCAAAATCTGCTTACTTTTAGACTATCAAATAAGAATACTAGAGTTCCAGATCTCTGCTTAGCATTCCAGCAGAGATCAGTCCATTATTTGTTTCAGTCGCTTTACAGGAACCCAGAAAGCGACACACAAATAAAAGTTTAATTGTAGGGTGGCCTGCGAATGAGAAGATTTTTCTTATGGCAGAATATGTATAATCCTTGTTATTTCTGGGGGATGATAAATGATAAAAATGATAAGATAATTCCTCATCTTGATAAACTTCTAATTAAATTGCACTACATACTTTTCCGGTGCCTTGACCCCAACATCAAGTTGTCAGAACAGATTACAGAACCCTGATACGAAATGGCTTAATAAACAAAAACTGTCAGTATCAATATCTCAGTATCTTTGAAAACAAACTTTCTTTTAAGCAAATTACTTCAGCAGCAGTTCTGATGATTTAACTACCTGACAGATTTGTCACAAACCACCATAAACGACATAGCATGGCCCTCTACATAAGTATCACACAACTGGTTAATCCTTTCGTGAGCCCAGTCAAAGATTTGCATTTGCTTACAAGAACACATATATGATGGTATTGAAATGACTACATAGCAAGGCTGTTGATTAATCGCAGTTAACTCACATGATTAACTCAAAAAAATTAATTGTGATTACAAAAATCACGACTAATTGCAGTTTTAATGGCGCTGCTAAACAAGAGACTGCCAATTAAAATTTATTAAATATTTTGGATGTTCTTCTATATTTTCAAATATATTGATTTCAATTACAACACAGAATACGAAGTGTACAGTGCTCACTTTATATTATTATTTTTGATTCCAAATATTGACAGTGTAAAAGTGATAAACAAAAGAAATAGTATTTTTCAATTCACCTAATACAAGTACTGTAGTGTGATCTCTTGTAAGTTCAACTTTCATGACAAAATGTACAACTATGTAAAAAAAATAACTGTACTCAAAAACAAAACAATGTAAAACTTTAGAACCTACAAGTCCACTCAGTCCTACTACTTGTTCAGCCAATCACTCAGACAAACAAGTTTGTTTACATTTACAGACAACAATGTCACCTGAAAGTGAGAACAGGCGTTCACATGGCACTGTTATAGCTGGTGTCACAAGATATTTACGTGCCAGATGCGCTAAATATTTGTATGTCCCTTCATGCCTCAACCACTATTCCAGAGGACATGTATCCATGCTGATGACAGGTTCTGCTTGATAATGATCCAAAGCTGTGTGGACCAATGCATGTTCATTTTCATAATCTGAGTCAGCTGCCATCACAGAAGGTTGATTTTTGGGGGGAGGGGGAGGGGTTCAGGTTCTGTAGTTTCCACATCGGAGTGTTGCTCTAAGACTTCTGAAAGCATGCTCCAGACTTCATCCCTCTCAGATTTTGAAAGGCACTTCGGATTCTTAAACCTTGGATCGAGTGCTGTAGCTATCTTTAGAAATCTCTCATAGGTACCTTCTTTGCATTTTGTCAAATCTGCAGTGAAAGTGTTCTTGAAATGAACAACATGTGCTAGGTCATCATCTGAGACTGCTATAACATGAAATATATGGCAGATTGTTGGTAAAACAGATCAGGAGACACACAATTCTCCCCCAAGGAGTTCAGTCACAAATTTCATTAATGCATGATTTTTTTAAGGAGCGTCATCAGCAGGGAAGCATGTCCTCTGGAATGGTGGTTGAAGCGTGAAGAGACATATGAACGTTTAGCATCTCTGGCTCATAAATACTTTGCAATGCCGGCTACAAAAGTGCCATGTGCATACCTATCACTTTCAGTTGACGTAAATAAGAAGCAGGCAGCACTATCTCCATAAATGTAAACTAACTAGTTTGTTTTAGCGATTGGCTGAACAAGTAGGACTGAGTGGACTTAAAGGTTCTAAAGTTTTACATTGTTGTTTTTGTTTTTGAGTACAGATATGTAACACATACACAAAAAAAATCTACATTTGTAAATTGCACTTTCACGATAAAGAGATTGCACTACATTACCTGTACGAGCTGAAGTGAAAAATATTATTTCTTTTATCACTTTTACCGTGAAAATATTTGGAATAAAAATTAATAATATAAAGTGAACACTGTACACTTGGTATTCTGTGTTGTAATTGAAATTAATATATTTGAAAATGTAGAAAAACATTCAAAAATATTTAATACATTTCAGTTGGTATTCTATTGTTTAGCAGTGTGATTAAAACTGTGATTAATCGCGATTAATTTTTTTTTAGTTAATCGCATGAGTTAACTGTGATTAAATCAACAGCCCTACTTTTAATACTTGCAGTAGTTGGAAGAGTAGTCACTATTTTAATTAATTCAGCTTTTCACTCCCAAGAAACTTGGAAAAAGGATCATTTAGCAAAGACTTTCCAAATGTGTTTATTGACCACTATATATTAAGAGTGTGGTATCATAAATGTCAGCCAGATGTATCTCACTCAAACATTAGGCACCATTTGATTTCCAACTGAAATTAAAGGGAGAGACCCCATCTTATGAAGATAATTATTACTATTGATTTTTGTAAGTTTTTGAATTAAGAGTCTGGGAACCTCCTTTAAAAAAAGACCAATCAGATGCTTTTTGTTTTCTCCTCTATAAATGAGGTGGTCATGTATATTTATGAATATTTTTGAGGAATTGACTCAATGTCCTTGCAATTTCTGAATACTTTCTAGGTTCTCCCAAGGCAATTTTGCTCTTTCCTATTGATTAGTCACTATTATTTACAGGTTTGTGATCATACAGTGATAAATCATTCAAGCAGCAACACTTGAGGAATATGACATTAATGTTGGATCGTGTACTGGGAGAAGCTGATACTGCAGGGCCATGATTTGGGTACCTCTAAGCTAAAAAGAAAATAAACAAATAAGGGTATGATGGGTTTCAGAGTAGCAGCCGTGTTAGTCTGTATTCACAAAAAGAAAAGGAGGACTTGTGGCACCTTAGAGACTAACCAATTTATTTGAGCATAAGCTTTCGTGAGCTACAGCTCACTTCATCGGATGCATTCATTTCCACTGAATGCATCCAATGAAGTGAGCTGTAGCTCACGAAAGCTTATGCTCAAATAAATTTGTTAGTCTCTAAGGTGCCACAAGCACTCCTTTTCTTTTTAAGGGTATGATGGTAATTCAGTTCCAATCATTGTGAACAGAGCATTTATAAACAGTTAATGCTCTGTATTAATTGCATTGCTGGATGCTCAGGATTCAATTCAGATTGTAACCATTTACCCAAACCTAAAATCACGAGTGGTTTTAATGAAGGTTAGAAAGTAGGTAATTTTCAACAAAGTTGATATTGTTTTGGAAATTTTAATGGAATTAAACAGAGGGCAAACTAATGATTGAGATAAGCAAAAAGCAGTTGTATGCTGCATAGGGTACATTTACAGGGAGGGAGGAATTTCTCCCCCACTCAGAACTAATACAGTTAGGCAAACAATTATTTTTTAAAAAGCAGGTAAATTGCTCCCCTTCGGATCTCCTACAGTGATACAGTGAAACTGATGGCATAAAGTTAGTATAAAAGGTAACATTTTAAGGACATCTGCATGCATTCAAGCCTTGTATGCATGTGATAAAATCAGTAACGTCATAGGCGCCGACTTCCACTGTTCCCAGTGGGTGCTCAACCCCACCCCCGCCCCTGGCCTCGCCCATGCACTGCCCTCACCCTGCCCCCATTCCACCCCTTCCCCAAAGTCCCTGCCCCCTTTCCATCCTGATTCCACCCCCTTCCCCCAAGTCCCCGTCCCTGCCCCACCTCTTCTTCGCCTCCTCCCCTGAGCGTGCCTCGTCCCTGCTCCTCCCCCCTGGAAAGTCCTAAGTCTCGTCAAACAGCTCTTTGGCAGCGGGAAGTGCTGGGAGGTAGGTGGAGGAGCATGGGCACGGCACACTCGGGTTGGGGAGGAACTTGGCTGCCTGTGGGTGCTCCAGCCCCAGAGCACCCACGGAGTCGGCACCTATGTTAATGACTCATGAATTAAGTTATAAAATATTATAGTAGCTCAGTTGTTTCTCCATTCTACAGAGTTTTCTAACATTCAATCCACTTACAGTGTGTTGCCAATTTCAAGCTTTCAACTCTTCCATTGCTACTCTATTTTCTATCTCCACTTTATAAATGTTCTCTTTACTCTGTTTTATATATTTCTCACTTTGTAGAGAAGAACCAAAGTGTTACGGAAATATCAGTTTTGACTTTGGTGAAAATAAATCCCATTTCAAGGGGATTTAGGGAGGAGAGAATCCTGATGACTAGGGCTCAATCTTCAATGTGTTACATTTGCTTTGCTCTGAAAGCAGAAAGCTGTATACTAAAGGAGGAAGTCCATTAATACAGAAGAAAAAACTTTCACAAGAGCTGGACTTAGGTCTGTGATCATTCTTATCTTTTAAGAGAGTGACTTCAGTTATCTAATCATTCTCCACTCATTTGGTTGAGTCAGCTTTTCCTTTGTTTCTACACAAAGAAACACCCCCACAGGTTACCCACCCTCCAAACAACTAATCAAACAAAACACCTTAAGAGTTAGATGGGGGAGGGGGAAGAGCGAGAGAACAGTATAAAAACAATTCTTACTGGTATTTCTGTTTTTAGAAAGCTAAGAGGTGCTCAAGTGTTACGGGGATGGGGATCATAAGAACCTATAAAAACAGTATCAAACAAACCAGAAGACTCTCACATATCAATTCTTAATAGATACATGTGTTACGTGCAGTTCAGACAAACAATGCAGCAGTTAATGAACTCATGAAAATGCAACTACTCATAGCTAAGGCTACGTTTTAGTCATGGGTATTTTTAGTAAAAGTCATGGACAGGTCACAGGCAGTAAACAAAAATTCACGTCCATGACTTGTACTATATACCCCTGACTAATCTTGGGTGCTCTGGGGTAGGGTGGGGGTGAGGGGTGGCCTGGGAGTGCCACAGGTGCTCGGGGGGAAGGGGTTGGTGGGGCTGGAAGCTCCCATTGGCTGGGAACCGCGACCAATGGGAGCTGCGGGGCCGGCGCATGTGGGCGGAGGCAGCGTGTGGAGCCACCTGGCTGTACCTCCGCCTAGGAGCTGATGGAGGAACATGTCGCTGCTCCCTGAGGTGAATGCCGCCTGCAGCCCTCACTCCCTCCCATGCCCCAACCCCCTGCCCCAACCTTGAGCCCCCTCTATACCCAAACTCCTGCTGCGGGGGTGGGAGTGTGGTGGTGGCCTGAGACTGTTCCAGCAACTGCTGGTGCAGCTGGCCCAGGTGCTGCCTGAGCTGCTCAGGCAGCCCACAGGCCAGCTGCAAAGGCCACTGCAGAAGTAACAGAGATCCTGGAAAGTCATGGAATCCATGACTTCGTCCCTCTGTGACGAACTCGCAGCGTTACCCAGAGCCATATTAATATCTAAAATTTACACAGCACCTTTCATTCTAAAGGATGCAAAAGTTCTTTACAAGCTACATAAACAAGCCATTTTACCTACCATAAAAATATAGCCCATTCCAATATGGAAGGAAAGAATTGTTTACAGTTCATAGAAACAGTATATGGCAAGAGAACATGAACTCAGTTTAGTCTGTAGGAAAAATGCAATTACCTAAAATAGCATTTGTCATAAGAACATCAGAATGGCCATACTGGGTCAGACCAATGGTCCATCTAACCCAGGATCCTGTCTTCTGACAGTGGCCACTGAAAGGTGCTTCAGAGAGAACGAACAGACTAGGGCAATTATCAAGTGATCTATCCCGTTATCCAGCCTCATCTCCTGGTATTCAGAGGTTTAAGGACACCCAGAGCATAAGGCTGCATCCCTGATCATCTTGGCAAATATCCATTAATAGATTATCTTGATGAACTTATTCAATTCTTTTTTGAACCCAGTTAAACTTTTGGCTTTCACAACATCTACTCCTGGTAATGGAGTTCCACAGGCTGACTGTGTATTGTGTGAAGTAGTACTTCCTCATGTTTGTTTTAAACCTACTGCCTATCAATGGGCAACCTTGGTACCTGTGCTATGTGAAGGGGTAAAACAACAACACTTCCTTACTTACTTTCCCCACACCACTCATGATTTTATAGATCTCTATCATATCCCCCCCTCAGTCATCTTTTCTAAGCTGAACAGTCCCAATCTTTTTAACCTCCCCTCATACGGAAACTGTTCCATACCCCTAACCATTTTTGTTGCTCTTTTCTGTACTTTTTGAGATGAGGCAACCAGAACTGCAAGCAGTATTCAAGATGTGGGCATATTGTGGATTTATATCATGGCATTATGATATTTTCTGTCTTATTATCTAGATTCTATCCCTTTTCTAACAGTTCCTAACATGGTTAGCTTTTTTGACTGCTGCTGCTGCATACTGAGCAAATGCTTTCAGAGAACTATCCACAATGACTCCAAGGTCTTTCTTAAGTGATAAAACTAATATAGACCCCATCATTTTGTATATATAGTTGGGATTATGTTTCCCACTATGCATTACTTTGCATTTAAATCAACACTGAATTTCATCTCCCATTTTGTTGCCCAGACTCCCAGGGTTGTGAGATCCCTTTGTCACTCTTCGCAGTCTACTTTAGACTTTGCTACCTTGAATAAGCTTGTATAGAATGCAAACTTTGCCATCTCATTGTTTACCCCTTTTCAAGATCATTTATGGATAGGTTAATCAGCACTGGTCCCAGTACAGATGCTTGGGGGACTCTGCTATTTACCTCTCTCCACTATGAAAACTAACCATTTATTCCTATTCTTTGTTTCCTATCTTTTTCCCAGTTACTGACCCATGAAAGGACATTCCTTCTTATCCCATGACTCCTTACTTTACTTAACAGTCTTTGGTGTGGCATGCTGTCAAAGGATTTCTGAAAGTCCAAGTACACTAAGTTCACTGGACCACCCTTGTCCACATGCTTGTTGACTCCCTCAAAGAATTCTAATAGATTGACGAGTTATGATTTCTCTTTACAAAAGCCATGTTGACTCTTCCCCATCATACGGTGTTCATTTATATGTCTGACACTTCTGTTCTTTACCACAGTTTCAACCAATTTCCCTGGTACTGAAGTTAGGCTTACTGGCCTGTAATTGACAGGATCACCTCTGGAGCCTTTTTAAAAAAAAATCAGTGTTATATTAGCTGTCCTCCAGTCATCTGGTACAGAGGTTGATTTAAGCAATATGTTACATACCACAGTTAGGAGTCTGTATTTGAGTTTTTTCAGAACTCTTGGGTGAATACCATCAGGTCCAGGGGAACTACGGTTTAATTTATGAATTTGTTCCAAAACCACCTCTATTGACACTTCAATCTGGGAGAGTTCCTCAGATTTGTCACCTAAAAGGAATGGCTCAGATGTGGGAATCTCCCTCACATCCTCTGCAGTAAAGACTGATGCAAATTTAGCTTTTCCACAGTGGCCTTGTCTTCCTTGAGTGCTCCTTTAGCAACTTGATTGCCCAATGGCCTCACTGATTGTCCAGGACACCAGGGGCAGCATATGTTTAAAAAGCAGTGCAAGGATTTGGGTTGCTTAATGGGGGGGAGGGGCGGGCGGGCGTTCACAACAGTTTCACCACACAACTTATCTAAATTTGTACACCCCTTTGATTTGTGGTACATTCTTTTAAACAATTTCTAGTAACAGCTTAAGTGTTTAGGGGTAAAGGCAAATACAAGTGGTCATTACTTTTACATGAAATTTAGGCTGTATGGACGTCTTTTTTAAGTAGTCCTTATGTTACATAAAGGGATTATACTGTATGAATTTCCTCACTTGCAGCCAGTTTCTCCTTCAGTTAGCTGTTACTTGTTAATTTGAGCCATTATTGCAGTATGTAAACAGCAGCAGATTTTAAGATGCTGTAGACTTACTGATGCTTGAGTTTGCCAAAAAGTTTTGAAGGACTTTTTGTCATTGCTTGCGTCAAATTAAGTTTAGCACTGTAAGTGTCACAGACATCCCTAAACCGAAGCTTATTTTATTACAATGATTACTACAATCAAAAAAAGGCTACTATTATGCAGGGCCTAACAGTGTACCATATAATATTCCAAAGGAAATTTAAGACGTTTAAAATTTAAACTTAGGAACATAAAATTGAAAGCCATAAACTAAAATGATACAATGTGAGCATAAAACTGAGAGATTTAACTTCCAAGTGCTGACTTCGCTCAAGTGAACAGACTATGCTGTATATGGCTTGAAAAAAGTAACTGTAGGTTTGAGTTTTAAGACAGATTTAACCTTACATCTTCACAACGGAAATTTCAATTCATCCTCTTTGAAATTAAGAATTAATAGTAGTAGTTATGCAGAAGCACCAAAAACCCCCATCATTGACCAGGACCCTATTGTGCTAGGTGCTGAACAAAACACAGAATGGTCATCCCTGCCCTAAAGAGCTTGCAATCTAACTAGCGTTTCTAACTAAAAGTACAATGAATACCACAACATTTAACATATGCATCAAATCACTCCTTGCTTGTCTGAAATTTGGGACGGTGAAGGAGAAAAAACAGGCGAGAAAAGAAAAACTAAACTGCCAGGACTAGACTAAAAAAAAAAAACCCACCAAAAAACCCCTACTGTATATTTTACCTGGTAATTTCAGTATTAAAACAACACTATTTTCTAATTTTAAAATACAGGAAAATAGCTTGGTTTCACACCAGGAACATAAAATCTTTCTGACATAACATCACTGCTGTCTGCATGTGTAAAATAAGAAGTCACTTGAACTAAAAAGTACAGTGAAGAGACAAATTCTGCCCTCAGATATACATGCACAGCTTCCAGCAAAAGTCAGGAAGTGTACGTACATGCTGAGGGCAGAATTTCACCAGAGATCCTCTGCAGGAATCTAAATTATTTTCTCATTTATTTAAACATGACAATGTTAACTGTTAAAGAAACAGAATAATATACTACATTTGAGTATCAAAAATCATAGGTCAGTGCCCCCTTCACTCTCTTTCCATCTACAGCAAGGATATGTTAGTAAAATACCAAAAGCTCATTAAAATAAATCTGAATACTGGATGTTCACAGGAAAAGAGATTTTTCACTTCTCTTGACTGAAATGTAAAATTTAGGGAATGAGAGTCCATACATTTGAATTTATTTCAGAGAAGTTCTATGGCCTGTGTTACACAGGAGTTTGGATCAGGTGATCATAGTGGTTCCTTCCGGCTTTAGCAAATATTCATAAATAAAATATCTGTAAGTATCCACTCTATGTTGTGGGAGCTCATCCTACAAGTTGTATTAAAAAAAAAGGACTTTCCCCACGTATATAAATATCCAAACCCATCCACCATTTAACTTAATACGGTCCCAAACACTTGTGGTCATAGAATCATAAAAATGTAGAGCTGGAAGGGACCTTGAGAAATCATCTCTGTGGCAGCAGAACCAAATAAACCTTGGGCCATCCCTGACAAAGATTTGTCCAACTTGTTTTAAAACTCTCCATTGATGGGAATTCCACAACCTCCCTTGGAACCCTATTCCAGAGTTTAACTACCCTCACAGTTAGAATGTTTTTCCCAATATCTAACCTAAATCTTCCTTGCTGCAGATTTAGGGCATTAATTCTAAGTATGGGCTTTCAACCAGTTGTGAATGCACCTTATAGTAATTTCCTCTAGACCACATCTCCCTGCTTTGCTCATGAGAATATCGTGTGGGACTGTGTCAAAACCTTACTAAAATAAAGATACATCTCATCTACTGCTTCCCCCCCATCCAATAGGCCAGTAACCCTATCAAAGAAGGAAATTAGGTTGTTTTGGCATGATTTGTTCTTAACAAATCCATAGGGACTATTTTTGATAATCCTATTATCCTGCAGGTGCTTATAAATGGATTGTTTAACAAATTTGTTCCAGTATCTTTCCAGGCACCAAAGTTAGGCTGTCTGATCTATAATTCCCTGGGTCCTTTAAAGATAGGCAAACATAGCACCTGCCTTTCTCTGGTCTTTTGGGACCTCAACCATCCTCCCAAGAGTTCTCAAAGATCATTGCTAATGGTTCCAAGATTGCTTCAACTAGTTCCTTAAGTACCCTAGGATCAATTTCAACAGGCCCTGCTGACTTAAGTTACATGCAACTTATCTAAATATTCTTTAGCCTGTTCTTTCCCTGTTTTGGCTTGCACTCCTTCCCCTTTGCCGTTGATATTAGTTGTGTTGAGCATCTGGGCACCGTTAACCTTTTTAGTGAAGACTGAAGTCAAATAGGCATTAAACACCTCTGTCATCTACAGTCCAATGGCATTTTTCACAACTTCATAGAAGGAATAAAAAAGTCTAACCTCCTGCATACCACAGGCATTGGGATTTCACTCAATGTTTAGTTGAATTGGAGCTATCAGTAACATGTAATTGAAACTGGAGCTATCTTCAGAAAATATCCAATCTGTATTCAAAGATTCTAAGTGATGGAGAATTTACCAAATCCTTGGTAATTTATTGCAATTATTAACTACCCTTATCATTAAAACTTTCACTCTTACTTCCATCTTAAGTTTTCCATCTTCCAGCCTCTTGATCTTGTTATGCCTTTGTTTGCTATACAGGCTTTTCACAAGACTGTTGTTCGCCACAATGTGCTGGTGAATTCCAACTTGGGAGGGTGCTGGATTGAGGGTTGGAGGAGTTTGGTAGCTACTTCTTATGGGTAGTACTTATATTTGAATGTATGGGATGGGCTCCTATAGATAAATGTCTATTTTAATAAAAAAATCCACCTCCCTCAATTCCCCGTACATTTTCAGATAGACAATTTAATCACTTCTTCCAATCTGAAGAGTGTGAGATATTGCTAGGTTTCAGAGTAGCAACCGTGTTAGTCTGTATTCGCAAAAAGAAAAAGGAGTACTTGTGGCACCTTAGAGACTAACCAATTTATTTGAGCATAAGCTTTCGTGAGCTACAGCTCTCTTCATCAGATGCATATCCGATGAAGTGAGCTGTAGCTCACGAAAGCTTATGCTCAAATAAATTGGTTAGTCTCTAAGCTGCCACAAGTACTCCTTTTCTTTTTGAGATATTGCTGTGCATGTTCAATCAATTGCTGCTAACTTCCAGTGTGGTAAGCAATTCCTATGCATAGTTTTAAGAGTGACTTGATCTTTTGGCATGAAAGACACTATAAAAATGAATTAGAGGAACTATTCAGGAATGACAAAGTAGCATGTAATGTTTCGCGGGGAAGTTTGGTCAGGACACTGATCCAGATGGGCGAGGATATAAAACAAGCCTAAAGGCTAAACATAAGAATCACCAGCATGCTCACCTGTAACTGCTGCTGCAAGTGTGTAATTTCTGCAATTCTCAGTTCTCTAGATTTGTTTGTGCTCTCAATTTCATGTCTTTGGATAGACAATCGACACCTGATATCCTGAAGCTTTCCCTCCAGCTGATGTTTTTTATCATTCTTCAGCAAGAAGAGATACATTTTGGTTACTACAATAATTCATCACGCAAATCTGGATTTTATATGCTTTCTAAAACTAAAAATAGTCGGTTAGTTGTAGAATAAAAACCAAGATGTAATTATGGAAACTAATCAAGATTCTGTAGTGTTTGTTACTGTGATCTTGTACTTCATTTACAATGTAATCACCACTCCATTTTTTCTCTTAAATACAAGTTTTTTGGAAATGGTTGGTCACATATAATAAAATACTTAAACCTACAACATTTTAAAAAGATCTTCACTTACTAGAGCTTCCAACTCAAATTCTAAAGTCTTTTTCTTTGCCTTTAGCACAACTATGTCCTCTTGTTCTTTGTTTCTTTGATTTAGTAGTTCTTGCCGACGATTACGCTCCCACTCAAGTTGTCTTTGCCTTTCAAGTTCCCTTTTTGCAGCCTATAGTATGTAAAAAAACGATTACTATTGAAATGCCCAGTCTGTGAATCTACCCTATTCCCTCATTAGAATAGTTCTAGTATAGTGTGCACTGGAAGCATTAATATATGCCCCTGTTCAAAAAGTACTTAAGTATATGCCTAGCTTTAACAACAAGAGAATCATCCCACTGCTTAAAGTTAGGCATGTGCTTAAGACCCTTGGTCAACTGAGGCCACAATGAGCAAAGGCGCTACTTTTGAAATATAAATATTCCTTCCATTTTAATAAATTAACCCACATTTAATTTGACATTTCAATAAACTCTGAATAATCACACACAATTTCTCAAACATATATGGGAGTCGAAGGTCAAGTGCTGCTCCATTAAATTTTAAAAACAGTTAAAGTCTGGTGATTTCAAAACACAGCAGCTCTTCCTAAGCTTGCCATTGAATTTTCTCTTCACCTAATGTACTGACTGCATCAGAAGCATGAAGAATTTCCAGCCCCAGGCAGAAGTCTTTGCTCATTCATTGAAAGCAGGATCACTTCACGTTGCAGAAAGTTTTGAGGCTGGAGGTCAAGAACACTTTATGCTACACCTAACTGCCTGATCCATTCAGTATGATGGGAGACATTTCACAAGAAAACATCCTAGATTTAGGTAAACTTGTCTCTATCTACTTCCAGGAAACTTGAAACTGAAGTCTGTTCCTTAATTGTAGCAGGAAAAATATTTCACTAATAAACCGATTAGTTTCTAAGGAATTATAAACAAGTAAAGACTTTTATAATAAAGAAAGTATGTTAAAATACTTGCCAGCATACTTTTTTTGGTTTTGTTCAGATCAAAAGACAATTTTCAGAAACACTACTACCTCTGTATCCATTTACCTCACGCCTTTCTATTTCTTTCCGCCTTTCTTCTTCTCTCTGACGTTCCAATTCGCGTTGTTTTTCTAATTGCTTTTCTAGCTCCAGTTGTCTTTTACGTTCTTGCTCCTGTCGTTCACGTTCTTTCCTTTCCTGCTCCGCCCGTTCCAGTTGTGCTAGACGCTCTTGCTCTTTGCGTTGCTGCTCCAGAAGGGCCTGTCTCCGCTTTTCGAGCTCCAGATTGCCACGTTCAAAGTTCTCACGTTTTTTATCTTCAAACGTAACTTCAACACAAGAAAATGTGAATGGTGAAATTAAGCTTTGCTTTGTCTAAAAAAAAAACCAAGCAACCAACCAAAAAGACTATGAAAACAGTTTGCTACATGCAACCAGTGTCCAACAGTATTCCAACCTCGTTCTCAACTACGGATAAGCAGAACTGTAATGAATACTTCTTGATGTTGTCACTGGCGCTCATATTGCCATCTCCACCAAAGCCCTCATCCTTACTTGAAGGATGAATTCCAGGCCTACCCTTTTGGCTCCTCTGTGCCACAAGCCCAGCTTCTATCCAGATGTGTATGCTGGAGTTTAGGCAGTCCATTCCCCCCCATCTTGCATACTCTAGGATTTGGAGCCCCTCAACATACATGAATTGTATCCTATCAAGTGTGTGTTGTTCACTGAGAACCAAAAGTCCAAGTTTTAGTTTAGTAAAAGCTATGACTTTCCAAGGAGATTAGAAACCACTGCCATGTAGCACCACTGAGGTGGAAGCTAACTTATTACAAAGCCAAGAAAGTGCAGGCTATGATTCATTAATTTATTGAGGAAAACTTCTGAAAAACTGTCCAGTTGAATCCAGGCAGTGAAGAGCACAATTCTTAAACTACTGTCCTCACCTTGAGCCTCACATTTAATCACTTAATATATTCACTGATTATCATTTTATTTACAGCACTTCATTTATAATAGAGCAGACACAGAAAGAGGTAAGTTAAGTTTGAGATGCAGTATAACAGCTTAAGAGCAATTTAACTGCAGTTACAAAGGTATTTTTTCTGTGAGCTACATACTGCATGATTTCAAGATATTTTTCTGATAAAACAACACTAAGACATGAGTGAAAATACGACACCAAGCTTTGGGTTTGGTTCAGTCACTAATTGCCTCAGGGTTAGGCTAGTGATAACACATCTGACACAAGACATCAGTTTGAGGATTCAAGTTAGATCTCTCACTCCAGGATTGGCACTACCTCGAGGCACAGCACAGGAAGCCTGTTGAGGGGGTGGCAATACCCCACATCATTCTACCAGGGCCACCATCTTGCTGCCACAGAGTGGTATAGAGTAGATTCATTGAGGTAATTTAGCTGAGTGCAGTCCTCCTTTGTCAGAGGGGCATTCGGGCAGATGTGCAGTTCATAGTGAAGAAAACGGAGTACACTTTGGATGGGTGGAAACAAGTTTTGTTTCTCTAGTTCTCTGAAAGAATGCAGTGAACATTTCAACTAGAAATATGCTCTAAAAACTCATCATGCAGGATAAGCCCCGCTGGCTGCTGGTTGTTACTATTGCTTCACACCAACAACTAAGTATCAACCCAATCATAAGCCAAGAATTCCTCAATAAAGTTTTAGATGTTTTAATATCAGAAGCCATTTAGTTAATGTTCAGAAAACTTGATACCTTCTTAAACAGAACTGATTAAAAATGTATAAAAGCATAAAGTACACAGATTACAATAAAATAGACTTGTATATACACACTATGGTCCTGATCCTCCACACAGGCCAAAATGCACTCGGTGCAAGTTGGGGGGGTGGGGGGTCAAAAGTAACATTATACCACTATTGCAGTAGCCCCAGTCTGGGCCTACCAGCCATCAGTGCGAGATAAAGTGGTGTGAAAACTGTTCCCATGTCTGCTGACAATGGCCCACAGAAGCCATTTCAGAAACTGGGAATCAGTTGGACACAGCAACATCTCAGCCATGCTTCTCGCATCACAATGTAACCTTAACAAAAAAATCTTAATGTTATTAATATATGTGAGCAGCTGATAGTGCTTTCTGCTTTAACAGGACAGAGCATATCTAAACTTACACTCACTCATGTGAAGAAGAGCTCTGTGTAGCTCAAAAATTTGTCTCTGACCAACTAAGTTGGTCCAATTAAAGATATTACCTCACCCACCTTGTCTCTGATATCCTGGGACCAAGACAGCTACAACAACACTGCAGACTCCTTTACCTGGCAATTTCTTTTCCAGTTGTTGCTGTTCTTCTTCCAACACTGGTTCTTCTGGCAACCTTTGGTCTACAGATACTGAGCTTATCACAGAGATGCCACTGCCAGAGCGTACTCTTCTGCCAATTAAAAATAGTTATAAATTGTGTAAACCAATTATGGCCAAAATGTTTGACAACTATGGTCTAGGCAAGAGCTCAAGAAGCAAGAAAATACAGAAGCTCAAAGTTTAATTAAAAAAACACTGTGTGCAATAAGTTATGAATCGCTATCTGCAAGATTAAATTTCAAGTTCCTGAGACAGTGAACATAAGTAAAGGTGCCGTCTCACTGCAATTTTGCCTTGGAAAAGGAAAATGGAAAAGAAGTAGAGTAACTCAGTGTTTGGAATCCATAAATACTACTGGACCACAAACCAGAATTTACTATAGTAGAAGTTCAGGGCAAGTTTTGAATTCTCACATATCTCCTTGTGGTGCAGTAAAAGGGAGGGTAATATTGGGTAGCTGAATTACAATAGATTTTAGTTCAAATTGCTTTAGTTCTCAGTTTATTTTCCTAAAATTCACTTATTGACAAGAACTGTACTCTTAAAGTAACTTCTTGTGATGGAGCGTCTTCATTTGCCAGTAACCAATAATAAAAGCTACAGCAGACATTTCCCCAGTGAGAGAGTACTGCATGCTGCCTGTGCAATGCAGAGATAATGGGCTAAGTAGCAGCTTTTTCCAGCCTCTTATCCTTGACTTCCACACAACTGAACAGAAAGATCAAAATAGGTTTCTCAAACAAAGCCAAGATTAAGTAGTTTAGGAATGAAATTGCACAATTTATAACCATTTTACCTAAATGAAGGTGGAATATATTCTGGAGGCAGTACAGGTGGCAACGGTTGGCCAGACATGGCCACATCAATTAAGTGCATAGCCAGAATAAACTCTTCTGCTGTAAGTTTTCCATCTTGGTCAATATCTGAAAGATTCCTGTTTAATGAAAAGACCCAAATAAATCAGTTTTAAAATAATTTTTAAACTCAAATACTGGTTAAGTGGCATGGTTTCTATATTATCAGTTCACAAGTGATTCATTTTTTCTTATTTCTATTGTTAGACAATTGACAACAATTTCCCCCCATTTAAGTTTAAAATATCTTATGGCTGGGCTGAAATCAAGTGTGCCACCCCTCTTCCCCCAATTTATAATCTCTGCATCCACATCTGGTCCATGGTTTCTACTCCTTCAGGCCTAGAATTGCCGATGCACCCACTACAAGAGGCAAGATTGGCAGGTAGAGTCTTGTTCCTCCCACAAATATCCACTGCACAATGCAGTGCAGCGAGGGTCAGATTGGACTTGTTTATGGTGGTTTGGCACACCAGCACTTTTTCCTGGAGGCTGCTACCATGTTCTTGGAATTTAAGCTTTCATTTAAAAGAAGTTAAGATCCAGCACTGACAAATGCAAAGAAAACTTGAATGTTAACCAAGTATAAACCAAGGCAATGATGTCTGATGATGGCCTAAACCAGTTCTGACATGACTGTGAAATGTCTTTATTCATATTAACAGTTTAAATTTTCATCATTAGATTTCAGAGTTGTAGCTTCATCAGTTATTGGATGCTGATTCAAAGCATACAGGCAAGGCTCATATTGCAGAGATCTTTGAGAATGGAGTGTTGTGGACATCTCAAGTGCAAAAGGTTTTATTTGTGGGCAGAATTTGGAAGACCAGTAACCTATTCCTCCCTCCCCCACCCACCACTGATCCATGTCTGTGCCACTGATCTCCTTAGTGGGGCCATCGCCAGCATGGGCTCACAAATGCTGTCTCCTGCACGCAACCACACTGGTTCTACTTCCAGAGGATAAGCCTCAGGGAAGTGAGCAAGATCACCTCCCTCATGGAGTGCAAGTCTCTCCTTTCATCTATGGGTGCTCCCCTGTAGGTGTGGCAGCACCCCCTGCACCTGGGATTAGAGATCTTCATCAGCAGTGCCTGTTGGACTGCACATGCACACTGTGAGTGGGACATATATATAGCACTGTGCGGCCTGATCACCCCCGAGTTCCTTCTCTGTTGCAGAGCTTATCTTTCAGCTCTGAAGCAAAGAGGAGAAGGATGGGGAGTGGAGCACCCACAGGGACACATCTCAAAGAACCTCAGATACTGCACAGAGGTGAGTAACCTTCTCTTCAAATGATGTCCCTATGGGTGCTCCACTGTAGGTGATTATAAAGCAGTATCCCCAGTTGGAAAGCTGGAGCTTTGGAGTGGCATTTACTGTGGATGATAGGCCAGCATGTCCTAGAAGAGTATCTGATGCGGCGTCCTGAGTAACGGTGTAGTGATGGCTAAAAGTATCCGCTGACGTGCATGTGGCTACTTTGTTAAGAAAGGCGACCGAGTTGAAGAATGAGTGAGTGGAATGTGCTCTAGTTTCATGGGGAGGTTATTGATTGTGTAATTAGTAAGAAAGATGTATACACTGTGAGATCCACTTGGAAAGGCATTGCTTAGAAATGACTGCACCTTTCCATCTTTTGGCCATTATGAGGAATAAACGGGGTGATTTCCTGAAAGGTTTAGTTCTGACCAGGTAGAAAGCTATTGCTCATCTGATGTCCAGGGTATACAATGTTGCCTCCTGTTGGTTGCTGGGTGGCATTGGAAAGAAGCAGGGAAGGTGGATAGGTTGGTTTAGATGGTACCTCAGATAAAAATTTTGGATGTGGGTGTAGCGTAACTTTGTCTTTAAAAAAATTTCACCAATCCACCAGGCAGAGGTGATAACAAAAAATACTGTTCTTGTATGATAAATGAACATAGAAGCAAGTTGTCATTGGTTTGAATGGAGGTCTAGTGACCAGAGTCCCAAGCCAGGGTTGGAGACCATACGTGAGGGGAAAGATTTTGGAGTCCCTTCAGGAATCATTTAATGAGCGGGTGGGTGAAGATGGAGTGGCCGTCTATCTCGCAGTGAAAGGTTGGGAAGGCTGCCAAATGCACACCTATGGAGCTTGTGGATAACCCCAATCTTTTAAAGGTACAAAACATAGTCCAGGATAAGTGGTAATGGAGCGCTCAGTGCCTCAACCTAATGGGAGGTGCACCAGGATTGAATTCTAGTCCATGTGTGGAGGTAAGTGCGTCTAGTCATATTGCGCCTGCTGTTCGAAAGTACATGTTTAACTGCTTCCAAAGAGGTTATTTCTGAATCCCGGAACCATGGAGGAGCCGTGTGTTCAGTGAGAGTAGCTGTGGATTGGGATGGAGGATGCAACCCTCATCCTGTGAAAGAAGTCACTGAGTTGGACACAGAGTGGTTGGAGGGCATACTGTCATGCAAATGAGGTAAGTATACCAGATCTGGGGTGGCCATGTCGGAGCTATACGCATGATTCTGGCTCTGTCCCCTTGGTTCTTGTGGAGTACTCTGAACAGAAGGGAGAAGGGAGGGAAGGCACAGAGTACCAGTGTATCCCATGTGATAAGGAATGCATCTTCGACCCCATCTTGAGCAAAACTGAGGGCAGTGGGAGTTCGCTGGTGTGGCCAAGAGGCCTATGGAGGGTAATCCCCAGTGGTTGAGGATGTGCTGAAGGACTCACGTATCTAGTTCCCATGTGTGACTGTGGGAGAATCTCCTGCTCAGTGAGTCTGCAGTGGTGTTCTGGTGTCCAGGGAGGCATACAGCTATGATAGTGATGCAGTGTTGGATACACCAGTTCCAAAATTTCAATGCCTCTAAGCGTAGAGAGGGATCTCCCTCAACCTTGCCTGTTGATGTAGATCATGCAGACCATATTGTCAGTCATGACTCTGATAGCACATCACACTATTAGTGGGAGAAAACATCAGCAGGCACTGCAGACTGTTCATAACTCGAGGACGTTGATGTGTAGGGTGGATTTGGTTAAGGACCATCTGTCCTGCACTGTGTGAGTGTGAAGGTGTACTCCCCAATCAGTTAAGGAGTCGGTTGTTAGAATCATGGACAGCGCTGATTGAAGGAAAGGTACCCCAACACAGACGTTTTTGGTCTGTGTCCACCAGACTAGTCGGTCCTTGACCTTCATAGGTATGGATAGGAGATGGATAGGAGTTTGTGAAGGATGTGTCTGTGAGGTACAAAGACTATGTAGCTACACCTGGAGATATAACACATGTGTACTTTACTAGGAAGACGGCTGCTCCCATGTGGCCAAGTAGTTGGAGACATGCCCTGGCTGAGATCTGGGGACAGGTTCTCACCGTGAATACAAGATCAACCATAACTAAAAATCTGTGAGCTGGGAGGAAGGCTCTGGCTTGTATGGCATCCAATTGTGCCTCGCTAAACTACAGGTGTTGCACCAATGTTAGTGTAGATTTCTCCAGGTTTATGTGAAGGCTGAGGCTCAAGAAAAGGTCCATTGTCATTCAGACATTGTAAAGAGCAGTCATCTAAATATGGAAAGATGATAACGCCTTCTTTGTGTAGATACGCAGCCACTACCACAAGGACTTTGGAGAACACATTAGGTGCTGTCAAGAGTTTGAAGAGCAATACTTTGTCACGGGTATTTTTAGTAAAAGTCATGGACAGGTCACAGGCAGTAAAAAAATTCATGGCCTGTGACCTATCCATGACTTAAATACCTGTGACTAAATCTTGGGGAGGGTGAGAGGGCATGAGAGGGAGGGAGGTACTGCTGCTGGGACAGGGTGGCGCCTGGGGTCAGCGGCATCACTGCCAGGGCTAGCAGACCCTGGGGTCAGCCACACTGGCCACTGGAGAAGTTACGGAGGTCGTGGAAAGTCACGGAACCCGTGACTTCTGCAACCTCCGTGACAGACACTGAGCCCTAGTAATCAGTCCGCAGGATGAATTGGAGAAACCGTGTGTGGGCAGGGTAAATTGTGACGTGAAAGTATGAGTCTTGGAGGTTAAGGAACAAGAACCAGTCCCTGTGTTCAAGTGCTGGGATAATGGTAGAACAGATAACCACCTTGAAGCACTGCAGTTTGACTAACTCATTTAGGTTTCGAAGGTCTAGGATTGGTCTCCATCCGCCAGATTTCTTTTGGATCAAAATATAATGGGAACAAAAACTCTTCCCTCTATGCTGGGATGGGACCGGCTCTATGGCTCCCAGTTGCAGAAGGTGATTTCTTCTCGTAGAAGGCGTTCGTGAGAAGGGTCCCTGAAGAGGGACGGGAAGTGGGGGGGGGGGGGGTAGATAGGAAAGGAATGGAGTATCCTTCCTTGATTATCCCTAGAACCCACTTGTCTGAGGTAAGTAGCTGCCATGATGGAAAAAAAGGGGATAGAATATCGCCAAACTGGTGGGATGTTGGAGATGGTTGTTTTCACTGGAATAGGGGGAGGCTTCTCAGTGCCTCGAACACACCTTCAAAATTGTTGTTGGGCCAAAGGTATGTGAGAGGTTGCCCCTTGAGGAGTCATGTCTGTGCTTGGTAGGGGGCTTCTGTTGACAGTGTTGAGTATCACACTGTTGTTGGGGGGTGTATTGCTGTGGTCGGGATCATGGAGGAAGTTGGTATTTCCCTGAGTGTCTTTTTGGCACTGGTGAGTAAATGCCAAGAGAGCAGAGAGTTGCTTAAGAGTCCTTAAGGAAGTGTAGGGACTCATCATACACTCCGCAAATAATTTGGGGCCCTCAAAGGGTAGGTCCTCGACAGTGGCTTGTACCTCCTTAGGAACGTCGGAGAGGTGTGGCTATGATGCCTGCCTCATGACTACGGCAGTCATGATGGAATGGGCAGTGGTATCCATAGAGTCCAAGGGGGCTTGTAAAGCCATACAGGCCAAGATGTGTCCTTTGGATACAAGTGCCTGGAATTGCTCTTTTTTGCCATCAGGAAGGTCTTAGCAGAGTTCCTGTATTTTGGAATAGTTGAGATAATCGTATTTGGCCATGAGAGCCTCGTAGTTGGATATCCGGAATTGGAGCGTAGCAGATAAATAAGCTGTGCGTCCACAGATCCAATTGCTTCCAGTCTGTCATGAGCAGTGGATTGAGGTTGGTATTGGTGTCCCTTTTTGTGTACAGCATAGACAAAGAAGGAATTTGGAGTGGGGTGAGAAAAAAGATTCCATGTCATTTGCAGGAATGTAATTTTTTTTGTCTGCCTGCTTTCAGATTGGTGGGATAGACACTGGGGTCTGCAGAGCACCTTGGCGGGATCGAGAAGGGCCTCATTGACAGGAAGGGCTACTTTGGAGGATGAGGATGCGTGCAGGATGTCGAGGAGTTTACGCTGTTGTTCTTTGGCTTCCTCCAAATGAATCTAGAGGGAGTCTGCAATCCTGTGAAACAACTCCTGAAAGCGTTTGAAGTCATTTGCTGCAGTAGGGGGTGGAGGCATGATAGCCTCATCGGGGGAAGAAGAGAAGCAGTGGAGTGGTGGCGGAACTTCCCCCTCTTGGTGTTCCTCCTTGTCTGCTATGGGGAAAGGTTAAGCCTCTGGTGGTCAAGAGACCGATGGAGATGGTGAATGTGTAGACCTCTGGCTTTGCTGTATGGGAGGCTTCCCGAACTGTGCCCTGCCCAAGGATCCCGTATGGCCAATGTGGAGGGAGCAGCACGTGGGGTTAAATCCATGGCAGTCCATACCAGGGCCCTGGTCTTGTTGTGGATAGTGAGGACATGTAGAGGATGCATCTTGTGCCTGTCCCAAGTAAGAGGGTGGGACAAAGTACTCCTCCTCCTCTGCATCGCTGGGAAAGGGCGGTGCCATCCTCAGAGGGGAAAGGGAACAATGCTGTGATTCTGGAGAGGAGGATGGAAGTGGAGGGAGATTGTGTCTGAGTAGTGGTGACTCAGGAGGCTCAGATACAAGCAGATCCTTGGGGTTCCTTGGGGTTTCTGAACTCCTGGGGAGGAGACTTCTTGGCAACCAGTGAAGTAATAAAGAAGTGATTTTATACTGCCTTGGTAAATTTAAGTATTGAAAATATCCACCAGCTTTGGGGATTATCTACCCCATTCTTTGCAGTTCACCCTAACTGAGTGACCTCTGCTGGCCTCCACTGGGACCCCAGTCACAGCTAGTGATGTTCTGGATTATTAGGTTGCCATTGTTTCTTATAGCAACTTTGTTAGGAAACAAAAGAGAAGAGGCTACTGTAAGTCCTGAATAATATCTAAGCCAAACCCTATAAAGCAAGTATGGCAGAGCCACTATGCAACAATGACAATAAATATAGTTGACATCCTAGCACAGGGGAAATCATGTGGTAGTGCTGTAGTGAGACACTGAATTTTAAGCAGAGATTTAAGACACTGAATTTCAAGAGAGGAAGTTAATTAGAAATAGGCAGCAGAGAGCAATTAATCCGTTAAAATACACAAAAGTGGCATGGAGGCCATTTCAAACATCACAGAAGGTGACCCTGAACAATCAGGAACCAAAATACCAGAAGAGTAGTAAAAAGGCAAATAAATAAATACTAAAGCCACTATGCAGTTACACAGCAAGGTACAAGAGATTACTCAGGCTGAAGGAGAAATGAGAGACCTGGTTGGTTATGTTAATAGAAGGCAATCTACTTTGGCAGATAAGAATGCGGAGATAAAAAACAAAGGACACTCCTTTAAAGCACATCAAAGAGAAGAAACTCAAAGAGTTAATGACAGGTTTCAGAGTAACAGCCGTGTTAGTCCGTATTTGCAAAAAGAAAAAGGAGTACTTGTGGCACCTTAGAGACTAACCAATTTATTTGAGCATAAGCTTTCGTGAGCTACAGCTCACTTCATCGGATGCATACTGCGGAAAGTACAAAAGATCTTTTTATACACACAAACCATGAAAAAATGGGTGTTTACCACTACAAAAGGTTTTCTCTCCCCCCACCCCACTCTCCTGCTGGTAATAGCTTATCTAAAGTGATCACTCTCCTTACAATGTGTATGATAATCAAGGTGGGCCATCTCCAGCACAAATCCAGGGTTTAACAAGAACGTCTGGGGGGAGGACGGGTAGGAAAAAACAAGGGGAAATAGGTTACCTTGCATAATGACTTAGCCACTCCCAGTCTCTATTCAAGCCTAAGTTAATAGTATCCAGTTTGCAAATGAATTCCAATTCAACAGTTTCTCGCTGGAGTCTAGTTTTGAAGTTTTTCTGTTGTAATATCGCAACTTTCATGTCTGTAATCGCGTGACCAGAGAGGTTGAAGTGTTCTCCAACTGGTTTATGAATGTTATAATTCTTGACATCTGATTTGTGTCCATTTATTCTTTTATGTAGAGACTGTCCAGTTTGACCAATGTACATGGCAGAGGGGCATTGATGGCACATATCACATTGGTGGATGTGATATATGCCATCTTCTGTACTTTCCACAGTATGCATCCGATGAAGTGAGCTGTAGCTCACGAAAGCTTATGCTCAAATAAATTGGTTAGTCTCTAAGGTGCCACAAGTACTCCTTTTCTTTTTTCAAAGAGTTAATACTTCTGCCAGGACACAACTAGGGATAAAGGACAATTTTAGGAGGCTACAGTTTTCTTTACTACACATTTTAAAAAAATACTTTTTTGTATTGAGTTTCGGGGTATAATTTCACTACAGGTAAGAGAAACAAAGTGGCTTTTTTACAAACAATTAAAAGACAAAACCAAGTAAAAATGTCAGATATGTTTTCAACCCACACAGAAGGTGAGGATTACTATAGGTATCTAAAGTAAAATAAACTTGAAGAGTTCCTTTTATGAACCATTTTTTATATTTTGTAAGAATTAGCTGACATTAGAAAAATTCAGTGGCAACTAATCTAATTCCTCTGATAATGCCCTTTATTAAATAGTAATGTTAATGTGTACAAGTGTGCAGTTTTAAATGTATATCTTGTGTAAAGAAAAAGACTGCAAAATTTAACAAGTTAGTGGGGGCGTGGGGGGGGAAGCGTATAATCCAGAGTGATAAGTACAGTTTCTGATTTGAGAAAAATTAAAGGAACTATCTTTACCATATTGTAGCCAACTGAGCCTGTGGTAAACTTGATTGCATAAGGATAGTTCTTGCTTGTGGACCTAACAAATTAGAACAAGGGTTAAGAAACAAACAAACTAAAAATCAGCGAACATTATTCTGGAGCAGAACTCAATTTTGAGGGGCTAACCTGAAAAATGTCAGTTCCCTATGTGTTAGAGCTGAACATACTACTGCTCAGAACAAACTGTCACGGTGCACAAGAGGGAAGTTATTTTAAAAGAATATCTAAGATTAAGGAATGCTGCTAGGGTTAATAATCCCACATTTGATGTACCCTTTCCCACTGCACAGGCAGTTTGCTATCATGATGGGGAAACTGTCTCTCATGAAAGGGGCACACAAAGCTTGACCCAGCCACCCATGCCCTTTGCAGGAGTCACAGTTTGCCACAACCAATTTCATACCTCGCAATAAACTCTTGGGATGACATAAGGGTGATGGAGGACTCCTGTACATGCTCAGTGCCTCCCCCATTTGGGGTGGGTTCTCTCTTGGGCAGAGGCAACTGTGTGTGTGGTCTGAAGAGAAAAGCTCCTCGTTGACAGCCTACAAGCCATGACAGCCTACCAGCCAGCTGATAGTGTTAATCACTACTCAACACTTTCACCCGCTTGGTAGGTTGTCAACAAGGAGTAATGGGGACAAGAAGAATTCCACAATTGTCAAAGGCTTTTCCTTTTTGGGTGGTCAGTGGAGATCAGGAGCCCTGTCCAACTACACCGGCAGGATAAGTTTCAAAAAGAAAATTAAGTAAGTTCTGGGGCATGGATCTCAGAGTCATAGTTAGAGTTTAAGGCCAGAAGGGATCACCCTTACAATAAATCAATCAGTGTGAAAGCAGGAGTGAGGAGAGGAAAAAATTAGCAAGAAGCTGATGGAAGTTGCAGGTGCCCAGTACCTCTCATAATCCTGTACCAGGGTGTAGGGAGCCTGGGTGGTTTCCCTCCAAACCAGAGGGTAAAGAGCCACTCTCCCAGCCTGAGTGGGTGGGGCCAGACCAAGCTTACTCCAACCCCTGGAAGGGGAGGGATGGAACAGGAAGTACAAAGGGCGGGGCCCTTAGCCCAGTCAGGGCAGCACCAGGGAGGGAGACAGACACAGGCTGCTGGCTGTTCCCTTCAGACCCTACTGCCGAGCTAGGGGAGGCCCTGGGCCAGGAGAAACCTGACCTGGAGGAAGGACTGGGGCTACCAGGACTGCCAGCTGCTGAGTACCTGGAGGAGCCAGGCAGTAACCCGGGCCAGTGTGAGCCTGACACGGAGGGGGAGCTGGAGCTGCCAGCAGCTGAATACCCTGACGAGCTGGAGGGACCAGAGGGACCTGCTCGAGAGACCGGGTAGGAAGTAGCCCAGGGGCAGAACTGCACAGTGCGGTGGGTCTATTTGGTCAGCGTGTTGCGGATGGCTCCCCGCTCACCCAGTGGCGGGACCCTCTCCTCCCGCCACTGTCAGGGCCCTGAGGTGGAACGCAGTGGAGTTGGGTGGGCCTGCATTCCCTTACCCCAGCCAACCCGCCTAGGGTAGCAGAATCCCGACAACGCCACAGACTCTTGCCAGCACTTCCCCTGCCTGAGGGGCGTGCCACAGATTCTTGCCGGCACACCTCCCTCCGCTAATTCCCTAGTGACAGAAAGGTGTGATCAAGGCCTGCTGGTGAGGCAGTAACTCTCCACCCCCCCCCCCCCACAGTGGCTCAGTGGACCAACTGAAGCCTGTCACACAGGGGCATTAGATGGCTTTTGAACTCCCTTCCCCAACCCTCGCCCATTTTACTAAGAGCCTGTCTACATAGGGAAGTTAACATGCAGCAAACTAGGGTGTGAATTTACGGTACACTAGCTACTCTGCACTATCTTCCCCAAGTCAACATTCTGCGCACTAAATGCGTTCTCGTGCAGGCTCTTTTAGTGCAGTCAGAATGTCCACTTGGGGAGATATGGCACACTAGCTACTCTGCCCTAAATTCACACCCTAGTTTGCTGCATTCTAACTTCCCTGTGTAGACAAGCCCTAAGTAGCAACCACTCACAAATGATCATATATTTGCTCTCAATTGTAATCAAAGGGCGGATGGAAAACAGTATTATAGAAAATAAGCTTTTTTCCCCCCATTTGGAAAGTTACTCATTTCAGGATGCGAACTCTGCTTTCACTCGCCTTCCATAATTCAAGCACCACATTAACAGACACATAATTGTCAAAGATCAATCAAATGGAAGCAAAAAAATAAAGAATATAAAAATTGTTCTAATACCTGTTAAGTGTCCACTCATAGTTTTGTCATGGCTATTGAACAGCTGCCTATATTTCAGTCTTGATGACTGAGGAACAGCCCATTCTGCTACAGGAGGCACACTGGAATTAGGAGAGAGAAAAAAATACTCATATGTTTCAAGCTACAGGAGGACAGATTGAAGTTCAAGTTTTACATCTGAATTTGTTCTTTCAACAATTTTTCCCAGCTCTTACTTCAAAAACATTACATACTATTGAAGTTGTGGTTGAGAACAGTTACCCAGTTCAGCATTTTAAAAGCATGTTTCTTATCCCAAATTAGGCCAAATATTCATCCTTGTCATAGATAGCTTTGCTTTTTCAGAAAGGTAGAAAAGTAAATAGTCTCAGTGCTTTGGAAGATCCAAAATATGCAAAAATCTTTGTTCAATTGTATGGTGGGAAACTCTCCATGTAGTTGGTAGAAACAGCATCTCATCTTATGCTAACCTTAACCAGGTGTCTTTCCAGCCTAGCAACCAACCAACCGGAGGCTGATAACAGAGCTGAAAAGAAACAAACAGAGCTAACGGAAAATACAAGTATTTTTAAATAGGTCAGCTATTTGCAGAGACAATTTCGCCATGCTAGCTGCCAATGTGTCTCAGTACTAAGAACTGGAGAGAGCAGGTATAGGAATGAAATGCTAGTTCAGTCTTCAGCCCCATTTAACCCTTGGTCCTCTATTAAGTCTGCCAAAACATGCCAGGACACTAGGACACAGTAAGAATTGGACTGAGACAATCCAATTTTTCACATAGGCCACTGAACAGATTGCATAGCAACTACTTTCCCTACTGAGCTGAGAAGGGCTGAAACCACTAAACCGGTAGTGACTCTTATATTCCATTCTAACATTGCCTGAGCCAGTCTGCATCCCTTATCTCCCCCCTCCCCCTTTCCTCACACTATATATTTATTTTAAATTGAAGTTGTTCAACTAGTAAGATCCTTTTAATCTTAAAGTACATCTTCTACATTTTGCACTGGAATACAAAATATTAATGTCTTAATTTAAGTATGAAAGGTGAATTAAAGATTTTTAAAACATTGACACTGAAAAGCCACCATATTTGTGTGCATTTGTCCTCCCCCCGCAATCTATTCCTGTTTATTCCCAGTATTGGATGGCTGTGATGACTGATATGGAGCTGCTATGTAATAATCTAAGAATACTAAGATATAATAATTTTATGAACACTGTATGTGAACTGGTCAGTGAAGTTATTGTATAACAAGTTATAAGATTTTCCTGTACTAATGCAGCTTAATAAGGGGTTGTGGGAAAAACAAGCCGGAAAGCAACACAATGGATCTAGACAAGTATCCTCCAAACAAACACTGAACAGTCAAAAAGGGAAGACTGCACGAGGTATCAGCTGTGAGAGGGTGTCAAAGGGGACAGGCTAACGCAGAGAGCAGATCTATGGAGGAAGTCTGAAGAAAAACGGACCTTTTCCTGCTCCCTGCAATGTTAAGCTTTAGAGAGGCAGCGACGTTTAGAGAATAGTTTATTGTTTTAAAATCTGTTCTCTAAAACATTTTGGTTCTAAGTAAGTAATACTTTGGTGACCAGTGGGTAGATAGCCTTCTTAAAGCACTGTCACTGTTCCCAGAGGGAACGGTACTGCAGGCACTGAAGATAAGTCAGGCCTGCTGAGATAATCATAACTGATCACAAAGAACGGCAGCCCAGAGCTCAAGTCTGAGAAAGTATGTCTACACTGCATTTTGGAGCCCATGGTGGGAAAAAGCACTACAGCACAGGTCAACAGATTCAGGCTAGAACTCTAAAAATTAGGGTTGTCAAATGATTAAAAAAAATTAATCATGATTAATCGTAGCTTTAATCGCACTGTTAAACAATAGAATACCATTTTATTTAAATGTTTTTGGATGTTTTCTACATTTTCAAATATATTGATTTCAACAACAACATGGAATACAAAGTATACAGTAGTCACTTTATATTTTTGTTTACAAATATTTGCACCTTACAAATGTTTTATTTTTTATTGCAGTTTTTTAAAAAAAAAAAATCTATGTAAAACTTTGGAGCCTACAAGTCCACTCAGTCCTACTTCTTGTTCAGCCAATTGCTCAGACAAACAAGTTTGTTTGTATTTATGGGAAATAATGCTGCCCGTTTCTTATTTACAATGTCACCTGAAAGTGAGAAGAGGCATTCACATGGCACTTTTGTAGCAGGCATTGCAAGGTATTTACATGCCCCGTTTACATGCTAAAACATTGGTATGCCCCTTCATGCTTCGGTCACCATTCCAGAGGACATGCTTCCATGATTATGACTATCGTTTAAAAAAAAATCCATTAATTAAATTTGTAACTGAACTCCTTGGGGGAGAACTGTATGTCTCCTGCTCCGTGGTTGTATCTGCATTCTGCCATATATTTCGTGTTATGGCAGTCCTGGATGACGACCCAGCAGATGTTCATTTTAAGAGCACTTTCATTGCAGACTTGACAAAACACAAAGATGGTACCAATATGAGATTTCTAAAGAGAGCTACAGCACTCTACCCAAGGTTTAAGAATCTGAAGTGCCTTCTAAAATCTGAGAGGGATGAGGTGTGGAATCTGATGTCAGAAGTCTTAGAAGAGCACCACTCTGATTTGGAAAACTACAGAACCTGAACAATCAAAAAACAAAATCAACCTGGTGGCATCTGACTTAGATGATGAAAAATGAACATGCATCAGTCCGCACTCCTTTGAATCGTTATCGAGCAGACCCAGTCATCAGCAGTGTGGACTTATAGGTGCTAAAGTTTTATGTTTTGTTTTTGAGTGCAGTTATGTAACAAACAAACAAATCTACATTTGTAAGTTGCACTTTCACGATAAAGAGATTGCAATATAGTACTTGTATAAAGTGAATTGGAAAATGCTATTTCTTTTATCATCTTTTACAGTGCAAATAATTATAATATAAAGTGACCACTGTACACTTTGTATTGTGTTGTAATTGAAATCAATATATTTGAAAATATTTAAAAAATCCAAAAATATTTAAAATAAGTTTAAATTGGTATTGTTTAACGGTGTGATTAAAACTGTGATCATAATTTTTTTGAATTGAGTTAACTCAAGAGATTAACTCAAAACAAATTAACTGCAATTAATTGACAGCCCTACTAAAAATGTTTTCTCATCAGAAAATGCCAATTCATCAAAACCAAAATTTTGTAGAACCATACCTGTTTAAATGATGGAATTTCTGATCAAAATGAGAGAACCCGATCACCTCAGAATAGCTAACAGCATGATGGTTAGGGCATTCTGTCTGACTCAGAGTGCAGATTTTAATCTGGGTCTCCCACATCCCAAGCGGCTGCCCTATTCGCTGGACTATAAAGTTAGTGTCTCTCTGGCCCAGTGAATACTTTTTATACACAGTGGAACAGCTCCAACAGGAGATATTCAGAGATATCGATCCCTGAATAGTCTGCCCACTGTCCTATTCTCCTTCACCTCAAAACTTCAAAAGGTCTCAGGCTCATTCCAATATGTAACAGGAAAATTTTTGAAATCTCAAAGGTTTTACAGGAAAGGAAAACCATATCCCACCCAGCTCTAGAAGAGACCAGAGAGTCAGAGGTGAAGTTTGCCTTATCACTGTGATAGCTGTCTTAAGGAATATCCAGTTCTTCTACCTAAGGAGTCCTGGATTTCAGTCCCTATGGAGCTAATCACTATTACTTCACACGGGTGAAAGCGGTACACTCCACTCCCCGTGTGGGGATTACAGCATACTGCTTCCACTGTGGTCCCAACAACACTCAGACAAAAAAAAGTTTGAGTTGCAAGGCATTTTTAAATCTCATTTACAGACAAGTAATAGTGACATTTAGCATCTAACACTGTGACACAAAAGAAACTTCCAAACACAATTTACCTGGAGAGCTAAGATTAAAAGCCAAACAAAATTTTAACACTTAAAAATGGTATGTGAAGCAGCAATTATTTTCTTCCCTGAAATCCACAGGGATTTGAACAACTGTTCAGTCCTCAACACTATACTGCAACTATTAGCTTCCCTCCCCCATCAAAGTTCTCTTTAAGTCAATATTTTATGTCTCCTTGGACCAGTCTTTTAATAAATTCTTACATATAACAAAAAAAAATAAAACCAAAAAACTTACAAGAAAGAGTTAGTCTCTGGACAGCACTCCCACATTTTAATAATTTACTTCTGAAACTACTTTTCTATTTTCTAAGAAAAATGTAAGTGTTATCTTTCTGCAGCACAAAAGGAGTGGCCTAGTGATATGAAACGAACCAGATTAGGCTCACTTTAGGCATGTACTTTTCTGTACACACTCAAAAGCTTCATGTTGTAATGTGACTTGAAACTTTTACAACAGTTAAAAATGCTATATTTCACTGGTTTGTAACTAATCTAGTATTTCACAATTAATGAAGATATTCTATAAAACCTTTGAAGTAATAACTTGACAAGACTTGATTTTCTGAATTACAGAAGTTAAGTTTAATGAAGAATGGTGTTAATCTATTAGAGTCTAAGGCAGTAGTGCCTGCTAGAGCATATTTCACATGTGCGTTCACACATACTCCACACTAACTTACCTAGCCACATCAAATGATTGTGCCTTTTGCAGTTTAGCGTTTAACTGTGACCCAGCTCCAGATCTACTAAAGGAAGAACTCTTTGGCAATGTGGCTGTAATAGTAAGAATAATCATAAAAGTAAATCTGAAACATATCTGTACAATTCATAATGATAGACAACTAACTGCTAACCCCACAAAACAAGTATTATAATTTTAAAATCAGTTTGGGGGTTTTTTAGACAATGTTCCCAATACAAAAAATAAATTAGTAACCTCTCTTCTGCCCCACAAAAAATAGCAACACACATCACCTTCATGACTTCCTGTGTTTGCATTCTTAATATAAATCTGGTTGATACGTTAAAAGAGCAGCTTACTTTATAAAATAAAAATTGGAATACTGCATATTCTGGTATTTTGAAAGTAATCTAAAGAACAGTATTATCTTAATGGTTACAAATAGGTAAGGAGTACCAATTTGTAGGTATCAATTCTGGATGATGGGCAAGCTAATTTAATTGTACTTTTACTAGAGTGCCAACATTTTGTTCACGGTGATTGTTGGTTTGTGTATAGAAATTCTGAAAAAAATCTAAGTAGTTTTAAAATATAATAAACCTAGATTCCTTCTACTGAAGGTTTAAGTTTTTTTTTAATCCTATTTGAATTAACCCAATTTAAGTGTATTCCCTAAATAAAGCAATTCTTTAAAATAATAACAGTTACTAATACCATATTCTCTCTTTTTGGATACAAAGAAAATTGCTCAACAATTTAACAGAAAAAAAGTAAATACATAGTGTCAGTATGCAGCATACCAGGATGAGCAAAAGCAGGCAGAGGTTGTATAACAGCAGGAGCTCCATTAGCCAGGGGAGGCACTGCTGCTTTAGGAACAGAAGATACTAAAGGTGGAGACATTCCTACTACTGGAATGGACGCCATTGGTACTGGGGCTACAGCTGTAAGAGATGGCATGCTGACAATGCCCCCAATACCTGCATACAAGAAAAAGTAGACATTTTTCCAATTTAGAATCATTCGTATCAGAAAATAATTTAAGGAGTTTGCAGACTGCAGAGTTATACAGCAGTAAACCTAGAATTAGACAGCAGGTTGAAGTGAGGATAAAGACTCCGAAAAACTCCAGGGTTACCAAGCTCTTAGTTAGTAATGGCAACATGAAATGGTTTAAGGAGAAGAACATAATATTTTATAGTGTATGTATATTACAGGATTATGTGACTGCAATGCTAACCAAAGAAATATAAGAGTTTGCTTTAGAAAATTTCTGGCACCTTAGAGACTAACATTTATTTGAGCATAAGCTTTCGAGAGCTACAGCTCACTTCATCAGATGCATGCAGTGGAAAATACAGTGGGGAGATTTTATATACACAGAGAACACAAACAATGGGTGTTACCATACACACTATCACAGGGCCTCTCCTTCTGCCCCTCCACCCCCACGAACATGATACAGTTCTGTGGTGACCTAGAATCTTATTTTCGACATCTCCGACTCAAGGAATATTTCCAACACACCTCTGAACAGCATACTAACCCACAGAGACCTTCCTACCAACACTACAAAAAGAAGGATTCTGAGTGGACTCCTCCTGAAGGTCGAATCAACAGACTGGACTTCTACATAGAGTGCTTCCGCCGACATGCACAGGCTGAAATTGTGGAAAAGCAGCATCACTTGCCCCATAACCTCAGCCATGCAGAACACAATGCTATCCACAGCCTCAAACAACTCTGACCTCATAATCAAAAAGGCTGACAAAGGAGGTGCTGTTGTCATCATGAATAGGTCGGAATATGAACAAAAGGCTGCTAGGCAGCTCTCCAACACCACATTCTACAAGCCATTACCCTCTGATCCCACTGAGGGTTACCAAAAGAAACTACAGCATTTGCTCAAGAAACTCCCTGAAAAAGCACAAGAACAAATCTGCACAGACACACCCCTAGAACCCCAAACAGGGGTATTCTATCTGCTACCCAAGATCCATAAACCTGGAAATCCTGGATGCCCCATCATCTCAGGCATTGGCACCCTGACAGCAGGATTGTCTGGCTATATAGACTCCCTCCTCAGGCCCTATGCTACCAGCACTCCTAGCTATCTTGGAGACACCACTGACTTCCTGAGGAAACTACCACCCATCGGTGATCTTCCTGAAAACACCATCCTGGCCACTATGGATGTAGAAGCCCTCTACACCAACATTACACACAAAGATGGACTACAAGTCGTCAGGAACAGTATCCCCGATAATGCCACGGCAAACCTGGAGGCTGAACTTTGTGACTTTGTCCTCACCCATAACTATTTCTCATTTGGGGACAATGTATACCTTCAAACCAGCGGCACTGCTATGGGTACCCGCATGGCCCCACAGTATCCCAACATTTTTATGGCTGACTTAGAACAACGCTTCCTCAGCTCTCATCCCCTAACGCCCCTACTCTACTTGAGCTATATTGATGACATCTTCATCATCTGGACCCATGGAAAAGAAGCCCTTGAGGAATTCCAGCATGATTTCAACAATTTCCATCCCACCATCAACCTCAGCCTGGACCAGTCCACACAAGAGATCCACTTCCTGGACACTACGGTGCTAATAAGCGACGGTCACATAAACACCACCCTATACCGGAAACCTACTGACCGCTATATTTACCTATATGCCTCCAGCTTTCATCCAGACCACACCATCCATTTTCGATAGCCAAGCTCTACGATACAACCGCATTTGCTGCAACCCCTCAGACAGAGACAAACAACTACAAGATCTCTATCAAGCGTTCTTACAACTACAGTACCCACCTGCTGAAGTGAAGAAACAGATTGACCGAGCCAGAAGAGTACCCAGAAGTCACCTACTACAGGACAGGCCCAACAAAGAAAATAACAGAACGCCACCAGCCATCACCCTCAGCCCCCGACTAAAACCTCTCCAGCGCATCATCCAGAATCCACAACCTATCCTGAAGGATGACCCATCACTCTCACAGATCTTGGGAGACAGGCCAGTCCTTCCTTACAGACAGCCCCCCAACCTGAAGCAAATACTCACCAGCAACCACACACCACACAACAGAACCACTAACCCAGGAACCTATCCTTGCAACAAAGCCTGTTGCCAACTGTGTCCACATATCTATTCAGGGGACACCATCATAGGGCCTAATCACATCAGCCACACTATCAGAGGCTGGTTCACCTGCACATCTACCATTGTGATATATGCCATCATGTGCCAGCAATGCCCCTCTGCCATGTACATTGGCCAAACCGGACAGTCTCTACGTAAAAGAATAAATGGACACAAATCAGACGTCAAGAATTATAACATTCAAAAACCCAGTCGGAGAACACTTCAATCTCTCTGGTTACTCGATTACAGACCTAAAAGTGGCCATTCTTCAACAAAAAAAAGCTTCAAAAACAAACAGACTCCAACGAGAGACTGCTGAATTGGAATTAATTTGCAAACTGGCCATCATTACATTAGGCTTGAATAAAGACTGGGAGTGGATGTGTCATTACACAAAGTCAAACTATTTCCCCATGACTATTTCTCCCCCCCCCCCCCCCCCCCCACTGTTCCTTACACGTTCTTGTCAACTGCTGGAAATGGCCCACCTTGATTATCACTACAAAAGGTTTTTTTCCTCTCCTGCTGGTAATAGCTCACCTTACCTGACACACTGTAACGAGAGTGATATGGTAACACCCGTTGTTTCATGTTCTCTGTGTATATAAAATCTCCCCACTGTATTTTCCACTGCATGCATCCGATGAAGTGAGCTGTAGCTCTCAAAGCTTATGCTTAAAGAAATTTGTTAGTCTCTAAGGTGCCACAAGTCCTCCTGTTCTTTTTGCGGATACAGACTAACACGGCTGCTCCTCTGAAACCTGCCTTTAGAAAACTGTTCACTGTGTGCTAGCTGAAGAGCAGCACTGTCAAACACTAGTGGGTAGAGAACCGAAAATCTACATTTAGCCACCGTCCAAAAAGAATGAGTTTCAGAACTGCTCGCAGCCTACTGCCAAAACAAAGCAATGCAAAGCTAGTAGGGTAAAGCACAGTAAGAAGATATTGTAGGTATGAGCACAGCTGCACAGATGACAAGTGGCGGTCAAGGAGATTCAACGATTCCACTGGGGAAAGGTGAGGCTACATGCACACAGCTGGGAGCATGTCTACAGTGGGCTAGGAGAAGAAAACCTAATTATTTGCTGGATTTCTTGCTTCATAATTTAATTTCAATCTTTTATGCTTTTTCTTCCTTAAGTCCAATTTGTTATTTGTTCTTTTGAACTTCACTCAACCTTTATGGCCCCAGATAAAGTTTTATAAACCAAACAGCAAAAGTTTGGGGGAGGGGAGGGGGAGAAAAATAACTAATTAGCAGATATACAGGCTTTAAAAGGTGAGAGTTTTGGTGCAACACTTACCAAATACATTATTTATTTAATTCACTCTTTATGGTGATCACAATTACCAGGCATCTAAATACCAGGAGATGTTGCAAACTAAAGGTTACATGTAAAGTGGCTCTCAACACCAGAATGCAGAAGAAACTTAACATGTTAAGCATGAGGACCCAGGCTTTTACCCACCCATTTATTTTATGCCATCTATTTCAATCCTGTGTTACCCAATCCTTTCTTTGGTGTCATGACCACTTCAGCAATACCAGTTACAAGTTACAAGAGCAGCAGTAGCCACTCTGGCTACTACTATTAATGCCACTCTTTGCATAGGCCAACAGGTGTGGACTGCTCCCACACTATTTTGGTTAAATTAAATCGAGATCGCTGATTGTAACTGTGGCAGAGGTGTTAGAGCTGGAACCCATTAATGAAGACCTAAGGAAACTGCCAGCAAGGTGGTCTCACTGAGGGCCCCCAACTTCAGAATTCACTCACTCCCCTTGGTCTGAAACAGCCCAGCTCTGTTGATCTTCACAGCATGGTGCAAGGCCCATCTGCTTTTCCTAATATTTGGTGATGGTGAGAGTACAGAGGGAGCAGAGCAGGGTCTGCAATGGAGTAGGAAACTGACCTGTTATTGATTATGCCTAGATGCTAAGGAGCCAGCCTCATTAGGCTTTTTTAAAACTATATATCGTTTTGATTTTAAGTAGTACCTTTTTCAATTTTAGAAATTGAAATAAATCAAAATATAAACCCCCCAAACAACACTTTTATAGAGGTTATCATACCACAGAACTAGAAACAAATTTTGCTCTTACCAAACCCTGGTGCACCAGGAATAGCAATAGGAGGCTGCTTCATGGCAGGAGGGAGTACAGAGGGGAGCTGATAACCTTGTAGTTTTAGTTTGATAAGTTTCATAGCAATAGAAAATTCCATCTGGTCCATCCTCCCATCGTTGTTCATGTCAGCCAGTGCCCTACAAATAAGCAGGATTTACAATTATGTTTTTAAATTATGACCTTGTGAAGTCTCCCACAAACAAAGAAAAAAAACCCACATATACCAAGAAACTCAAGAATCATCTGATTCCCATTTAAAGAGGAATTCTGCAGAGCAGAACCAGGGTTACTAAGCCACCATTTAAAGAACAAACTGAAAACGTCTTTCTTCCTTTGAATGATGAAATTGTGATTTTCTAAGTTATGTTTTACTCCATAAAGGAACTATAGTACAGTAAGCTGAAAGAAAAGGATTAGTGTAATTCTATAGAAACTTTGCTAAATTGCACAAATTAAAGTGACATGGTATTGCACACAGCACCACAGGGATCCAAATGACTTAGTCAACAAATTTGTACTTCAGCTAGTCCTATAATAAATTGCTCTTTAAATTCATGCTCTGTACTAAACACCATTATAGCTGAGTATACAAATGAGTTTTTCAGTTAAACAATAGCGTTCAAGTATAAAACATTGAGGCCACTTTTTGAATAGGCTTTCATGTAGAGTAGTCTCTGACTTTACAGTACATCAAATGAAGAAACAAAAAGTGGACTGTTTAAGAAAACAGTGCACAGCAGGGGGTAGGGAGGGCAGGAGGGGATGAAGAGCGACAACACTAGCTCCTGCAACTGGGAACCAAAACAAAATAAGTAAATGCATGTTAATGATTTAAGCAATTATAAATTAAGAGTTATACTATGTTGCTTTCCTTAGAGAATAAAAGTTATTCTAACTCCAGTACAAACATTTTAGGATTATTTCAAACTAAAAATAAAACATATATATTTTGATCATAGGCCATGGATGTGGCAACACAATATTGTGATCACATGCCCAGCTGAGAGGCTAGACAGTCTAGTTAAACTCTGAGTTTATTTCCAATTAAATCAGCACCAAGGAAAGCATTTATGTAAGTAAATTAAGGGTCATCAAAAGGACCTTCCTGGATTGGCAATAATTAATGAAGTTCAATAACTGAGCAGGTAAACACTGTGCCCACATGACTAGAGGCAAAGCTGAGAAAATTTGTAAGACAGGAGCTGAAGCCAATTTGTTGCTATATCAGTGCCATCAGTGTACTCTCAAAGCATATTGGATATCGTTGAGATGACAAGCAATATTTTGCCAAGCACAGGGAAACTCCCAGCCCTCCATAATGCTATAGGCCAGATTTTCAGCAAGTGCAAATCAGCCTAGCTCCATTGTCTTCCATGTAGCCTGGCTCTGCAAATGATAAATCCACCCCAAAATGACTTTTTCGGGGCACCAAAACTATTTGTGAATTCAGGTCAAATCTGGCAAGTAATTTCTGCTGAAAACCCTCTCTGAAAACAAAAAATTTAAAGATGTCAACTGACATTCAAAACGTTTCATTTGACTTGAACAAAATTTTCTGTTTTTCATTACAATGAGAAAAAACAAACTACCTAATTCAGTTTTGGTTCAAAACTAACCAAGCTTTTTTTTCCTGTTTGGCTAGGAAAAATGCTGATTGACACCAGTCAAAAATCTGGCACTACAAACTTACGGAGAGGAATGAGAAAGCCATCTCTGTATGCTAAGGGCTCTGGAATTTACAGTTAGAAACTGGAGCACTTCTTGAATGTGGCCCAGCTAGTACGCATACTTCTAGTGGAAGAGAATTCCAGAGGCAAGAGCACTTGCTAGAGAGACTGGCCCCCTGATGCCTTTATCTCTCACTCTTCACCCAGGGAAGTTCACTCAAATATTCCAGATGAATGTTGCTTGCTGTTCAGCAGCTGGATGTAAGATCTGCCTAACTCTCTGGGACTCGAATCAGCCTGGTTAACCAGCTGAGATTTCTAAAGACTAATCAGTAGTATCCTCAGAACTGAGTATGTATGTTTCGGTCATTACTTATAAAGTTGCTAGTATGATATAGCTTCAGCTGTTAGTTATAAAGGCTCTGTTGTGGCAGTGACATGGCAGCTAAGTAAGTACTTCCCAACAGCCAGAATGAAGAGATGAGATGAGCAAAATCAACCTGGACTAACAGAGGAAATATGCTTTTTTTGAGAGGGTAAGCTATAGCTCATCTCATCCTCCTCCTCCCACAACCTCACCATGATGAGGGCCTCCCTGAAACAACAGTTACTTAACTGCCAGAAATTGAGATAAGAAATCAGTATCTCCTGCTGTGCGAGCAAAGGGCTTGTCTACACCCCCCCCACCCCCCCACCCCCCGAGCGCAGCAAGTTTCAGCACTGTAAAATGCCAGTGTAGACAGTACACCAGCGCTGGGCTCCCAGCACTGATAGCTACGCCCCTCGTGGAGGTGTTTTTTTTAGAGCGCTGGGAGACCTCTCTCCTGGCACTCTGCCATGACTACACAAGCCACGTTAAAGCGATGCCGCTGCCAGTGTAAAGTAGCCCAAAGATAGTTAAAATACAAGATACTTATAATCAGACTGAGAATCTTAGAGGTTTGAGGGAACATTATAGCAGGCAAGAGAACCTCCCCCCCCCCCCCCCGACAGGTTGTAGGCAAGAGGACAGGAACTTTGTAGATTATAACGAAGATGGGGTTTTTGCTAGAAGGAACAGAATTGCTCCTGGAAAAAGTTAAAAAGCAAAGTAAACTTGCTACATAGCCTAATTCATTAGGGCTGTCCATTTCTGCCAGCTACCAAGTTCAAATGTCTCCTATAGTCCTATATATTGGTGCGTAAACCAAGAGTTTGATTAACTTCCCTGAAGTCTTTTTGTCCTTTGCTACTCTACTGGGAATACAGATATATTTGTCACAAGCAACCAGACACATGCTGTACAGAATACTTTAAAAACAAACAAAAAAACTATATGTTGAACCAGATAGGAAGAACTCAGAACAGTAAGAGTAGAGACACTAATCAACTGAGAGTTCAAATAGCGAAAAGAAAAGGAGTACTTGTGGCACCTTAAAGACTAACCAATTTATTTGAGCATAAGCTTTCGTGAGCTACAGCTCACTTCATCGGATGCATACTGTGGAAAATACAGAAGATGTTTGTTTTTATACACACAAATCATGAAAAAATGGGTGTTTACCACTACAAAAGGTTTTCTCTCCCCCCACCCCACTCTCCTGCTGGTAATAGCTTATGTAAAGTGATCACTCTCCTTACAACGTGTATGATAATCAAGGTGGGCCATTTCCAGCACAAATCCAGGTGTTCCCCCCCCCCCCCCAACACCCCAACTGTATTTTCCACAGTATGCATCCGATGAAGTGAGCTGTAGCTCACGAAAGCTTATGCTCAAATAAATTGGTTAGTCTCTAAGGTGCCACAAGTACTCCTTTTTCTTTTTGCAAATACGGACTAACACGGCTGTTACTCTGAAACCTGTCATTATGCAAGGCACTGCATTTAGCCGTATGGAGTGGAAATCTATCAACTGCATGAAAAAACTTGTACAGATACAGACAGACATCATCTTCCTTTCCAAATGCAAACAGATGGACATCATACCAAAAGGACTGAAGGTAAAAAATCCATTACAATCTACATACCATACAGACTATGCTGACAGCTTGTGCCACACGCTCTCAAAGAAACTGCGGAACCACTTGATCAACATGCTCTACAGCAAACAGGGAAAGATAAAGAATGAGCTCTCAAAAATGGATACTGTCATAAAAAAGCCAACCTTCCACACAAACTTCCTCGTGGCTGGACTTTACTAAAACTAGACAAGCCATTTACAACACACACTTTGCTTCTCTACAAAGAAAAAGGACACTAAACTTTCTAAACTACTACATGCCACAAGGGGCCACAGCAATGGTTCCCTCAACCCACCCAGCAATATTGTTAACCTCTCCTACTATACTTTTAGCCCAGCAGAAGCAGCTGTCCTATCTCGGGGCCTCTCCTTCTGCCCCTCCACCGCCACTAACATGATACAGTTCTGTGGTGACCTAGAATCCTATTTTCAACGTCTCCAACTCAAGGAATATTTCCAACACACCTCTGAACAACATACTAATCCACAGAGACCTCCCTACCAACACTACAAAAAGGATTCTGAGTGGATTCCTCCTGAAGGTCGAGACAGCAGACTGGACTTCTACATAGAGTGCTTCTGCCGACGTGCACGGACTGAAATTGTGGAAAAGCAGCATCACTTGCCCCACCACCTCAGCCATGCAGAACACAATGCCATCCACAGCCTCAGAAACAACTCTGACATTATAATCAAAAAGGCTGACAAAGGAGGTACTGTTGTCATCATGAATAGGTCGGAATATGAACAAGAGGCTGCTCGGCAGCTCTCCAACACCACTTTCTACAAGCCATTACCCTCTGATCCCACTGAGGGTTACCAAAAGAAACTACAGCATTTGCTCAAGAAACTCCCTGAAAAAGCACAAGATCAAATCTGCACAGACACACTCCTGGAACTCCGACCTGGGATATTCTATCTACTACCCATGATCCATAAAACTGGAAATCCTGGGCGCCCCATCATCTCAGGCATTGGCACCCTGACAGCAGGATTGTCTGGCTATATAGACTCCCTCCTCAGGCCCTACGCTACCAGCACTCCCAGCTACCTTCGAGACACCACTGACTTCCTGAGGAAAGTACAATCCATCAGTGATCTTCCTGATAACACCATCCTGGCCACTATGGATGTAGAAGCCCTCTACACCAACATTACACACAAAGATGGACTATAAGCCGTCAAGAACACTATCCCCGATAACGTCACGGCTAACCTGGTGGCTGAACTTTGACTTTGTCCTTACCCATAACTATTTTACATTTGGGGACAATGTATACCTTCAAATCAGCGGCACTGCTATGGGCACCCGCATGGCCCCACAGTATCCCAACATTTTTATGGCTGACTTAGAACAACGCTTCCTCAGCTCTCGTCCCCTA
Source organism: Natator depressus (assembly GCF_965152275.1). Lineage (NCBI taxonomy): Eukaryota > Metazoa > Chordata > Testudines > Cheloniidae > Natator > Natator depressus. The sequence goes on from NC_134234.1 coordinate 162,244,487, forward strand.
ATGCCCCTACTCTACTTGAGCTATATTGATGACATCTTCATCATCTGGACCCATGGAAAAGAAGCCCTTGAGGAATTCCAGCATGATTTCAACAATTTCCATCCCACCATCAACCTCAGCCTGGTCCAGTCCATACAAGAGATCCACTTCCTGGACACTACAGTGCTAATAAGCGATGGTCACATAAACACCACCCTATACCGGAAACCTACTGACCGCTATATTTACCTACATGCCTCCAGCTTTCATCCAGACCACACCACACGATCCATTTTCTACAGCCAAGCTCTACGATACAACCGCAGTTGCTGCAACCCCTCAGACAGAGGCAAACACCTACAAGATCTCTATCAAGCATTCTTACAACTACAATACCCACCTGCGGAAGTGAAGAAACAGATTGACCGAGCCAGAAGAGTTCCCAGAAGTCACCTACTACAGGACAGGCCTAACAAAGAAAATAACAGAACGCCACTAACCGTCACCTTCAGTCCCCAACTAAAACCCCTCCAACGCATTATCAAGGATCTACAACCTATCCTGAAGGATGACCCAACACTCTCACAAATCTTGGGAGACAGGCCAGTCCTTGCCTACAGACACCCCCACATCCTGAAGTGAATACTCACCAGCAACCACATACCACACAACAGAACCACTAACCCAGGAACCTATCCTTGCAACAAAGCCCGTTGCCAACTGTGCCCACATATCTATTCAGGGGACACCACCACAGGGCCTAATCACATCAGCCACACTATCAGAGGCTCGTTCACCTGCACATCTACCATTGTGACATATGCCATCATGTGTCAGCAATGCCCCTCTGCCATGTACCTTGGTCAAACTGGACAGTCTCTACGTAAAAGAATAAATGGACACAAATCAGATGTCAAGAATTATAACATTCATAAACCAGTTGGAGAACACTTCAATCTCACTGGTCACGCGATTACAGACATGAAAGTTGCGATATTACAACAGAAAAACTTCAAATCCACACTCCAGGAAGAGACTGCTGAATTGGAATTCATTTGCAAATTGGATACAATTAACTTAGGCTTGAATAGAGACTGGGAGTGGCTAAGTCATTATGCAAGGTAACCTATGTCCCCTTGTTTTCCTAACCCCCCCCCCCCCCAGAAGTTCTTGTTAAACCCTGGATTTGTGCTGGAAATGGCCCACCTTGATTATCATACACATTGTAAGGAGAGTGATCACTTTACATAAGCTATTACCAGCAGGAGAGTGGGGTGGGGGGAGAGAAAACCTTTTGTAGTGATAAACACTCATTTTTTCCATGATTTGTGTGTATAAAAACAAACATCTTCTGTATTTTCCACAGTGTGCATCCGATGAAGTGAGCTGAAGCTCACGAAAGCTTATGCTCAAATAAATTGGTTAGTCTTTAAGGTGCCACAAGTACTCCTTTTCTTTTTGCGAATACAGACTAACACGGCTGTTACTCTGAAACCTTTCAAATAGCTGTTAGACTTCAGCCTTGTGCATATTACTCCACAACTGCTGTACTGAACTAAAATATCAATCCTTTGTTGAAGAAATGCATAGTTTAAGTTTTGACAAGAAGATCAGAGTGGACGTTTCCCTGTGGCTGGAGAGGATACCACCGAGAGAGATGCTATTATACAACATGTTGAATTCTCTTGCTGTCCCCAGTATCATCCAGCTCTTGTAATGGAAGACCCAGTTTGTTAGAAGTCTCTCACCAATGTGCTTATTTACTTTTTCAAACTGACATAGCTCAACCATTGCACCTTGATCCTGACCTATAGCAGTCATGTTCAACTCCTGAGATGCTTGATTAGGAAGAAAATCAAAATTATACCAAGTTACATGGTGACTTTGAAATGTTCACAGACACTAAGGTTGAGGTCAAAGGCATCTGATCTGTCAGAATTCCTACCCAGGAATCCAGAGATTTAAAGGCTATAACTAACTCGCCCTCCAGTGCTTTTGCATTTGAGTGAAAGGAAGTATAGACATGAATACCGTAGGTGTAGTAACTTACTTATAAATTGCTAAGTATTAAAGATGATGGAATGCAGTAGCAAATATTTAAGTTAAATTTACAAAATTACAAAGTTTACAAAAAGAACACCAAACCTTTTGATGGCAAATAAAAAGGCCACTCAGTCTACAAGAATATTCAAAGGAAAAGCATGTTTATTCTGATTAAAGTTTTCTTCAGGGTTTCGTCATCCTTTATTCAGACCCCAAGTTGTAACTGGTAGGTGGGGGGGGTGGGTTTGTATATGTGGTCTCAGGTGGTTAACCATAAAGATCAATCAGAGAAAGACTGCCTGAAGAAAGCTACTCTGACAGATTTCTTTGATCACACTCTGAGCAACTGGTGTTTTCCCCACTAAAAGATCTCTCACTTTTCATATATAGAAGTCAGTTCTGCTGAGTCCATCCAATTGGCACCATCAGATCAAGCAATTAAGTGATTTCTGATGCTGGGATATAGTGGTACAATAGCGGATGGGGATATTTAAGCAAATGCCTTTGTAACAGTGCTTATTTGTTCTGCCCAGAAGGCTTCTACAACTACATAATCAACTTTTATTTACAAACTACTCCAGGAGGTTTTCAGCTCTTAAAAGTAGGAAGAGCTCCTCAATCTGCCACACACCTGACCATGAGAATACTATTAAGTATCATCACATTGTATATGACTGGTTCATTCAGACATTACATGATAATGATCTCCTTTGAAAGCACTTTGAGATCTACTAATGGAAAGCATTATACCTAGCTAGGTGGTATTATTCCATTAGTAGTTTCCCACATTTTGGACAATACATTTTTACTCTACATAGTTTCCTTCTATGTGCAATTAATAATAATCAGAAACAAGATATGCACAATTCCCATTATGTTCACTGAATGAGAAAACTCCTATCTACCCATTTAGTCAATAAAATCTTTCATCTCTAGTTAATGTCTTTCCTGCTATTCTACTCATTTGCTGTAGTTCAACAGTTTTGCTACTTTATTCAACTTCACACAAATTTCAGGAAAATGAAGTACAACTACAATGCTGCATTATTTACACACATTTAAATGATTACAGTGTGCTAGCAGAAATACAAAGCTAAGCTTTTGTATCTCTGAAAGGCTCTTTTCAATTAACAGAGAAACTTCATGTTTCTTACCACTTTAAGAGAATCTAACCACATACTCTAAGTTTACAATGCTACTTTTGTGTAAACATCGCCTTGAGTGCTATGAGTAGCTGACCGTAACTACCACCTACATTTAACTGTTCCACAAAACACAAAGTATCCGGTTATAACAAAATTAGGAAGAACTTAATGTACGTTAATTCATTTATTTGAGACCTGGCTGGAAACCAGCATAGAACAGTAAATTGATTACAGATTTATTATATCTATAAAATGTGCCTGTGTTCATAACTGTAGATATTTTTACTTGGATAATTGCAAAAGGCTGAATCAGACCCCCAAAATCTAGGTGCAAAAGGGGTCCTCTTCACATGAATCTCTCCCCGCCTACACTTTGGTAGAAGCAGCACTACCATCTTTCCCATACCTTGCCATGGAATCTCTGCAATGTTGCCATCTGTGAGATTGATGGTGAGGGCAAGGATTGGGCAGGCAGGATTTGTGCTGCTTAAAGCATGGCTTATTAAACTATAAAAATATCTTTCTGAAGGTTATTTTTAGAATGCTACACACTCCAGCCAGGAAGTTCTACTGCAACTGAAGATCTGGACTAAATCTAGCCTTAAATTCCCATATTCATCCTAAACCATGAAACCCAAACACAAGAGCAGGAATTGAGTCTTGAGTATCAATAAACTACTGTATACTTTAAATAGTAAAATCCCAGGGTCTGCCCTACCATCATATTTTCCCATCATTCTTCTAGCTTCCACAAATTTGAGACTATTAGAAGGAAAGCAGGTGTCAGAAGAGGGTAAATCTACCAACTATTTTAATGTTCGCTGCAGAAATAGATCTCTGAATATAAGCAGCAGCAGCTTGCACTGATTATTTCCAGTACTAGTTTAAACTAAGCTAGAGATGAGGGGACTGGGTGGAGGATTTCAGGAGGGAGGAATAGCATTGTGGGTTTTGGAAAAAATCCAGATTATGGCCTAGTTAAAAATAGTTCTTGCCTTCTGAATCATTACAGTCTCATTTCAAAGACTATTTAGACACTTTATAGATTACTGGCTTGACAGACAACAAAGCCTGAAAAAAGTAGATCAGCAGAGGAACTGTCATGATAAACCATAGCAGCTCCTCGGCCTTGCGCTAGAAAAGTCCCAACATGCTCACAGATGTTTTGTTAAGAACTGAATTATTGCTATTTTAAATTTTATAATACAGCCTTCATGTAGTCTCACGTCTAAAAACAAATTACTGCAACTTCAAAATATTTTCAGAATAGCTCTGTTGGGCAGAAGATATTTAACCACCATTTCAACGAGGTAGCTTTTCCTGACATTCTGTTTTAGTGAAAACAGATTTTTCATTACTCAAAATAGCAATCCAATTTTCACCAAATTTAAAAGAGAACTACACCTTTTAAAATCATACTTGAAGATATTTTCAAAAATATGCAAGCCAAATTTTTTTAAAATTTTGAAATGATATCTCTTTGACAATTCTAAAATGCATTACTCCTCCTGTAACAGATCTGAAGGCTGTCGGAACTATCAGTCAACAAGGCCAAACCCTCAGCAATTCCTGCCTCACAGCTGTACTTCCCCAGACAATGCTTTCTTAGCTAACAAAAGAATCTATAAAAGCAGACATGACTTTGCATTACATCAGACTTGGTTTTTGGAGCCATGAATCTAACAAGTTAATGAGTTAGGTCCCAATCCTGCCAACACTATCATATGCAAAACTTTACCTCAAGCAAGTAGCCCTACTGAAGACCTTGGAAATAATTAGGCAATTCAGTGGTGGATTTAGAGTTAGTGGAGCCCTGTGCTCAGCTTCATTTTTGGGGCCCCCACCTGTGGGGGGAGCAGTCTGTCTTATCTCCCCTCCAACCCCGTTTTTCGTTCTTTTTTTCTCCATTCTCCTCCTGGGGCTCAGGGCTGGGGGTGCAGGGTCTGGGCGATTCTTAGGGTGGGGGAGGAGGCGGCTCAGGGTGGGGAAGGAGGCTGGCAGGGAGTGCAGAGCACTTACCTAGGGCAGCTCCTGTTTGGTGCAGGGGGGGTACAGGTGGCTCCACGCAGTGCGGCACCGCCCCCAGGGCCACAATTCTGGGGGCCGTCCCCTGCCAGGCAGGGTATCCTGGAACGCAGGGGCTGCAGGGCCTTTGGCTAAGGGGGCCCCAGGGCCCTAGGCTGCATCTCTAAAGCCCCTTTCGGAATCCAGCCCTGCGAACATGGGCGGAGGACTCAGGAGGAGCAGGGGCAGCCGCACAGCCAGCAGCCAGAGAGAAGCAGCGCTTTCCCCATCAAAGTGCCGCTTCTCTCCGGCTGGCTGCGCGGCCACCCTGTGCTCCTCCTGAGTCCTCCGCCCGCGTTTGCCGCACTCCTGCCACTCACACCACCCGCCTGCTCCCTTGAGGCTGCAAGTGAGCCTTCCTTCCTGCTCCCCTGCCCAGCGCCCCCCCCCACGGGAGGGGTGTATGTGTGTGCTGGTGCTGAGCTGCCTGAGTGCCCGGCCCTGGGGCCCCCTGTTGTTGGGGGGCCCTGTGCCAGGGCACCCTGTGTTTACTGGTAAATCCGCCCCTGCAGCAAGTGAAGATACACATGTAAACAAACATTTGCAGAATTGGGGGCCTTAAGTTGCTTATTGTTTTAACTTTTTCCTATAGATTCTGTAAACTTCATAAAAAATGACAGTCCTAACAAACTGAGGGTATTGTCAGTGGTGAACTCCAACTAGACTGGGAAATAGAGAATACAGATAGAGAACTAAGGTTGTAAATAGTTTTCTTCCCACATATAAAGATGTGGACCTATAGTCTGAAACAGCGTACAGAGCACTTGGGCTAAAGACTGAGGCAGATGAATCCACTGAATAGATCTTGTGACACCTCCTGAAGCTTTTCCTATGTAAGTGCTATACACTCTTCCTCCATGGAAGCCAAAAGTCTCTCAGACCTAAAAAAGTGACAATGGATCCACATGAATAAGCACAAAGATTTGAAGCTAACACAAGACCTTTGGGAACTATACTACTGATCGTTTAATCCACCACACAAAGATGTCCTTTGGAGTATCCTCCCCCTCAAATCGGGGTAGGTCAAAATTTCTTGTTTCTTTACATCTCAGATTGCTTTGAACAACTATTGTGGCTGTTAATATAATTGCCTTCTTGCCATTGCATTACAGGCCAAAGATCTGGCTGAGAACTGTTGTCTATTTACACACAATTATGCTTCAACTGATGACAAAGGAAACTATCAGATTTTTAAGCATGCTTTCGTTTCTGTGGAAAGAGCCACTTAGAGTTCCTTTTTAACTCCTAGGATTTTTGTAAAACAGCAGTAATTTGTGCTAGATTGTCTACAGTCAGATATTTACTTAGCTTCATCCAAAGAGGCTAATGGGGAGGGAAGTTTTTCTTCAAGTGGTATTCTTGCTCTAGCTATTGTGATCCCACCCTCTTATTCACTGTTCCTTCCTTGGAATTAGATGCAAATTAGCTTATCTAACCTAAAATGCAGACTCCACTTAATTAAGAAGTGACCAAAAGGTGGTTACTCACCTGTGCAGTAACTGACGTTCTTCGAGATGAGTCACCTGTGGGTGCGCCCCTGTTCGGAGATTTTTACAGCAATACCCATATCAGCCGCACATGCGCGGAGCCTGCCTCACACACCAGTCTTGTCTTAATAGTGTGCATGCGCGGCCGAACTCCTCAGTTCCTTCTCTACAACGGAGGCCGCCCCAGCTCCGATGAAGAGAGGAGGAGAGTGGAGAGTGAAGCACCCACAGGGACACTCATCTCAAAGAACAGTTAGTTACTGCACAGGTGAGTAACTTTTCTTCTCCTTCTTCCCCTGTGGGTGTTCCACTGTAGGTGACTGAAAAGCAGTATCTCTCAAGGAGGTAGGGACTTCAGATCTGGAAGAAATGCAGTAGATAGAACAGCTCTGCCCACACGTGTATCAGTGATGGGTCCCTGTGTAAGAGCATAATGTTTTGCAAACGTATTTTCAGAAGCCCAAATGGCAGCTCTGAAAATGTCCTTAAGGGGGACATTACGTAGAAAGGCCACTGAGGCTGCCATGGATCTGGTGGAGTGAGTCCTGATAAAAGTAGGGGGAGTCACATTCTGTAATTAATAGAGCCAAATGCAACTCGAAACCCAGTTGGAAAGTCTGTGGTTAGAGACAGATGAGCCCTTAGAGCGCTCTGCAATGGGGACGAATAGCTTGTCGGAACGCCTAAAGGTTTTAACCCTGTCCAAGTAGAAGGACAAAGCTCTGTGCAGGTCTAAAGTGTGCATCGTAGATCCAAAGGAATTTGTATGTGGTTTCAGAAAAAGGTAGGGAGATGGATAGGCTCATTGACATGGAAAGATGAGTGCACCTTTGGTAGAATTCTGGGGAGTAAGCGCAGGGTGACTTTGTGCTTAAAAAAATATGGTGTATGGTGGATCAGCCATGAGTGCTGCAATTTCTCCTGTGCATTTTGCAGAGGTAATTGCTACTAGAAATGCAGTTTTCATAGAGAGATGTAGGAGGGAACATGTCGCTAATAGTTCAAATGGTTTTTGGATTAGGCATGTTAAGGTTAAGACTAGGAGAAGGTTCCAAGGTGGATTAAGCCGTTTGATGTCTGGGTATAGGGTTTGGGGTCCCTTAAGGAATCGCTTAGTAATGGGGTAAGCAAAGATAGGCCTACTGTTGGTGGCATCATGGAACATTGTAACTGCGGCCAAATGGACTTTGATGGAACTCAGGGAGAGTCCAGAAAGTTTAATCTCTAACAGATAGTTGAGGATTAGTGGGAGAGGCACGGAAAAAAGGAGCGGTTTCTGTGTCAGCCCACCACTGTGTAAACCTTGTCCAGTTATGAAGGTAGGTGGTGCATGTAGAATTTGTTGTGCTATGAAGGAGTACATTTTGAACCTGCTCCGAGAAAGTTTGCTCGGCATGAGAGAACCATGAAGGAGCCAAACCTTGAGGTATAACATGGTTAAACTGGGGTGGAGTAGTAGACCGCGTTGTTGGGACAAGAGATTCAGGCAGAGGGGTAGTGGGATGGGTGCGAAAAGCACCATCTTGACAAGGAAAGAGTACCATGCCTGTCTGGGCCATGTTGGGGCAATCGGTATGACCCTGGCTTGGTCTGTTCGTATTTTTATCAGTACTTTGTGTATGAGTGGTATCAGGGAAATGCATACGTTAGGTCGGTGTTCCATGGGAACATGAACGCATCCCCTGAGGAGTGTTTGCCTAGTTCCGCTCTGGAACAAAATGTTGGGCATATCTTATTTGCTGCAGTTGTGGAAAGGTCTGTGGCTGGGTATTCCCATGTGTGAAATATGTCTAGTACTATATCCTCGTTTAGTTCCCATTCGTGGTCTGTGGGAAATCTTCTGTTGAGGTCATCTGTGGTGGTATTGAGAGAGCTAGGTAAGTATGCAGCTGATATTCAGACATTGTGTCTGAGACACGAGTTCCACCGTTTCATCGCTTCTGTAGAAAGGGAATGGGATCACACACCCCACCCCTTGCCTGTTTACATAGAACATGCAGGCAATGTTGTCAGTCATTATCCTGACTCGTTGGTTTTGTATGAAGGAAAGAAATTGGAGGCAGGCATTGCATAGCGTTCAGAGTTCTAGACGTTGATGTGAAGGGACTTCTCGGCAGGAGACGAAAGCCCCTGGACAGTGTATTGGGGTGTAGCGGGGTGGACACCTGCTCGGGCCCAGAAGGGTCTAAAATAGCCCTGGGAGAGGGCTGAGGCAGGGGAAGAGCTGCGAGCAGGCGGGACCCAAACGATCACCAGGGAGGTCTGTGACAGGGAAACCCAAATGGACTGGGCCCAGTAGGAGGCCGGGACCCAGGTCGGGGTAGGACAGGGAATAGCGGGGATCAAGACAGAGAGAGAAGAGGCTCTGGGGGACCCGGAACTAAAGGGTGTGACTTGAGGCTGCGGAACGGGCCCGCCAGAGGGTGGAGACCCAGGTCCGGGAGATCTCCCGGGCCTGGGAGGCCTCAGAGAGAAGGTGTGCGAGCCTGGAGGGGCGACCCTGGAGGGCTAGTTCTGGGGAGTCCTGACCAAGAGGCCCCTCTTCCCCCAGGCGTGAGGGTTTAGGGGGGGTGTAGCGGGGTGGACACCCGCTCTGGCCCAGAGGGGTTTAAGATAGCCCTGGGAGATGGCTGGTGCAGGGAAAGAGCTGGGCTGATAGGCACAGCAGCCGCAGCTGGGGGCCATGCCCCTAACAGACCCAGGGGGCCTTATAAAAGCCAGGGAAGCCAGGAGCAGAAGAGACACTCTCTCTAGCTTCTGAGAGCGAGGGACCTGGCTGCAGGGACCTAAGCAAAATACCTAGATTGGAGCAGGGCTGGGGAAGGGCCTGAGGAGCTGGGGAACTCCAGGCAGGAGAGTCCCAGGCTGTAGCCTAGCATTAGGTCCAACAGGTACTGGAGTTGCAGGGGACAGCCCAAGGTTAGACAGAGGCAGCAGGTCCAACCTTGCCTGTGATGAGTGGCTCATACTGCAGTCTGCCCCAGGGCGTGGGGGCTAGCTGGAGACTGGCAGGAGCCTACAACTAAGGCAAGGTAGGGATAGTGGGTTGGGGGTTAGCACCCAGGGGGCAGCACCCAGTGAAAGGGGCACCGGGGTCCTGGGAGGGACACGGGAACCAGCAGCAAGGCGAGACACCGGCCTGAAGAGGGCGCTCCGGAGGCTGGAACACTAATTCCCTGAGATGACCAGCAGGTGCCGCCGCCGGTGAGTCTGCGCCCGGTTACATGGGGCACGTGTGCTCCCTATCCCATAAGGGATGCGTCCGTAGTTATGATAACTGGTGGGACGTCCTGCAGAAAGGGGACCCCGGGGCAAAGGTTGTGAGGCAATGTCCACCAGTGGAGGGTGTCCTTGACTCTGAAGAACATTGGACATTCGGTCTGTAGGCAGTGGTCATCCAACTTTGGAAACACCTCATGAAGAGGCGAGCGTTCCTGACAACAAAAGTGCAAGAGGCCATGTGGCCTAGGAGTTGTAGGCAATCTCGTGCAGTCACCTGTGGACTGTTGATGGCATTGAGAAGGTGGAGTGGGAGAGGTGCTATTCTTTTGCGCGAGTCGAAATGTGTTCCTATGAACTCCAGTTGTGGGGTGGGTGTGAGTGTAGATTTTCTTTGTTCATTCGCAGGCCAAGAGCATGGAAACATTGGATTGTCTGTTGTGTGGACTGAATGGCTTCTTGGAGGGTCCTGGCTTTGAAAAGCTAGTTGTCGAGGCAAGTAAAAATTATGATTCCCTGCCTTTTGAGATGAGGTGTTACAACTGCGAGGAGTTTGGAAAAGACATGAGGCGCAGGCGAGAGGCCGAAAGGTAGGACCCTGTACTGGTAGTGTTGTGAGCCCAGAACAAAGCGAATAAAATGTCTATGGGCAGGATGTGTGGTCACATGAACATAAGCGCCCTGCAGGGCAAGGTCTGCAAACCAATCTCCCTGCTTCAGTGCTGGGATTATGGTTGCAAGAGTCACCATTTTGAGGTTTTTTTTTTTTTTTTTTTTAAATAATGAATTTGTTGAGGCATCTGAGGTCCAGAATGGGTCGCCATCCCCCAGTTTTCTTTTCTGTTGAAAGTAATGGGAGTAAAACCCTTTTCCTCTGTGTTGGTCGGGCACTGGTTCTACTGTTCCTAATTGGAGGACGTGATGCACCTCTTGGCGGAGCAGTTGTTAGTGAGAGGGGTCCCTGAAAAGGGACAGGGTGGAGGGGGGTGGGGGGCAAAGATAGAAAGGGAATAGGCACTGAAGTAGGGACGATGTTTTCTATACCCTCAACCACATCTTCAAATTTGCTTATTAGTGGGAGAGGGCTGACATGGAGCCTATGAATTGTTACAGCAACGTTGATCTCTTGGTCGCTGATGTTGTTGTTCAGATGGTCTATGACTTTGTTGAGTATACGTCAGGTAGCATGGACATTGATAAGGTTGGTATCTATATTGTCTCCTCCTATTTGCAGGGTGTCTGATCGGTTTTTAGTGTCCTAAAAACCCAAGGGTCTGGTCTATGCTCACCTTACTTATCTGGTTGGTACATTATTCTCAAGCCTCCCTAGGAAAGGAGGTGAAGGGGTTTGGGGGAATATTTTGGGGAAACAGGAACTCCAAGTGGTCCTTTTCCTGAATCTTTGTCTATCTCACGTGGTGGTGGCAGCAGTACCCATCCAAGGACAAGGAAGGATTTGTGCCTTGGGGAATTTTTTAACCTAAGCTGATAGAAATAAGCTTCGGGGGTCTTTCATGCAGGTCCCCACATCTGTACCCCAGAGTTCAGAGTGGGGAGGGAACCCGACACAGGGGTTTGGATACAGAGAGACTGTAATGTCGCTCTCGAGTCCTTCATGGAGTGAAGTACATCGTTGGTGTTACTGGCAAATAGTTTTCCACCATCAAAAGGGAGATCTTCGTCGCTATTCTGAACAGCGCGAAGAAAAGACTATGAAAGCAATGAAGCTCGAAGCATCATGACTGCTGTAGCAGTGGACCGTGCAGCTGTATTAGCAACATCAAGCGCAGCTTGTAGTGAGGCACAGGAGATGATTTGTCCCTCAGAGACAGAATAATTAGATATCCGGAATTGTAATGTGGACGAAGCATACACTTTACGATCAAGCAGGTCCAGCCTTTTACTGTCTTTAACAGTTGGGGTAGAACGGGCAAATTGGTGTTTGTTCTTTTGGCTAGCTGCCTCTATTACCCATGAGTTTGGCTATGTGAGTAAAAAAGAACTCCGACCCTTTGGAAGGAATAAAATATTTCCGGTCAGCTCGCTTACAGGTAGGTGTGCTAGTAGCTGGTGTCTGCCATATGGTTTTGGCGGGATCCATAATGGCTGAATTTATAGGTAAGGCAATCTTGGATGTGGAGATAGGTTGCAGGATGTCAGTCAGCCCATATTGGTTTTCAGAAAATGCCTCCAGATTAATCCTCAACTCATTGGCGACTCTTTTGAAGAGATCTTGAAATTTTAAGAAATCATCCGACAGTGTTGGTGGGGCAGCCAGTATAGCCTCATCCTGTGTGGATATGGGCTCCAGAAGGGTTGGGAAAGCATGTGTAGCATGTTCATCGAAGCGTGGAGTAACAGCTTGTTGTTGTTGTCTCATTTGTAGCCGTATGCACTGGTGGCGGCGAGGTGGTATTGTTCCTATTTCTGGCTTCTTGGCTTTTCTGGCTTCTTGGCTATCATAGTGGGATCGCTTATATGTTGCCCATGGACCTCAGTATTGCCACTGACTGGGAAAGGGCATAGGTGGTGCCATCCATGGGTTCGTATACCAGGGAGGGAGGTCTTTGATGAACGAAGACCTAGATTTTGTGTGACCAGTGCTGATTTGGGTCTGACTGGGAGAACTGGTATGGTGAAAAGTCTCCCTGCACTACGGCTTCCTCATCACTAGAAAAGGGAGATACAGCAGGAGACAGCTATCCGGACCGCATGTGAATGTCCGGGAAAAAAAAAAGGTGTCAAGTAGAGGTGACTGTAGGTTAGGTGACACCTGTAGGTCTGGTGAATGAATCAACTGCAGTGCCAGAAAGCCTGTGTGAGAGAAACCCCTCTGTTAGGAGTGCCTGCAGCACTGGAGGGCTGTTCGGCACCGACGTTCTCTACACCGTAGCGCTCAATGCATGTGCTGAGGTTGGTGGTGCCAGGGAGGTAAGTGCAGCCCGGGTCTGTTCCAGCAAGGTCCTCTGTGCTGGCACCATGTCCATTGCAGTGCCAAACGGTGCCATGAGAGAGGCAGGCAACTGGAAGCCGGAAGCCTCGGCACCGGGAGCTTGTGCTGTCACCGCAGCCAGAGGTGGGATTAGTGTGATGCCGGAGGAACCCAGCACATCAAAGGTGCTGAGCTGAGAGAAGGTCTGCATAGAAGAAATAGACCTGCTCGGTGACCTTTTTGCTTGCAATGTTTCCCTCTGGGTAAGGTAGGCGGGCGTTTTCTCTTTTGTCCTTTTTGGAGGCGGGAGGGCTGTGATTCGCTGAGGAGTCTGTACCTGGGTCAGAAGCAGGTCCGAGTGACTTCTGCCCAAGAATCATTTTCAGGCAGAGTTCTCTGTCTTTATGTGACCTGGATTTTAATTTGGAACAATAGGCACATTTTTGAAGAATGAGGGACTCCCCCAGGCATTTAATACACTGGGAGTGACCATCCGAGATAGGGATGGCATCCCTGCACATAGTGCACTGCTTAAATCCTGGGGAGCCCGGCATATTAGTGTCCGCTGGAGGCTGAGAGGAACAAGCGGGAACAAATTTTTTATTTTTTTTTTTAAAGGGATGAACATATCTAGTAAGTAGAGTGCTAAACTAAGGGAAAAAAGGATGTAGACTGAGAGAAAGTTTTAATGAGTCTGCTGTAGGTCTGACTCTGGCCGGGGATGGTAGAGAAGGAACTGAGGAGTTCAGCCGCGCATGCGCCTATTAAGTCAAGACTGGTATGTGAGGCAGGCTCTGTGCATGCTCGGCCGATATGGGTACTGCTGTAAAAATCTCCAAACAACGGTGCAGGAGCACACTAACACTTACAGTGGAGCATCCACAGGGACACCTCTCGAAGAAGAAAAAAGGGTTCCCCCTTACCTTATGATTTAGAGAGGAGCCTTAATATATTAAAGTTTTATTTCTGCTTCTTGTTTTTTGTAAGTTACAAAAATCAGGTCTAGTCTCTATAACTACAGAACTAGTGGAATGATAATCTCTCAATAGACAAAGTTTAAATAACTCAGAGGGGAAGAGATTTTTAGTCAGGGTATATCTAGACGAACAGCTAAATGCGCAGCAAATCTAAAGCACACTAGAGTGCCAGGCACCAGCTGTTCCTGTGGACCTTGTTACTGTGCACTAAAAGTTCCCCAATGCACTTTGATCTACTCAGCTTTGAAACAGGAGTAGGTCAATGCACATGAGAGAACTTTTGAATGCACAGTAGCAGGGTCCACACAGATAGATTTACACCCTAGCTTTCTTCGCACTGAATGTTTGTTTCGACAGGCCCTCAGACTATTTACAACTGTTTAGTTTTAACAACACGTTTAAAACGAATGCCTAGTGAAAATTTTTAGAGAAAGAATGTCTTAAGACTAAAGATTCCATCCTCTTTAATTAAGAGGAGAGAGAAATTTTAAATGGACACTTGAAACCTTCAACAAGTCTTCCAGCAAAATAAGGCCAAACGTGATTTGCCTTATATTTCGAAGACCGAAAATGAAACAAAAGAACACCCACACACCCTCTCTTTCAAGCCTTGTCATAGAGCAGCAAGAGGGCAGATACTCATTTCCAAAGCAGCTGTCTTCTTGCAAGATGACTCTCCTTTTTCATAGAGAGCCACTCTTTTCCCTAAGGGAATGGAATACGGAGACATTTCTACTAGTATAAGAGTGGCCGCAATAAGGAGACACCATGGAAAACAACGCATTGTATTTACTGGTTAATGTTAACTTTCATCTATGTAGATACCATGTCAACACAGTGATCCCTCTCTCCCCCCCACTGCCAGTGCACTGTGCAAAGGAAAAAATCACATTCATTTTGCTCAGTTTCGAAGGAAAGTCAATTAGCAAGAAAATATATTTTCTTCAAGATTTTCATTAAAATTAGCATTTCTGAGTCGAAGTTTGATATGTTTTGGAACAGTAGCAATTTGAAAGCCCTACATGAAGAAAATAGATGCCAGTTTCCAAATGGGTTTATTAGCAGTTTAACACAGCTTTGCAAATTTGTTCACTCACCCAGGAATAAAAAAAATCATTGTTCCTCCTCTCCCACCTTAAACTCCATTATCACTGAACTATGATGAGAGTAGATTTTATGCAGATTATAAATGTTATGACAATTGTGCAGGTCTGGTTTAACAGTCCCATTAGTATATCTAGTATCTTAGTATTTAAAAAAAAACTAATTGTTGCATTTTATGACTATATTAACAACAAAGCTGGAAACATTTTATATGGTCTCTTCTTACATTTCTTACCAAACCACCACTTGGTTACAGATGTCACTTTTCAATAAGATGGCCACCTCCAGCAAGAGGCATACTAAATATATTAGTAACTTATAAAAAAAATTCACAGCTGGATCATAGCAACAAAGGCTTTTGCCTTGTTGACTTTTAGACTATAGGCTGAGCAAAGCAAGTGATTTTAAATAGCAGCATGTTAAGTGTAAAGGTTGTGTAATTGAATTTCTTGCTCCAATATAGTTGAAGATTTTTTTTAATATACTTGCCATATTTGTGCTAACACCGGTTGAGGTAACCCAGATTGGAAAAAAAAGTTTCTAGCTTGATCACCTGTAAAATAAATTAGAAAGGCATCATTTCAAAAGGACTGCTAATAATACCCAGGAGAAGACAGAGCTAAAAGTTAAATTACAACTCAAAACATTCAAAGGACAGCAACATTAAAAGGCATATATTGTAACACGATATAATACAGAATATTATTTAAATTCAGTTTATCACTTAGCAAGCTACAAGCAATACTACAGATTAATTTTAGGTACTGGTGAATCAAGGGTATCTATTGGGGAGATATCCACCCCATGCTTTAAATATTTAAATTTGCACCAGTTGCTTCCATTTTAAGTTAACTTGACATTAACATTTTCCAGGAAAATCTATAGAGATGGACAATAGGAAACATATAGTTCCTGCTGCCCAATCCATGTTTAAAAGCTCTTTCTTTATTGGAGTCATCTGCCCAGTGAAATCAAGGAAGCACACACTTTCTCCACAGGAAACACTATTTCCCATCAATACAAACATAAAACATTCAATTTTTTCATGGGTATTTAAGGTACAATACAGACCAGTCAACACAAACTGAGTAAGGGACTCTTCAGTTATCATTTGAGACTGATTAGCCATTGAGAAAAGCAATAGCAAATTTTTTGAGGTAGTTTCCCATTTTCAGCCCAGGTTGGTAAAGGTAGGAGAGTAAAGATGGGAAAGACAAGACAACACATTAGGATTAGGTGCAGTAGGATTAGGTCCCTGAAAAGGAAATTTGATAATCTATGAAGGAAAGGAGTAGAAAGACTACAAGTAGTATTACTTATCAAATTTTTTACAAAATTAAGTTACATCCAGAACCATACCAGATTTTTGTACAATGTCATATGAGGGGCAGCAATAATCAACCTGTGCCAGGAGAGGAACATGTGGCTTTTTAGGACCACAGATGAGACTCTCAAGACCACAGGTTTGATCAGAGACTCTTGAATGCCTCCTAACAGGTAGATAGCAAGGGAGGCAACACATCACCCTCCATTCTCTTTTTCCACGTGTAGCTGCAGTGAGAGAGGAAAGATCCAAACAGAGCCACCAAGCAGCCACAGAACAAGATCTTGATATAACTCTGTGGCATTAAGCCCAATCTGCAGTGGTTTAAAAGACCTGTGTAAGCCATGTGTGTGGATTTATTGCTTAATCCTCACAAGCTAAACTGATATAAGCCACTTGTAAACAGATATAAAAGGCTGTCCATACAGAGGTTTGCACTGGTTTAACTAAATTGTTAAACAGATTTTCTTTAAAAAGGTGCAACTTACAATTAGACTGTCTTTTGCGTATACTGATCAATCAACATGACAATGTATCACAATGGTGCCAGTCACCAAACTTAAGTGACATCAAGTCATCACACTATGATTCTGTGGTTCTGAGTCTATGACAATAATTATTGTGTAGTAACAAGCAGTTCTACAAGATAGAGTGGAAATGCTTTACAGAACCAGGAATGACTTCAAGAATGACAAGAGAAAAATCAAGTGGTATAGACCAGGGAGAAGACACAAGGTTTTCAGCAATATTCAAAAAGGGATGGAGTTGATATGACAGAGAGATACAAGAGAGTTGAAATACAGTATGAATAAAATCTTGCCTGCATTTTTCCCATGAATTTTTGTACATACTTATTGACTATGAATTCTAGATACTATTAAATGGAATTGGATGTGAAAACTATCTAATTACCAGTGATAAATCCAGATGTTGGTTTCAGACTATGGAACTGCTGATCATGTTTAGCTCTCTCTTCCACAGTTATGGCCCAGATATCCAGGTTGCCTGGTGTAAAAAGAAAATATAGAAGTCAGAAACAAGTACATAAAAAACACACTACTTTTCCCCCCTCAAGTCTTCAATACACAAAGTTTTAACATTTTAACCCTGTGACTTGGTGGTACTAGCAGAATTAATTTGCCTATGAAAATTTAAGTATTAGAATAGATTAAAAATAATCTCAAATCTAACTCATCTACAGTTGCATTCATACATATCCTTAAATAGGCAGCCATATGTACAGTCTTACCATAACAAACCACCAAGACTGAAATGAACTCCTGAACAATGCTTCAGCAATTTTATGCTCATTAGATTATTTATAACCTAAAATATCACACAACATGTAATGCAATTTGTGATCACAACATTTAAGAGATGTCTGTTTAATGAAAGACAGAAAACATGGAAAGTTCATGTGGTTTTGCTTATTTAAGAAACTAATCCCACTCAAATAGCACATGCAGCGCAGCACATGATGCAGTCTCTTCTAAACCAAACACTGAAGAGGTGTCACAAGCCGTCAACAGTCGTGCACTAAATGGGTTTGTACCATCACAGAACGCCACGTGTTCATCCAGGAAGGATGTGAACATGCAGGAGGACATAAAATAGGCAACAAAGAAGCACAAGGTAGGAAGAGAGCACCCACACTATACTCCTGAATGAATGAGAAATTCATACATGTAGGAGTATTTTGTACTATTTGGATCCTCCAGAGCATATTTAAAGTTTGTAGTTCAATATTTAGTAAGTTTCACATTAAACTACTTTTATTTTTTTAAACAATACAGTGACATTAAGAATGCCTTCTCCAGATTTCACTACAGATGTGCAGAATCTACTTCCACTGTCTAGCTGAACCACTTTGGCATTTGTTTCTCTTTCTTTTGTCCTCTAGGTTACTTTTCCTTATACTTACAGCAACACTACAACACTTCATCTCTCACGTAAAGAATTTAAGATACTATTACACAATACTGCACCTAAGGTTGGTCTTCATAATTTTTGAATCGATAATACAACACTGTCTTTCAACACTTCCAGGAGCATGTAATGTTTATTAGCTCTGCTGAAGCAGTAATAACTAACTACTGCTGGCCAGAATCTCAGGAAACCAAAGACATCTAATGCTAACAAAATAGAGTCCTCCTGAAAAGGACATTAAAGATACAGACTTGCAAAAACAAGTTGTCTAGATCTTGTTCTTTATTTCTACATCATTGCCTAAGTTTACCTGGGCCAGTACTTTAAAGCTTTTAACAAATCTGTGGTGGTAGTGGTGGTGGTGTTGTTTTTTTTAAAGGTACGTTATCAGACACTGGAACACTAAAAGATAATAGTTTAGTTTCATTCATCAAAAAGTGAAAGAGCACTAAGTTCCAGACTTACTTTTTGAAACAGAAAATGTAATTGACAAAATGATCAGACTGCAAGAGAAGAAAACTCCCAATTAAATATGCCTAATTCTCAAGGACTATGTACACCCCTTTAAGAACTTCATATAAACATGGTCCAAACATTATTTCAACAGAACTTGTTCATAAAACAGTTTATCTACTGTTTGTGTCCTGTCACACAACATATAGTCCAGAGTTTAAGACTAGCCCTGGAGGTCTCAGCCTGGCATATGTGTAGGGGTCCATGAGTGGAAGGAAGGGGTTGATAGATGGGTTTTTATACAAGTGGCAGTGGGAGGAAGCTGGTGTTGACAGTTTTCAGTGCCCTCCATCTGCAATCTATATGAAAGCGGAGGGGGGATGCAGTTGAGCTCCACAGTCAGAGGTGTAACTATAGGGGTGTGGGTGTGGGCCAGTGGTTCTCAACCAGGGGTATGTGTACCCCTGAGGGCACATGAATCCATCTAGGTATTTGCCTAGTTTTACAAGAGGCTACATAAAAAGCACTAGCTAAGTCAGTACAAACTAAAATTTCACACAGACAATGACTTGTTTATACTGCTCTATACACTGAAATGTAAGTACAATATTTATACTCCAATTGATTTATTTTAGAATTATATGGTAAAATGAGAATGTAAGCAATTTTTCAGTAATAGTGGGCTGTGACACTTTTGTATATTTATGTCTGATTTTGTAAGCAAGTAGTTTTTAAGTGAGGTGAAACTTGGGGGTACACAAGACAAATCAGACTCCTGAAAGGAGTACAGTACTATAGTCTGGAAAGGTTCAGAGCCACTAGTGGGGGCTATTGAGACTCAGGCGTGATCTTCCAGCTGGCATGCTGCCCATCTAGTGTTGATCCCATTAGGAGATTGGGGGCAGGATGGAGGGCTTCTTGCCCCGGGGACAGTTCTTTTCCAATCCTGCCTGACTCCTTTCCTACTTGAAGTCCATCCCCCCTCTGAGTCCCCAACCACAGACTGCCCGGCCAACCTCCGACACATCTGTTGGCCGTCCTCCTGGTCTTTGTCTCGCTTCCCAGGCAAAGTGCCACCTGGTCGCATCCCCCTCCTGGGTCTCGGGTTACGAAGGGCACCGTCTATTGCTTACAGGCAAGCAGCTAGAGCCACCTCACCTGCCCCCGCGAGTCTCAGCAAAAAAGTCACACACTCTTATTCCCACCACCTAGGCATTGGTGCAATACACAGGAAAACTGAGGTACACACAGTATTCATGCAAAACAGTAAGACTCACATAGGCTCACGTACAACATAATAAGGAGGAAAAACCCACTTTGTCACACCTTAGAGTACCAGAAGAGCAGATGGCTAAACATTACGTGAATTGGTCTCCCAGACATTACAATCTAGAATGCATTTGGAAAGGAATGTAATTTTTCTGATTTAAAAACAAAACAAATCAAACTACAAAAATCTTACCCCCAAAAGGTGATGGAAACTGAGCCATGGTTCAGTCACTTTTAGCTTGCTAATAGATGCCTAAAACAGAAAAGGAAGTATGTTAAGATAAATAGATCTTCATTGCAAAGATATATTATAATAGATCTTCTATTTAAAAATACACTTTATTATAGTTATATAGTCAATTGCTATGTGAAAAATAAGAGTAACTAAGATGTGGTGTTGTATAAATGTAAAATTAAACAAACTGTTAGTTGAGGAGAAACTAATGTACGCTGTTTTTGAAACATCCCACACATTTCTCCTGTTTGCCTTTATTAGTGAAGAGCTACATTTTGCTCTTGTAACAAGCACGTCCACAAAATCTAAGTACCCTTATTTATAATGGAAGAGTGATGTAGTAAGGAAGAGGGTTAGATCAGCCATACAAACAGACAAGATTCTAGCAACAGCAGAACAAGTTGCTCAAAACATTACTTCCACTGGGTATAACATCTCTGTCGTATTCAAGTGCAAGAATATGACATCTAATTCCACAGCTGATGAAAATGCACACTCTCTCCAAGGAGAGATTTTAATTTTATCTTGTTTGATCAGGAATCTTTGAGATGCACCAATCAGACTCATATAGTATCTTGCGATTTTACAAGTACATAAGAAAAAAACTGAAACTAAAGACTAGAATGCAAATAAAAGACTGTTTTGCACCCAGCCATAGCACTTACTCTGTAAACAAGTTAATTCAACCTAACAAGAGTGCAAGTTAAACACAACTCCAAAAGGGAAATTACAAGGCAAAAATGGATTATTTGGTGGGAACTCCAGTGAATCATAGAATATCAGGGCTGGAAGGGACCTCAGGAGGTCATCTAGTCCAACCCCTTGCTCAAAGCAGGACCAATCCCCAACTAAATCATCCATGCATCCACTGAAAATGTTCACTTGTTTAATACTGCTTATTCTTCAAAGTTAAAGCAATGCCAGAGTGTCTGAGTTTTTAAAAAAAAAAAAAAAAAAAAAAAAGTTAAATGGGCATTTTTCTTACTCCACACAAAAAGTGACATGAACTGAGCCAGAGGGACAATGGCAAGTGACAGAGCCACAAAACAGTGAATGAGCTGCCTCCTGTCCTACTAGATTCCACTGTGTTTTCCAGACAAAAAAAGAAAGGCAAAAGAAAACAGAACTGAAGGGAGAATAATTTAGGCTGCTTAAACAGCAGCAGAAATTTATCAAAACCATTAAAATACAAAAGCACCAAAAGAATGACATTAACTTGCAACAGCAGTTTTCTTTTGTCTGAATTTGATAATGGTCTTTCTTTAAGCTTTTCTGATATTCTGCTGATTCCTCACTCCTAAACCTAATACATACCGTGTTTACCTCCACTTTTGTCACTGGAAAAAAAAAACCCAACACCACCACACACAGTACTACTAGTGAAAACAATTTAATGAAAATGAAGTTCCCCATCTAATTGTAATTTAGGAAGCAGGAGAAGAAATGACAAAGGAAGAGAGTGTCCCTATACCTTACCTGTTACCTGGGTGGAGGAAATGTGCCTGTGTCTGTCAGGGGTATTGACTTGCCTATGGAGGGAGCTACCCCGGTCTCCAAGCAGTTGTCTGTGAACAGCCCTGTGTGCTGGGACAAGGGGAATGAGATCCCAAGCTGTGTGTCTGGTAAAGGAGAATGTGTCTCGGGCTCTTCTTTGTTTGTGGAGCAGACAGAAGGGGCCTTTCAGCCTGTGATGGTTGAGAATAGTGCAGTTGTCTCAGAGTTGGTGCTGGATTCAACTAAAGCCCAGGAAGGGAATGGTCCTAAGTTTGTGTCTGCTGGGGAGAATGGCCCTGTAACTAGGTCGCATCCAGTTAGTGTCTATGCAAAATCCCAGAGACCAGATAATTCTGGAGCTTGTATTTTGCCCGTTGCTAGTGTGTGGCTGGGAAAGGGTGTAGCAACTCTGTCTAATCAGAGTGAGATCCTAACCAGGGCACAAGGAGAGCAGAAAGGTGATTTGATTGTGTTACCTACTAAGGGTGTGGAAACCTGTAGCAAGAAAGAAAAGATTCCTGAGCTTGTGTGTGGCAAAGGGAAGGAGAATGCTTCTAACTTTTTATCTAGGAAGTCTGTCAGTTTGCCTGAAAGAGGATTGTGTAGGAATCCGCCTGATGAGCCAGAGGTAATTCTGGATGTAAGTGAGACCCAGAAAGAGTCTGTTGTTGCTCAGGAAAGTGTTCCTCTAGAGCAAGCCCTAGGTGAAGAGGGTAAGGGCAGAATTTCTGTGAAGGGTGAATTGTTGCATAGAAAAGCCCCTAGGGAAAGGAATCCTCATGGAGTCTTTGCAAGCAGTTTACTGCAACTGAAGGGTGTGAAAGTGATTTAATCAAGAAAGTTTCAGTTCCTAACAGCCAGAAATTTTCTGTTGTGAATGAAGCCACTGAATTTCCTGTTGAAAGATCCAGTGTGGATAGCTTTGAGAAGGTCTCAGATGGAGTGAAAGCTGTTAAGAAAGTTAAACAGTCCTCTAACCAAGTGGCTGTGTTTGGCCAGCTTGTTGGGG
Source organism: Natator depressus (assembly GCF_965152275.1). NCBI lineage: Eukaryota > Metazoa > Chordata > Testudines > Cheloniidae > Natator > Natator depressus. The sequence goes on from NC_134234.1 coordinate 162,267,147, forward strand.
AGACAAGATTGTTGAGAAAGGAATATCTCCATGCTAGTTCTGTAAGTGAACAGTATGTGGCCCAGGTCAAGATGGGGACTCTTAACCAAGAGAGCCTGAATTGCAGTCTTCCAGACTAGAGCTCTGGGAGAAGACCCGATCCCAGTTTGATCCCTGGGGGTTTTGGGGTGGCAAAAGGCACGGGCCGCATAAATCTTCCCACATGTGGCATGCGAGTGCTATCGACCACCCCTGTCCTAAGGGAGGGCGAGAAACTGGAAGGGCCTGGTGTAACTCCCACCAAGGAACGGGAGAGATGCTGGGGCATCCATGCCTGGGCGGACTCGCTGTGGGAAGCGCACGGAGGGGCAGAGGATGCTGAATGCTCCGAGGTCAGACCCCGGAAGGTGGAAGTTGTGTGAGCTGTGTGTCCTGGAGACAGTCTGCTCACAGAAAGGAGACTTCCCCAGAGTCCTGACTGGCTTCGTAGGGAGTAGTTCCAGAGCATCGCCCGGGGACTCCGTGACAGGAGGGCAGAAACTTCCTGAAGAAAAAGAATCCAGTCCCAGACCCTTGTTCTGCCCCACACTTGCCAGGTGCCCTCGGGCACATCACTCAGTCTCTCTGGGCCTCAGTTCTCCCATCCTGGAAATGGGGCTGGTGGCGCTTCCTGCCCTCGCAGGAGCCTGGGAGGAGAACTACCCTGCGGGTTGGGAAGAGGCTCAGACCTTGGGGTAATGGGCGAGGGGCGCAGGGGGAGCATCTTAGTACCATCGTTTGGTATCTGTAGTCTGTCTGGAAACAAAATATTTCCCTAAAGTCATTCCAAAAACCTGTATCCAGCCACAGCCTTGGGAAATATTTAACAAAGCCGCACGTTTTTCCCTCGTGTAGCCTGCCCTCGACCCGGCACCAGCCCCCAGTTCTGCCCCCTTCCTGCCACCGCAGCCCCATCTCACCTCCTGACCCTCTCTGGGTGCCCTGGGCCCCTCTTAGCAGGGGTCTGTCCAGGAGGGTGCAGGGGGGTCTCTCCTTGCAGCCATGGGGCGGGGGGGGGGGTCTGGTGGATGTCCAGCCCCTCTGGACACCTCTGCCAGAGACCCCCAAGAAATCCACTAGTTTCTTCCGCATGTGGGGAGGGGCTCCTATTTTATGACTTGGGCTGGGGCGTGATGGGGGGTGCTTCCGTGATGTCAGAGCCCCGGGCGGGAGGGGCTCGAATCATGACTCTGAAGTGGCAGGGCAATCTCCCTCCCGTTCACATTCCACTAGGGGGCTGGGCTGGGATCTCTAGGGAGGGAGACACAGGAAAAAACAGCTGCCACTATGGAACCCAGGGGTCCTGGATCCCAGTCCCCCTGTTCTAACCTCTAGACCCCACTCTGCTCCCAGAGCCAGGGAGAGAACCCAGGGGTCCTGGCGCTCGGCCCCCACCCCGCTGTGACCACTAGACCCCACTCCCCTCCCTGGGTGCTGCAGGGGTAACTGTCTGTGTCCCACCTCTGCTCAGGCCCTTGACTGATTTTCCCAAAGTGCTTCCTTCCGAATCCATCACATCTGTTCCACCCCCCCAGCCCGTCACTGCCCACCCGCGTGTGGGGGAACCAGCACGGTGACGGTTCGTGATGGGAAATCATCCAAGCTGGCCCTAGGGAGACGTCTGTGCCCCGACACACCCAGGGCACTCGCTAGCCCACCCCCAAAAGAGAGGGACAATCACCGCCCCCCACACTGGAATATTCACAATCTTGCTCAGACATAACTGCACAGAGTTCACTCCCAGTGCTCCCAACACAAGGACCTCCCGCCCCATGCAGCATGTGCAGAGGCCTGCCACTGGACTGCTACCCATGGGAATGGACCATTCCAGGAGACCAATAGACATAGCCGTGGCAACAGGTGAGGATGGCCTCCCAGGGTCTGACCCAGGCTGAGACTGGGCTAGAGGGGCCCATGGCTCTGATCTAGAGGGGTCTATCCAGCAGCGGGCAGTGACCCCCACACACAAACCCACCGGAAGCACCTTTCTTTGCGGATCTCCCAGGCCATGCCCCACATTGCAACCCGGCCCCACCCCCTCGCTCCCACACACTGGCGGGTTGGGTAACTGCTGAGGGATTACACAAGAGACTCAGAGCCAGGGAGAGAACCCAGGAGTCCTGGCTTGCCCCTCCCCCCCCCCCACCCCACCACTCTAATCACTCGACCCCACTCCCCTTTTAGATGTTAGGCTCACTGCCTCTATCCCTCTCCATCTGTCCATCCCTTTGCTGCAGGTTTTTGGGGTGTCACCCCTGCTCTGTACTCCTCCAGTGCAGCCCAAGGCCTTCCCTCCCCGCAACCATATATCCTCTCCCCCCTGGTACTTGATCATCTGCCTGGTCCCCCCACTCCCTCTCAGGGCGTGCTGTGCGGCGTGGCTGGGGATTGTGCAATGACCCAGCTCCAGGCAACGCGGAACGGAAACCACAGGCCCTGCCCCGCCCGACCTGCCCTCCAGGTGCACCGGAGCCCAGCGCCCCGTACCTCCACCCTCCTGAGCCACAGGGGGTGAGCTGAACCTCCACTACACTCCGCAGACAAAGACTGGGGGGGAGGGATAGCTCAGTGGTTTGAGCATTGGCCTGCTAAACCCAGGATTGTGAGTTCAATCCTTGAGGGGGCCATTTGGGATCTAGGGCAAAAATTGGGGATTGGTCCTGCTTTGAGCAGGGGGTTGGACTAGATGACCTCCTGAGGTCCCTTCCAACCCGGATATTCTATGATTCTATGACTAGTCTCAAGATAAGATAAATAGATTATAGATCAGTTGTCTATCTGTGAAAGTTACTACTGCACTTATCTCACTCCATAAACATTGACTAACTTTGAATTCTGCTTCTAAACTGCAGTTAAGCTATAAGATAGTGTCAATTCCTTCACTATCTAAGAAGTTTAAAATCATTGCACTTGATGCAAACCAGTATTATGATATCATTGTACAACTTAGATTTTAACGTTTAACTGTTTAGTCAATAAAACAGTAATTCTTCCAAAGCCCTTCCAACTATAAATGATTAGCACTTTAACCTTTTGCTTCAGTATCATGTACTCTGCAGACAAAACCATGCCTCTATTTCTCTCTTCCCATCCCCAAGTATTCTGGATTTGGTTTCTGAAGCTAACAGAAGATGCTAAAACAGTTTCCTATGCAAAGTCTTCCAGTCGTGTCTTAGCTCCGTAGATGTACTACTGAATCAGTGTGGCATAGAAAATTTTATACTCACTTAAAACTTTGCGAAGAAAGGGAGCTGCAAAACAGAGGAGCTGCCCCTGCACCCCTCAACTGTTTACTGTGTGGGAGTGTTTGCAGAAAGACAAGAAAAGAAGTAGAAAGAAAAGGGAACCAGAGTTCGATGGCTAAAAGGGGAAAAGAGAAAACTACAACCAGCCAGAACACAAGAGCAGACTTGATAAGAGACAGACAGCAAAAGGAAAAAAAACACAAACTAAATCCATTTCACCTACTCACATTTTACAAGTTAAAAAAAAAAAAATCAACGATTATGACTACTGGGGCAGCACAGTGCTTGCAAGCACTGCAGAGTTCAGTCATTTGAAGGGCGAGAATCTCTCACATGTAGTTCAGGAACTCCACAGGAAGAGCGAGCTTATCACTGCATCCTTGCATGCACCAGTGATGGACAAAATAAATCTAACAACTAGCGACCTGCTCGATGCTTAGGAACGCATAAAGCTGTACCAAATAGCAGAGAGAATACCAGAGAGAAGGGGGTGGGGGTGGGGTAGACTGTGAGTGAAACAAGTAGTGCGGGGCACAAGCAGAGAAATGTCTTGAAAAGAAGAGATAGATGAATGTAGAAAGAGCTGAAATTTAGACTTGAACAATTGGAAAAATTAGATTGAAGACTGACAGACATATATGAGATACAATATGAGGCAAACAAAAGGGAACAAGAGAGATCAACATACCCTAGAACGGGGTGGCCAACCTGTGGCTCCGGAGCCACGTGCAGCTCTTCAGAAGTTCATATGCGGCTCCTTGTAGAAGCACCAACTCCAGGGCTCGAGCTACAGGTGCCAACTTTCCAATGGGCCAGGAGGTGCTCACTGCTCAACCCCTGGCTCTGCCACAGACCCTGCCCCCACTCCACCCCTGCCCACCCCCTCCCCTGAGCCAGCCATGCCCTCCCCCCTCCAGCCTCCTGCACACCACAAAACAGCTAAGTGGGAGGCACTGGGAGCGGGGTCCAGGGGGTGGTGGTGTGGAGCGGATGGGGAGCTGCTGATGTATTACTGTGGCTCTTTGGCAACGTACATTGGTAAATTCTGGCTCCTTCTCAGGCTCAGGTTGGCTACCCCTACCCTAGAAAGCTATTGCAATTTAAGTTTGCTGTTGACAGATAGCGTAATGTTTACTTGTTATAAAGAGAGGTTTGATTTTATATCCAAGGAAATTCTAGGGCAACCTTCAGAGATTTGACAGTACATGCAGTTGGGTCTAAAAACTCAGCATTCCTTATGTATAAAGAGAGGGAATAACTCTTAGTAGAGTTAGAAGTTTCATTGTATTATAATGCTGAGTGGTTTGGGATTTTTTTTAAACTATCAGGAGGAAAGCTTTTTGGGGTAGAGTTATGTCTTATGTATTTGTCAAGTGTGTAGCATAGTTATATCTACTGTGTGTTTGTACATATATACACAAACTGTATGCTTTTAAAGGGATATGCAAATGCTGAAGTTTTGCTTTTGTGCTATTTGGTTTTAAATTGGTGGGGGGGGGGGAAATCTTGTAGTTACCAAGTTATTCTAGTATAGAATTTATGAACAATATTAGGCAATCTGTTATTTTGACTAAAATCTTTGTTAGTGTCAAATCAAAAAAAAAAAAAAAAAAAAAAGCAGGTATTTTAAAGTTTTCCTGGGAGGAGTAAGAAAGAACCCTTGGCCACCCTGAGTAATCCTTTCTGGTCTAGTCTCAGTCTGGAGAGAACTGCAAGTTTTACATTTTCTCCTAACATACCTGTAATTTAAGTTTCAAACAATAGAAAATATCCACTTAAATGTGCAGGCTACCACAACTCACTATTTCTGACTAGTAAGACAATTTTGAAAAAAGAAAGCCTGCCACCACATCCAGCACCAGATCTCCTAACACTCCAGAAACAATGCATACAAGCTTTGAAATTTACACTATTAAACTCAGATTAACCTCACAGCTGCATGTTTCCCCTACAGGTTCTGTGCAGCAACAGAACATGATTACATTCTTAGGCGTGTTCATACTGGCACTTTCATAGGCAACATTCCCATGGAGGGGACAGGTACAAGGGCATCAACCTGTTATTGGCGGGTACACAGGGCAGTACTGAAGATATATTTTGCTTCACATAACTGACAGTGAATTTGTTAAAAACAACTGCCTAAAGATTTGATTTAATCTCCACTCAAGTTTTTTTTATGATGCAAAGAAAAAAAGCTTGCAGGAAAGAAGTCTATTGGAAAACACAGCAGTCTACTGGCTAAAAGAAACGTGTCACCTTTCATGAGAAAGTTGTTATCTGGGCTGTCAGTATCAGCATGTTTCTTTTTAACTAATGTGCTAAGGATGTTATTGCTGGCACTGTTCCATTCAACTTCTTGTGCAGCTCCCCAACTACTCTGTTCAAGGTGTTTTCTTTATGTCACTGGAACCAAACAGCATGTCACTGGAGTCTGGGATGCTGTTGATGGCAAGGCAACAGGGAAGAACAGATCGAGGGACAGCACTATTTTGCAAAGAAAAGAAGGGGGAAAAAAATCATACTTCAGCAATGAAGTCTAAGCTTACAGCCTAAGGACCAAACATATTATATCAAAAAGGTCAAGGGGCCACAAATCAATACTTTGCGGTTGATTCTGAGCTCTGCTTCTCTCCTTCTGCAGTATTCTGGTGGTACAAAAAGTGGAAGCTGTTCACACATCCCTTGCTGGTGACTTCTCAATGTGAATGAGACTCCAATATGGCTTAAAGATGGCACAGCCAGCTCCTACACTTCACACCCTTCATGCAGGGGCTGGTGAGTGACTGGAGCCCATTGCTATCTACCAAGTGGTCCCTTGGGAACATTTTGCCAACTGGAGCACATTAAGTGGACCCCAGGATGGGGCAGAGGTGCAGGGAACTATAACTGGTTGTTGGTTCTCAGCTTCTCCTTTTCACTCCTGGATGGCTATGTGGGGGAAGAGAGCCATTCTTTCCTAGGCACTCACCTAGGCTCAGACATACCTAAAACTCCAATCCCAATCTCCCTGCAGCTCCAACAGCCTAGCAGGGAAGCAGGCAAAATAACCAAAGATGCTAACTGTTCTCCTTCCTGTACTATGGTGTGGCATGGGGGAGCTGCTGAGCAATTGCAGTAGGGAAGGACAGCTGCTCAGGGCATCCTGGCACAGTGCTGCTCCTGTCATTATTCAGAGAATATATATGGATTACTGCACAAATTTGATTAGCCAACAGTTATGACTGCTCATTGTTAGTCCAAAATTTGTTTTTATTATGCAAATAATTTTGATAATTCATTAACACACCCATATAATGGAGTTACGTGAGCAGCATCCTAGTAAACTTAACTATGTCCTTCAGGCAGATGAAGGATTATCAGGATTGGCTGGTGAATGAAATAGCCAAGGTGTTGTGGGTGACATAATGGAGAAGAGCAACACAGAGTTTTCCCATGGTGAAGTGTGTATGTGTGGAGAACTAGGGTATTTGAATTGGCATGCAGATATGGTGTGTGAAACATTGGATAGAGCACAGGCATAAAAGGGGTACAGTGTGGAGGAGGAGCTCTGATTTATCATTGTTCTCCGCTAATCCTCACCACCACTTCCCAAAGAGCCTTAAATGAAGAGAGTGATCAATTCTACATTTAAATGGATCACGGATGTGGTACCCTAATAGGGGTAGTAATTTTGAGAATTTCCCAATTTACCCCTCGCCCCACTGTTGTTACGAGATCAGCTCTGTTAGTGCATTGATGGAACATAAGCTACTCAAACTTAGAAAGAAAATTTTCTAGAGAGACTCACTTCTAACATGTCCAACATTTTCTTAACCTCGGAAACCATAATTAATGCAAAATCTTAAATCCTATTTTCTATCTTGTATAACTTGACTTCAAAAAGTTTAATGATTTTTTCATGGTTAACCCTGTGCTACCAACACTTAGAATTTTATATGGGTAAAAACACAGCAGGAAGGCAAAGAACAGCCTAACGAAATGGAGTTTGCCATCTAATGCAAATACAGACTCTTCAATATCAAACAATTAATAAATTGTACATATAGATTTCCCACATTATCACACCTGTATATTATACATATACAAAAAACCCCAATAAGACTCATCTAGTTGTGCACTATGTAGCCTGTACAGCCAAACGATCTTATCACTGCTATCCTTGCCTGCTTTTTGTTAACCCCACTTTTTATGTCTCAAAATTAGACTGAACTCTTCAGGACAGAGACGGTCTTGTTATGTCTATACAACACCTAGCACAATGGAAGATTCTGACTGTTGCCTCTAGGAGCTATTGAAGCAGTACCACTAATATGAAACTGTCAAACACTTTTCCCTCTTGGACCAGCATACTGGAAAACCCCCACCCCCGAAAGAATTTTGGTTCGGTCACTTCTGAGCCACCACATACTAATTAGCAACTTTCATTTTTAGATTGTATACTATAGTGCTACTTGGAATGTTGTTCCACTATTCATCTGAGAGAAAACACATTCTAGTGGTTAATGCACAGGGCTGAGTCAGGTGTTATGGGTTCGATTTCTAACTATCGTACTATCCTACTCTGACCATGGGCAAGACACCTACCCTATCAGTTTTCTCATCTTTTAAAACAGGGATTAACCATTCTTGTTCCCTCTGAGGGATGGTGTGAGGATTACTTACAAATGGCTGTATAACACTTCTTCCACTCTACCCATAGAATCGTAGGACTGGAAAGGACCAAGAGGTCATCTAGTCCAGTCCCCTGCATTCATGGCAGGACTAAGTATTATCTACTCAGCACTGATAAGGCCTCAAATATAGAGTGCTGTGTCCAGTTCTGGACACCACATTTCAGGAAGATGATGATAAACTGGAGAAAGTCCAGAGGAGAGCAACAAAAATAAAGGTCTAGAAAACATGACTTAGGAGTAAAGATTTTTTTAAAATGGAGTGTGTTTAGTCTGGAGAAGAGAAGACTGTGGGAGGTCATGATAACAGTCTCCAAGTACATAAAAGGTTGTTATAAAAAGGATTTGATAAACTGTTCTCCTTAACCACTGAGGACAGGAGAAGAAATAATGGGCTTAAATTGCAGCAAGGAAGATTTAGAATAGATAATAGGAAAAATTAAGGTAGTTAAGCACTGGAATAAATTACCTAGGGATGTTGTGCAATCTCCAACATTGGAGGTTTTTAAGAAAAGGTTAGACAAACTCATGTGACGGATGGTCTAGATAATACTTAGTCCTTCCTCTGTGCAGGGGACAGGACTAGATGACCTCTTGAGGTCTCTTCCAGTCCTACATTTGTATGATTCTCAGATATAAGAAATACATATAGCCATCATTCTTTTCAAACACTGAATCTATTGACCCCCCCCTTTAAAAATGTCCTAGTATATTGATAAAAAGGCCTGAATATGAACCCCTTGCTCACCAGTGAAGTTAACAGGATTACTTGTGTGAATAACTGTTCAAAGTTAGCAAGCAGTTCACAATTTAGCGCTCAATTACTTAAGTGAAGGCTGCACAATTTCAGATCAGGGTATTAGAATCTGAAAAAAATGGACTGACAGCATAACTTGGGAAACTATTAGTAGTGTTTCAATGGAGGACTTAAGTTATTAAATTAAACCTTTATTTTTCGTCCTCTGGATGCAGATGCTCTTTTAAGGAGATTTATCAGATAACATGGACACTCTGGTAACAGGGTTTTGACAATAAATGACAGTTCAGAGTTCAATGAAGAATGCTGACATAAGTCTTAAGTTATCTTTAATGGCTGTAAATTTGTTAATTTTACAAGTCTACATCTGTAGATAAGTGACATGACTCTTAACAACTTCACTGCTGCCCAAAGGGTTTTGAATGAGAGAAGTAAAACTGATTAGCCTTGTTAATTTCACTCTGCTGTTTGGCAAAAGTGTCAGGCATCACTAGAGGCTCTTCAAATTCCTGAAGACATTTACATTTAAAAACTTGGTCAAGATTGAACAGTGATTTTTTTTTTTTTTTGATTGCTCACATCAAGACTCCCTGTAGGGGATTTGATTTTCAGTAAATGCTGAACACCCATGTGCTAACTCGGCCTCCTTAAAGATGTCTCAAGTTGGACACCCAAATGTTGAGACATCTAAAGTAATCAGTAATTTACAAAAATATTGTTTTTTGGGGGTTTATAAACAGAATTTTAAATTACACCGAAATTGATAAGTTTAGGCCCCCACAATTGACAGGAAAAACTTTTGACTCTGGTGGACACTGGCTTTTTCATGCTCTGTGTTTAGCCCGGAGACTTTCCTACAGTTACATACAGTTTCCTACAGAAACAATCAGGGTTCAAAAAAGAACTAGATAAGTTCATGGCGGATAGGTCCCCCAATGGCTATTAGCCAGGATGGGCAGGGATAGTGTTCCTAGCCTCTGTTTGCCAGAAGCTGGGAATGGGTGACAGGGGATGGATCACTTGATGATTACCTGTTCTGTTCACTCCCTCTGAAGCATCTGGCCTTGGCCACTGTCAAAAGACAGGATACCGGGCTAGATTGATCTTTGGTCTGACCCAGTATGGCTGTTCTTATAATCCTGTAAGTCTGTGATTACCTCAAATAGTATCCTGCCAAGGGATATTTTGCCATAATTTTGACTTCCTTGAGAAGGATGTGGTTTTTATCTGCTTGTTTCCTGTTGGTGGTAAGTCATAGCTATTACTCTATTGACTTGTATAGTGGTTAATGGATAGTGCCCGCAAAGATTACATAAAATACTTGTCCCTAACAGGAATATGAAAGAGGTCTAACTCCCCCATTGTGCACTATCCATTAACCACCATACAAGTCAATAGAGTAATAACACTTGAGATAGCTATGACTTACCTTCCTCCACCAACAGGAAACAAGCATATTCCTGGTTAGGTACAACTATTTTCATAAAAAGAAAAGGAGTACTTGTGGCACCTTAGAGACTAACCAATTTATTTGAGCAGAGCTTTCGTGAGCTACAGCTCACTTCATCGGATGCTCACGAAAGCTCTGCTCAAATAAATTGGTTAGTCTCTAAGGTGCCACAAGTACTCCTTTTCTTTTTGCGAATACAGACTAACACGGCTGCTACTCTGAAAACTATTTTCATGTAATCTTTGTGGGCGTGAATGAAATTAAACTAAAAACTTCATGCCTTTGGGGTGGAGTCCTAGGCAAAAGGCATGTTTACACAGCAGGGAGCCTGATGGAACAACACTGCGCCCAGTGGAACTAGGTAGCTGGACAGCAGGTTCCAACACTCAGAGGGGAGTGCCAGATAGAAGGTCAGTGCCCTGCCACTGTGCCTAGAGACCCCAATATAGGGGCAGTGGTTGTATTCTGTTCATACACCAGGAGCTTGAAACACCCCAGGGGATCCAGAGCAGCAGAGACTTGGATTCCCCTTACAGTTGTTCTAGTAAGTGGCCAGTGGGGAGCGCTCCCTAGGATCTGTGACAGTTGGATTTAAAAAAAAAAAAAAAAAAAAAAATTCAGCATCTCCATGTACCACAGCCCAGCTTTCCTCTCCACGGTCTCCAGCTTCTTGGCAGTGATTACCCCAGTCACAGAATGCACTGGCTACATGTTAGTCCCTTCGTTGCCCCTGCATCTTCTCCTAGTCTCCTGCACCTCACTGCCTCTCCAGCACAGGCCAGTTCTCTCTCTTCTCCCTGGAGCGGTGGTCACTGGCATGGGATCAATCGTTGAAGATGCAGGAACAATGTAGGTGAAAAAGAGCAAGTCCCCCATTTCCTACCACACAGCCATAACCTCCTCCTTTGCACCAAATCCATGCACTACTCCAACACCACCACGTTCCTCCCTCACTGTTGGGACCTCCCATATTTCTCCACAATGTTTTAACTACTCCAATATTCCCTTTGCTGTGCTATCTGCTCTGATCACCCACATACCCCTGCTGCTTCAAGCCCCCCTAAACACAGGGTTCTACCCTGCTCTGTGCTACTGCATACCTCAATAAGCATAATGGGGCTATGAGGTGGATAATGGCTACATGAACTGCTCATAGTCTACTTGGACATAACAAAGGAAAGGAGAGCAGAGATGCAGAGTCCCTACCCCAAACCCGGCTCTAGGATGTTGGGAAGGGACTCGACACATGCTCAGAGCATGCTTGTTCTTAGCTCCCAAATATCTTGGTGCTATGTACTGGGCCAAGCCCCACACATGCCCATTCCCAGCTTCTCACCCTAGCCTCAACATTATATGTCTGTGTTTTGAAGGGGACATGTTTTGAAGGGGACACAGATGTGAAGGTAGAACTGAAGCCCACATGCATCCCCCAATGCACAACTTACCCCCCTTTCTCCCCATACTCCCGCACTGCTGACTGCCCACTTCTCCCAGAAGAGCAGCACCAGCGGGAGGGGAAAGAAGAACAAAGCTTAGTGTCCCTTCCCCACTTCCTGAAGCGACACAGGGAAAATACAAATGGGGTAGGAAGTGCTGGTTTCATTTCTCTCCAATTGGGAAGAAATGGAGAGAATGGGAGCATCCTCCTTCGGTCTTGGAAGGAACGGGGAGGGGAGGGGTATCTGTACTGTAGAGGAAGGCACATATGGTTACGCTTCACTCCGTACCACCACCTCCCAGTAGGTCAATCTTCCTCCTTATGGTTCTGCTCTGCCAGCACTTCTGAGCACTCAGATAGAAAGGGTCCCTTTGAGGAGGGTCCTTTATTAGTTGAGGGCTGGCAGAGAAACTACTTTTGGAAACCAATTTCTTCATCAAAGCTCTAGTCAACCTGGGGTTTTCAAAGACAGTGATTGGACAATCCTGTAGGGATTGTCACTGTAGGGAGTCAAAGAATATGCTGTTTTCTCGGTAGGTGTGCCAGAGCACAACCCAGTGAAGCCAAGCCCCTCAACCGGCACCCTTCCCAACTCCTCTCCCTCACCTCCCCAACTACCATTCACTGCCGATCCCCCATATTCCCTAGCTCTGCTTCAAAAATGTTAAAAATATTATAAGCGACTCGTGTTAGAGGGAATGTGTATCAAGAATCCCTGGACTAAGTGACAGAGCAACTTGCTTTCCTTTGATCACACTCAGTCCCACTGTTCAGGAAATGATTGAGAGGCATGATTATATTATCTATGTGACGGGTTCAGTCACAGAGACCGCCTTGGGACTGTCACCTGATGTGCTGAAACTACCTCTGAGCTAGTTTGGGACTCCAGAACCCTGTCTTGTTGAGGCAGACACGCTAGCCTGCTGCAACACAAACCCAGGGTCTGAACCATGCCCCAAAGCTGCAGACTTAACGGAAAACAGCTCAGCAAGTACTCCTGTCTCTAGCACCCAGACACCGAACTCCCAATGGGATCCAAACCCCAAATAAATCCGTTTTACTCTGTATAAATCTTAGACAGGGTAAACTCATAAATTGCCCTCTATAACACAGAGAGAGATATGCACCGCTGTTTGCTCCCCCAGGTATTAATCACTTACTCTGGGTTAAGAAAATCACTTTTGTTTATTAAGTATAAAAAGTAGGCTTTAAGTGGTTTCAAGTAATAACAGACAGAACAATAAGTTACCAAGCAAAATAAAACAAAACACGCAAGTCTAAGCCTAATACATTAAGAACTGAATACAGGTAAATCTCACCCTCAGAGATGTTCCAATAAGCTTCTTTCACAGACTTGACTCTTTCCTAGTCTGGGCCCAATCCTTTCCCCTAGTACAGTCCTAGTTAGTCCCAGCTCAGGTGGTAACTAAGGGATTTCTCATGACTGGCAGCCCCCTTTGTTCTGTTCCACCCCCTTTTATATCTTTGGCACAATGCGGGAATCTTTTGTCTCTCTGGGTTCCCATCTCTCCTTCTAAATGGAAAAGCACCAGGTTTAAGATGGATTCCAGTATCATGTGATATGGTCACATGTCACTGTAAGACCTCATTCTTCATTACCCACCTCACTACACAGGAAGGCTTGCAGGTAATAAACCCATTCACAACCAATAATTGTCCTAGTCAAGGGGAGCCATCAAGATCCTAAGCCATCATTAATGGCCCACACTTTTTGCATAAGTACAATAGGACCTCAGAGTAATACTACATATTTCTAGTTTTAGATACAAGAATGATACATTCATACAAATAGGATGAACACACTCAGTAGATTATAAGTTTTGTAATGATACCTTATAAGAGACCTTTTGCATGAAGCATATTCCAGTTACATTATATTCACAGGTTTCAGAGTAACAGCCGTGTTAGTCTGTATTCGCAAAAAGAAAAGGAGGACTTGTGGCACCTTAGAGACTAACCAATTTATTTGAGCATAAGCTTTTGTGAGCTACAGCTCACTTCATCGGATGCATACTGTGGAAACTGCAGAAGACATTATATTATATTCACACTAGTTAGCATATTTCCATAAAACATATGGAGTGCAACGTCACAATCTTAACTGCTTACTTGAGTCTTCCTCTTATCTCTAATTAATGCTAATTTCTTGAACAATACTGTGGAAGTAACAATCAGAATCTGCATGTGGATTTTAATATCTCACTTAAGCCAGAAATTTTGATGTCTGGGCAAAGCTTCCTAAAAGGAGACCCCGCAGAATTCACGTAGAGAGCAAAGACAACACCTTTTCACACCTTGAGCTACCCAGCTTCTGTGATAGTAGATGGTCTGCAAACCTTTGGCTTCCAGAAACCCCTAGTCCTGCAGCATATGTGCCTTTCACACTTTTGGAGCATTAGTTAGTTTGTGCTGACATGGAGATTTAAACTTAAAACTTAATTACAGCAGAGCTACTGCTCTGCTGTAACTGAAATTGCCACCTTTCCCTTTCATATAATTTTGCAAGCTGCCAAAAATATTTAACCAACCCTGGTTATTCTACACCCCTCCTTACCTCACAGTCCACTTACTACCATTGTGTTCCCTTCCACCAACATCCAAAGTTCCCTTTAATGAAACAAAGCAGACAAACCCAGTAGCAGCTGACACACAGGGTTGCAGAGGTGTTGAAGGTATGTATGCCTCTGCTGCCCCTGACTGTCAGCAAGAGCTGGAAACGGACTTGCTGCTCAGGGGGCCATTCCTCAACACACTGAGTGGCCTGTGCCACAGTGTAGATCCTTTCGAGAGAAGGCTTGCTCTTTACCATAAGAGTAAAATAGAAAAAAAAGTCTCTTTATGCTACTAAGGTGCAGAAAACTAATTTCCATTTCTGGATGTTTGTTGGATATTTTGTCTTCACTAAGCCTGCAAGAGGAGGGAGTTGTAGCACTGCTTCGCAACAGAATCTATGGATAAACCTAATGCCAGTTTGAGGGCCATATTTGACAAGAGAACTCAGAAGCAATGTTTTCTACTTTTTCCAGTAAGCTGGGTTTAAAGAATCCTCATTCTGCAAAGAAAGCCTTAGCTTGTCCTATGAAGCTACTGATGCAGAACAGACTACCAGACTTCAGTAGGTTGGATTTGGCCATATACCAGCAATATACAGGCTGCCCCCAAAGCTGCAAGGAGACTGTATACCAACTACAAAGAACAAACAGTGGTTTTCCTTCAAGAAACAGTACACTTGTTATGAATTTTTAATCACTGAATGCAAATATATAGCAATTTTGACTTCACATCTATATCTACTTACACTGGGCCATGTCCATTTGCACAGACCAGAGGTTAAATCTTTTTTGGTTACAAGGAAGAATTTAAATGGCTATGCTGCAGTAAGCTTATTAAACTTATTTTAAAACAGTGTTCCAGATGTTGATGATCCTGCCCCTTTTGTGGGAAATATTTACAGCCTACATAAAAAGCTGAATTCTCATTCACAGCATTCTGAAAAGCATAAACACACAAAAAGCTTTCTGAATCAGAAAGTCAATTTTAATTCCTTGAATGAAAGCATGCGTCCACTCACTCTGGCAAAGATTATTAAATTTTGACCTTCAATCATATGCCACATAAAAGGCCGGGAGAGGACTCAGCAGAAGAACTACGAAGGAAGTAAAGTGAATACGTTCTCAGCATGATATTTATGGTCCAAGGAGACTAAGGCTATGGCTACACTACAGAGCCTGCAGCAGCCCACAGACAGCACGCTGTCGGTGTAACTTACGTCGCTCGGGTGGGGGTGGGGGCAGGAGAGACACCTTATTTGCACTGCTGAGTGACATAAGCTGTAGTGTGCACATAGCCTCAAAAAACAATTCTGACAGTGAGAGATACCATACTAAGGCTGAAACAAAGATCTTAATGTAAAAGGGTTGGTGCATACAAAATGAGCGAATCAGTTTCATCTTGTGAATTCCATACGCACTGCAGAGGGTACAAGGCAAAATGTACCTTTAGAGCCCTCTCCTCATGTTGGCTATATAACCACTTGCTGCAGCCACTAGCCTCTAGCAGAATATTTAAAGACACTACTACATTCAAGTAACAACTATTTGAGGGCTATATAGAATAAGATCTCAAATGTGATATACTTCACATTGCCTGAGGACTAGTTATTTAAACTTTATTACTCTCCATTTTAAAGCAAAAGTGATTATTAAGTTTTCTTCTTGACCTCAGCTCTGAAATTCAGACAATTGAGGGTCCTGGATCCTACTCAGGAAAGCTCCTCAGTACAAAAAAGTGTATTTTCCTTTAAATCCAACCTAATTTGAGGTGAAATTTGCTAAAAGCCCACACAGTCTGAGACTATATAGGAAAAGGGACTTCTGGAGAAAAAAAAATTTGAAAATCCCTCCCAAAACGTGGTCTGATAGGGAACTAAAGCAGTCTGCTATTTTAACACAATTATGCTGTCAGGGATGCAGTGTCCATTGCAGGAAGAGGATAAAGAACAAAGTAAACAGCAATTTTAATAAAAGCAGTACTTGTGGCACCTTAGAGACTAACAAATTTATTTGAGCATAAGCTTTCGTGAGCTTCAGCTCACTTCATCAGATGCATTCAGTGGAAAATACAGTGGGGAGATTTATATACACAGAGAACATGAAACAATGGGTGTTATCATACACACTGTAAGGGGAGTGATCACTTAAGATGAGCTAATACCAGCAGGAGAGCAGGGGGTGGGGGTAAGAAAACCTTTTGTCGTGATAATCAAGGTGGGCCATTTCCAGCAGTTGACAAGAACGTCTGAGGAACAGTGTGTGTTTGGGAGGGGAATCAACATGGGGAAATAGTTTTACTTTGTGTAATGACCCATCCACTCCCAGTCTCTATTCAAGCCTAAGTTAACTGTATCCAGTTTGCAAATTAATTCCAAAAGAAACTACACCATTTGCTCAAGAAACTCCCTGAAAAAGCACAAGAACAAATCCACACAGACACACCCCTGGAACCCCGAACAGGGGTATTCTATCTGCTACCCAAGATCCATAAACCTGGAAATCCTGGATGCCCCATCATCTCAGGCATTGGCATCCTGACAGCAGGATTGTCTGGCTATGTAGACTCCCTCCTCAGGCCCTACGCTACCAGCACTCCCACCTATCTTTGAGACACCACTGACTTCCCGAGGAAACTCAATCCATCGGTGATCTTCCTGAAAACACCATCCTGGCCGCTATGGATGTAGAAACCCTCTACACCAACATTCCACACAAAGATGGACTACAAGCCGTCAGGAACAGTATCCCCGATAATATCACGGCAAACCTTGTGGCTGAACTTCGTGACTTTGTCCTCACCCATAACTATTTCACATTTGGGGACAATGTATACCTTCAAACCAGCAGCACTATTATGGGTACCTGCATGGCCCCACAGTATGCCAACATTTTATGGCTGACTTAGAACGACGCTTCCTCAGCTCTCGTCCCCTAATGCCCCTACTCGCGCTATATTGATGACATCTTCATCATCTGGACCCATGGAAAAGAAGCCCTTGAGGAATTTCACCATGATTTCAACAATTTCCATCCCACCATCAACCTCAGCCTGGACCGGTCCACACAAGAGATCCTCTTCCTGGACACTACGGTGCTAATAAATGATAGTCACATAAACACCACCCTATACCGGAAACCTACTGACCGCTATTCCTACTTTCATGCCTCCAGCTTTCACCCAGATCACACCACACAATCCATTGTCTACAGCCAAGCTCTACGACACAACCGCATTTGCTCCAACCCCTCAGACAGAGACAAACACCTACAAGATCTCTATCAAGCATTCTTACAGCTACAATACCCACCTGCGGAAGCGAAGAAACAGACTGACAGAGCCAGAAGACTACCCAGAAGTCACCTACTACAGGACAGGCCCAACAAAGAAAATAACAGAACGCCACTAGCAGTCACCTTCAGCCCCCAACTAAAACCTCTCCAACGCATCATCAAGGATCTACAACCTATCCTGAAGGACGGCCCATCACTCTCACAGATCTTGGGAGACAGGCCAGTCCTTGCCTACAGACAGCCCCCCAACCTGAAGTAAATACTCACCAGCAACCACACACCACACAACAGAACCACTAACCCAGGAACCTATCCTTGCAACAAAGCCTGTTGCCAACTGTGTCCACATATCTATTCAGGGGACACATTCATAGGGCCTAATCACATCAGCCACACTATCAGAGGCTCATTCACCTGCACATCTACCAGTGTGATATATGCCATCATGTGCCAGCAATGCCCCTCTGCCATGTACATTGGTCAAACTGGACAGTCTCTACGTAAAAGAATAAATGGACACAAATCAGATGTCAAGAATTATAACATTCATAAACCAGTCGGAGAACACTTCAATCTCTCTGGTCACTCGATTACAGACCTAAAAGTCGCAATATTACAACAAAAAGACTTCAAAAACAGACTCCAGCAAGAGACTGCTGAATTGGAATTAATTTGCAAACTGGATACAATTAACTTAGGCTTGAATAGAGACTGGGAGTGGATGGGTCATTACACAAAGTAAAACTATTTCCCCCCCCCTGTTCCTCAGACGTTCTTGTCAACTGCTGGAAATGGCCCACCTTGATTATCACGACAAAAGGTTTTCTCCCCCTCTCCCCTGTTGGTATTAGCTCCTCTTAAGAGATCACTCTCCTTACAGTGTGTATGATAACACCCATTGTTTCATGTTCTCTGTGTTTATAAATCTCCTCACTGTATTTTCCACTGAATGCATCTGATGAAGTGAGCTGTAGCTCATGAAAGCTTATGCTCAAATAAATTGGTTAGTCTCTAAGGTGCCACTAGTACTCCTTTTCTTTTTGCGAATACAGACTAACACGGCTGCAATTCTGAAACCAGCAATTTTAATGTAAATATATCCGTTTGTTAGCTTAATGCTGGGTAAAAAAAATGATACTGGGTTCTCTTGTGGCTTCCTGTAGCATTAGTTTTCATGTATTCATAAGTGGCTGAAGAAGCAGAGTCAGGTTCCTGGTTGTGTGTGAAAAAAGTGTTTTCTTATACCAGACAGTATGACAATGTCACCTCTGATATTAAGTGGCAGCATGTTCAGAACCTTAAGGCTCGTCTACACTACCACGCAGGGTCGATCTAAGATACACAACTTCAGCTACATGAATAGCGTAGCTGAAGTTGACATACTTAGATTGTGATAAGTCGACAGCTGACGTTTTCCCATCGACTCCGCTTGCGCTTCTTGTTCTGATGGAGTACCAGAGTCGACAGGAGAGCGCTCAGCGGTCCATTTATCGCGCCTATACTAGATGCGATTGATTGATCACTGCCCGCCAATCTGGCGGGCAGTATAGAGAAGCCCTAGCGAGTGACCCACTGAGGAACATGGGATCAGGTATTGTCCCGTTTAGAAGTTCATACTCTTGTGATTACACTAAAAAAGAGTTGAGAAAGCTATTAAAAAAATTACTTTTTCCTGATTCTGCCTATCTGCAGCGATAAGCTGAAAGAGAAGTGCATTGAAGTTGAACTGATACTGCTGATATATCATCTATTTACTGTCCTGTTTACAATGTTACTTTGGAACACACCTCCCTCTCTCCCTCCTGCAATGAAATGGGTGAAGAATGGCTGTAGAGCAAGGTAAGTGCCAAAAAACAAATCCATTTTCTATTTGCTTCATCTTTTAGGGATGCCTGTTAGAATATTGTCAGTTGTTTAAAAAAGATCAAGTTTTATGGCAGAGCAAAAACAATTCAGCTTAACTTCTGAACCTGGCAACAGCCACATGCAAAGGGATAGAGAGAGAAATAGTGTTTGGGGAACAGCTTTTGTAATATGAAATGGTATAAGGCAACAGACCAGTTTAGGTCATCTTCAAACCTCGTTTATACTCAAAGAAAGAAATACAAGGCTTCACAGATCCATTCACCCCATAGTGATTAAAAACCTTTCCCAAGAGAGTGTGGGAGTGCATTCCATTAATTCTGTAGAATTTAAGATTGTGTTTTTTAAATATGTTTCAAATCATTTAGGGTTGTAAAGAAAGCTTCCATATGTGAAGAAAGCATAAATTAATGTATCATCTTCATTCATCTACAGAGACCTGTAATGCCTCTCCTGCTGTTCAGAGATTTCCCCAGCTGCAGCAAAGTGAAAACTGACGTATCTGGTCAGAATGAAAGGCAACTAGGGGAAGTGACAAGAATCATATCAATTTTGCTCCCGTGGAAGTTAAGAGTAGCAGCAGAGGCAGGTACTCAAGATATTCAATGAAAAGCTCCGAAAGACCCAAGATCTGTGAAGATTAGTAACTGACACCTACCACTAACACCTTCTCCACAGCAGCAACAAGGATTTCAGGAGGGAATGACAATAACTGCTGGTAAAAACAGAAAGGGAGGCTTCAAAGTTAATCAGAATATACAACTTTTTTTTTTTAAGCATCCAGCTAGTGAGGCTGGATCTCGGGGACAGCATCATGGTAGAAATCAACACTTTTTTACACCAGATCAGGGACCCCAGTCAGTTGTCTCCTGTACTTCTATTAGGTGTACGTAAAAATGCTTCAGGCCCTATGTGAGAGGGGGCAGGGCAAGTGGTCTGGAGGGATAAAGAACATAATATAGATAGAGATAAGGGAGGGGAGGGAGCACTGAAAATAATGCAGAAAAAACTAATCATCTATAAAAAGGAATGGAGTGAAGTTAGCAAAGAAAAATGGTATAACATACATATTACTATATTGACAAGATCTAGTCCTTTAATTAACAGTGGTCATAACTTTGGGGTAACATGCATTTTTCACGTTGATTAGTACATGCCCAGGAAATTTTTCTGAACTGAAACAATATGAAGCTCTTAGATAATATCAGCCCTTCGTGTTTGAGTGATGTGTAGCAGCGGTCTCCATATATCCCATTAAGGAAGTGGCAAGCTTTGTCAATCCCTTTAAAGGACAAAAATTCCTTTCAATAAGAGGATGAAGGAATTAGTGCTGTTGGTGGCTTGTTTACTGTAGGTTTCAAATCTTAGGTCCATTAGATTTATGTTCCTTTTGGGCATTCCAATAAATCTGTTTTCAGCACCTAAAAATGAGAGACTCCTGCAGGGTGGATTAAAAAAAAAATTAAATACAAATCCAATTTAAATAAAGTATGGGTTAATTTTAAAAAATAAGCCTATTTACAATTAAATTTGAAATTGACAATTTATGTTAAGGCTTAAATTAAATAAAAAAATTATTAAGCAGTACATATTTGCTGCCAAATCAAACCACTGAACTGGTGGAAATCATTGACTAAGCACCTGGAAACAGTTTGTTGAAGCACTAAATCTGCTTTTCACAGCAGCAGCCTTTCCTACAGATAAAGGGGAAATATTTTCTTTGTTTGTTTACTAAACTAGTCCAGTTCGATGAGTAGGTGATTAAAAGTTAAGAACCAAATTTGGATTGAAAAGCAGGGAAGGTTTTTTCCTCTTCCAAACTATGAATAAAAACCTAGATGTGAGAGGGTCAGATTAACTTGTTCTAAAATCTTTAACAGCATGGTAATCAGAAACAATCAGTTCAATTCATTAATTACAGAGACTTCCTTTGTTTAATAAATCATTTTTTCTTATGCAAGTTTTGCATTAAAAACTATCAAAGTATTTAGCACATTTAAGATAGATTTAGTTAATAAAAAAAAAATTAAAAATACACAGCATTTTCAATTGAATTTCCATCCAAATAGAGCTTGGCACAAATCATGAATAAATAAATTAATCATCAAGTAAATAAGAAATGCATCATTCACAATTTTCTGTCATAATAAAAATAGTAAAAATTCAGAACCTGAATAAATGCAATGTAATCACCTAAATAAATGTGTGCAGATATAGTGCCCAGTTTAGCAAAAGAAGCAACAAAATTTAATATGAAGGTTGTATTTAGGTGAAAATCAACCTGATTTAATGGTTACCAACTAATGAGAATCAATCTTTCTTTAGGAAAATAACTAAAAAGTACAAATGCAAAACACAGTTAAAAACTGATTATCTAAATCAAGGCTTCCTGCTTGATTATTTAAATTACGACTAAAATAAGTGACTTAAATTGCTTTTAGTTGACCAAATCCACCCTGGAACGCAGTAATAATAAATTAAGATTTTGGCACTTTGAGTTAAAGTGTGCTGTGAGGTTGCCTCCATCTAAGACAGGGGCTCCCAAACTTGGTTCACGGCTTGTTCAGGGTAAGCCCCGACGGGCCGCGAGACACTTTGTTTACCCAAGTGTCTGCAGGTACGGCCACTAGCAGCTCCCAGTGGCTGTGGTTCGCCCTTCTCGGCCAATGGGAGCTGTGGGGAAGCTGTGGCCCAGCCCATGCTGCTTCCCACAGCTCCCATTGGCTAGGAACAGTGAACCACAGCCACTGGGAGCTGCGAGCGGCTGTACCTGCGGACACTCAGGTAAACTAAGCATCTTGTGGCCCACCAGGGGCTTACCTGAACAAGCCGCGAACCAAGTTTGGGAATCCCTGATCTAAGAAGATCAAACAAGTTCTGTTGCATGATAAAAGAATATAGTTTCAGAAACCCAGCAGATCTAGAAAGTTAGTTAAGAAACAAATCTCAGTTTCAAACTTCTGAGAGATTCACATAGTGAAAACACAGGATTATGATTACAAGCCTGCTAGTGTCTTAACACATTACAACTCAAATTTTCATGTTTCTGTTAAAGGTTAATTGATTAATGCCCACCTATATGCACATTCACAGCTACTACTGATGTTCTCAACACTATAATCCATGCACAAAGCATTCCATGTTCCCCTGCCATATGTACATTCCTATCTGGGATAATGGCAGGTTGTTCACTATTAAAATTATGAAAAAACCTTCACTTAATACCTCCTCAGCTTCTCACTTCCTATAGAGTTTAGGAGATCTACAGGGTGTGTGGGGAGCACAGACAAAAGTGCCAGCAGAGAGAGGAGGAAGGATAGGGAACATGAAAAATGAGGGCACATTTGATTCTTCCTGCAGACCTTGGGACTCTACTGCTCCCTCCACAATCATCTCACTGGGGCCCCCAATCCACACTGTAAGCCCTAGCATGCTTGTTGAGGGCCTATCACACCCTCCTACAAAATTTACAAAGATCATTGGGCTTCCTCCTCGCAAACCCTTACACACTTGTAGGGGTCCATTAGTCATCCCCTATAGCCCTGTCAGGCTCAGAAATTCCTGAAGAGGGCTGACAACCCATCACTAAGCCCAAAACTGAGATGGACATTTCTATTTAGGACGGTCAGATGACCGATTCAGTTTTAGGTCAGATGACCAAGCTTCATCAGGCTTTGAGAGGGTTTTTTTGGTTTTGTTTTGTTTTGGGGGGGGGGGGGGGTTGGGAGGTGGTAGAGAAGGAAGAATACCTTGTGACGTTCTGTACCTTGAGTGGGGGGGAGATAAACACCCAGCACCCCATGTTCATCCTTATAATGACTGGTGGTATCTAATGCTACGTTTGTCATGTCAGGTGTCTTCGGAAAGTTCATGATGTACTGAGCATTACTGTTATGGTAATGGTATAGTAATCATTGTTATAGTAATGTTATAGGTTGTAATTTCATGTATATAGTTATGAGGCTGAAAATGTATCTTCATGGCTTAAAAAAAGCCTAGGCAAAAACTCTCCAGAAGCAGAGGAGCAGTTCACACCTCAGCAGGGCATCTATGGGACAAACCCAGCCCAGTCTCACAGGAACAAAGGACACTGGCATAGGTAACAACAAAGGATCTGTTGGACGCTCGAGTGAGTCACCCTGCTTCCTTTGGTCAGTTTGGGACTGCAACGAGGTAATGCTCACCTGACTCTGAAAGGGGGGAGGAGGCTGCAAAGCCAGGAGGGAATAAAGAACATGATAAAAGGGAGAGACTTTGCCATGCTCTTCCTCTCTCTTCCACCTACATCTACAGACATCACACCAATTGACTGAAGTGCTGATCAAAGGGGAGAGCCTGGCTGAGGGGCAACCAGCCAGCCTGTGGTAAGAAGCATCTAAGTTTATAAGGGCATTGAAAGTGTTAAGATCAGCTTAGAATGCATTGTGCTTTTATTTCATTTGACTAAATCTGACTTGTTAGATTTTTTTTAAAGTGATTATAAGTCAAAGCATATCTTTGTAGTTAATAAATTTGTTTGTTTATTCTACCTGAAGCAGTGCATTTGGTTTGAAGCGTGTCAGACTCCCCTTGGGATAACAAACCTGCTACATAGCAATTTCTTTGTTAAATTCACAAACTCATAAGCTTGCAGCATCCAGTGGGTATAACTGGACCCTGCAAGATGTAGGTTCCTAGGATTGTGTTTGGGACCGGAGATATCAGCTAGTGTCACTTGATTGCAAGTAGCTGGGAGCAGCTTACATGCCAGAGGCTGTGCATGAACAGCCTGGGAGTGGGGGTCCTCACAGCAGAGCAGGGTACGGCTGACTCCCAGAGTCAAGGATTGGCATGACCTAACAGATCACCGGTCCAGATAACATCAGAGAGGAACATCACACATATCCAAGTCCCCTGCTTCTCCCTAACAAACTCCTGAATATGTAAGCTCTGCAGAAAAAGAGCCCTGCTGACTTTAAGAGATCTATAAGAAAGGGGTGCGGCATATAGCCAGGTGCTTAGAGACAAAGATAATTCCCTATCTCCCCACCTCCCTACATCCTGTGCTCCACGTGAGATAGCACAGTCTGCCATCCTCCCCCAAATTGAAGGCTTACCAGACATGCACTAACCGCACCTCTCAAAACCAACGAGTCTTGGATTGTTAGTCCCCAATGAGCCAGTTTTAGCCTGGTTGTGGCAGAGATGCCTCCCAAGATTCATGGGGCATGAGCCTTTTAAATTTAAGCTACACTAGGTCTCTGTTTAGTGACATTTGGATAACTGGCTTCCAAATTGAATCAAGGGACCAAAATCACATGAAATGCTGAGTGCCTCCTGCAAGACAGTGTTCTTGACACTTTTCTTTTTTCTTGGTTAACGGCATGATTACACAAATTGCCTATAAGAATTTGTAAAAAGTTATGTATACCACTTCAAGGCTATGAAGCGACCCACATACTGTAATTATGACTTTATAGTTTATGGTCATTGATAAAATTGATTACTAGAGAAGTTAGGGGTAGAGTTGTTTTACAAAACTTTCGGTAACTGCACAAGCTCACTTTTCTCAAAAGTAGATCAGATAAAACTTGTGTGATTCAGTTAGCATTTTAGCCTCCCTTATGGTGTCAAGTTGAATAGGAGAGAGATACAGGTAGATTTTTATATGGCGCCCATGGTATCCGAGCACCTCCCAAAATTCCAGTGTTTAAAATTGACAGATTTTCTTTCCCACAAGAGAAAGGAAAAACGTAATGAGAGGAGAGGTCAGTGTCATATACAGATGAAAATCTCAGAGAGGACATTTGTGAAGTAGTAGCTCACTTATTTTTCATATTGCGTTAGTTCTCAAAGAGTGGTAAGGGTTTCCAAATGGAGGAAGAATACTTGCATCAGACCCCTTATCTGTTGTCTGTAGGTTGTAACATACAAGCAAAGTGGACAACAGATGCTGACATGATTTGTTACAACGAGTTCTCAAAACAGATATAGTTTGTTTTTGTCCCCCATGTAACTTTGCTAAAACCATGTCCATCCACAAAATTTTATATGCTTCAAATCACACAGGGACACTTAGCAGATAATGGGGAGTTTCAAAATTTGAGTTACTGTGCCCATTTAATAGACTTTTCCTAAGCCTTTCTGGTATCTTCATTATCTCCAAATAGTTTAACTTAGACACGCCAAGCTACATAGGAATTCCCACCACTGAGCAATTCAATGTTTTAAAGGAAAATAAGATCATTCCCCCTACTGAAAAGGTACACTGAACCTTACACTTTAAGCTATAGTTAATGGTGTACATAACTATCAATTCAGGTACTTAAGGAAAAATATACATGGGAACATGTATTTGAGAAAGCTACACAGTTAGAAAGCCTGAAAGTTCTAAATTAAGTTTTTAACCTGAAACATCAAAATAGATTACGATGGTATTTAGACTTGGTGGAAGAAGTGTGCTATGGAAAAATCTGGAGGATGTCAGAGGCATAGCAGACCAACTCACCAAGGCTTCAGGTGGTCAGGGAGGAGACAGACGTAAGTGGCAAAAGAACAGAGTATGGCTATGCAACAAAAAGACCCATGGCAGCAAGTCTCAGAGCCTGGGTCAACTGACTCAAGGTCATGGGGCTAACATTGCAGGGCTAAATATAGCAGTGTAGCTGTTCAGGCTAAAACTGGAGCCTGGGCTCTGAGATCTTCCCCTCTGCCCCCACCCCCAGCCCCAGGTTTGAGTCCAGGCTCCAGCCAGAGCCCAAACATCTACACTGCTCTTTTTAGCCCCATACATTGGGTCCTGCAAGCCCAAGTTAGTTGACCCAGGCTCGGACACTCACTGCTGCACCTTAGTTTTGTTTTTGCTGCGTAGACGTACCTGAAAGGAGAAGTCAGGAGAAAGAGCAAAGGAAATGGAAAAAAAAAAAAAAAAATACACCAGAGCTGAGAGAGAGGTCTTAAAAGAAGATTAATGTTCAGGTCAGCCTTTCAGGGATAAGAACTATATTCTGCCTATAGTGGTAGGAGGGTTTTATATTCTACTAGGTCTGCTCCATGGTATCACTATTCACATTCAGCAGAACCTCAGAGTTACGAATACCTCGGCAACAGAGGTTGTTTGTAACTCTGAACAAAACACCATGGTTGTTCTTTCAAAAGTTTACAACTTAACATTGACATAATACCACTTTGAAAGTTTACGATGCAGAAGAAAAATGCTGCTTTCCTTTTACTTTTTTTTTTTTTTTTAAGTAGTTTACATTTAAACACATTACTGTACTGTATTTGCTTGGGGTGGGGGGGGGGGAGGTGAGTCTCTGCTGCTGTCTGATTGTGTACTTCTGGTTCCAAATGAAGTGTGTGGTTGACTAGTCAGTTCATAATTCTGGTGTTTGTACCTCGGAGGTTCTACTGTAATCTCATCTGGAGCCCAAAGAATCTCATTTTTTGAAAAGCCTCCCTAGTGGAATCCTTGAACAAGATCTCTAAAGTCTCACACAGCACATAGCCCAACTCCAGAACCTTAACCTGTCTTCACTAGGAAAAAATGGTGTGTGAACTTGAGTTCACTAGGATTTTAATTCAAGTTAGCAACACATCTTTTCCCCCAGGGAAGACAAGATTGTAGAGCCAGCTGCATGGTTTGTTCTCAGACATGAAGGAGGGGGCTCTCAAGAGAGATGATCTACTGCTCTGAGTTGGTCAGTCAACCAAGGGGAGTGCAAACACCCTAACAGGGATCACTCCGTGCATTATATTGACATAGCTAAACACTGGTGGCAGAAGCGGGATTTAAAATTAAGGGGTGGGGAAACTTGGTGCATTAAGACTATGAGGTCATACTTTGTATACTTGTATAGCTGCCATTTCCTGAGTCTTGTTTGCACTTCCCTGATCCCTACCCCCGGGTGTCTTGAAGGTCACAAGCCCACGTGTATTAACATTTACGATCTTATTTACCATTATGATGAGTGGTATCACTGCTATTACTCTTTCAGAGTGCCCAAAAGTGTGCTTGGCACTTTAGTCCATGTAAAAATACATCAACTATGCCCCAAACAGTTTATATATGACATTATGGAGGGAAGCAACTCACAGTAAAAGAGTGAGGGTGGAGAAGGGTTACAACAAGATCACAATTATTTAGCTTTGTTAAGTGTACATCTTAGTGATTCAATTAGAAGTGGTTTTTTTAAAGAGTTAGTTCACTTCTTGTGGGCACCACTGAAGGAGCAAGTCTTGAGACATGAATGGAGGATAGTGTCTTGGAGGGTGTATTCTTCATTGGGAACAACATGGAAAAAAAATGAATGGATGTAGTTGGGGGGAATAGAAAAGAAAAAACAGTATTATTGGCAGGGCAGAGCGGAGTTACACAGGCAAGCTAATTTCTCAACTCATGCTAGCTGGCTAGCTCTGTAATACTATAGCACAACATAGAGTCAGTATTGCCAACCCCAAGTGCTCAAAAATCATGAGTCAGGTCCCAGAGAATCTCAAGACTGGCTTAAGAATCTTATGACTAACAATTTTTGTAATTCTTTTTTTGTTGATTTGAGATTTTAGGAGGCATTTGGGTCACATTTTCGATTTTTTTCCTCTGCAACCACATGGACTAGACATGGGATTCTCAAACTTCATTGCACCGCAAACCCCTTTTGACAACAAAAATTACTACATGACCCTAGGAGTGGGGACTGAAGCCTGAGCCCCGTCACCCTGGGCTGAGAGACCAAATCTGAAGCCCAAGGGCTTCAGCCCCAGGCAGGATGCCTATAACCTGAGCCCCGCTGCACAAGGCTGAAGCCCTCAGGCTTTGGCCCTGCGTGGTGGGGCTCGGGCTTTGGCCTCAGGCCCCACCCAGCAAGTCTAGTGCCAGCCCTGGCGATTGCATTAAAACAGGGTCGCGACCCACTTTGGGGTCCCAACCCACAGTTTGAGAACCACTGGACTAGAAAAAATTGTTACATTGAAAGCTAATATTTTCATATAGTCACTTGTGTCAAGAAGCTGGGATTTTAAGTAAAATATGATATATCATAACAATTACTACAAAATCTTGAGTTGGCAACACTGCAAACTGTTAGTCTTATACAAACAGCAGATCAAGTGACAGACCTCAAGAACTTGACAGCATCTCTAATTTCAAGCCCACTTACCTCAGGAAGTCTGAATTTAACACTGTGCACTATAAACAACTGTAGCAACACAATGAAATAATAGGCTCTTTGGAGTAAAAGTTTAATTTATAGCTACAGAGAAGAGAGTATGAACTTCTGTAGGCCTCAAGATGAGCTTGCCTTTAAAACAATAAGAAATCATGTTCAAGGGTCTTCTGATGCCATACATATAGGTTACAATGGGTTCTGAATCAGACAGACATATACACGGTATAACTAATATGGCCATGATAAAAATATACATATGCCAAGTGCTCTGACCATATTGGCAGTTTTTAGCTAGCTACATGCTGTTTAGAACCTAAAATTCGGTTTGAAAGGATTTGATTTTATTGGTACATCTTGATAATTTCACCACACACACACACACACACACACACACACACACACAAAATATTTCCATAAAAATATACAGATAAGCATTGTAAGAAAAATGCTGCTTGAGAACTTAAGAGTTTGATTTAAGGATATCTTTACTTTGCATATTTTGACATGTGATGTTGACAATGTGTGTTTTAACAGCTATGCAGCTTCACTGTTCAAATCTCAGCATCTACTTGTTAAATAATTATCTGACACTGCTCCCCATAATTTCTCAAAACTGTGAAAATTTAAAATCAATTAAAAAATTCTTAAAAATAAACTGCAAAAAAACCCTCCACCTCTGCCAAGCCTACCTATGGTCAACCATCACACCAGATACCATGAAGAGGTAGAATTGGGGCAGGGCAAGAATCACAAGGCCATTATTGTTAGACCATCTGCATATTTCCCCTTTTTAAAAAAAAAGTCACAACATTCATTTGACACACACAACACAAATTTAATACAATATTAACATTTCTAAAGCTACAACAGCTCTCTGAGTATATCAGTTACTGGTTCCTTTAAGGCATGGATCTATACAGATACATGTAGGTTTCCAAAGCAGTACAAGTATACTTATGTTACCACATTAGTGTACACAAACCAGGGGAAAACAAGTAAATGCCCCCTTTCACAAATGCTAGCAAAAAAATTGCATATATGGAGACAAGATTTGCTATGCAAACAGGTTTCATTTCTCATTTGCTCAGCCCTTGCGTGTATCAGTTTTAGAAACAGTGTTTCAGACGGTGTTCCTTTAAATGCAAAGCCCTGTTTTGGTACAACAACAACACTCCTTCAAATTGTTCACTAGAATTTTTTCCAGCATATGTTTACAGAGGAAAAAAAAAGCAGCAGCAAGTAATCCTCAGTAAGGCCTGCCAAAGAGCATTGCCAAGAGATGCATGGACATCTTTTAGGCCATTTACTCACACTCACTTTTTACAGTGAGAGGTCAGTGACAACGGTATTAAGCTACAAGATTTTTGATACATGGCAGCAGTTCAGGTTTTTACTTCAGTTCATGCAGAGAAATCTCACTTTATGATGATTAAGCCAGTATTCTTCAGGGTTCAAGAACAAAAAGCATGAATATGACAGAAGTTAAAGAGGGGACTAAAACAAACATGCAGGATATGTGCTCTAACCTATGGTTCTCAAGCTTTGCCTATGTGGCTGGAAATTTGAATACTAGAAAATGCACCTTTATCTCTGTTTTGAATAGACTAAAACAAAACAGAAATAGGGTCTTAAGTTATTAACCTCACAAAAACCTGCAGCTTCTGACACTGCAATCATTGCTTAATCCTTTTTTATCCCTTTTATCCTTTATCCATTGGATCCGATGAAGTGAGCTGTAGCTCACAAAAGCTTATGCTCAAATAAATTTGTTAGTCTCTAAGGTGCCACAAGTACTCCTTTTCTTTTAATGTCTGTAAGGTGACAATAATTTGCACTATTCTATTTTGTGACAAAATATACTGCCTGAATGGCTCCTGAGTGTGGAGTCAGGTGTGTGCTTAGTTCTTTTGCTTGCAGTTTGAAGGGTACTGGTTAAATCAGCTATTCCAAGTGGTAGGCCATCTTAAAGGAATTCTAGAAGGATAGCTAAAGATGAGGTACGCAGACAATCTTGCCCATATCCTGAACCCCAGATTATTGATTGTGTTTATAATCTGTACAAATACCCTCTTCTCATTTAAAGAACTCAGGTTTAGCCCATCTGGATTCTAGTGATAGGTTTGGCCTGGGGAGAGATACTCTCTGTATAAACAGGAAAACAGGTTTGCTTGTGGACATGCTGATCAGATCCACAAAAACAAAACAAACAAAAAGACAGCCTTCTCAACCAGTAGGGTGCTATCAGTAACACCTGAGCGGTCTTTCTTGATCCCCTTTGTTAGCATGGACATTCACTTCAAGTAGCAGGGAAGGAATCTACCATATATATGATACCTACCAATTCTAAGGCAGATGTGACTGTTGTTTTTTACAGCAACATTAAATGTCAAGCTTAAAACAGAAACCCAGTTCCAACCTTAACTGTGGAATGAGTGTTCCTACAATGCTAAAACAATTAAGTTTACAGACGAATCATCTAGGAGGTGCAAGAGAAAGTAAGCTATAATACTAAATGCTGTAGTCCCGCCAGAAATATGAGTAACCAAATTCAGACTGCCCAGGGTCACAGTATCCACCTATTGCACTGTTAGTATAAGCCATTGAAAAATAGTAATGGAGATCCCCCTGGCTTCTTGCCTCAGATTAGGGTGAGGGGAAGAGAGAGAAAAAGAGTGCTTAGTACATTTACCATTACTTTGCCAAAATCATTATGACTTTATCCAAAAAGCCATAATGCTTCAAAGCAAGATGCTGCCAAAATATTTTTCAAACCAAAATGATATGAACACAAGTTCCAAACACCTTCCCAACAAGTAGAAGTTTACCTTTTCAAGGAGGGAGGAAAGAGTATGTTAGTCTCTGCACCCAAGATAGATAAAAAGGTATCCACTGAAGTTTTAAGAACTATCACAGAACTAGGGCAGTTTGGAATTACTCCCGAAGACAAGACAGATCTAGAGACAGGTGAAGCCATGGGCACAAGAGGACTTCAAGATACAATGTAATAGGGTCTTCCCAAAGTAAGGACACACATCTGGCATAACCATTTTGCCTACCAGATGTTACTCTTTCAGTGAAGCACGTCTTTTCCTCCTCTACATTTATTGTTACATCACCATCACAGTACCAGAACAACTTTACCAGGATGTCCCTGCACTGTATGAATTCCTTGAAAGTTTTCTGGATTGCCTCTGTCTCAAGCACATTGATGTGCATCTGTATACTAAAACATGGTGTTCTGGGCACGAAAAGGCCTAGCAGGAATGCTCCGGAAGAACGAGGCCTACGCACAGCAAAGTAGCGAGTTATTGGCTTTATTGAAAGTAAGTGACACGCCCGCAACGGGGACTCCAAGCACTGCTGTCACGGATGCGGGGAACCCAGCACACCGGAGCTATGTCTGGGTTGGAGTCCGACGAAGGGGTGCAAAACAAGCAGTAAAAAAGCACTACACATTAACATATCATGAATATATAATCAGGTACTTTCCTAAGGGGTTTTCCTCTAACTGGCAAAGGGCCACATGCGGCGATTGAAACCGGCCAAGGGCTGGTTACAGCCGGTTCTCTGTGTCCTACAATGACCATCGGCGCAAGAAAGCTGTTTTCCCCTAGCTAGACCGTAACAGAGTCTTCCACAGTCCCTTACACATGGCCTCTCTGCCACAGGCCTGCAAGCATCCCAACTAAGCCTTTCAACCCTAGAAAACGGAACCAATGATCATCAGGATTCTAGAAGGAAAATCCTATGCTTTCAGAAGGTGGAACTCCTGACCCAAGATCTCCTTCTTGACCTCAGACTTTCCCCACATTTCACTCTGACAACTAAGGTGTCAACCGCACCTTACAGAATGGGTCTCCATGGCCATGCATTAGAGCAAAAACTCAAATTAGGCTTAAGATCAGTTTTAAAGACTTTTCCCAAAACATTTTCAAGCTTTTCTATTGTTCTCTCACAGTATCTTAAAACTAATAGCCCTGGTCTGGGCAGGTGACTAATGTTCCCAGTGATTCTTCCAGAGTCAGGCATTTTTTCAGATACCATATACCAAAAGTACTACTGTAGAACCAAAAAATTGCTTGTTATCAAACTTTCTCCATTCCCTTTGATGACTAATTCAGGTTTCCCAACACTGCCACTTGTTTCTCAACTAGAGGACCATTTGTCAAAACCTTCACAGCCCTGTAAGAAAGGAAAGTATTTCCTTTCTAACAGGTGAAAAGTCAGACACTAGTACATGATGTCCGATACAAAGAACAATCCTTTACCAGTGAGACTGTTCTTCAGTCCAGTTACTTCCCCCATTCTTCCCCCTGCATAAGTTCAGAATCAGTTTTTGCTGCCTTCACTAGGTCAGGTGGTATACTGTCTAAGACCCACAAAATTGATGGAGTAAAATACCCAAGAATATTTCTGAAACTAGAAATTGAAACAGTAGCTTTGATTTCCAGCAGATGATCCACTTGGGCTTGATTTTATTGAAGGTAGTGGGTTTTGCTTTTTAGTTAGTTTCTCAAAAGAAGTTTAAAATCTACTGGCTGAAGAGTAATTGACTTAGTGGTCAATTACCATTGGTGCAGGTGCCAGTTACTCAAGTACTAACTCAATGTTTATCTGACCAGAATGGCAGGTTTGATCCATCTTGTGTGAAGGATCTTCAGTTACGAGTTTGAAGCTAGCATCTGATTTTGTGGGCACTCTTAGAACTATTTGCACTAAATCGCCACAAAGTGACTGGAGAGGACCATGGAGGCTTTTTAAGAAATTATGCCAAGACCCTTTTATTGCCAGGCTGAGAGCTGAAGTTAGAGGCACAAAGTGGTAACACAAGTTTTCACTTGTTTATTTTAAGACAACAAAACATGTTTTGCAACAAGCCCATAATAAGCCTTATGGCTGACCATACATACAGCTGATTTCCTTCAGTGCCTATGGTAGTGACAAGTTTCAAATGCAGATTTAGGATTCCTAAGTATTAATGAACCAGATTTAATTACCCATATGATTGCAACTACTAATCAGCTCATATTTTCACTAACATTCTCCATAAGCCTCCTTACCCATCTTTCCCCTCCCCCACCCCCCGGACAAGTCTTGTGCACTAGATAATTTTAAAACTAAACCTTACCAGAACTTTTCCAAAAGGAAATCAAGCTGCACTATTGAGTACAAAGTTAAAAAGAAGGTCTGTCTCGAACAGATGTCACTAAGTAAATCCACCCAAGCCCATTTTCTTAGTGATATCTGTTTGCACTGCAAACATCCACAGTAAATGAGTTCTGATCCAGTGCCTAAATAAAGCCCTCCATCTATTTTTATTTTTTTAAACTATTCTGAAAAAAAAAGGAGAAAAAAATTAAAATACTAAATTCACCCACCAAATTTAGCACTGTAATGAGATTTTGAAAAAAAATAAAAAGAACTTGGTGTAATTGTCAGCAGCTTGGGACACCATTTTAGCCTTTTAGGGCTTAAACTCCCCCCCCCCCCCAAAAAAAACCATACAAACAAGTTGCTATGCTAATCATGCCATCTACGGCAGATTGTAATTTTCTGCAGTTTTGTATTATTTAAATGTCTAATAGCAGCATCAAATGTACCTTTGAGAGAGAGAATGAATCAGACCTGTGTGTTGATGCAGCAAACAACTTGTTAAAGTCAGCACTGGGATGTTTGACACAAATATATGAAATACTTCAAGAGTAGATTCCAGTTATTGCTGTGGGCCAGATGACTCAACGTTCAGCTGTGGATAGAGGCTTTACAAGAGGATGACTAATGACTCCAGAAGTTCCCATTCCAAGTAGGTCTGCTCCAGGAGTACCCATTCAGTTCTCCTGCCATCACCTGTCTCTGGGTAGGGACCCTTGTTCCACTCCCTTCTGAGTGCAGGAGGTGGTGGTGTTTTAAGGCTGCACAGCTCCCTCCCATATACTGAGCTATCCCCAGCAACCAAATTGCCTAAAGGCCAGAGCCTGTGCTTTGCTTTCTCTCCAAGGGCTACGAACAGTGTATTGCCAGCAGTTACAAGTTACTACACAGCTCTTTCTAAGCAAATACACTTATTCTTACGGTAAAAGCATTACAGAGAAAACATAAAAAAAACAGTAAGTTTCTATACACATGCTGAAAGCTTACCAGGGATCACCCATCAGTCTTATGGGGCCCTAGTAGGTCAAGTCCTTCCATTCCTTCTGCAAGGATTGCCTCTCCCACCTTGAAGAGAAGTCCATTTTCTAGATCAGGAAAAAGGCCCCAAGTCAGTTTAAATGCAGCATTTTTCGGACAAATTCCCTTTGCCTTTCTAGTCTCTGGAAACCCAGTATGAGCCAACCTCCCTAGGGGAAGGTACCTCTCTAGAGGGGTTTACAATGTAAGTGATTCACTTTAGTTAAGGCTACGTTTTAGTCACGAATATTTTTAGTAAAAGTCATGGACAGGTCATGGGCAGTAAACAAAAATTCACAGCCTATGACCTGTCCATGACTTTTAATATATACCCCTAACTAAAACTTGGCCAGGAGGCAGTGGGGCAGTCCCAGGACCCCTGCTGGTGCTGGGGTGGGCAGTGGCAGGCTCACTCCGGGGCATACGCTCATTGAGTGGAATGGTGGGTGGAATCGCCCGCATTATTTACAGGTATCTTGTTATTTTTCTTTGCCGAGAGTGTATAGTTGAATTCGCGTAAGTTAAATGTGCATATGATGCAACTCCCCTGTATAAAACAAATTAAAACAAAAAGTGTTCAACAAGCAGAGTTCTTTTGAATCTCTGCAAAAGCTTTTCCCATAGTACTTAATCCCAACAGAAACATTTTCATTATGTTCTTTCCAGTTCAATATGCAAACAGGTTTGCAATCTGAGCAAGCTGAATAGAACAAAGGGTCTGGCATTAAATAGAATATTGCATTTTAAAAGGGACAACTTTTAACACACACACACCCACACACACACACACACACCCACCCCCGAAAAACATTTCTGATAACTGGAAAGAGTTTGCACGTTTTCCCCCCTAGTTTACTTTGTGCATTGGAAAGCACTGTGTGTGTACACTCTTTTCTTTCTTCCTGAAAAGGTCCTTATGAACATCAAGAGTGGATCAGATATTTTTTTTTAAAAAAAGAGGAATTTAAATAGTATGCCTGAAGTCTTTAAAGGCTTTAGCAAAAACTGGACTTTAATACACTAAAGTCTAACTAGCTGTTCCTGTTATGTTAATAAATTAATAAAACTTCCCATAAGTTGATACAGAAGGAAAAATATTAACGTTACAGTAGCTTTTATCCTGAGAAGTTCAAGAGTGCTTTACAAATGTATTTCTATGGCAGTAATCCCTAGAAGTCTCAGTCATAGACCAGGTCCTCACTGAAGTAGGCAACGTACAAAGAGAATGAATGAAAGACAGTCCTTGTCCTAAAGATTTTAGGAATCAAAAGTTTAACAAGAGAAAACACAGATACAGACAGAGGGAGCACAAGGAAACAGCCTAACTGTATTGGTCAGCATAATGGCAGTCATCTCAACAAATCAGCTGAGAAGTACTTTGCAGGCATCAGAGCAAATGAGAGAATGGATTTTAACCACATCTCTTCTGCTTAAAATAGAATCCAGACAGTTCAGCTAGAAGTTCACCTTACTCACTGTAGAAGTTCATATAGCATCTATATACAGTGTTTAAGTCCCTGATCCTGCAATGGTCTCTCCACAGGTGGACACATCCACTGGCACATATCTCCACTGACTTCAGGCTCTACATGGGGCAAGCACACATCCATCAGGAGTAGCTTGCGGGATCACGGATTAACAGCAAATTAATCTAAACACTGTTTAATATAATGGACTGGGTAATTGAATAAATCTTTTCTATTTTTATTTTTATGCAGAATAGGATACTGCGAATGACCTATAAAAATTTATCTTTAGGATATTACAAACCACCATATTTTAATTAGTGTAGAAATTTAATACAGTCTACATCTGAAATTTGTATATTTCAAGTTGTACTTAAGAATATTCTAGCTCCTAACTGCTACTCAAAGCACTTCACTACCACTTAAATCTTGTTACATTTGCTACTGTTACTTATTCTAAAAGGCTTTGATTAAAAGAGATGAAGAAGCAATATCAAAATTTGAGTGGATTGTTACATTGAATCTCTGCAGATTCCATCATTCATCAATTAATATACAAACACAAAGGTTCTAGAACTCAGTTTCACATTTGGGGGGGTGGGGGGAGTGCTATAATGTATTGATGCAAACACTATTTATGAAGCAAGAGATTTTTTGGGGGGTAGGGGGCAAGACTGTTCATTAGGATACAATTCTCTTTCATGTTCATGTTTTCTAAGTGGATTTCTCTGATGTTGTGACTGACGATGGAACTATCATAAGATCAAGAGTATATTATGTAACAAGTTAGTGGAAAAGGTTAAATCATGATTATTGGTTATTATAGCAAGAGATGCGGCAAACACTGTAGTTGAGTTTGCATGAGAATTTCCATCCTAAAAAACATTCATAGTTGCTATTTGCTTTCCAAAGTGATCACCATGGAGGTCAAGATTTTCTTGATTTCAATCTCTGCTCTAAAAACGAAAAGGAGTACTTGTGGCACCTTAGTTGCTCTGAATCTCTGCTCTGAGATTTTTTTTTAAATTTGGAAAAAAAAATTCTCAGCTGTTTACATACAATATTAGTGGCAGAATAAGGGAGAGAGAAAAATCCAATTAGACATTCCCATTATAAAGATAATTAAGACTTTTGAAAGAGCTCTACAGCTGAAGCAGCCATGGATAGTAAACTAAGCTTGATATGGAAATAGCCCTGGTTGATAAAGTGTCTGTGTTCCAGCAAAAATTAGCTTTGACCTTTGAAAGTCACCTATGCAGCTCCGTTTGCACAACTACTTTGATAATCTTCTGAAGTGTGCACTTAAGAAAGGCTGTTCTGTGCTGTATGGATGTAATTAGCTTCCTAGTAAACTGCCTCTTTCTTTGAGTACCTAAGGAGGAACATAAATGAAAAAATGACGTACATGATAGCTGTCAAAATTAATATACCTTGCAGAGAAGGTAGTTTATCTAAAAACTAAGTCAATAAAGACTGTATTAGCTTCCATTCTTGCATGCATGGGTATTTAGGTTTTAGCGCCTTTATTAATTGTATTTGAGAAATAGCATAACAATATAAGACAATCATAATGTATATGAATAATGGGTCATGCATATGCAACCTCAGCATTGTAATTTTCTGATTTCTGAGTGCTTAACTGAGGGACCTGTAATTCCATCATAAAACAAATATAGGTTCTTAATTATCCAACATAACTTGCACAGGGATGTTTCTTACATTGCTTCCAGGATCTCACTAGGAATGTAGTAGTTTGAGTTATTTGTGTATTTATTATCTGAAAGTGTAGCAAAACTAGTACTCATTTTAAGTCAATTGTGGTTCAGCATGAAGAAGGGTAAGCGTACTTCTACTTAAGATCCGAATTTAACCTGATCTGATCATAAAACCAGACTAAAAACAGCATTTGTTTCTGAGGTTCCCAAATATAGTGGTCTCCAAATTCTACTACAATGGTCAGTTCAAAAATTTCTGCTGTCAATTCTGCTGAGAAGTTAGAAATCTGTTTTCTGCATTAGTTCACATCTTTATCTTGATAAACCCTTTAATTAAAGCTAATGTTAAAAAATTATATAGAACACAGGTTAAGAAAAGAGTGTCTGTACATCTGGTTCTAGTGCTTAGATTATCCACAAATACAGAGTTTGTTTTAAAAGTCATAAGATACATATAGTGCATAATCAGCAATAACCCAAATTTTTGGTTACTATAATTTTAACAGTACAGTTTAGATATTAGAATCCGAATACTCAGGTACATCCCTCATGAAAAGTTGTGCAGAGAGTTCGTTGTGAAAAGCAAAATAGATTAAATTCTCTATTACTGAGGGACAATCTTCACTCATTAGAGTAGGTTGTCTATTTAGAAAACAACATCCATCAGGGAAGTATTTCAGTTACTTTCCTGACTGCGCTTCTCATCTATACAGCTTCAGTTCTAAACCAGAATGTTTATTTTTGTCCTTTAAGTCTCAACAATCCTGTTTGGGGATGTCAGTGGGAGGTTAATGAAAATAAAAAATGTGATTTAGATGTCCCCAACACAACTCTTAAATATTTACACAAATCCAAAACTCAGACAATCTTGTGCAATTTAATCCAACTGCTTCTTGCAGAAAAGACCAGGACCAGAATCACAGAAGTTAAAAACTGAAGTGAACTGACAAAGCTGTGTCAGGAAGCCCACACAATATGAGGTTACAGGATGTCTGGCTCTAGCCAGAAATTTGTACCAGCAAACTGCAACCAGTTAATGAACTCCACTTTTGTTATTTTGTGTCTCCAATAGAATAAGCTAGGAGTGATTTATTTCAATAAAATATATCTGTTGAAAATATTACCAAAATATACACAGTCTGGCAAATCACTGTTGTAATTTTATCATGAGACATTTTAAGAGCATGTTCTTTTTGCATATAGAAAGTAATGAATTAAGGAACACACCATTCTGTGGCTCGAATCCAGGCCTCCTGCTTATTCTTCTGGCATATTAACAGCTATTACTCAAATTGTGTAACAGAAGTTTGTTGAAAACAGAAAACACTAGCTTATAATTTTGCTTCCTTTATTATTTACAGCAAACCAGATGAAGAGGAGACCAAACCTAAAGATTAACTTCACTGAGAAACTGAAGCTAACACAATGTTTATCTAGAATATTAATGGAC
Organism: Natator depressus; assembly: GCF_965152275.1. Lineage (NCBI taxonomy): Eukaryota > Metazoa > Chordata > Testudines > Cheloniidae > Natator > Natator depressus. The sequence goes on from NC_134234.1 coordinate 162,306,397, forward strand.
AGAGCTATGACAGAACACACCTTAAACACAAAAGTCATTCTGAAGTACCTGCATGGACATAAGTTTCAAACAGTGAATTACCAAGACATTCAATTAAAATTACAAAACATACACAGGTATTTTATGCACACTTAGTACACTTACAGAAAGCTAATGGCAAGCAAGATTTGCAGGGGAAAGAAAAAGAATTCAGTAAAGACACTAGCACTAATTAAGTCAACCATCCCAGAGACAGCACATTGAATAAAGAGACATGTTACTTCCATAGGTAAATGTACTTATGACATTTTTATAACAGAAACCCAACTTGAGAATGCACCATTTCACTGAGTTTTTCCTGCAGTTTTACTGCTAACCACTATGTTTGCCCATCAAGAGTAGATATTTAAAGATTTTTTTTTTTGTTATCTATTCACTGGCACTTCTGTGTTGTGTACCACTATACTGAGTGTCTCGTTAACATTAGTTAATTCTCACAACATCCCAGTGGGATAGGGAAGCATTGCCCCATTTTACAGATTGGGAAAACAGTAGCACAGTAAAGTTAAGCAACATTTCCAAGATCACACAGGGAGCCTATGACAGAATTTTAAATAAAACCTGATTCCTAGTCCTATGCTTTAATAGCATATCAGGAAAGAGAGCTCTGCTACTTGCATAACAATACCACATCACCTTTGGGAAAAAAAAATGAAGTGTCAGACACAGTTGCATTAAAAGGCCATTAGTAATTTCTGAATCCTACATTAAACATGAATAAAATGTTTACTCTAACACAGAGGTTCCTCATAATGACAGAAGTACACAAAGACTTCTAAAAAAGCCTTTCAGACAGCAAGTACCAATGGGAAAAATTCTCCACTCAGATCTACAGAGAATCTCAATTCTGATATTCCAGGCATGTAGGGAGATTGGACTATTCAAGACAAAATCTGCTGTACAGACCTCAAAAGGAAAACTTGTCCCCCCCCCCCCCCCATGATGAAACAGTGGGAGAGCATAAAATTCATTAGTAATAAAATCTTTCCTCTAGGGAATGACATGGAACCTTCTCCCTCACCCCTCTACATATACAGAATTTCCAGCCATTTTTTCTTGCATATAGATAAAGGGCATATAGATATGTTGATTAAGAGAATGGTACAGACACTTTTGGATGTGTATATAAGTGCTAATAAAAGTTTAAATACCAGAAGATAAAAATCTTTATAAATCAACAAACAATGCACCTTGCCACTAGAGTGTATACACAGACAGACAGACTTTCCTAAACATGAATTCCTACACAGAAACACTGTCTATGGTCTGATCCTACAAACACTTATGCACATGACTTTACATGTAGGAATACCTCCACTGAACTGGATGGGGTTTACATGTCTAAGCACAAAATCAGGAACTGTGTGCACCATACAATACTTATTGTGCAAGAAGGTGAATCATCAAATTAAATATTGTAGATTAACATTTATGATTAGTGACTCAGAAGCCACTTGATATCTCTACACAGACTTGCCATCCAACAAAAATGTTTGGCTTAGGCTTGCCACAGTCTTAAATTTTTATTTTAAAAAAGCATCATGCTATATTGAAGCATTGGGTTTTGGTTCTGCATACTGCAAGACAGAATGTAATAAAGTACTGCATTATTAGATCTTATAACACACAGGATTTCTAGTCACCTATTGTTGCCAGCCACTTTCATGTTGTGGAGAAAAAAGAAAGGTACCACTTAAAAGTTCAGCAGCTTTTTTCACTACAATAATCAAATACTCAAACTCTCTGGCAGTTTACCATTTCAACAGTAGTGTATAATGAAATAATATTTCGAATCACAATAGGCTTCACGTCTGGTGAGCACAAGTTTTGCAAATCCAGGTCAATCCCTGTCCTATTGACCACCTCTCTCTACATGATGGACCCAAATACACCTAATGAACAAGTCTTTATCTGTTTACAATTTGTTCTGTTAAATGAACATCTCCATACAACTTTTAAAACTCTGTACCTTCTTTAACAGACTGCTGTGTGAACTCTACATTCATAGTTGAAGTAACTCCCTATGATGATCTTCTCTAAATTTCTTTGTGCTGTTGCTGGCATTTTAACTGATTTTAGGGTTGGTATTTTTAAATTATGCAAATGAAACTTCTGTACATCCTTACTTCTCCAGTGAATATTCTGCAGAAACTGGAGTTAGAATCTAGAATTCCATTAGCAAAGATACAACTACAACAAGAGCTATTAAACAATCATTTAGGATATAAACTAATCCTCAAATGAGGATTTCTTCCTGAACCCAACAGTAAACTAATTGCATAATTAGGGACATTAAGAGACAAGAGAGGAAATGTCATTTAATTTAGGCCATGTCTACACTGCCACTTGGGCAAAGCCTATGTCACTCAGGGATGTGAAAAAACACGCCCATGATCGACAGTTTTGCCAGCATAAACACTCAGGTGCACAGCGCGATGTCGGCACTTCTCTCGTTGACATACCTACTGCCGCTCTTTTCACAGTTTTATTATGTCTACGGAAGACCTCTCTCCTGTCAGCATAACATGGCTATGCAAGCGATTTTACAGCAGTGGAGCTGCGCCGCTGTAGGTTCACTAGTATAGATACAGTCTTTGCCTAGAGCATCCAACATGGCAAGAGACAGGATACTTACTACAAACCATTTCTGAAATAAAACTCTTGTGTTCCTAAACCTTCAGACAGTGTTCTGTAGAACAATTACTAAGAGAATTCTCAAGAAAATGTAGCATTAAAAGAGATCTTATCTTGAATTAAAGTATTAGGATACTGTAAAGGGAACAGAGGAACTGAAAGAATTAAGTTTGATTTCTGAAGCAATATGTGGAAAGAGCTGCTTGCCTAACTCAAAAAGCCTGGGCATAATACCCAGCAGAAACTGTTCATCTGTGTGCAACATGACCCTAGTGGTCATGCTATTCCCTTCCCCTATGCTCCCATCTCCCCAACAAGACCCTGAAACTGGGGGTGGGTGGGTGGGGTGGTTTGCTTTTAAAACTGGAAAAAAGAATTTAGCAGTTGCTTCACTAGTCTGGGAATACTGCTGACCTATAAAAAAAAATATACCCTTCTAAGAAAAAAATAAGCTGAAGTTGTTGGTAACGTGAAAACAACAGCAAAACATATTTCACACTCTAGCAAACCATTTTTGTTCTTCATTTATTATGCAGAGCTTCCAAGAATATTAAATATTTGTATTTTTTCCCCACATCTAAGGCAGAACTACAACATTGGTAAACACACTTCAACATTTCACCTAAAACTATGCAGATGTTACCTTTTAAATATTTAAAATATTTCAATACAATTTGAAACATTCATCCGTTACAAATGGTACTCAACGAACTGGCAAGAGAAAGGATAAGAGAAAAAACAAGGAAGATACCGAACAATGGCTTTTATGAATACTTCACTGCTACTTCTGGAATACTGCCGGTGCTATTACTAAACAATACTAAAGTGTTTCTGACCATAATATCCATAGCCTACTGACCAAAGAAGTTCATAGAAGCTAATCTGTTTCCTAAATAGCAAAAGCATTCCTTTCAATAAAAGGAGCGGCTGATACAGAACAAAAGACGTCCACAGGAAATGTTATCTATAAAAGTTGTCTCCTAATCCAAGACAAATAGACGTGAAGGAACAGGAAAACGACCATGCACTAGTAAGTTTCTTTTTCCTGAGCCTCTGACAACATCCCCTTGTCCGATTGGTTGTGTGCCCTTTTCAAGCTACAAGGGATGGCATTCCTCCTTCACTTAACACCATCGAACTGTGTGCGTTGAGGGGGCAGGAAGCAAATGGGGGGGGGGGGGAAAGAGAGAGACAGAAGAGAGGCAAGAGGAAGGAAAGAAACAGAGATCCAAAATCCCATAATCATTACTAAGGCATTACAGGGCACTACACTGCCGGCAGGCTGCAGTAGTATCCTCCCTTTCTCTATGTCATGGAGATTCCTAGACATTACAGACAGACACATGCATATAGATCCTTTCTAGGAGCGATGGCTTTGATTTATGTCCATAATACCAGAAACAAGTGGGCTCTATCAGACACCAGGGAGTTGTCTCCCAAAATGCCCTCCATTGCATCGCCTCGCTTTCTCCACAGAAACGCAACTCCAAATAAAGGAATAACAGCAAGATTTTAATAACTATTTCAAAATATTTTAACAGACCTGACGAATTACCCCAGGCGCCGCAACACCCACCGAAACGCGTCTCTGCGCCAGACAGACCCATTCACATCAGCCCCGCAAAGGAACGCCGGCCCCGGCGGCGGCGGCTGCAGGGCCCCCGGCGCCCCCAGCACACGCCCAGCTCACCCAGGGTCTCCCCGCTCAGCCTCGCCGGGCAGCCAGGTGTGTGGGCCACCGGCACACCCCAGAGACAGCGGCCAGCCCCTGCCCCGCAGCGCCGCCCCGCGCGCACCCCATCCTCAGAGCCACACGCACGGACCCGGCCGCTGCCCGACACGCTGGCTCCCGGGGCCAGCGCCGCTCCGGCTTCCCAGCGCCGCCGACAGCGCCGGGCTGCTCCGGGTGGCCGGGGGCGGCAGGGCAGCGCCGACGGGGGGCGGAGGGGCCCAGGCAGAGGCTGGGAGCCGGGACCGGGCGGGGAGCGCAGACGGGCGGGGGCGGGAGCGGGGCAGGGACAAAACCCGGGAAGGGAGGGGACTGCAGGAGGGGCCGGGCACGGACACACGGACAGACAGGGCGGGAGGAGCTCGGACGGACGGAGCCGGGGTGAGGGAGGCAGGAGACGGGCCGGCCGGCGGGGCTCCGGGTTGAGGCGGCGGGAGCCCGGGTCCCCCAGCCCCGCTCGCTCTCTCCTTGCCAGGGTGACCCTTCGGCGGGCCCCGGCCGCGCCGCCCCCTCACCTCATATCTGTGGGGGCCGGGGGGCCTTGGTCAGATCCACGGCGAAGGCGGGGGGCGGCGGAGGAGCCGGAGCGGCCACCGCCTCCGCGATACACACCATCCCCTCCCGCTGCCTCCTCCTGAGCCACCCTCTCGGGGCGGGCGGGGGGGGGGGGGGGAGCGTGTCACCCTCGCTCTCACAGCCACCGTACTACGGCGCAACCGACCTACTCCCCTCGGCGCTCCCCAGTTACAACCCGCCCCTCTAAGAAGCTTGACGCAAATACTGACCAATCATAATGCGAAGATTGACACCAAGACAAAGGCAACCCGGGCGAGAGGGCAGGGTGACCAATCATAAATAAACCACGCCCCCCTCGCACTAGCAGGTTCGTGTGTACAGGACACAGGGTTGTATGACCTCCCCCCCACTAACAGGGCTAGTGGGGATCCCTCTTTTTGTTTAGAGGATAAATTAGGGGACCAATCAGACGCGCTCCCAGGGGAGAGGAGGTGGAGCAACAGTGGGCGGGGTTGTATCAATTTGCATGAACGGAATCCTAAAAGGCGGTGGCTTGGGCTTTAATTCACAGACATGTCCCCGCGCTCGCGCCGCAGTGCCAGCACCTTCGAGCAGCAAGCCGACAACTGGGGCGCGTTGCATGCTGGGAGTTGTAGTCCGATCGGAGCCGTAAGGCCTGCTGGGAATCGTGGTCTCCACGGATCCTGCCGAGGTGCTGTGGGTACGGCTCGCGGTGTGGCCCCGCCCCCTTCACCTCGAGTGACCAATCGCGAGTCTCTCCTGCTGACCAGGCTCGGGGTGTCCGCGGCCGCGAGGGTGAGAGGGCGGGGCTTGCGCAGCGGTCCTTGCGGGAGCTGGAGCGGGGCCGCGGAGGTGAGAGCGGCGGAAGTCACTCACGGTTTGCCATGGCAACTGGGGGCTGCGTCGGGCCTGGGGCGGGGGCGTCGCTGCCCCAGGCGGGGAGCGGGATACGCACCGGCCCGGTCTGTGACACCGCCCGCCCCCCCCCCGCGGCGCCAGCCCTCCCCCTCCCCCTCCCCCTCCCCGCTCCTGCTCGCGTCCCTGTTTTGTTGAGACCCGGCATCGCCTCACCACGTTAAAAAATCCTGACTCGGACCCGCCCCAATCAGGGGACGGGCTTAGGCCCCCCCCGCAGTTCTAGGCGGCAGCAAACACCAGGGGGTTTCCGGGCCGTCAGAGTCCCTGTTTTCTGGCCTCTCCTTGAGGGCTGCGAACGGTTGGAAATTTACTTAAAAAGCAAAACAAAAGCGGAGGCTGAGAGGCGGCTATAATCCCCTGATTGCAGGAGCTTTAAGAAAGACCCCAGGTGTCACCGGAGCCGCAGCACTGCGGCCGAGCGGTGTCCCTTAAACCGGGAAGCGCAACGCCCCTGAAAATCCAGCTTTAATAGTAAAGGTAACCTAACACTCTGAAATTGGTATGATTTGACAGTATTTATCATTAAATCCCTGCACTGACTAAGGGTCTTATCTTGGGAATAGTAGTACACTTAAATAACTGTGCATATGAGGAGTCCCATTGAGTTTAATGCTTTTTTTTTTAAACTTGCGTGAAGATACGTTTGTGATTTCATTGGGGGGCTCTGCACAAGCGCAGCAGAATTCCTGTTTGCAATGAATTGTGGAATTAGGGCAGTTGTGTATAGTCTGAAAAAATATGTGCTTATCATGAATAATTCTCCCAAACATGAGAGGGTCATTCCTTCTGACATGTAGGATCCAGTCTGTGCGAGAGAAAAAGAAATCTTTGTCCTATGTTTCTCCCCTTCTTGTAGGGTGACCAGACAGCAAATGTGAAAAATCGGGACGGGGGTGGGAGGTAACAGGAGCCTAAATAAGAAAAAAAAACAAAAATTGGGACTGTCTGCATAAAATTGGGACATCTGGTCACCCTACCTCCTTTCCACTCAAGACAACACATTTCACCAAAAGAATGCAAAACCTTTCACCTGTTCAATCAAGGTAAAAAGCATTGCAGTGCATCTGCGCTATGAAAGAGGTTGTCGTTAGGTCAGTTAACACACACTGACCTCACTTCAACCCATATTTCTAGTATAGGCAAGCTTGATGTTTTCATATCTTGCACTAGTACTGTTGTTGTGTACATTGTATTTGTCCGATTTAGAAACTGATCCTGCACCCATTGCATTCAGCAGCAAACTTACCATTAACTTCACTGGGAGCAGGGTTATTTTCTAATCCTCCTGTGTATCTTAAACTTTTGCTCTAGATGAACAAAAATGCTTATAGTCTTTGCTACTAAATCAATTTACAAGTGCTACATATATTAAAATTTGGTTATTTTAGATTCCTCTGTATGTTATTTCAGGTCACTATGAAGGCTTTGTATTGTCAGCAGAATTCATCTGGAGAGGAAATTATATTTGTCTTCCAGGAAAGGGTGAGTTCAGATTACAGAAGAACTGTTAATCATGTGCTGAGAGAAGGGAATATGTTCCTATGTGGATCAATTATTAAGCATCTTTCATCCTTTTTTCTTTCTCACAGCTATGTTCTCATATCTGCATGTAAAACTATCCAAGTGTCAAAATGAAACTATTTATCTTAGATCAGAATCATCAATCTTCTGCATTGGGTTAGTAGTGGCAAACCATATTAGCTGAGGCACCTGGATAGAGGGATGGTTGTAGTGTAAATAAAAATTAAAAAAGTAACTAACAACATATACTGTTTTGCTTTTATGATATTTGTCTGCTTGCCCATTTAGCCCACATTCTGACAAGCTTAAAATCTATCTCTGTATATGTTTGTACGGCATCTATTACAGTGGAGTGCCGGTCCTGACTGGGGTCTTTAAACACTATTATAATTAAATAACCATTTTCAAAAGTAAAACTTCTGTGGGAAAGGAAAGCCAGTCTCCATCAAAACAGACCACCAACTAGTGAGGATATGTTGGGGGAGCATAGAGGGATGTCAGGAGCAGTGGTGTATTAGCCACTGGGCTGATGGGGCCCGTGCCTGGGACCCCCGGAAAAAATCTGCCTCCGAGTGGTGGAAGCCTGGAGCCCTGGCGCTGCAACCTCGCTCCTCAGCAGGAGCACCAGGCAGGGCAGTGGAAGCCCCCGTGCACTGACCCTGCTCCCCAGCAGCAGCGCCAGGTGGGCGCAGCGGGAGAAGCCCCCAGAAACCTCCTGGATCCCAACTCTGGCAGAAGCCGCAGGGCAGCAGAGGAAGCACCCCCCAACTCTGTCCCCAGCAGAAGCAGCAGGGCAATCCCCTGGTCCCAACTCTGCTCTCTGGTAGAAGTGCAGGGCAGGTGGGGTGGGAGAAGCCCCAGTGCCCCGACCCTGGTCCCCTGCAGAAGCATTGGGGGATGGCGGGGGAAGGCCCAGCACCCAGAACCCCGCTGCGGCCCAGGACTGGAGGAGCTCTCGCTACCTGCCATGGCCTCAGGGTTGGGGGAGCTCTCATTGTCCTCTGTGGCTCCAGGGACAGAGCTGCTCCAGTCTTGGGGGCACAGCGGTGTTGGAGGCAGAAAGGAGCAAACACGTTGGGAGGCTGTGGGGGGGGGCAAAATGGGGGAGGGTCCCTGGGTGGAACGGGGCCATGCCCGGGGAATGGGCAGAAAGGGGTGGGGCCAGGGCCACAGGCGGAAGGGGTGAAACGGGGGTGGGACTGCACGCGGAATGGGCGAGGAGGGGCCCACCACTTGCTCTGGCCCAGGGCCCCAGGAAGCCTTAATCTGCCCCTGGTCAGGAGTCTCAAGAGAGGTAGCATGGATGAAGAGTTCAAGGTGGAGGTACCTTTATGGGGATAACAGGACACCATTGGCCTTCACCCCATGATCTTGTTGTCTCCAAATAATGAATGAGGAAGAGCGCCATGATCAGCCTCTCCACAGAGGCATACACCGCCTCATCTGTTTCTTGCTCTTATGAGAGTGTTATGTTTTATAAATCTCTATAAAAACTACCTTGTTTGTATTGTGGTAGTGACAAGAGGCCCGAGTTAGGAATAAGGGCCCCATTGGGCTAGGCACACCTAACTGAAGGACAGTCCCTGCCCCAAAAGCTTACAGGCTAAGTTTAGTATATTTTTAAATGTAAATTTGCTTTATTTGGAAACCCTTTGGCTTCAGAAAAAGTTATAATCTAACTCAGTTAAACATTCATCTTTTTTGAATGGTCTTGTGGCTTAGCAGTAGTTCTCTGCACATCAGAGAGGGAGAACCCGGTTTGGTGGTTGAGCTGGCATCTTCCTCCCCCAGATTAGCAAAAAGCCTTGAACCTGGAGCTGTGGGATGATCTTGAGTAACTAAGCAAGAGCCAGAGAAAGTTCAGCTCAGTCTTCCTCAGAAAAAAAAAGTTGGAGGTCAGTCTAATTGATAAGCCTAGGGGAAAAGTTAAAGCAAAGAACATTTTAAGGAAAATCTAAACACTCTCTAATGCAGGGATCGCCCGTCACAGAAATCCGCTGGCAGGCCGGAACGGTTTGTTTACCTGCAGCATCTGCAGGTTTGGCTGATCACAGTTCCCACTGGCCATGGTTTGCTGTTCCAGGCCAATGGGAGCTGTGGGAAGCACATCCCTCGGCCCACGCCGCTTCCCGCAGCCCCCTTTCGCTAGTGGGAGCTGTGATCGGCCAGACCTGCGGACGTTGCAGGTAAACTAACCGTCCTGGCCCACCAGCGGATTTCCGTGATGGGCCGCGTGCCAAAAGTTGCCGATCCATGCTCTAGTGAAATCCTAGGCCTAATGAAGGCAATGGCAAAACTCCTGTTGACTTCAATGGGACCAGAATTTCACTTCCAATCTTAGGTGCTAAGGAGGACGTCCTGGGTGGAATGTGATGGGAGGGGATGAACCTTTTAAACAACTGAACTTTTCCTGTTGTAATATATGGTGACTATCCTTTGTGGAGCCTAAAATTGTAATCCTTACTCGTGCAGATAATTCCTTTGACTTTAGTTGGGCTACTTGCATGTGACTACTCTCATGATTAAGTGAGGCAGGACTGGGCCTAACACTTGAGTCTTAAAAAATTCTAGTCTTAAGATTCTCCCCATCTACTTCAAAATAGTTCCATTTTGCTTGCTTTTTCTTTTGCTTACATTAGCAGATGTAAAGGAATAGCATGCAGGTTTGTAAAGTTAGCTGGCAAAACATTTTTTCCCTGTTATCGTAGTAGTGAGGTTTAGTAAGGTATTATTATGTTCATAACACAAAAGTACACAATTAAAATCTGATGATATACAGTATGTAAATCCATTATGGCCTCTAGTTTCCTATTTTCCTTTGAGGTGACAGACTTTTCCTGACTTTTTTGAACTATTTTATAGTCAGGATATTGGACTCATTGGATATAAATGTTCCCAAGATCTTGCGATCATCCTGTTAGCACATTCTTGTTGTATTATAGACAACAATGTCTGTAAATTTATCCTAGGAAAATCTTCCTGTTGCAAGAGACAATGATGTGAAAATACAGGTTAAAGCCTGTGCTCTGAGCTGGACAGATATAAAGGTATTTGTTTAACTTTTATGAGGACATGGGGAATTTACTTTTTCTATCTGAAAACTATAAGCCAGATGCTTGGCTGATGTAATGGCACTATGCTGATTTACACCAGCTGAGGTTGTGGCCATATTATTTTAGTTCGTTGTTGTGGTTGATCTGCTTCAGGTGTTTAAAAGGTACCTGTAATTTGGCTCCTAATTTTTTTGGGGAGAAATCAACTTGTCGGTTCTAAATTGTATAAAGTAATAAAATCATCCCTTCTCTTCTGGGTGATGATTCTATACGCCTCTAGGTGGTCTGACAGCTATAATGACTGTTTGTATATTGCTTTGTATATAGGATCTAAACCAGCTATGTCAGCGGAGGTTGGATCAGACTCACAAACAATAATGTAACCTGAACGTGAAAAATCTTACTAAAACCCAAATAGGAGCCTAAATTAATATACACCTCTACCACGATATAACGCGATCCAATATAACACGAATTCAGATATAACGCGGTAAAGCATTTTCCCTCCTCCCCCCTCCCAGGCTTGCACAAGCCTGGGAGGGAGTGTGGAGAAGCGGAGCGGCGGCACACTTAGGGGAGTAGGCGGAGCAGAGGTGAGCTGAGGCGGGTGGGGGCACAGAGAGGGCTGCAGCAAGTAACTGAGGGGGGGGAGGGGCGCAGAGGAACTGCTCCCCACCCAAGCTCACCTCTTCTCTGCCTCCTCCCCCCAAGTGCACTGCCGTTCCACTTCTCTCTCCGTGCCTCCCTCTCAGGCTTGCTGCGCCAAACAGCTGACTCGCGGCAAGCCTGGGAGGGAGGGAGGGAGAAGCAGAGCGGCGGTGACATGCTCAGGGGAGGAGGTTGCCGGTTTTTTCTCCGGGGGTGCTCCAGCCCTGGAGTTGGTGCCTGGCGACAGTGTGTCTAGGTCTGACACGCTGCTCTGAGCGGTGTGTTAAGGGGGCCGGGCCGGGGGGTTGGATAAGGGGCAGAGGGTTTCGGGGGGGCGGTCAGGGAGCAGCAGGGGTTGGATGGGTCGGGGGTTCTGAGGGGTCAGTCAAGAGCTGGGAAGTAGATGGGGGTCGGATGGGGGCGGGGCCAGGCTGTTTGGGGAGGCACAGCCTTCCCTACCCAGCCCTCCATAGCAAGTTTGATATAACGTGGTTTCACCTTTAACGCGGTAAGATTTTTTTTTGGCTCCCGAGGACCACGTTATATCGGGGTAGAGGTGTAATTTGTTTTTTGTTGATATACATGCTCTGCTGTTAAGTATGTTGGCTATATAGCTGTACTTTTAGAAATTTTAACTAATTTAAATGGGAACAAACTTTTATATAGTGTTTTTTTCGTTTTGTTTTTTTAAACGAGGAATGTAGCATTTTTATTTTAATAATGTTTGGATCAAAGACCAGATTTTCATCTTTAAGAAATGGAGTGCTTTACTCTCTTTATGGCCCCTAATTTATGAGCATAGGCAATAATTAAGAGTCTTGGCAGGAAAGTTCTAACCATTAATGTGATTTAGCTTTTATCAGAAATGAAGATGAAGAAAGAATTTCTACCTGTTGGGAGGGAAATTGCTGGAGTGGTGTTGGAGGGTGAGTCTACTAATCTACAATGTGATCATCTTTGGGGGAGAAAAAGTAAATGGCCACTCATTTAAGACCACTAGAAATTGTCTGAATTGTACAGCGTTAGTGCCCGGAGCTAATATTCACTTTGGCTATATGTTTTTGACAAACTATTAATGGTATAATATAGTAAAAATTAAAAATACTTAGACTGAAACATAAAACCTGCAAATCAGTTCAAGGGTAAACTTTACAGTAGAATTTATGAATATCTTTGCGATGTTGTAACTGACATTTGTAAAAGTGTTTGTTGTAATGACTAAGGTTTGGTCTACACATACGTTTTAATCGGCAGAGCTGTGTTGGTCAGGGATGTGGAAAACCCACACTGCGACTGACCTAGCTATGCTGATAAAATCTCTAGTGCCAGATGCAGCTATGTTTGCTGAAGAGGGCTTCTATTGACATTGCTAATGTCATTTTGAGAAGTGATGTTCCTACACCAACAGGAGTTTTTCTCTCCGTGTAAGCTGCCTATACTAGGGAACTATTCAGCATAGCTATGCTGGCATAGGCTTCGTAGCGTAGACATATCCTAAGGCCTGGTCAACATCAACACATCAGGCATGTGAAGAAAAACACCCCTGTCTGACATAGCTATGTCGACCTAACCTCTGCTGTAGAAGCAGCTAAGTCAATGGGCAAATACTTCCATCAACCTAGCTACTGTCATTTGGGGAGGAGTGTTCCTTCAGTGACAGTAAAACCCCTTCTGTTAGTGTAGGGTGCATTTACGCTATGGGGTTATGCCAGCATAGCTATGGTGATGCTGATATAGTCACCATAATGTAGATATATTCTAACCCTAAGACAAAATAATTTTCAGGAATTCAAGATATTTCACTCGTGTCCACCTTTGATGCATTGTTTAACACCTTGGTACTGCGAACACTTATTCTTGTGCTTACGCATGTTTTGTGGGCTTGGAATGTAAGTTAAATAACGTTTACATTCTGAAAATGAAGCCACCTATAATTTTGCCTAACAGATAAAATATAGTCTGAACATGTTTGTTTTTTGTAAGCTACTGCTAGTCTGTAGTATTCTCTCAAATACACAGTTTTCAATTCTAAATATTTATATTCATGCTTTTTCCCCCCCTCTCCTTCATGTTGTATTTCATAAGTTGGAAGCAAAGTGTCCTTCTTTCAGCCAGATGATGAAGTAGTGGGTAAGTTAAAGTTTGTGCTTTATCAGTTAACTTTTGTCTCTTGAAATAATTCTCAAAGTGTTAAGGTTTATAATCAATGCTATCACTACAAATAGACATGTTGGTTGTGGGTTTTGTGTGTGTTTTTTTTTTTTCCTCCATATAAGTTGCAACATAATTGAAACATTTTTATTTTCACTATAATAAAACTTTCCTGAGCTGAGTCCTATTTGAAGACTTTCTGCTCTGGAAAGTGTCTGAATGAGACACCGAGGGACTGATCCTCAGCTGATATAAATTGTCATAGTGCCATTGAGTTCAGTGGAGCTATGAAAACTTACACCATCTGAGAATCTGCCCCACAGAGGTGCATTTTCAATCTATCAATTTGAATAAATACACTGACAATTTGTGCTGGTGGTACAGATTACATACTATGCTATACATGTGTGTTGTTTTTTTTTTAATCTATTTGCGTGGACATACAAGGTGGTATAATTCATTATTTTATATCCCTATTGCTGTTTTTAAAAAAGTTGCTAAAAAAAAAAATACAAAAACTTTTAGTGACCTGATCTTTGCTCTTTGTCCTAGTTCACTGAGGCTGTTCACTTTGACATTCTAAATCATTTAGGTCCTGATCGAGCAAAGCATTTGAACACACGTGTAACTTTAAGCACATGAGTAGTCTCATTGACTTCAATGGAATTACTGATTTGCTTAAAATTACATGCATGCTTGGGTGCTTTGCTCCCTCCAGGGCCTTTTAAAAATAACAGATGGATGTTTTAGTTCTGCAGCCTTCATTTTTTATTTCACACATTTTGTTTCAGTTTCATGTCTCATTTTTTAAAAATAATTTTAATGAAAATAGACTTTTTGTTTAAAAAAAAATTTTTTTAAAGTGGATGGGAGCCCTGCTCTGTGACTTGTTATGGGCTTCCCACTAGGGAAAGTTACCCAAGTGATAATCATTGTTTTCCCCCAAAAATAATATTAACAAATTTAAAAAGAAAAAACAATCTCCAGGTCAAAAGTCCTAAATCACTTGAAGTTTTTCCAGGATTTCCTGAATTTTTCTTTTTCATTATTAGTTTCAAATGTAGTGAAATAAAATTAATGTTCACATTTTCCGTATTTACTACTTTAATAATAAACAATTCTTATGCTTTCAGAAATGATGTAGTAATGTACAGTTTGTAAAAAAATTTTAGATCTGCCTAATCAACTAAAACATTATTTATAGCCCCGTGTCTTGCAGATATTTTGGCCCTGATCCTGTAAAATGTATGCACATAAGAACAGCCATACTGGGTCAGACCAAAGGTCCATCTAGCCTAGTATCCTGTCTTCTGACAGTGGCCAATGCCAGCTGCCCCAGAGGGAATGAACAGAACAGGTAATCATCAAGTGATACATCCTCTGTCGCTCATTCCCAGCTTCAGGCAAACAGAGGCTAGGGACGCCATCCATGCCCATCCTGGCTAATAGCCATTGATGGACCTATCCTCCATGAATTTATTTAGTTCTTTTTTGAATTGGGTTAATTCTGAGTGGCTGGGTAGTCCCATTAAGTATATCATCAAATTGGAGCCATACGTGTTCAGTACTTTTTAAAATTGTGTATTTTATTGACCTTGTGATCTAGTTCATGAAAAATAACTGGTCCCAATCATTGGAGGAAAACAAAGCTGAAAAGTACTGTAAAGAGAGATCTGTAAGGGTCAAATGAAGCTCTGAAAAGTTTTTGAAGTGATGTGGATAATAATCTGTATCTGGAAAAAGAGAAGCAGTTTGTATAATATTTTTCAAAATTGCTATTTGTTGATTACCACTTATCTCCACAGAACCAGAATTACACTCAAGGGAAAAATACACTTGAAAGTATCTTTAGTTTTCTTTTCAAATACTGAAGTCTTTTGACTTTCCGTTTCAGAACAACTCTTTACATTTATTCATCCCATACTGAAGATGCTACAACAATCTGAAGTCCACTTAAGAAACTTTTCCCTACACAAATAAAATGTTGACAAATACATTTCCAAATTGCTGCTGTTATGTTCCTATCCATACTTAATAGGTAGGGGATTTAAAGGATGGTGGATTTTGCATAACAGTTTGCTTGCCTATGGTGTTAGTTTATTAATAAAATTGAACAGATTTTTAATAACTATAGAATAGTTATCGTAGTGTCCTTACTAGAATTATCCAAAGGTGCTTAGATCTTCATGTGTAGTAGTGCCAGTGTGTACTTCTCCCTGAGGCTAACAAATTAAATAGATTGGGTCTGATACTGTAGCCCTTATTTATAAATCAGTCATTAATCATGCAATAAATACCACTGAGTTCATTGGTACTATTCCCATGAGTAAAGGTTGCAAGAATGAGTCCATGGTCTGTATATAACCATAAGCATACCAATTATTGAATTATTTTAATCTTAAAATGTAAGTTTATATTTGGAAGAGGACTTTCTCCTTTTTTTCTTTTTAATTTGATTGAATTTTTCATATGAAAATAAGAGACTGATGACAGTGACTAGATTAAGTAGGTAAAATCATATAAATCGGAATATATTACACAGAGAAAGAGAATACTCTGCTAAGATATCTTTCTTTTTAGAGCAGTAGTTAAATGTAAGACCAAGAATGGTAGATTGGCCTTTTATTAAATAAATGGGACTTGTGAAGGGGGGAATTTTGGCAGCTACTAAACCTGAGCAATATTTAATTAGAGAAGTGTCTTGATGATGAGTTTCAGTCATGTACAAGCACCATAGCTGAAGGCATATGTGAAAACAGCTTCCTGTTTAGTACAAGTTTCTGTTGGTGGGTAGGTATTAACATTTAGTTTTTAAATTGATGATGTTGCCCCATGTCCACGATGCTTTCAACATCTGACCCTATCTGGGCCCTCCTGCGGTGTGAGATCTCTCTTCTTCCTGTAATGTCTAATGCACTCAGGTAGAGTCGAAAGAGGAGTGCTCATCACAGATACCGCAGAAGCAGATAAACAGTGTGAGATGAGTTCATTCGTGAGCAGACAAGGAGCTAAAGTACCAACAGCAGAATACCACTTTATCATCAAGAAAAGAAAATGCTGGAGTACCACTTTGAACACGTGGCACCATTGAATCATTTGTCTTTACCTAAAGCATTGTAATAATCCAGACTGATGCTTTCAACTGCATTATATAGAAAAGAGGAACTGTGATGTAGATAAAGCTGCACTAATGATTCATCTGGGAACACTCAACTTATTTTATTTGTAATATACACTTGCATTGAATTGAAGTTTTGTTTTTGTTGAAAATTTTCAGGAATCTTGCCCCTGGATTCGGAAGAGTCGGGTCTCTGTGAAGTTGCTGTAATTCATGAGCATTATTTGGGTAAGTAGATCATGACACTTCTTAATATTTAAGATGATTATAGATGTAAAACCCAAAGTAGTATCTTAGACAGCCAGTGAGTTGGAACCATTGCTCTGTTTATGTATAATAGCAGCACTCAGATGTTCCATTATCTACTCCGCCTTTCATAGAAACCTTGACTACAGTGTACTCATAGACTCTTTGAACAGCAGCAGCAATGCCGTTATGTTCTGACTCAACTACACAAGCTGACTCATCTTATTTCACCTAACTTTCCTCATTGCTTCACTTTTCTTTTCCCACTGATTTACCCTACCTACCCCACTGATAAACATTTTGAAAAACAACTTCCACTCTTGCTTATTACCTTCTCTCCTAGCCTTGACCTCTGATCCTGAATCATCATTGCTTTAGGATCAAAGGAACACCTGGAATGTATGCTAACAGACTAGAGTGGGATTCCAAAGATCAGAAACCCAGGGAAAACATGGTATTGTAGATTACACCAACATTTCCTTCTTTGGGTTCTGTTTGCCTGGAGGCAGCGTTGTCTAGTGGATAGTGACTGGACTGGAAGTCGAAACACTTGGATTCCATTTCTGGCTCTGCCACAACCTGTTGGTTAGTGAAATGACTTGCTCAAGGTATCTATCTTGAAGAAATTGTATCCTAACAATTTTTCTATTCTTCTGACTCCATCCATGGAGAAACAAACATAAGCCACTCTGCGGGGTAGGGGTTCTTTAAAGGATAATGTAAACTTGTTTATACTGACACCAAACCCCCTACTCCACTTTAACTGTGTAAATTATTCTGAGGAAAATACTGTTTCCCTGATCCCTATGTACTGGATGTAACCAAGTAGAGTGTTGTTTAGGTTAGATCACTTTAAGGTTAAATCCCCTCCTGGTTATGATTCCTTATGTCTGTAAAACAACAGTCACAGGTTTATGAATATTTAAAATAAAGGTTTATTACTCTAACACTTAAAACCACAGTGTAATGGGCTGTGCTCACCACTCTGGTGCCTCCTGCTGGCTGTCATGGGTATTAGCTCTGTTTGCCAGTGCGCCCACCTGTGATGGTGCCTCACCACCATCACTCCTACTCTAGGACCCACATCTCTCCATGGACCACTACATCATCTTCAGCGACAGTCACACACTGTTCAGCGACTGCCCTTAATGGGTACTGCAGCGAGTTGTCTGGCCACTTCCTCGTGGCCCCAGCATCCTCTTTACCCTTGCTTCAAGGCCTCAGCCTGCAAACCTCAGCAGCCAGCCAGAAGCTGTCTCCCACTCCCCCGATCCCTGCTGGCAGCAATGCTTTGTCTAGGGTGCTGGCAGTTCTCTCAGACCTACAGAGACAGTCCTTCCATCCTCCCTGGGCCCCTAGCAGAGAACTGCCCTCCTCTGCTCTGCAGCTCCCTTTTTATATGGGCCTGCTTGGCCCTGATTGGCTGCTCCCTTCAGCCCTTCTCTGATTGGCTGCCTCCTGCACAGCCTCTCTAGGGCTCTATTAACCCCTTAGAGCCTAGTGTGCGGCAGGCGCCCCATCACACACAGGCTAAGCAAAATTAGGACTTATATAAAAGTGACAAGTATATGCTGGTGAACTATACATACTTACTACAGAAGGAGACCCTTTTAAGATTTCCTGTGTTTTCCTGTATAGTTTACTATGTGCAGTGTCATGAACTGACTCACACAGTGTCTCAGATAATCCTAGAGTTCTCCTCCAGTGCATCAACAGAGATATTTGGACAACCCAATAATCACTTTTTCCTCAAGTAGTATTGTGGGGAGAGGGGAAGCTGTGCCATCTGAGTCTCGAATCTTTTGTTCCTCATATTTAAAAAGCAGTCCAGGTTCTACCTACACGCTGTCTTTCCACTGCCTCAGGGAGATGAAACTCACTTGCTTGGCATCACATTAGCTATCCTCCAGTCATTTGGTACAGAAGCTGATTTAAATGATAGGTTACAAACTACAGTCAGTAGTCTGCAATTTCACATTTGAGTTCCTTCAGAACTCTTGGGTGAATACCATCTGGTCCTGGTCACTGACTACTGATTATCAATTTTTTCCAAAACCTCCTCTAATGACACCTCAATCTGGGACAGTTCCTCAGATTTGTCACCTAAAAAGAATGGCTCAGGTTTGAAAATCTCCCACACATCCTTAGCCGTGAAGACTGATTAAAAGAATTAATTTAGTTTCTCTACAATGGCCTTATCGTCCTTGAGTGCTCCTTTAGGATCTCGATCATCCAGTGGCCCCACTGGTTGCTTAGCAGCCTTCCTGCTTCTGATGTACTTTTTTTTTTTTAATTGCTATTACTTTTTGAGTCTTTGGTTAGCTGTTCTTCAAATTCTTTTTTAGGCTTCCTAATTATATTTTTACACTTCATTTGCCAGAGTTTATGCTCCTTTCTATTTTCCTCACTAGGATTTAACGTCCACTTTTTAAAGGATGCCTTTTTGTCTCTCACTGCTTCTCTCCTCCATTACATAAAGGTAATAGTGCAATGCTGTTGCACATATTGTTGTTACGTTGGCCAGTTGGATTCTTCCACAGAGTGGAGACAGCCATTTGCTGCTTTGCAGCAACCCTTCCCTGAGTTCAAATTAAAATACAAAATTAAAAAAATAGGAAAAATCGTAAGAGGTTCTCTGTACTACCTTTCACACTGAGGAGCCAGAAACAGAAAAATGTAACCAGTACATTCCCACTCGTGTTTGTGGTTCTATTTCAGCACAGGCTGGAATTTATTTTTTTCTGAACTCATTTTATAATATATGGGTATCAAATGCATTTGCAGCCTTGTATTTTACAGTGTAATGTTATAACCTGCAACAAGACAATGAAGAGATAGAGGACAGGATAACAACGCTTGGGGATTCTACTTTCTACCACTATTCTGTACCAAAATGTCCTCACAAGCGTAATGGACTTTTGCGTTCCTGCCAGGTGCTGGGGAACCTGGTAGAGTAACAGAATAGAATCACTTTATAAATTAGGAATTCCAGGTCTAGTGATATTTCTTTCTAACGTAGGTAATTTTAAAAGTTCAGTTGAGAATTTGACATTGAGATAGGAAGGTATCCCAACCCAGTTGGAATAAAGTCTCAAATAGAGAACAAATTGATAAATTAAACAGTAATAAGTCACCAGAACCAGATGGTATTCACCCAAGAGTTTTGAAGGAACTTAAATGTGAAATTGCAGAACTACTAACTGTAGTTTGTAACCTATCATTTAAATCCGTTTCTGTACCAAATGACTGGAGGATAGCTAATGTGACACCAATTTTTAAAAAGCGTTCCATAGGTGATCCCAGCAATTACAGGCTGGTAAGCTGTCATGGGATAAGAGGAAAGGTCCTCTCATGGATTGGTAACTGGTTAAAAGATAGGAAACAAAAGGTAGGAATAAATGGTCAGTTTTCAGAATTGAGTGGTGTCCCCCCGCAGTCTGTACTGGTACCAATCCTATTCAACATATTAATTAATGATCTGGAAAAAGGGGTAGACAGTGAGGTGGCAAAATTTGCAGATACAAAACTACTCAAGATAGTTAAGTCCCAAGCAGACTGCAAAGTGCTACAAAAGGATGTCACAAAACTGGGTGACTGGGCAACAAAATGGCAGATGAAATTCAATGTTGATAAATCCAAAGTAATGCACATTGGAAAACCTAATCCCATTTACACATATAAAATGATGGGGTCTAAATTCGCTGTTACCATTCAAGAAAGAGATCTTGGAGTTATTGTGGATAGTTCTCTGAAATCATCCACTCAGTGTGCAACAGCAGTCAAAAAAGTGAACAGAATGTTGGGAATAATTTTAAAAAGGGATAGATGATGACAGAAAATATCATATTGCCTTTATATAAATCCATGATACACCCACATCTTGAGTAGTGTGTGCAGATATGGTCTCCCCATCTCAAAAAAGATATATTGAAATTGGAAAAAGGTTCAGAGAAGGACAACAAAAATCATTAGGGGTATGGAATGGCTTCCGTATGAGGAGAGATTAGTAAGATTGGGACTTTTCAGTTTGGAAAAGATACCACTAATGGGGGATATGATAGAGGTCTATAAAATCGTGACTGGTGTGGAGAAAGTAAATAAGGAAGTGTTATTTACTCCTTCTCATAACACAGGAACTAGAGGTCACTGTATGAAATTAAGAGACAGCAGGTTTAAAACAAACAAAAGGAAGTATTTTTTCACACAATGCACAGTCAACGTGTGGAACTCTTTGCCAAAGGATGTTGTGAAGGCCAGGACCATAACAGGGTTAAAAAAAAGAACTAGATAAATTCATGGAGGATAGGTCCATCAGTGGCTTTTTAGTCAGGATGGGTAGGGATGGTGTCCCTAGCCTCTGTTTGTCAGAAGCTGGGGAATGGGCAACAGGGGATGGATCATTTGATGATTACCTGTTCTGTTCATTCCCTCTGGGGCACCTGGCATTGGCCACTGTCAGAAGACAGGATACTGGGCTAGATGGACCTTTGGTCTAACCCAGTATGGCCGTTTTTATGTAGGTAGCTTGGTTTAGAGGGAATGACTGGTGTTTGTCGTTTCTTCTGTTTTTTATAGAAAATGACTAAGGATCTAGAGATAAAAACTTGTTAACATAGTTTTTTACTGAAATGTTAAGTCTTTACAAAACCTATTGCTTTCTTTCCCTCTCTGTTTGTTCTTTTTTACACAGTTCATAAACCAGAAAAAGTCCCTTGGGTTGAAGCGGCAGGGACCATTCGTGATGGCCTACGAGCATACACAGCTCTACATTATCTTTCCCATGTTTCTCCTGGAAAAACTGTACTAGTAATGGATGGAGCAAGTGTAGGTAACAATAACATCCTAAAGGCGTATCTTTAAAATAATTTAGGAACAGATTATTTCCTATTCCTATATAGTAATTTATAGAGTTGTCAAGCAATTAAAAAAAATTGTGATTAATCACATAATTGTGCTGTTAAACAATAATCGAATACGATTTATTTAAATTTTCAAACATATTGATTTAAATTACCACACAGAATACAAAGTGTACAGTGCTCACTTTATTTGTATTTTTATTATAAATATTTGCACTGTAAAAAACATAAGAAATAGTTTTTCAATTCACCTAATACAAGTACTGTAGTGCAATCTCTTTTTTTCATGAAGGTTGAACTTACAAATGTAGAACCATGTACAAAGAAAAAAACTACATTCAAAAATAAAACAATGTAAAACTTTGGAGCCTACAAGTCCACTCAGTCCTCCTACATGTTCAGCCAATCACTCAAACAAGTTTGTTTACATTTTCAGGAGATAGTGCTGCCTGCTTCTTGTTTACAGTGTCACCTGAAAGTGAGAACAGGCATTCACATGGCATTGTTGTAGCTGGTGTCATAAGATATTTATGTGCCATGTAGTAAAGATTCATGTCCCTTCATGCATCAACCATCGTTACAGAGAACATACACCCATGCTGATGACTGGTTCTGCTCGATAACGATCCAAAGCAGTGTGGACTGACACATGTTCATTATCATTATCTGATTCAGATGCCACCAGCAGAAGGTTGATTTTTCTTTTTTGGTGGTTCGGGTTCTGTAGTTTCCACATCAGTGTTGCTCTTTTTTAAGACTTCTGAAAACATGCTCCACTCCTCATCCCTCTAATTTTGGAAGGCACTTCAGATTCTTAAACCTTGGGGTCAAGTGCTGTAGCTATCTTTAGAAATCTCACATTGGTACCATCTTTGCGTTTTGTCAAATCTGCAGTGAAAGTGTTCCTAAAATGAACATGTGCTGGGTCATCATCCAAGACTACTAGAACGTGAAATGTATGGCAGAATGCAGGTAAAACAGAGCAAGAGACATGCAATTCTCCCCCAAGGAGTTCTGTCACTAATTTAACAGATTATTTTTGTAACGAGCGTCATCAGCATGGAAGCACATCCTCTGGAATGGTGGCCAAAGCATGAAGGGGCATACAAATATTTAGCCTATCTGGCACATAAATACCTTGCAGTGCTGGCTACAAAAGTGCCATGTGTACACCCATTCTCGCTTTCAGGTGACATTGTAAATAGGAAGTGGGCAGCATTATCTCCTGTAAATGTAAACAAACTTGTTTCTCTTAGCAATTGGCTGACGAGGTAGGACTGAGTGGACTTGTAGGCGCTAAAGTTTTACATTGTTTTGTTTTTAATGGCAGTTATGTAACAAATTGTATTAACAACATATTTTGTTGTATTTTCATGATAAAGAGATTGCACTACAGTATTGTAGGAGCTGAACTGAAAAATACTATTTCTTTTATCATTTTTATAGTGCAAATATTTGTAATAAAAAATATAAAGTGAGCACTGTACACTTTTTGTATTCTGTGTTGTAACTGAAATCAATATATTTTAAAATGTAGGAAAAACATCCAAAATATTTAATAAATTTCAGTTGTTGTATTCTATTGTTTAATAGTGAGCTTAAAACTGTGATTAATCGTGATTAACTTTTTGAGTTAATTGCGTGAGTTAACTGCGATTAATCAACAGTCCTAGTAATTTACTTTTATCAAGGAATTTACCCAGGAACATAGCATTTGCAATGACAGATTGGACTAATCAAGTCTGGTATCCTCTTCCTCTATCTTTCAGTAGATGATTCACAAGGATAAGAAGGGGCGCCCCTAAATACATTGGGCCAGTTGTACAATCCTATCCATGTTGTGTGGGGAGTAAAGAGGGAATTCCTCCTTGCTTTGCTCTACTTTGACACACTCTTTATATTGATCCCTCAACTGTAGATGGAAGAAAACTGTAGTTTGACCTCTTTCCCCACCACCACTTTTCAATTTCTCTTACATTGTTCAGTTTTGATTACCTGCCCTCTTAACTGCTGGTGCAGCTGTTAGGCTCACTTGAGCAAAGAACCATCAATGAAATATAGCTTTGCAACATGTACAAGATAACAAGTGCTTGGAGCTCCTCTCTAGGGAGCATGTCCTCCTTCAAGTAGCAACCAAATGCAAAGACTTCCTGTCTTCTACAGACATACTCTGAAATTGCAGTTGCATTTACAATACTTTATACACTAGAGCTGGAATTCAAGCTACAGATGCTCTGGAAGGAGATTAACAATCTCCTAGAGCCTGATCCAAAGCCCACTAAAGTCTGTTAAAAGACTTCCATTGACTTCAATGAGCGCAAGAGCAGGCCCCTAGGGATCTGAAATACTTTTCCAGACATATTTCATTAAGACAAAATATTAAGCCTGTTTCAAGGTGTCCTTCTTTGATAGCTCTAGAGCTACCTTTGTAATAAAACTCTTGTTTTCAAACTACATTTCATTACTGTGGTTGTAAATAAACTGGTATATAATTTTTCCCTGCAGCCATTTGGTACAATAGCTGTTCAGTTAGCACAGCACAGAGGAGCCAAAGTAATTTCTACAGCGTATAGTCTTGAAGACGAGCAGTACTTGGAGAGGCTTAGATCTCCTGTGGGTAAGTTTTATAGTCTTTCTCACTACACTTTTGTGGGAACAACAATTTGAAATATATTTTTTCAGTTTGAAGTTTATTTATTTTAACAACTGAAATCTAAAATCCAAACTTAAAAATAAATAGTCTCATATATAGTGTAAAAGTTTAGTCTAATTTAACATATATTTTTAGATGTATTTAATAGGACTTTTTGATCTTCACATCTGTTGTGGTGCTGGCTATTTCCCAGTACTTCTTATCTAGCAAAAACACTTCTATATAAGTTTAATGCCTGGTTTTAGTCAGACTGCTTGGGCAGTCTCTTCGTATAGTAAATAACATTGCTCGAGAGTAGAGAGAAATTGTTACCTGACCATCAGTCGCACAGAATTAAATCTCTGTACCTGAAGTCTTTCCAACATAATCATGAGCCCGAGGTATAGTATTTAGCTACCTAAATCAGAATTGAAACAAAATTAAATTGAATTCCGAATTGAAACAAACTATGGGGATTAGTTTTAAGTTCTTATAGAAACAAGAGGGAGCTCAGTTTCATGATACTGGTATAATTTCTTTGTCAGAAAATCAATGAAGTTCTGTAGTTAGGAATCTAATCCTCCAGAAGTTTGAGCCAGAGTCTTTCCATTGACTTCAGTGGGTTTCAGATTAGGCTCCAAGTGCATGTTCATCTGACTCCTTCAGTTCCCAGTTTGTTGTGACATACACTAGGATTTTTTGGAGCAAGGTATTGGGACGCTATTCTTGGGAGTCAAAAGATTTGTTTTTGATTAGGGATACGGGGGAAAATAGATCTAATGTGTATTTTAGATTTTTTTTTTAAAAAAGACAATGTAAGCATAAAATCTTGCTTTTTCCAAAATGTGTAAATTGTGTAAATTTAGTAAAAGTTTCTCTTGATAGGTAGGTATTAATATTTGGTCTATATACAGGAAGCTGTTTTCACATGCTTTCAATAATTTGTTGACTAAAGACAATAGCAAAACAGAGGAAGTATGTTAAACTGGTGGGTTCTAATGTTAATTTCAGAATCGGGACAGAATATGAACATAAGTATGAGCATAATGTATTTCTAGCAGAGTACTGATGAAACATAAGAAAGAAATGTGTACTTACAGTAATCAGCTGCAAAATTTATTTTTATGCGTTCCCTGTGATGTCATGTGTGATGTCATGGTTCTCTCTGAGCCTTCTCAGTATAGTAAATAGCAGGTGTTTGATACTGGACAACTTTCATACTCCGTAATAGCAGGTATTGGATAAATGGTGGCACCAAGTCATGAAAAGTGTTGCTATTACCCACTACTCATCATTAAGTTCAGTGGAAGCAGGAGGGAAGGACTAAAGACCTGTCAAAGGTACACTGAAACTGTTAGTCAGAACCATATATTGCTACTAGAGAGCTAATGTGATTGTGCTGGTCAGAAAGACTTGGTGAACCTTGTAATAAATATTGGGTTTTTTAAAATTTCTAAACTGTGGAGGATCTTTGATTTTGTAAAATGATTATTACACAGATAAGCCTTGTCTGCACTGGCTGAAAAATGGTTATTGCACCTTGCCGGCAAGAAGTGGGTTTAAACAGGGTTGTGACTAACACATTTGAATTATAGGCTGGAGCACATTGACCTAAGGCAAAATTGATAAATATTCATTGAATATAGCACAAAATGTTCTGTATGTGAATGAAGTGGTTCCAAATAACTAGACTGTCACCTCACTTTTTAACACAATTGGTTACCAATCACCCACTTTTTAAAATAGATGTTAAATAATTTTGAAATATATCTGTTACAGAATTTTTACGTGTTTCTTTTATATCATGTTGAATTATGCTCTGTCATGGCATCACTGTGATTAATTAATGAAATAAATAGTAGGGTACCCAAGATGCATCCCCGAAACAACTGATACTCTAGCATAATAATTCTCAACCGGGGTACGCAGGTCTTCCAGCGGGTACATCAACTCATCTAAATAGTTGCTTAGTTTTACAACAGGCTACATAAAAAGCACTAGCAAAATCAGTATAAACTAAAATTTCATACAGACAATGCCTTGTTTATACTGCTCTCTATACTATACACTGAAATATAAGTACAATATTTATATTCATATTGATTTATTTTATACTTGTATGGTAAAAATGAGAAAGTAAGCAATTTTTCAGTAACAGTCAGGCTTGAAGGGAGGTTACTCTGCCTCACTACAATTCCTAACTAAGTGTGATTGTTTTTTTTCATTTACTGACTCTTCTAAATGCCTGCTTCACACCTTCTTCTTCTCTCCTTCCTTAATATCAAAAAGGCATGAGGCAACCTTTAATTGGTAAGTTCACTTTGCAAATTTTAGTTTAGCCTATTATGGTTTGGATATATACCTCCAATTTTATTTGTAATTATTTCAGTTATGTTAATTTAAAGTGCAAAAACTTTACTTATGCAGATAGAAATGTTTGTTTTATTCTACAAGCTGGGAAAGTTTACATAGGCTACTTCTATACCCTAATTGTTCTTAATTTCCAGCAACTGAAATCAGAGATTTCAGTCTTACTTTTTTAACTGTATGGAAACCGCTACTGCAGGGGTGGGCAAACTATGGCCCACGGGCCGAGCCATTTTAAGCCGGCCTGTGAGCTCCCACTGGGGAGCAGGGTCTGGGGCTTGCCCTGCTCCAGCTGCGGCACTGAGTCAGGGGCCGCGCCACGCAGCTCCCAGAAGCTGCAGCATGGCCCCGCTCCAGCGCTCTAGCTGGGGCACAGGGTTGGGGGCTGCTCCACGTGGTTCCCAGAAGCCGCGGCATGGCCCTGCTCCGGCTCCTACATGCTCCAGTGGCCCCTTCCAGCGCCCCAATGGGAGCTTCAGGGGCAGTGCATGCAGATGGAGCAGCGTGCAGAGCTGCCTGGCTGCGCCTCTACGTAGGAGCCGAAGAAGGGACATGCTAGTGCTTCCGGGAGCCACTTGAGGTAAGCACCGCTCAGAGCCTGCTCCCCTGAGCCTCTCCCCTGCCCCAGCTCTGATCTCCCTCCAAACTCCTCGGTCCAGACCCAGAGCACCCTCCTACACCCCAAACTCCTCATCCCCCAGCCCCACCCTAGAGCCCACACCAACCAGAGCCCTCGCCCCCTCCCACACCCCAACCCCAATTTTGTGAGCGTTCATGGCCCGCCATACAATTTCTATTCCCAGATGTGGCCCTCAGGCCAAAAAGTTTGCCCACCCCTGAGCTACTGGATAGTTGGTGCAACATAAACCTTATGAACACCATTTTCTTCAATAAAGCTTTGAAAAGAAAGCCAGAAAGCATTCTTTAATGTGATATTGTATAATAGCACCGTACAGGTTAAAAGCTATATACAAAAATGTAACATGTTAACCTTCACAGCATTTCTGTTAGGTAATTAAGTGTTATCATTATTGCAAGGTTATTTTAGATGAGGATAATGATGCAATGCTATGAAGTGACTTGCTCAAAACCACAAAGCAAGTCAATGACACAACCATATTAAAAATGAGGACTTTCCAATCATTCCTCTAGTCCAGTTGTCCCCAATATTTTTTGTCACATCCCCCCCCCACCCCTTACCTGTAATGGAACCTGTCCGCATCCCTCTCTCCTCCTCCCCCACCAGGAGCCAGGCCACAGTCAGGGGCCGGGAGCCGGGCTTGTGGGGCCGCAGGTGGCGTTGGGGGCAGGGCCAGAGCCAAGCAGGGGGCAGAGTGGGGCTGAGACACTCCCTACCCATCCCCCATGTAGGCTGGCCCAGGCCCAGCCACACCTTCCTGAACATTCTTCCGCACCCCACATTATGGGGACCACTGTTCTAGTCCATATTGCGTCTATAGTATAGCTCAGTGATTCTCAAACTGTGTGTTGTGACCCCAAAGTGGGTTGTGACCCTGTTCTAATGGGGTTGCCTGGGCTTGCTTAAACTTGCTGGGGGCTTCAGTGCTGGGCAGCAGGACTCAGATTACAAGCCCCCTGCCTGAGACTGAAGCCCTTGGGCTTCTGTTTTCGCTCCCCCACCCACTCAGGCTTCAGTCCCCTCTCTTGGGGTCGTGTAGTAATTTTTGTTGTCAGAAGGGGGTCTCTGTGCAGTGAAGTTTGAGAACCCCTGGTATAGCTAACTACCTCAGAATCCTAATATAATCTAATTTTGAGCACGGATAGATTTTTTTTTTTTTTTTTTTTTTATGCTGTCCTGTCACTAACACCACTATATATTTCATTTTGAGCTTAAATGCTGTTAAATATACTTTAGTGGTTTGGTTTCAGTAAATTCAGTCACTGGTCTTAAATAATTTGGAGACTAGAAACTGCTGGATTTCTTTGCTTTGCTGCAATTTTGTTCATAGCTCATTTTAAAGAATAGAAACTCCATTTGCATGTGTTCTGCTTTGGGTTTAAGTTCTAGATTCTTACTGTAACTGACCAAACTTCCTGTCCTGTCTAGCTCGAGTCATTGATGTCTCAAATGGTAAGACTGATGTGGCAGAAAGCTGTTTGGAGGAAACAGGCGGGCTAGGAGTGGATATTGTCCTAGATGCTGGAGGTTTGTAACTGCTACAGAATTGCTCTGCTGAGTGGTATTAAATATTTTTATTTTTGACAAATTGCAAAACACTTCAACTAGAAACACGCCTACATAATAGACGATTGTGTGTCTGTTCTCCCACAATGTGCAAATGTACTTGTGCCTCTGCTGGGTAGAATGCCAGACCTCCTTAAGCGTATGCGGTCATGTCACCCTTTAATGGAAGTATCTGATACTACTGCACAGTCATACAGATTAGTAATAGTCGTTAAGTGAACATTTTACTAATTGCTACTTTTAAACAAAACTCCTTAGACAGTTATGTTGCGAATTATTTCCCATGGACAGTATATGATGCTGAATGCCTAAAACTGGGACTTTTTTGATCATTAAAATAAATGAAATTCATCTTCTAAATCCTGTCCGATATATTTTTTTTTTTTAGTTTGAAATAACTGAAAAGGAATCAGCATGGAGGAAATTTGTACTACCACTGTTTTTGCTGTTTAGTGGATAAAGTAAGGACATAAATCTCCAGTGCTGTCAGTCAGCACCTTGCATGAGCAATGAAAGCCCAGAGTGAACAGGAATAAACCTCCTATGCTGAGAATACTACTTGCTTTACAGTTGACAAACTTTCTTACTATTTAATGGTATTTTAAAACATTTGTGGGACTTTCTAGAAAAGATTTCCACTGAGCTCTTATTTATTAAAAGGAATATATATTACTGGTATTGCTTCATAGAGGTTCTGCTCTTGCATATATTTCACTAAAAACATTTTCAGCCGCATTTAAATCACTGCCATGCATCTGTTTTTTTGTCTGTATTCTACAACACTGATTTGCAAACTGTGTATCTCAAACAGTTTTTCACCCCATTAAAAATACATTTAGAGTCAATTTATGACTGAACTGAAAAAACAAGAATAAGGAAAATGTAAAATCTACAAACCAGGTGCTTTTCAGTGAGAAATCTTCATGAGATTCTGTTTCTTATACATGCAAAACATATTTTTCTGATAAAGCAGAAACTGAACATAAATTTTATTTTGTTAGGCGTTGTACATAACTTGTATTCCTTTTTTTAAGTGAGATTATACAGTAAAGAAGATGAGTCAACATTAAAACAGCAACTGCTGCCACACAAACATGATATCATTACACTTCTTAGTGCTGGAGGACACTGGGTAACCACAGAGAAAAACCTCCAGGTAAGGACAAAATACTGCAAGTTACTCTTAACCACAAAGTATTTTAGAACTCTGTCTCTCAGATGAATGGTCTCCCACTGCTAAAATAATATCAATCAGTTTGTGCACACACAAACCTTGATGTTTATTTCCAAAGCAGCAGAAAGTATTTATCCTGCAACAACATTAATAAATGTCTTTATTTCTATGAGCAGTGGTGATGGTGTAGAAAAGAAATTACTATAATAGCATGGATACACCATTATTGAAGGGTTCATGCTGTTTGGCTCAAAGTATTGAACTGATTTGCCAGTCATATAAGTACCATTTTTAAAAAAAAATTACACTGTTGTGACTATTATGAATCAGTTAATTTCTGATAGATTTGGAAGGGTTTTTTCATCTTTTAGCAGTAAATATAAATCAACAATCCACTAATCTAATTGGTTCATACCATTTTCATTTGAGAAAATGTATTGATGTTTCTATTAATTTGTTTAAGTTGGACCCTCCAGATAGCCACTGCTTGTTCCTTAAGGGAGCCACAGTCTCTTTTCTGAATGATGAAGTATGGAATTTGTCAAATGTGCAACAAGGGAAGTATCTTTATATCCTTTAATGGTGATTTTAGACACTAACCAGTAATCTGCCTGAGGGAAAAATTATGAGAAAACTACTAGTATATTCTCTGATCTAACAAGGCACCTAAGCATATGCTAAATTTTAACCATGTGGTTAAATGTTTTACTACTTCAGAAACATCCTAACCATTGTTTGGCATATCACTTTCATATATATATCATTATTGCTTTGACCACACTTTTTATGTAGATTCCCTCTAAGTGTATATAGTATCTCCTCGCTTAATGTTATACACCTCTACCCCGATATAACGTGACCCGATATAACACGGGTTCGCATACAACGCGGTAAAGCTCTGACATGCTGCTCTGAGCAGCGTGTTAAGGGTGCCGGGCCGGAGCCGAGGGGTTGGATAAGGGGCAGAGGGTCTTGGGGCGGTCAGGGCCTCCCCCCACCCCCTCCAGGGTCTGGGAGGCAGGAGCTGTGGCAGGGCACTTTTAGGGGCCCTGCAGTCTCAGAGTGGCCCAGGGGATTAGTGGGGGGCCGGGAGCAGCCCACTCTGCTTCCCTCGCCCCAGCCCCAGCCGTATCACTTGGGGGAAGGGATCCCCCCCAACACTCACCGGCAGAAGCAGAGCAGCCCGGCCCCAGGCCGCTCCACTCCACAGCTTCTAGATGCGACGCTCCGCTTCCCACCACAGTTGAGTGCAGGACCTTTTCCCCAACCACCACCCACAGCGACACGGCTGGGGCCGGGGCAAGGAAAGCGGAGTGGGCTGGGGCCGCTTCACACCGCTTCCCGCCACCAGTGAGTGCGGAGGGCGTCCTTTCCCCAACCTCCCCGCGCTCACCGGCGGCAGGAAGCGGAGCACCGCGGCTGGGAGCTGGCCGAGTGGAACTGGTTGGGGCCGCGTTGCTCTGCTTCCCGCCACTGCTGGTGAGTGCTGGGCAGGGGGTGTGGATAGGAGTCAGAGCAGTCAGGGGACAGGTAGCAGGGGGGTTGGGTAGGGGGTGGGTCCTGGGGGTGATTAGGGACAGGGGTCTCTGGAGGGAGCGGTCGGAACAAGGAACGGGGGAGCCAAAGCAAGTTCGATATAACGCAGTCTCACCTATAACGCGATGAGATTTTTTTTTTCGTCTCCCGTGGACCGCGTTATATGAGGGTAGAGGTGTAGTTATGTCCTTGAAAAATGCGACTTTCAGAGAAACTGTTAAGCGAATCCAGTTTTTCATAAGAATTAATGTAAATGTGGGGGCTAGGTTCCAGGGAAAATTTTTTCACCAGACAAGACATACGTACATATAGCTCACACGCACACGTTTTAAACAAGTTCTAATCAGAGGATTGTCTGGGGACCTGCTAATGAGCTTCTCCTAAAGCAACCGTGTTGATACAGTTGGGATAGTTCCCAGGGAATGCCTTGCTGCTAAATGATAAACTGGCACTCGGCTGAGCCCTCAAGGGTTAACACGTTATTGTTAATATAGCCTCATACTCTACAAGTCGGCACCGAGGGAGGAGACACAATAGACACACAGCAGTGGCTGCAAACACTTCCCTGTGGAAACTGAATGTGATGATGAACCCACGCTATCCCACTAGAGCACACCACTCCCTTCTCCAGACGGCGCATGTACAGCTGCAGAGGCACTGACTTTCCAAAGTGCCAGGGGGTGCTCAACCCCTGGTTCTGCCCCACGCCCGCCCCCACTTCACCCCTCCCCCTGAGCATGCTGTGTCCTTGCTCCTCCCCTCTCCTTCCTCCCCATCAGAGCTTCCTGAACGCCGTGAAACAGCTGATTGCTGTAGGTGGGAGGCGCGGGGAAGGAGGGGAGATTTGTTGATTTGTGGGGCCTGCTGGCAGGTGGGAAGTGCTAGGGGTGGTGATGGAGGAGAACTGTTTGGGGGGGGGGGGGGGAGGCTGCCAGTCCACCCTGGTTCCAAGCCCCCACCCACCAGCAGGCAGCGGCCAAACAATGTTATGAGCAAACATTGCACAACTTTAAACAAGTATGTTCTCTAATAGATCAGTGATGTAACAACAAAACAACACGAACTGAGACGACATTAAGTGAGGAGTTACTGTACTTTGGGAAAAACAGAACAGAAAACTAAAACAAATATTTTGAAGAAAGTAAAATATTAGGGCCCAGATCCTCAACCAGTGTAAATCAGCATAACCCCATAGAAGGCAATGTAGTTGTGTTGAATTACACCAGCTGAGAATCTGGCACCTTAAATCAAATCTTGTCTATGCTTTTAGATAGTAGGGTTTACCGTATATACTTGTTCATAAGCCGAATTTTTTGAGTAAAAAAGGGAAGCATCAGAGAAGGGGGTAGGCTTATGAATGGATATAGAGAGGGAGAGGTGAGACACAGCCCCTCACCCCAACAGAGGGAGCAAGGAGAGTCGGCAGAACCAGAAGGGAAGAGGCGGGGCCAGAGTCATTCTGCTTCTGGCCATGCTGCTCTCCCCCCAGCCTCTGAAGCAGCTGCAGCTCTAGGGCTGGCAGGCTGTGGCCGCGCCGCCCGGCCCATTGGAGCACGCTGCAGCCGTGCCACCTGGCCAGCCCGCTGGAACATGCTGCGGCCATGCTGCCCGGTCTGGCCCACCGGAGCAGGCTGTGGCTGCGCTGCCCAACCCGCCAGAGCAGCTCTGGCCAGGCCAGAGACATCCTTCCCTGGCCCTCCCCAGATAAGGTGGGAAGGGATGGGGTGGGGAGGGGGGTCCTGGGCTAGGGGTGGAGTCATGTGGGTTACTCCCCTGACCCCCAGCTTCTCACCCCACCCCCGCGAAAAAATCCCCACCAGTTGCTGTCCCGGCCTGTTAGGGTAAGCAGCTGACACTTCGTTTACTTAGGTTTACCTCCGTGCCTGTGGACGCTCAAGGTAAACAAACCAGGGTAAGTTGCTGGTGGGCTGAGATGATGACCTGGGAGCCAAAGTTTGCCGACCCCTGAATTATAGGGTCGGCTTATGAATGGGTCATAAAACTTTTCTATTTTTACTTATCCATCTTGGGGGAGGGGGAGCTTAAAAACAAACCAGCTAATGATAGAGTATATATGGTACTTGTTCTCCATTCTTCTAGGCATTACTTTTTTCATCTACAAATCTTAACTTTTTTGCATTATAATGACTAAACTGAAATATTTAACTCATTATTATAATTTTGTCTTCATAAGAACTGTACTTTAAGAAATTGTACCCTATTTGCAAATTCTATGTACCTACATTCTGTTGAGCTGTGTGTGTGTGTGTGTGCGCGCGCGCACACTGCTGGAGAGATGAGTGGCTCTTTATATAAAAAACAATATCTATACCTTTTGTTGCAAATTTAACGATGCTTTTAAGGTCCCTCCTTGCTTCTGCACAGCGCTGCAGATCATGAGATCTGCTGAATCATTTTTTGCAGTTCAGCAGAACAGGAATGTAAGGATTAAGTTCCTGCATTCTAAAAGGGAGTTAACTACATTGAGACTCTTGGGGCAAAGGAAGTTCCCCTCCCCCCAACTAAATTGCACAATAGTTTAACCAAAGTTAAGCACACCAAAAGGCTTATCTACATGAACATTGATGTGCGGGGTGGGGAAGCAAGTAATCATGGATATCCTTTTAAAAAGTTATTTGTTGACATTCCACTTCAGTGTAGCTCTATTAATTTTCCTGATTTAAAAATGACTAATAATTCTGAGAAATACAATTTGTGTTCTTAGCTCTTAAACTAACTAAACAAACAGGATTTATTTTGTCAGCTCTTATGTTTTCCTATAATCAAGGAGCATACTTTATTTACCACAGGTTGTTCAAACAGAATAACAGCATTACCTTGAATTGTTATATAGAAACATTGAACATATGTATGTGATCTGGGCACTGTGAACATACTGCAGGAAAAAAAAATCATAAGAGATCACATGGAGATCAGGTTGAAATGGCTTACATTTTGAATACTAAATTGATTACTCTTAAAATTGAATGAATCCAAGTTACATTTTCTGGTGACTGACAAAAATACTGAAGACTACCACTATGACTCTGCTAGCACTTTGGTCAGTAAAACTTTTGTCACTCAGGAGTATGGAAAAAAACACCCCCCGACTGACATAAGTTTTACTTACAAATGCACCAGTCCAGACAGCGCTGTGTCAGCAGGAGACGCTCTCCCACTGACATAGCTACCACCGCTCACTGGGGATGGTTTAATTATTGCCAGCGAGAGAGCTCTCTCCCATCGGCATAGAGCGGCTACATGGGAGACCTTACAGCGGCCCAACTGCAGCTGTGCCACTGTAAAGTCTGTAAAGTAGACAGTCTTAGTAAAACCCTCTTTTTCCCATTGATATGAGTATTGCTGATTAGTTCAAATAAAATAGATTTCTTGAAAATGTGCACAGCATTTATACACTGTGCATGTCCTTGAGAGTTTAGTAAATCCATATGTTCTGCTTCACATGTTCTTCTGCTCCCAGACTTGTCTTGATTTTTACCTCAGACAAATAGCTATCCATCATTCATACAGACTACTCATACCAAAACCTGTCATACCTATTCTCCAAAGAGTGCCATGCTCTGTTTAATGATGGACATTGTAACTAGTGCTGTAGCATCATACAGATAATGTAAAACTTAACAGTTTTATTTTTAAAATTTATGATACAGCACTAGAACTCCTAGGTACTGTGGCAGATCAACTGCTGTTGTATTTGTTAGAGGATACATTCGTCTACCTTCCTTCTTTATTTTGTTTTAAGAAGCATAATTTGTAACACATAATCAAACGTGGACCTCAGATTAACTTTATTTTCAGTCTTTAAATCATCTCATCTAAGCCCTGACCCTGGGAGGTCTGCACAGATGCCTGGATCTGCCCCAGGCAAATCTAATTGCAAAACTGTGGACTTAAAGATCAGCCTCTTGTGTATATATTGTTACCTTAACAGCCCTCTCAGATACGTATCTTAGAAGATGTAATGGAAAAGTTATCAAATAGTATTTTCAGGTAAGACAGAAGTACCATAGTGAAAACAAACTCTGATTGATTAATACTGAGTTTTTAACCTGAGAAATAACTATTCTTCAGAAAACTCTTGCCACCTGTACTGTCAACTCAAAGTACTATGTTATGAGAGATTTTACTGAATAATTTATATGAAACTGTTTATGGTCTATACGTGTGGCTAGCCTGCTGCATTACCACATGGAAAACTTGGGTCCAATTCCTGTTTTTTCTCTCCCTGGATCAGCACTGTCTGGAAATCCAACAGAGGCAGCACATTCTTTCCTTGTGGGGAGAGAGTACCTTGTGGTGCTCAACAGTACCTGACTGAAGAGTGTTGCTGGCTCTAAATGGAGATCTTTCTAGGCTTCCTCTGTCAGAAGAATGATGGAGTGAATAGAATTTGAGACTGCCATAAGTGGGGGGGGGAAAGGGAGATCCTCACGGCTTACACAGAGAGTGGGAAGAGTAGCCCGCCCCCCTGCCAAAAAGAAATTCAGGCTATCTTGAATTAAACTTGTGTTTCCTGTTTGCTTTACAGCTCTGCAGTTCTTCCAGGGATCCTAGCAGAGCTATAACATTTTCATTTTGTTTAAGGAGTAAAGTTGACATTGTAAAATGTAAAGTCTACAGCAATAGTATTGGAATGTTTCTTATTGATCTGAGCATGCACACCAGACACTTCTGACAGATTGCTCCCTTTTAGGCCTCGGTTGGATGAACCAGTCCCATTGTATGAAGCCAAGGTTTCTATGGAAATAGTTCAGAAGAATCAAGCAAGAAAAAGACAAGTCATCCAATTTTGAAGCACAATTTCCTTGTTTCTAAGTCTGCGAGACAGATATGTAATATATTTGATAAGTAAATTGGTGTGCAACTTCAAATAGTTCTGTAACTAGTGTCTGAAGACAGTGTCTGGGCTGTGAATGTTTTGGTACTGAGACTTTTAGTTTCCGTGTATCAAATCTAATAGAATGATTCCATCAACAACTCTAAAGAGATACCATTAACTTAAAAATCACATCTGTCTGATTTTTTTCCCCTCCTATTACTGTTATAAGTAACATCTAAGATTATTTTGGAGTTCGAGAAAATATTTTTTCTGCTTGTTCAGTTTTACTTTTTGCATTTGCTAGCACCTGAATAGTCTGCTTCAGTCTTTGACATACTCTTTTTTTTAAACAGGGAAGAGAAAAATAGGAAAATGTAGTAGTAAAACTAGCAAAATTGGTGGAGGGATTCTAGGGGCAGGCACAACTTGTAACAGGGTTTTTTTCAAACTGATTTGTTTTCAAGTTAATCATGTCCCTCTTAAGATTTGAATTACTGCTCTATGACCATTTCATAACATCACACTTTTTTATTTAGCTATAAAATTAAGATAGACAAATGTGAATGAAAGATTACACAGATATGAGGTCAGTCTTTTGCTTTAGTGTTCAATTCATGTTTATGTTCAATGCACTTTATTGCACATAGACTTGTTCCTTTTTATATGGCTAAAGAGTAGGAAATGTAACCTGGATTTCCATCTTTGACATCATTCCTAAAACACCTTTTGTGTTCTTTCCTTTACACCCTTTCACTTTTGCTCTTTAATCTTAACTAGTCATACGCTAATGTTGATGAGATCAGCTTGTCCAACACCATTCTCCTTTCCACTACCACGCACATCGGCACCCATCCTCCAGGAAAAAACCTACAGTTCTTTCAGTGAGGCTTACAGCTTCCTTGCTTGTTACTGCTTGAGATCTGAAGCACCAGCTGTTCTATTAATTTAAATATCACTGTCGGAGGGGATGGTTCAAACTGTGAGCACTAGCCCTTTGAAATCTAGGTATTACATTGTTAGATTTAATCTTGAGTAACAGTATATGCAGTGTTGTTGTAGCTGCGTTCGTCCCAGGAGATTAGAGACAAGGTAGGTGAGGTAATATCTTTTATTGGGCCAACTTCTGTTGGCGAAAGAAACAAGTTTTCAAGCTTACACAGAGCTCTGCTTCAAATTTGGGAATTATTTTGTTTGTTTTTTGTTTTTTTTTTTTTTTTTTTTTTTTTTACCCAGCCCTGAAGATCTCTGTGTAAGCTTAAGTTTTTCTCTCACCAACAGAATTTGGTTCAATAAAAGTTATTACTTCACCCACCTCTTCTCTTGACTGTAACAGTATGTCAGTTTTTCTCATCACTGGGATTATCACATGTCCTCAGTAAATCCTATAATGCAGATTATAAGAAGTATGAAAAAAATCAAATTTTTCCATTTATGATACAATGCAAGCTTGAGAATAGGTGCACATGTAAAATTACGTTAAAATTACTCTCATTGGAAATCAGTCTTGAACCCAGGATACATCCAGTAGTGTATTATATTTATTATTTATTCTCCTGCCACTTTCATTTCAGTTTCAATGCCTAAACATAAAAGGAGCGAGAACAGAGGGAATGGAAATAAAAATGTAATGACAAAACTGGAATCGGCTTGACAAAACTAGAAAAGTAACAATAAAATTGCAAAGGAGAGAAAAAAAAAAAAGAATTGACTTCTAGTTCCTAGACTATCAGTCTGTTTGTTTGTTGTTTGTTTGTTTACTGTACTCTGTACATTTTAGCTGTTGGTCTCATACATTGGGCTGGGGGGAAGCATTTTGCAAATTGTTTTGGTGAATTTGAATGAACTAGCTCTATTGAATGACAGAACAATCTCCTTCTTGACATTTCCTCCACAGACCCACATTGTAGGAGTGGCATGCCAACACATATGTCCTTAGAGACTTTTAAAGCAGTAAGTGACCGTTAGGGAGCATGTGCATGTCCCTCAAACCCTACGTACAATAAACTGCTGATATAAATGCCCCACCCCTTTTAACTATCCCTTAGCTCAGGCAGGGGCAAACTTTTTGGCCTGAGGGCCACAGCAGCGTTCCAAAACGGTATGGAGGGTCAGGTAGAGAAGGCTGTGCCTCCCCAAACAGCCTACCCCTTCCCCCTTCTCACCCCCTGACTGCCTCCCTCAGAACCCCCCCATCCACACACCCCTTGCTCCTTGGCCCCTGACCGCCCCCTTCTGGGACCCCCCACCCCTAACTGCCCCCTGGGCACCCCACCCCCTATCCAGCCCCCCTCCCCATGTCCCCTGACTGCCCTGGCCCCATCCAACCCTCCCTGACTGCCACCCCCAAACCTTTCCCCCATCCAACTGCTCCCTGACTGCCACCCCCAAATCTCTGCCCCATCCAACCTCCCCCCCAGAACCTCCTGCCCCTTATCCAACCTCCCCGCCCCCTTACCATGCTGCTCAGAGCAGCATGTCTGGCAGTTGTGCCGCCCGGCCGGAGCCAGCCACGCTGCTGCACTGCCTGACAGGAGCTCGAAGCCCCGCCACCCAGAGCGCTGGCAGCACGGCGAGCTGAGGCTGCAGGGGAGGAGCTGGGGCCTAGGCCGCCCCGGCTGGGAGCTCAAGGGCTGGGCAGGACAGTCTCGCAGGCTGTAGTTTGCCCACCTTTTCCTTAGCACCTCCATCAACATGAGCAGTTATGAAATTAATTTATTCTCTTTCTATATGGAGTGTTAGCTTAGATATATTTGTATAGAACCTAAAATTAGTCTAAAGCTATTAGTGTAGCTATTATGCCAAGAGTTCCAAAAATAGGAGCCTAAAGCTAGGCTCCTACATCCATATTTAAGCATCTGAATAAAGAGACCTGATTCTCAAAAGTGTTGAGCACCCAGCAGCTCCTGTTGTCCTCCCTTGAAAGTCTCTTCCCCTAAAGAAGATGAAGGCTCCTAAAGGGATTTTTCAGCCTTGTCTAGTCTGCTAAGTCAGAAGTGCTGCCCAATGTGGATCTGGACTCTTTCTTGGAGGAAGAACCAGTTCGGCTTCTAAGCTGCTACTTATACCACAGCTCCTGATGAGGCTGTCTTGACTGCTTTCTCCTCTCCTCTGAGGGGCAGCAGGGCCTTTTAAGACCTGGTAGGCAAAATGGCATCTGCTTTGGATATTCCTGTAGCAGCTTTGCTCAGCACAATACACTTGCTTTAGTCTGTCCAAAGGAGCGTTGAATCCACCTGTCTCTGTGGCCTCAGTCTCTGAATGGCTGTAGGTTTTTTGACATGGTGATAAAAATGTCTGCACTGGGTGTGCACTAGCTCACTCCACAGTGCAGTGGCACCAGTGCTAAACTAATGCCAGGAAAATCACTTGTGTAGATAAGGCCCAGGTGTGAAAGACTCCTCCCTGTTCTATCCCTTTAGATAACATTTCTGCTTCTTTTAGCATATACCATTCTAGTAAACCTGAAGGTTGCTGTGGAAATAGCCTGTAATTAATAGCTTTGATATATCTTTCTTTTTTTCCTCTGTATTACTCTTATATACACATTTTTCCTTGGGCAAGAGTGAGCTGTCTTCCTAATATCTTTAAAGAGAACATCATTAATATTAGTGTGGGTTGGACTTTTCACTGGAATGGAAAAACTTGGTGCAGTTTGGAAATATAGTCTAAAGTCAGACAGAGAACTGCAGAAGTGTAACAGGAGCAGATGAAAATAGCTTGTGCTGGTGAAAAGTGGCACCCAGATTCTCCCTTTGAGTACCATTACGTATATGACAAGCAAAAGGAGTAGGAAACAGCTTCTACTTAGCCAGTACCTACACAATATTTGTGGTTGTATAATATAAGAACACAAGTGTATACCCTCCTGTTTTAATATCTGGTAGACCATTTTCCCCTCTACCTTTAAGTACAGCCTGTTTCCCTTGGTGCTTGATGTAGGTAGGAGACCTTCCTTTTTTCTAAAGCTTTATTAGGCTCACATTCCACCCATCTTGTTTGAAGCATTTGGAATTTGCCAGACTCCCATTATCGGATAAATACAGCTGCTGCCCAGGCCATGCCAACCATTTTATTTACATATCGGGTAAATGCAGTATTGTTGCAAAACAGCATCTTGTTACTTTTAGTGATTTTTTTTTCCCTCCCAGTGTTGACATCAGTCCTACAGCACTCCCTGCAGGTCAAAAGCGTAAATGTATAGACATTGATTCCAGTTTGAAATTGCAAATTAAAAAAAAAAATCATTCTGTTTATATTTTAAATTACCCCTTTGTGAACACTTTTTGCAATGAAAGAAGAGAGTTGTCGCTCCCACCTCAGGACATGACTGGTGTGAGATATAGGTGTGTGGTACTAACAAGATGTGCATACAGTGAGTAGTATTTGTAGGCGTGCGGCTTTGGCATAAGGTACACGTGTGTGTGGTGTATGTACACTGTGCAGATGGTATACGTATGGCTGGGTCAGAGAAGTGAGGTGCACATAGGGTGTGAGTATAAAATGCACGCAAATGTCCTGGGTGTATGCAAGATTCAAATTACAGGGTATACTGTACGCCTTACCCCCAGCCACTGTTTGAGCTTTAATTCGTTTAGAAAAGCATCCATTGGATGCAAAGAAAACTTTCAGACGTGATCCAAATGTTACCGATGCGGGGGCGTCGGCCGCCGTTAGGAGGCAGCGCTGGGGGAAGTGAGAGTCGCTGCTCGCGTCAGCCCCAGGCGTGGCCGGGGGAGGCTCGGAGGCGCCGGTCCGCCCCGGGGCGGGGCTCGCCGCTTTGCGCGCCAGAATTCGGAGCCCGGGTCCCGCCGCCAGCGCCCGGCCCGGCCCCGCCATGTGCGCCGCGGTGCCCGGCTACTCGCCCGGCTTCAAGAGGCCGCCGGAGACACTGCGGCTGAAGCGGAAAAGGGCCCGAAGGAGCGAGGCCGCCTCCCCGCCCTGTCCCCGGGCGGACCCGGCCCCCACCCCTCGCCCTTTCCCCAGACCCGGGCGGCGCAATCCCTTCTCCAGCCTGGACAACGCGCCGCGCCCTGGCACCGGCCCGCACCGCCCCCCGGGCTTCCCCGAGCGGCAGGAGCAGCGGCCCCCGCCGGGGAGCCGGACCCCCAAACACCCCCTCTGGCAGGTACCGACCCGCCCGCGCTACAGGGCCCCCGCCCCCAGGGGCTTGGCTGGGTGGGGTCGGGTTTGCTCCCCAGGCCCCGCTAGCAGACGGGGGGGAGCGGGGAGCGCTGAGAGGGCCGGTGTGGTCGAGTGGACGCAGCAGTGGGCTGGGACTCAGGAGCCCGGGGTTGTGTCCCTGGTCACTGCACCCCGCTGAGCTTTGGGTTCCCCCCCCCGCTGGGGTGGTAGGCTGACCTTTGCAAAGCCCTTTGGGTAGGTCTACAATGCCGTAGAAGACCCCTAGTAGGGTGACGGGCTCCCCGGCCTCAGGCTGCCGGGGCTGCACGATTGCGGTGTAGACGCTTGAGCTGGAGCCCAGGCTCTGAAACCTGGTCTGGGGAGGGTGTCCCAGAGGCTGAGCTCCAGCCCAAGCCCAAAACATCCCCACTGCAATTTTGTAGCCCCTTAATCTGAGTCCTGCAAGCCTGAGTCAGCTGACACAGGCCAGGTGTGACTGTGCCACTGGTCTCTTATGGCTGTGTTGACGTACCATTTGAGATCTGCAGATAAAAAGAGCTAGGAATTATCGATAGCGCTAGAGTTGATTGAGATGCCTTTATTTTTGTAAAAATGATGGGAGGTTTTGGAGTGCGGTGGAGTGGGGTTAGAATCAGCACTGGCAATTTCCCAGGAAAAACTAATTTAGGACCGGGTGCTGGTAAATACTGGCCTAAATCCAGTTGAAATCAGGAAACTGGGGGAAAGAGTTGCATCAGGGTCCAGCAGTTTGGTAAAGGTAGGATGAATCTCTTCAAACTTTGGGTACATCCATTAGTAACTGACAGGCTCAGAAAGCTGCTACAGAATGCTGGATGGCCAAATGGACCTGGACTGATAGTCTGAAACTTTGCATGCTTCTGATTGCTTAATGCTTCTAGCCTACAACTCTGCATTATTGCCATTTTCATACAATCAAGTGTTTTTGATTTTTGTTTATATAATATTGAAAACTGAAATATGAGTGGACAGGTACAACTTCCTTGAGAAAATACCAAACCAAAGTGTATACAGACATTCTGATGTTCAGTATTATAATTACATATATTAAGCCCATTGCAGTTTTACTTTTTATTTATACAACCCTAAATTAATATAGTGACTTATGTAATCACAGTTTGAACGAGTCCGATGAAGTGAGCTGTAGCTCACGAAAGCTCATGCTCAAATAAATTGGTTAATCTCTAAGGTGCCACAAG
The DNA here is from genome assembly GCF_965152275.1 of Natator depressus. Lineage (NCBI taxonomy): Eukaryota > Metazoa > Chordata > Testudines > Cheloniidae > Natator > Natator depressus. The sequence continues at coordinate 162,348,964 of NC_134234.1, forward strand.
TACTCCTTTTCTTTTTGCGAATACAGACTAACACGGCTGTTACTCTGAAATGTGGCACCTTAGAGACTAACAAATTTATTAGCACATAAGCTTTCGTGGGCTACAGCCCATTTCTCGGATGCATAGAATGGAACATATAGTAAATTGTGTGTGTGTGTGTGTGTGTGTATATATATATATATATGTGTGTGTATATATGTATATATATATATATACACACACACACAGATAACTTATCTGTATGTGTATATATCTTACTATATGTTCCATTCTATGCGTCTGATGAAGTGGGCTGTAGCCCACGAAAGCTTATGCTCCAATAAGTTTGTTAGTCTCTAAGTTGCCACAAGTCCTCCTGTTCTTTTTGTGGATACAGGCTAACACAGCTTCTACTCTGAAACCTGACAATTTGAATATGTAACTAAAACTAAATATAAGGTAGTATGCATTAGCTAAACAGGTTTTTAAAATAGAAAATGCCGTCAACTGGGACTAACAAGTTTTTCCTAGGGCAGTAAATACCATGATTTTACCTAGTAAAGGTTTCAGAGTAGCAGCCGTGTTAGTCTGTATTCGCAAAAAGAAAAGGAGTACTTGTGGCACCTTAGAGACTAACAAATTTACATGAAGTTGATAGATTTCCACTCCATATGGCTAAATTCAGTGCCTTGCATAATGACAGGTTTCAGAGTAGCAGGCGTGTTAGTCTGTATTCGCAAGGTGCCACAAGTACTCCTTTTCTTTTTACCTAGTAAAGTCCACCTCTAGTAAATACCATCCCATCCCTGATTGGAATTTTTTTTCCCTCTGAAGGGAAAAAAGTGAGTCAAGTGGTGGTTGGGACCTAAAAGACACCTTTGCTTTTGTCCTTTTAAAAAAAAAAAAAAAAAATTCAGTCAAAGCCACTTGGTTTGCCCTCTTTTCTCCCCTCTTCCCCCCCACCCCAAAAGAAGGGGGGCAGCAAACTGGTGGGCAAAAAGTTGTCAACCACTTTAAATCCACGCCCAGAGAGCACTGCATACCCCTGGACCTAGTGAAATCTCAGAAGGGGAAAGAAATATATTCTCCTACTGGAATTAACACCCTGTCCTGGTGTCATGTACCTATCTTTCAGGCTATTTAGTCTGTAAATCTAACTTTACCCCCCAGATAGGCTCCATTATGAGTAATGGTTGGAGAAGTGTCTAGTGGGGTAATGCTGTTTTGTGAACTACTTACAAGGCTTTTTAAAGCTTTCAGTCATATGTAGAATTAAAGCCACTTTTTATTCAATTTAAGAAACCCTTTTTGGTAGGGAGAAGCAGGTTCCACTAGATTATCTGTTAAGGTTGTGGGGGAGGGGTGTTGCACAAAAGTATTGTACCTGTGTATAAAACAATTAAAGGAACAGGAAAATTTGCTTGTTGCTCTCATTTAGTGTACTCCATACTACACTAACACAAAGGAGGATGTGTGTATTCAGTAGTGCAATCTTTAATCATTCTCAAGCTATTTGGCTGAAGAAAGGGACTCTCAGAGCCCAAACTTTCCAATATATTTGGAGTACAATTTAAGAAAATCACTAAACTTACAAATGTATTTACATCTGCAAAATGCCTTTTAATTGTTGCCACCAGAGGGTGAAATATTCTAATATGTGCTATTTATAATGGTCAGTTTTAAATATCTCATGAAATTACACCTAAAGATCAGCCTTAAAACAAAATTGTCAATTTAACTCTCAACTTTGCTGTACTTTAGATTAAGTTGATAACTCTTTCTTTAGTTTTTAGATCCTCTTCAAGAAAATAAATCCACCTGGAAAGAAGAGTGTTCTGAAAGAGCAGATGTTACCACATTAACCAATGTAGGAAGCCATAAATATGGTTTTTGGGGTGTTCAACATTTCATCATGCACAAAAAGCTTACATTTTGTCTTTTTCTGTAGGTTTGTGTTCAGTGTCATTACTAGAATGTTACAATTGTAGGACTTTTTCTTAGAATGCCTTGAAGTTCAGTATTAAGTTGACACCAACTTAAAATTCATGTTTTTTCTGAAATCTTTACTACTGTTACTTGACACATGTACATTTACTGTAGCGGAAAGAGATTAGAAAAATTATTTCAATTTGTTTACTTTGCGCTTCTCACAGAAACGTCTAAAACAGTTTTGTCTCCTTGCATAGTCATTCACGTTCCCTGTTGTCCCTATTGGTCTTTCAGTGCTGTAACAGAAGAGAGAGAAACCCCTAAAAAAATTAATAAAATGTAAAACTACGAACATTGATACCCGACTTAAGCAAGGTGTAATTCCTGAAACTAACTTTTTGAAGCTGACTAGATTTCCAGTTGTATGCAGTGTTGTTGCTGTGTTGGTACCAGGATATTAGAGAGACAAGGTAAATGAGGTAATACCTTTTATTGGACCAACTTCTGTTGGTAGGAAAGACTAGCTTTTGAGCTTACACAGAGCTCTTTCAGAACAAGAAGAGCTCTGTGGAAGCTCGAAAGCTTATGTCTTTCACCAATAGAAGTTGATCCAATAAAAGATATTACCTCCCCCACCTTTTCTCATTAGATTTCAAGTTGATGGTCAAAATCTAGATTTCGGCCAACTTTTATCAGGGGTTAGGAGGAAACTTTCTCTAAGGCGACAGTTATCCCTTACTGCCTAAAGGATTTCATGCACCTTCTGTGAAGCATTTGGTACTGTCCAGTCACCAAGAATGGTGACTGGCTTAGATGGACCACTGGTCTGATCTGGCATGGAATTCATATCTTCTTAAACTTGTACATAATAATAATAATAAAACAGAAATACATAGACAAGTCTCTTAAAATGTTAGTGAAATCAACTTGTTTTTATTTGGATAAAAACCTTCTCCTGCAGTTTGTAACCCAAACACTGCAGTATTGTGAGAGTATGTATATCTGAGCTGGAAAGTGATTGTGACTCAAAACAATGATTTTGGCTAGTCTGTTTTAATGGATATAAACTGAAATAGAAAATACGTTTTTCTAAAGTGATCATAAATGTTAACAGTTTAAGGTACTTGTAAACAAGGAACAACTTAAATTTTGCATGTGTGTTCCTCTGCAGTGACTAAGTACTGGGTACTGTTATATTTACTGTCATAGCAATCAATGTGTAAGGAATGCTTCTGTCCAGTGTAATAAAGGTAAAAGTTGTTTTTGCAAGGACTTCCATGCTTTGCATGGTCTACTGTACTTCAGAGCTCATATAACATAATTTTCCTATCTGTGGTCCATCAATTCCTGTATCTTATGTGCTTGCCAGTATCAGGTGCTTTAAATAAAAGTGCAAGAAACCCCCATAGTGGCCAATTATGAAATAACCTTTTCCATGAGGAAAAAACTTCTCCTAACCCATGTCAGTGGTTGGCTTATGCCTTGAAGCATGAGTTCTGTATGCTTTCCAAAAACACTGGCTGATAGTTTTTAGATGAAAAATATTTTTCTTGTATTTTGACTTTACATTATTTCTATTTTGTAAGGATCTTCATGTACCTGTTTCCATACCTGATGTTTCCTCCTCACCAAGCACAGAATTTCCTGCGGACTGGAGTATTAAAACTCGACTTCTGTTCACTTCTTCTCAACCTTTTACTTGGGCAGAGCATTTAAAGGCACAAGAAGAGGCTCAAGGATTTGCCCAGCACTGTAGAGCAACATCAGTCAATTTCCCACAAAGCATACAGGTAATCATTCTCCTGTAATCATGTTAAATATAATGGAGATACTGGGAGTTGAGGATTTATTGTTGGGGTTTGGGGTTTTTTTTTAAGTTCTTGTGTACACTGGGAATATCCCTTATTGAGCAACTGGTGTAAGTGCACCAGTGCTGACCACCTACTGCAGAAAAAGGAAAGTCAGGGTTTGCAACAATTGTGAAGTTCTTAAATTAAGGTTTATACCTTCAACTGGGTGTACAACGGTGCAAACAGTACTGGTGCAGTTCCCTAGTTGCTGCCTACCACTTACTGAATTGGGGCTATTCACTAGAGTAGACAAGGCCTTAGGTTTATGTGTAAAATAAATGCTTGAAGTGCCGGAAAGGGAGACTGTCCAGCTCTCTGAGAAGAAAGATATTACCAATCTTATTAAACACTGTGTTTGGAATCTAGGAACCAAAGCTGTCCACGGAACTCCGCTGTGCATTCCAGCAAAGTCTTATTTATTGGCTTCACCCTTCACTGCCATGGCTACAGCTATTCCCTCGTATTGGAGCAGATAGGAAAATAGCTGGAAAGACTAGTTTTTGGTCACATGATGAAACACTGCAACAAGTTCTAATGAGCGAGTGGTAAGTTGAACTGACGAATTTCTGGATTTGGTAAACCCAAATACATAATTAAATTAAAATACAGTAATCTAAGTATTTGTTGTCCTCATTCCTGTGGAAAACGCTTTCTTTCACCAAGAATATTTATCCTTTTGAGGGTCGCTGTATTTGCAAATACAGAATGTGGCATCCCTTCTGTTGAGCTGCAGAACTGCCTCAAAGAGACCTCGCATGATGGTGACGACATCACCCTACTCTGTATAAGGGATTGTGCGTGCATACCCCAAAGGCCTCAGTTTCTTTGCCACCACCAGAGAAAGCAAACAGACCTTGCTTGTGTCCTCAGGCTAGATCTTCCCTTAGTCAAACTTACAAGAAAATAAGATGGTGTATAGTAGGATAGGATAGTTTAGTATACATAGCTTGCCCTTATCTCAAGAGCCTTTGGGCCCCTTTCTAGGGTCATATCAAGGCCAGAGCCCCATAAAGGTTTCAAGAGGCGTACCTCCTCCCTCCAAATTGTACTAGAGACTGTCACTCATGTCTGGTGCCTTCCAAAGCTGAACCAAGATTTACTCGATGAGCTACTGTGCAGTTTCCCACACCTTCACTCCCCACACTGGAATGGGGAGACATTTGAGTCTCCAGATTCATTTGGCTTCTCAGTGTCTACAGCCTGATACTCTGGCCCTGTTGGAGGTACCTAGACCAGTCTTCTTGCTGAGGCTCTCTGACACAAGACTCACTTTGCCAGTCCAGCCTCTCTGCTGCCTTCTATCGTGGGCCCAAGATGGAATCTCTTCTGCCTCGTTCTAGGAGCAAATCCTTTATCCAGCGCTGCTGGGAAATCAAAAGCAGCACCCAAGACCAAACTGGCACTGCCTCTGAAAGCATCCATCGCCTTGGCGATGACACAAGAACTGACCACCACACAGCCTACTCCTCATTCAGCACTGCTGCCCTTGACATTAACTCCAAATCTCTCCTCCACTGCAGATACCCCTCTACGCAGGTGCCTGTTGGGAAAAGGCAATAGAAGAGGAAGCTCATCTTCTACTTCTGCCCCTCTTGTGAGATGAAAGGAACATCCCTCTTCTTCTTTCATACTTTCCAACCCACAAGGGCTTTGGAGATTAACTGCACGACTGTCACCTCTTCTCCACAATTCTCTGGAGCCAGGCATCTCCACGCCCATTAACTTGGACTCTTCTCTGATTAAGAGCAAACCAGTCTTCTCTCTCCCTACAATCTCCAGGTTCCTGAAGAGCATGGTGAATGCATTTCCCCCACCACTTTTAGGGAGCCTCTGCTGTTGTGGGACCTAAATCTTGTCTAACAAAGCTAATGGGCCCTTCCCATGTGCCTTTAGTGTAAGTGTCTCAAGCATTTGTAGATCAAATTGGCCTTCCTGAGAGCAGATACAGTTGGTAGGAGAGTTAGTGAGCTTAGGGCTTTGTGGACCACAGTGTAAAGGTTTGGTGGTCAAAGACAAGTGGGCCATTAGGCCCATCCCAGCTTCATGTCTAAGGTGATCTGAGGTTCCCATCTATCAATGTTTTCCCTTCACCGTGTTGTTCGTAACAGACCCCATACCTACCCAAGGGAACTTACCTCCATACCCTTGATGTAGCGAGGGTGCTCTTTTGTTCTCCAGAAAAGACCATGGCCTCTCGAAAATCTAATGGATTTTTTAATCACATATGTGGAGAGATGCCAAAGAAAGCCCATTAGCAAACAGACTCTCACTGGTTAAGGAGATGTATAGATATTAGCTAGGAATCCAGTACCTCCTGGTTTAAAGACCCACTCCATGAGAGCCACCACCGTGTCAGTAGCAAGCGTTATGAAGGTCCCAGGGTGGAGTCACGCATAGGAGCGACTTGGGGTTTGATGCACTTTCACCAGATATTGCTCCTTGGATTTAGCATTGTACTCCAATTCCTAGTTTGGGAGAACAGTGCTACAGTCCTTTTTAGTTAAAAACTCCTCACTGTCTGCCATCCTGATGGGGCACTGCTTGCTAATCTCCCAGAGGGGGAATGCACAGAGACTTTCTAGAAAGAAAGGTTACTTACCGATAACTGTTCTGGGTTTGCACTGACAGTCCTCCCACCTTCCTCTTTACCTTGGAATTCTAATTAACATCAGGCCTCTCTGGTTTGGGGGAAGAAACTGAGGCAGATGAGGGATTGCACTCCCTTGTGTAGAGTAGGCTGATGACCCTCATGTGAGGTCTCTCATTGTCTTTCCCAATGGACATAACTTTATCAAAGAGACAAGGTAGGTGAAGTAATATCTTTTATTGGACCAACTTCTGTTGGAGAGAGACAAGTTATTGAGTTTACACAGAGCTCTTCTGCAGGTCTGAAAAACTTACTACACAGCTAAGTACAAGGTGGAACAGATTGTTTAGCATACATCATTAACACACACTTGAAGGAACCATTCAAGGTGAAATGGCTTGTCTCTTTCGCCAACAGAAGTTGGTCCAATAAAAGATATTACCTCACCCACCTTGTATCCCTAATATTCTGAGATCCAAACAGCTATAACAAGACTGCATACAACTCTATCAAGGCAGTTTCACAGCTTATCACCAGGGACACCATATTTCTACAGGTGTAAATACAGAGGCAACTCTTGAACAATAGTTACTACAATAGAATCCATATCTTACAAACTAGTGGGGATTGAGGAGGTCTTAAGTGAACATCTCAAAATTACCATAGGTACAGTGTATAAGTTGCAGTATGGTGCATTGCTTTCTTGGCCTTCGAACCACTGCAAAGCAACTTCTGATGCATTGAAATGTGAAAAGATACTGACTTGTTCTTCATAGACACCACTTTCATTCATGATTAGTTTTGTCCCCCTAACTCGCCCTCCCCCCGTCCCCTGGGAAAAATGGTTCATAAAACTGATCATTCGTAAGATAGGTGTTAAATTTGAAGTCCTACTGTAGTAACCAACCTCTCTTTCTCATGGCTACATAAAGCAGACATGCAAAGCTTTTATAAAATCCTTTTATCATAGTAAAGGGAGCTGAATACTCTCAATAGGCAGTCTTAAGACTCTACAGCTAACTTGTTGTGTTGAATGCCTTTCCAAGCCTAGCTGTTGATCTGAGAGAATTTTGCAAAACTATTAGTAAATTTCCGTTAATGCTTTATGGGAATTCATACACTAAGGAGTAAACTTCTCAAAAGAGCTCAGCACCCACAATCAGGGCCAGACTTTATCAAAAGAGCTCAGCACAGTGGATGATAACTCCTGAAAATCTAGCCCTAGGTGTTCCAAGACCACCTCTTTCAAACCTGATCATACAAGGTGCATGTTATCTAAAATACCATAAAATGTCTAGTTTTATGGTGTATTTTATTTCAACCTATTTGAGATCCAGGTGGTTGTTGTAGCAGGTGGCAATAGTTTAAAAGTCTTACAGAATGGTCATTAATTTTATAACTTCTCTTTCCTCTAACCTGCAGGTCTGTCAGTTTTACTTCCCTATATAATCTTCTCAAAGCCAAGCTGTGTCCCTATTTCTATGTTTGTACCTACCAATTTACTGTGCTGTTTCGTGCAGCAGGCCTTGCAGGAAGTGATGTGATCACAGCTGTTGTTTCCCCCACAACCAGGGGTTTAAGGGAAGCCATGAGAAATGAAGGTAAGACAGAGTTCCTTCCAATAAGATTTGTGTTAGAACATGAGTTTTGTATGGTATTTATGTATATAAACCATTCATTTGCTTACCTTTCCTACTCAGGCATAGAATTTTCTTTACCTTTGGTAGAAGAAACTAGGAGCAAGACTCAGAAAAACTCTGAAACAAACTTGGATACAGAAGTTAACAGTCCTGAAACAGGCAAAAACACTGAAGATGGAGAGTATGTAACAAAACTGTCTGTGTCTAGAATTTAAATGCACTTGCCACTGCCTAGACAATTTAATAGATATTAACGTGGAGTATTTTAACCATCTGAATCTGTTTTTCCTAGGGAACAAGGAGTGAGTGACGATGAAAGTTTCTCTTGGCTTGAGGAGATGGGAGTCCAAGACCAGATTAAAAAGCCAGATGCAATTTCTATCCAACTGTATCCTTTGAGTACCAGAATATACTATATCAAAAACATGCATTGGAGTACTTCATTTCTCTGTGAAGGTCTGTGGTTTTTAAATCGTAGTCCATCAATGACTGTGCAATAATGACAGGTTTCAGAGTAACAGCCGTGTTAGTCTGTATTCGCAAAAAGAAAAGGAGTACTTGTGGCACCTTAGAGACTAACCAATTTATTTGAGCATAAGCTTTCGTGAGCTACAGCTCACTTCATCGGATGCATACTGTGGAAAGTGTAGATCTTTTTATACACACAAAGCATGAAAAAATACCTCCCCCCACCCCACTCTCCTGCTGGTAATAGCTTATCTAAAGTGACCACTCTCTTTACAATGTGTATGATAATCAAGGTGGGCCATTTCCAGCACAAATCCAGGGTTTAACAAGAACGTCTGAGGAGGGGGAAAGGGTAGGAAAAAACAAGGGGAAATAGGTTACCTTGCATAATGACTTAGCCACTCCCAGTCTCTATTCAAGTCTAAGTTAATTGTATCCAATTTGCAAATGAATTCCAATTTTCATGCTTTTTGTGCAATAATGATGATTCTGTAGAATTTTCAGTTAGTGATACAGCATTTATGAACACTTACTGTAAAAAGTGTATCTCCTTCTGTACTTTTAACACTGCGACTTTGCTTTTTTTAAAGCAACAAATATTGTTACAGGATCACTAAGCGACTACACTTTTAATTGTACCAAATATTAATGTAGATTCTATCACATTATAAAACATAATGAGTGAAAATATACCTTTTACTGACCTGCCTTCTGATTAGGCTGAGAGTAATAGTAACTGCATTCTCTCTTACCTGTGTGTTTACAGTACATTTGCTTTTTATGGAAAAACTGGTTTCTGTCTCAAGCTTATCTGGTTATAAATTTTACCCAAGACTAGGCTGTATAGATTCCATGTAGCATAACAGAAATATAGTACCTGTTATACAGCTACAGGGTGGGCGCCTGTGATGAAATGATGTAAACAAATGTCAGTTCTAGGTTTTCTGTCAACTGGTATTTCTGCACATCCATGTCCAACCTATTATGGCATATGTCTCTGTATTTGATGCGTTTTTATATTTTGATATAAGAACCAATTCCACCTGTTTCTGCCAAGATAAGGAATAATCAGCATACTTCACTTGTAAACCCATACATGGCAAGCTAGGTCAAATTTACTTTGTTCTACTGCCTTCTCAGTAATCTATATAGTACAGACCACTGTGGCGATAAACGACACTTCACCCCTACAGATCATAAGCTGTTTGTCACCTCCCAGAATGGTTCAGTAGGAAGACTTACTAGACAAGCTGACGGTTTGGTTGAAGATATTTGTCTACACAAACTTACAATGTACTAGTACAAACCTAAAACTGGGAACAGTACTTTTTCACACTCCAATTTTTCTAATAAACACAAGAAAACTGTTTTCGTAAAGGCTCTCCCTGAAGAGCTGTTAAACTAAACAATTTTCCTTTAATGACTTGTTTAATTACAAAACAAACAATCTGGAAAACATTCCTTGCCTCATGATTTCAATAAAGTTTAGGCCTAAGCTATTTTTGAGTTCTTTACCTTTCCAGAGCAAATGTAAATTAGCATAGACTGCTGTTCAGTGAATTTTTACTTGACTTTAATTCTTGGTCTGGTGCATTTGATGCCGTTAAACTTCTTGTATGTTTCCTTTGACCCATATCAACATAGCCGTAAAGAGAAAAATGAAGTGCAAGTGGATCACAAGCCTGAATCTGTTGCGTTAGTGAAAGGAACAAACACATTCATGTTGCTGAACTTCTTGATAAACTGTAAGAGTTTAGTGGCTGCTGCAGGCCCTCAAGCAGGGCTCCCACCAACACTGTTGTCCCCAGTTGCTTTTCGAGGTGCAACAATGCAAACGCTCAAGGTAAAAAGCAAAGGAAAGAATGACTTTCTGGTGCTGTCTGTCTTCAGGAAGGGAAGGCTTTGTTCCTTCGCATATCTTTGTGTGGTTACTGCTCCTCTAGCAATATTTCTTAATGGTGCCATTTGTGCTGTATAATTTGATGTTGAATTAGCAGTTTAATTACAAACCTCTCTATTGGGGTTTCAGGTTGGTAGCACAGATTTAAAGGATTTGGAGCCTTAGTTGTACATAGTCTCACCTTCAAGACACAGGATTAAAACTCTACTCGCCACTCCCACCCCCCCTTTCCCCAGTCACTAAGGTGGCTAATTACATTCCCCATACAGTTGCACACTCTACCTACCATATTGTGTAGTTTTCTTGTGTATGAGGGTTTAGTATATAATATCATACTATAGCTTATGCCTTGTAGAGATATTGAATAACTTAATATCTAATTCATAAAGCACTTTGAGAACCTTGAATTAAAGCTAATGTTGAAGTAGATGAAAAATAAGATTTGTCACTAATCTTGATGTGTCAAACACTGAATATGTAACTTACTGTCTTCAGGCTCGAAGCATCAATGTGAAAACACCGGTTCACTCATGTTACAATGATATATTTAGCTTGGAGATCACAGGTCCTGTCATGCCTCATTGTCTGCATACTTTGACCATGCTGCTCAAATCTGCACAGAGGGGAGCTTTTTCTGCTGTATTATACACCCATGAGCCAACAGCAGTGTTTAACACTAATATAGAGAGAATCTTAAATAAGGTAAGTAGACTGAAAGGGTGTCTATGTTAGGGTTAGTACTTTTTATCACTAGAAACAATAGACTAGTGAATGTGGGGGAAAAAACTGCTCTTCGCTTGGGATAATGGCTAACACCCATTTATTGGCCACTTTAGAGTAACCAGTTTACAAGGTTTTATCAGTGGTAGGGAGGAGGCTGGGATTCCAAGTCATAAGTGGAAAAGCATGTATATTAAACTGATGGCTTTAACCCAGTCCCCATCTGCTACTCCACCGGTAGACTAGGCAGCTCTTCAATATCTACTGGTCATTGGCACAAAAATGGGTATAAAATAGAATTAGTAGTTTGAAACAAATGCATCTTGCACACATCTTTTGTGAAACTGAATTTCCACAGGAAACTACGTGCAAGGACCTCACTAAGTGTGGACTGCATCTTAAAACCTTGGATCAATTGATTCAATTTCCAACATTAGGAAAGTCTTCCATACGACTCCTAGAAATGAGAGACTATGCTTACACCTGGAAATCCTAAGTATGCTATTTTGGCTCATGAAATGAGACTAGTAGTCTTTGGTCAACACTCTACAGAAGCTATTGTGTACCAGGAGGGGAGAATCGCCTACTTGCGAAAGCTTTTGGATGTAGTGGAGAAGAACTTCTGTTGCACACATCATCACTCATAAGACAACTTCCAGTGGAAAAACAAATATTCTGAACAGTCCAGCAAGAACGCTGCCTCTTTCAAAACCTGCAACAGCTGCATTTGTCTTTAATGTTTTTAAATAAAATGTTTTATAAACAAGGTAATCTTGTGTTTTCTCCTGTTCGGAATTAAGAGTGAGGGTTAGTATTTCCACCATTTTTAAGGTACAGAACTGTTAGAGGAACCACTTCTAGTTTCTACAGAAGGTGAAATGGCTCCTATGCTAGTGGACACTGGAGGTCAGTAATTATTACTTGTTTCAGTATTAAAAAAGAGACAATGATTGGATTAAACAGTAGTTGTCCTCATGCTTAAACCATGATAGCTAAATGAGTATATGTAATCATAAACCTTTACCTTTCATTAAAGATATAAAATGAGAAATTAATATAAGTATAAAAAGTTGTGACACTTATCCACCTACCAGTGAGAACTTAACTCCTTTACACTATGAAACAAAGCAAAAAAAGAGTGGTATCCCTCCCAAGTAAAGTTTATTCTTAGCAGTAACTAAATGTAACTGGAAGCACCTAAAGTTCAAAGGAAGCACAGCTGTCATCTAAAAGGAAGGATTTCAATGCTATTGGTAAGATCTGTTGAATAAACTTATGTTCAGTAACAAACTGAATAGGTTTGTTCTGACATGCTATTTATTACACCACCTGCAATAGAATTTAAATATCAATCTGCTGTTTCGTTATGTAATGGTTCAGCTTTGGCAGAATACAGACTAAAGATGTTCACTTGACAGGTAAACTGTCACTTTACGAGTACATTTTGAAAGGATTCAACAATGAAAAGTAAACTATTAGTGATACCAGACTGAGCCTGACAAGCCACAAGTGCCTTTAACCTGTCAGGATGCTTTTAGTATATTAACCAGTTGTAGTTGATGAAATAATACTTATTCAGTTTGTTTTCCTCACAGCAAAATGACTATTTCCCCTGTCATACTGTTTAAATATCAATATGTAGTACTATAGTAAAAGAAAACACAATGAATTCACACTACTGTACCTCTTTTGGGTAATGCTGATTGCTAATGTGGCTTCTGAACCACGGAGGTCTGAGTATCAGTGCTCTAGGTTGATGTAGATAGCGGATATTGTCCTCCAACTTTAGCTGAAAGTAACTCTAAGAAACTGACACAGATCCTTGAAGAGCTGTAGAATGCTTTTTACTACACAGATTTCTGGTAAACAGGCTCCTGCACTATAGATCATGAGCTCTTAAGATCAATATGTAGAACAGTGAAGAGGCTGCCCCATAGAAGTTGGAAAGTCAATTAGAAGTCCCTGTAGCTCTTGGATTTTAGCTTTGTGTAATTGTTATCTCAATCCATGTAGGCTGGGGTGGTCTACCACTCCACTCCAATAACATCACTAACCTTTAATTCTAATAAAGTGTCCTCACTAACTTTCTATGATACTTAAATGAGCAAACCTGATGGTAAAATGAGTTAAACAAATGGATGCATTTCAGGCACAGGCCTTTATGTATGACTTTAAAACAACTCTAACAGTTTAACTAGTTGAAAGTTACTTTAAAAGAAGTGATAATGCTTTTTTGGCATTTTATGCATAAATGCCTGAAAAGGTTGTTAAAACAAGCAGAGGTTTTAAATTTTAAAATCAGGCGTATCAAGTCTTCCCTGGTTGTAGAGGACTTGCTGCCATCTATATTGATTTCTCCACCTTTAAGCAGAACTAAGCTTGCACAGGTTACCTTAATTCTAGTATCTACTTTTGCAGTGCTTCCTTATTCCTTTAAGACTTTTATATGGAACTATTTAACCTAAACCAGCTCCTGTGAAAAGGTTCACTTTCTGTGTTGGGGCTTGTGAATTTGAACCCTCTTACATTGGAGTGTTCCTTTGCACATTATAGTAGAGTACAAGTTTTCATTGAATCATTTCTAGTCTAGCTTGATGTGAAGATCATCTTGGAACCAACCAAGGCTCATCTTCCTGAACTAGGGCATGATTTTTCACAGGTATATCCTGTATATCCACAGCTCCAATGGACTACAGCTGGAACAGTGCTGAGCACTTCTGAAAACAAATACCTTATAAGCATCAAGTGGACAACTAGACAAACACACACACATTTAGTGGTCACCTCCCACAATCTTCTAGTCTACAGACCTTTTAACTTCTGCAGCAAATGAAGCAGGGGCCCAATAACCAACAGCTTCATTCATTTAATGAGGTTAGAGGCCTGGTAGGGAGAAGGAAGCATGATTAAGTAATTAAGTTTACCTGTGCATTATCTTTAATTCAAGCATTTCCTATTTGAGTGTCTCATTTTGCAACATGAATGGTCTTTGAACATAGAATTTTTTATTTTTTAACTAGAATTTAAAAAAAAAATCAACCCCCTGTTGCCACTATTTTTTAGAGGATAGCAGAGAACTGGATACAAGGCTTCCAGAGTTGGAGTGTGAATTAATAGAGCAGGGGACAGAGTTGGGACTCGTGCATGCTACTTTATTTTTAAGCAGTGCTTTACCTTTATAGTATTTATTCAGCTCTTTGTCAAAGCACTTTGTACAGGTGGTTACGGAGGAACAGTCCCAATTCACAAATAGCCTAGCAAAGCACACATTTTTATGTATTTTGCCGACAGACAAGCATGGATGGAACTCATCTGCCATATTAGACAGCTAGGTTCTATTCCCAGCTTTGAGAAAGGTGACTTTATACTACACTTCTAGCCTTCAGTCACTCTATGACATGGGACATTGATATTTTGTTCAATAAAAAGGTGCAAAGGATAGAGAATTGACATTAATCCATGGAAGAAATGGGACTAGAATTCATCTTCTGGCTCCTAGAGCAAAGCTCCTTCCCCTCAGACCAAAGGACAGCTTGATGCATAAGAGGAGCTCCATTTTGTCCCTGTGAATTTGTGGAGGTGTGTGCAGTTGACAGGATACAAGCTTTGAGGGGGGGAAAAAAAATTTAAAGAAATAATTAAGCATACAAACTACTACGCATGCGCAAACTACTAGGCCATTTTCTAAGATTTATAACTCAGCCATGTAAGACATGAGAACTATTTTCCCCCACTGCAAATCTGCAAACCCCCTACTGTCAACAGGTTAGAGCTATTTTTAAAAAGAGAAAAAGTGCCCATTTTTCCTACGCACCTTCGTTAGCAAAAACTGCCAAAATTTTGAATCAAACTTAGAAAAAACAAAACCCTTATCTTGTGATAGAGTACAAGCACAGAAAACATGAGGCCAAAAGTTAGCTTGGTAACTTTATAAACAACTGAAAACATTTCACTATTGCTCCCCCTCTGATACATACTCTCTAAATTACTGCTTTGGCACAGATCTTAATTACTGTTTACTGACCAATGATTAAGATTATGAACTTGTGCGGCTTTATTGACTTGAGTTGGGTACAACAATTGAAGTATCATTCTACCCCCCATCCAGTTGTAGATTTGTTATAGCTTAAAATTCACATTAACCACAAATTCATACAATCAACATCAGGCAGTGTGTTAATTTGAGATTGGAATAGACAATTTCATATCTCCTTACCAGAACATGCAGGGGAGAGAGACTTTTACACTGCAATTCTCATCAATTTCATCGCTGGACTTTCTTCCCTCTCATTTAAGCCAGGTCATTTGCCTTTTCTTTTTAGTCTTAAAAAGTAAGCAATATGGCCAGTTGCAGTACACCATTGACTTAAACCCCAAACAAGACAGAGAGAAGTGGTAATGTTAGCATTGTACAACAGTGCCACAATTTACCTACCTTCTTGGAGGGGTAACATTACTGGCCCAGTATCTGTCCAGCAGTACATACCAGCCTTTTTCTAGACTACGATAAGCTGCGCAGCCTTGTACTGACTATAGGCAAAAGTACTACAGCAGTAGCTTTACCAAGACCAGGGAAAACTGCATGATAGTACAAAAGAGTACGAAAGGGTTAACATTCCATATTGAAGAGAACTTGCATGAGTTTCAAAGAGAAATTGCATGAGTTTTAAAACAAGGGTTTAGATTACCGATGCCCTCCAGAGTCTGCCTGTTGAATTTAGTCATTTAAGAAATAATTACATCACTAATGTAAACAATATAAACATACCAAAAACTAAGTATGATTTAAATACATTTTTGATGGTACAAAAGAAAATCTTGAAGGTGTCTGTACAGTTTTTACAACGTGGGAATCACCAATTTATTTACAACATGAAACGGGGAAATACCTTTCTTGTGCAGAATAAAATTATCTGAAATAATGTCAATATAAAAAACAATATCTAGCGGTGTGAGGCACTCCTGAAGATGGTGGCATTGGGCATGCTGTCCTTTGGTACAAGTCCCATCGCTTGGAGAGCCGCAGTTGCTGCTGTGGCTTTAGCATGCTTCTTATTAAGGCTGGGAAAGCTAGGCCTGTATTCATGCCCATTGACCATCACCTGTTTAAGAGAAAAAACATACAATAAAATAAGAGATTTAACCAGTTGTTTGTTACTAGTACTGGAAAAGTTGTTTATAAGAGCCAGAAAGAGCGATACGCAAACTTCCTATTAAAAGTATGCAAAATCCGCTGCCAGCATCACCTGCAACATGCATGCATGTCCTCGCTGAAGTCTCTATGATATTTATAAACAACTCCATTGGATCTTAATGCTGAAAGACAAGCAAGTACAAACTATCGGGCTGCACTGAGGATGAGGAAATTAAGGTTCCTCAAAAACATCAATTTGTGAACTCTTCACTATTATTCGAAGTACAAACACACTCATTAAGTTTTCCCCATTCTCTACGTTTTTCTCTCATGCTGGCACACTTTGCATCTTGAAATTGTGTCTTCACTTCCCTTTCTGTCGTTTTAGATCTGGGTATAATTCAGATGTAGTAAGTTATTCTTATTTATATTCTAGTAACACCAAGGCCCCCACTCAGGATCAGAGTCTCACTGCAAAACACAAAATAAGATCGTCCCTGCCCAAAAGAGCTTATAATCTAAATATACAAGACACTGATAGACAACATATTAGGAAAATGTTAAAGGGCCAACTAATACCTTTTATTGGACCAACTTCTGTTGGTGAGAGCTCTTCTTCAGGTCTAAAAGATATGACCTCACCTACCTTCTCTCTCTAATATCCTGGGACTGACATGGCAATAACTACACCGCATGCAAAGATCCAAGTATTTTAAAAAACCCTGCCCCACCTAACTCTTCCTCCCCGCTCCCTGTGCAGAGCCTGTTATACCAGGTACACTGTGGCTCCATGGGAGTCTACATAGCAAACTTCCGTTGTAATTTAGCACTATTACAGCTCCACCAGTGAAAACTGTTGCACCCACAGGGCTTTGGTGATTTTACCATCATATCAACAAATGCTACTTGAGACTACCTTTGAAAAGGATTCAAAAGCTCCCTCATGTGATACAGAAAGGAACCGCTTCCCTCAAAGGGGATGAGTATATGATGTCTATTATTATTAACCATGTTTATTACAGTAGTACCTAAGGAACAACTAAGAATGGGGTGCAATTGTACTAGGCATTGTACAAACAGTCCCTGCTCCAAAGCAAATTAGGTTACTAGTTAATGTATTTAATAAAGATCTATTAAATAAGACTACGGTGGTGACCTAATAGTGGCTGAGAGACCTCTTTCTCCCTATATCCCCTCCAGGCAGTTGTGGTCTGCTGGTTTGCTTTTGCGTCTTGTGATTGAACTCTGTGATTAGTAGCAATGCACTCTGAGTGGTGGGCCCACTTCTCTGGAATCTGGTCCTTGGGGACAACAACAGAATCAGTGTTTAGCAAACTTCATAGAGCAGTGCGAGAACTCTTGTTTTGTTAAAACTACTAATTTATTCCAAGACCATTTTAGGAGCCAGATAGGTTCAGAAATGTAGCTCTAAAATACTACTTAATACTTTACGGAGCCCAGGTTTTGCTTGATGGGGGTAAATTAAAATAATTGATAAGAAACTACCATTAAGGCAGAAAAAGTGTATGCCTGAATTTCTTTTTTGTATATGCAAACTTTTTAAATTAAGTATAGAACAAGATGCTATGGCCTGGACTCCTGCAGTGATCTTTTCCACAATGCTTGAGAATTTTTCTCCTAGAGAAGGAGTGGAGAAGACACTAATATGTTTTTGTGATCTATTTCTCTCTGTCAGTTCTTTAGCGGAAGAGTAGTCATTTTCAATGGCAAACACTAATGCAAGATTAAAGTGGAAAGAGTAAGCTGGACTAAACAATAAAAAAGGGTTAAATCCTGCTCAATTTATTCACAAGGGCCGTTCCACTAAAGCTTATTCATGGAACTATGGCAGGTAGGATTTGACTCCAAACTGGTTTAACTCCTTTAAATTGGTGGTGGGAAGAATGGCTTTTAGCGTCTTCATAGTTACAAACATGCATACGTGTTTGCAGATTTTGGGGTTAAACTGTAAGCTCCCTTCAGAATAAGGACTTTGTATTCCTATGTGTTTGCACCATGCCCAGCACATTGGGGGCACTACTGGAATACAAAAAAATGAAATTAATAATACTAGATTTATCATTTCTAACCGAGTACTAGACATGTCAGAAAAGGGAATTCAAGCTTACCTTAAAGATAAAATGTTTGCGATGATCAGGCCCACTATCATCCACCAATACGAATACAGGTGGTGACCATCTTCTTTTATTACATATCTCCATCAATGCAGAAACTGGATGTTTACCTTAAATATATCAACATATTTTATTTCTAAATTAATTCCAATGTTACTCCTAGACAAGTTACCTTAAATTATATATTTTAAAAAGAGTAAAAAAAGGCCTTACCTGAAAGATCCTTCATTACACTAAAATGTCCCGATCTCTTTTGTGTCTTTTCTCCCACTGCAACAAGGCCTAAACAAAATATGGACCATGTTTATATCTTGTGTTACTTTTTACTCCTACAGACCTGATCTGAGCACTGAACTCTTGCTATTGGAGCCTGGGTTTCTCTCATTCCATTAACCCACAGCATGCATTAATGACACGTATCTATGACAACGCCAACTGTGGCACAATCACACATTCAAAAGCCTTTTAATCTCTCCCTTCGTTTCAACACTACTTTTTCTTCACACCATGCCATTCTTCTCAACTTGTTCCATTAAGACTGTAACTAGTCTACCAGTCACCAGGAAGCATGCTAAGGAAGGCACTCTTCCCCCTCACACTGCTCAGTACTTCACTGCTCATGTCACCTTTGGGGAAAATGCATGGCAGAAGCTGAACTAAAACTCAAGAGACGCACAGGTGCAGGGCTCCTGCAAGCCACCCAATGTTCAACATCTCCCCCCCCATGTACTTTAGTTGAAACATTTCCCTTTTAAATTAAAGAACTTCAAGCTTGTTGAAAAAAATCTTTGTCAATAATAGTTCACACTACAGTGTCATTTAGTCGTATGAGAGAATTTGTTAATTACAATGGCTTCCTTGTCTCATATGTGCTGTTCTTGGTTTACAATGATCAGAGAGTTTTCTTGTGTCTGGATTCATAGCCGTTTACACGGAAGTCAATCACATCTGGAGAAACATGACGCATTGTTACGGCTGCGTTTATGTCATGGAAGTCACGGAAGCCGTGAATTCCAGAGACCTCCTTGACATTTTCTGCTTCAGCCCCAGGGGCTGCAAGGCTGGAGCTGGCAGCCAGCAGGGCCCTTGCAGGCTTTCAGCAAAGGTTGACAGCCTCCTCAAGGTTCCAGTGACGGGCAACAGCCTTGCACATGGGCGGCGGGACCTTGGGCGAGCGGCTGGGGATGTCCCATTTTCTCTTTGGGAAATATGGCTACCCTGCAGCTCCCAACCACCATGGGCAGAGGGGGGAAACCATGGAGCTGCAGCAGCAAAAGTCACAGACAGGTCACGGCTTCCGTGAATTTTTGTTTCTTGTCCGTGACCTGTGACTTTTATTAAACAATAACCATGACAAAATCTTAGCCTTATGCATTGTCTATGGCTGTGTCTACATTACAGAAACTATGCTGGTATAGACCGCAGTGCAGATGCAGTTTACACTGCAGAAGGAATTTTTCTGTCAGTGTAGGAACACCACTTCCCTGAATGACATTAGGTACCTTGAAAGAAGCACTCATCTGTTGATAAAGCTACAATGGGGGTTTTGTCAGCGTAGCTTTGTCAATCAGAAGTGTGATTTTTTTCCAAACCCCTAACTGACAGAGCAAAGCTGATATACCTTTTCAGTACAGACCAAGCCTATAGCAGAAATACAGGGTGGGATTATCAAAATTGCTTAAGTGATGTAGGAGTATAAGTCCCACTGAAAGTCAATGGAAAACCTAACCTGCTCTAATTGTCTGTTCTCAGGAGAAAGGACAAAAATAAGTAGGTGATTAAAAAAACATTCTATATAGTTCTGAGGCAGTAGCTATCAAACTTTCATTCTGTTAATTACTTTGTACAAGACATCCTCTCATGAGCCATGTCCTCCACTCCAACCTTCCAATCCCAAGATTTTAAAGGGTAAAATAAAACAATCCATCTGCCTATAGCATAAGGAAATGTGTACGGTGACCCATCATTTTCCTTTAACAAAACATTTTACCCTCATGAATTTCAAAAATCCCTTTTCTCCCTCTCGAGTGACGCTTTTAAATACATGTAAAAATAAAACATTTGAACAACAATGGCTCTGAACTTCTTTTCCTTCAATCCCCTCCTTTTATTTTTCTTGTTTCTTACCTTCCACTTGATTCCTCTCCTGGTTTTTGGGAATGAAGGGAGTAAAGGGGACATACTGCAGTTTTTCACCGCTGTTTTTTCTTTTTTTTAAGCTCACATCCTCATTACCACCATACCTTCACCCTCAGAACTTCAAACATAGTTTATTTCAAGGGATTATGGCCCCAAAGTTATCTCCAAATTCAAACAACTCTGATGTTTCTTCCTTTATTTTGTTGAAAATTATTTACATAAGAAATAATTACAAAACTGAGGTTACAATGAAGGGAGGGATGCTATAGCACATTATGTTTCACATCTGGCAGCTTAAGCAGTATGGCTCTGAACCAACTAATGGGAAGAAGATGTTCTGCTTTCCACTGTTAATTGAAGCAGTGTTTTTTTACACCTTTCAGAGGCTGAGAAGGGAGCTCTCACAGCTTAATGGCAGCCAACAGAGCAAAAGAGTAGCTTAGTGGCTGTAAGCTGTTCAGGCCATGCCCAAGAGTAGCTGGTCTAGTGCAGAGCCATGGGAAAGGCTGGCAAGCTCTGGATTCACACCTTGTTGCTGTGTCCCAAAATAGCTTTTACTGAACATAGTTAATGGACTGTTCCTGGATGTGAATTCCCAGAAGACAAAACACTCACCATTTTTGAATAACTTTAGACAAGATTTCAAAAACTGTTTTCTTTTATAAGAAGGGAAGAAGAAAATTACTTTGTCCATTTAAATTTTCTAGCCAGAACACTAACCCCTTCTAGATAAAGTTCCAGTCTGGCTTTCAGCAGTACACACACACATTGGTCAAGGCTGTCCTCAACCCTTCCCTTACATCTTCTTCATATTGGTTTGCACAGCACATGGCACAGATTTAACATTTTATAAACAGCATCAGTCCATTCCAATGCACTTCAGTGCCCTCCCGATGTACAAGAATCACTTCAGCTACCTATTTTTAACAACCCAAGTTGCCTCTTTATAGCGTACATGATCTTAACATGAGGCACCCATGTCGGTTTAGCGAAACTTTGGCACTTCTTCCTATCAATCTGGGTTTGATTTTTTTTTAGGGAGCCTGTTGGAAAGGATTACAGACTTGAAGGGATGTAGGATTATCTATCTGATAATTTAATCCTTTTTTTCCCAGTTTTGAGTTTTAAAACAACCCAGGGATCACTGCAAGGATATCAATATTTGTCGGTGAACCTATACCAAGAAAGGAAAGATGCATGGCAAGAGCTCTCCTCACTAAGATCTTACTAATAACTTTGCTTGTATGCTGTTCTCTTCTTCTCCACCTCTCTGGCCATCTTACTAAACAGTAAGCTCTTTGGGGCAGTGAACATATCTGCCTATTTGTTTGTACAGCACTTAGCACAACAAGGCCCTGGTCCTGGTTCAGGTCTTCAGGCTTTACCACAATATAAATAATCATTGGGATTGAATGTCAAACTCTACAGATGTTAAGAAATGTTATCAGATACCACACAGAGGTTGCCAGACACTCAGTAAGGTTAATGCTCCTAATCATGGATGTGAGCCTGTCGGATAACACATTCTGCAGGATGCTCAGAAAAAGAGAAATGACCTTGAAGGAGTTTTAGTTTAGCTTATAGATCTATACAGTTCTTCCCTGATGCCTGTGACATTACCCACGTAAAACTCAAAGAACTGTTATCAGCAATGAGAGGTTTAGAGGACAGAGCTGCTGAACAACGCTGTGCTGCAGCTCAACAAGTTGAAGGCATTCCAGAAAAAGTGTTCTTCCTGGAACCTCTGCCAACTAATTCTTCTCCAAACTCTCTCCCTCCCTCCCCAATCTGGCAAGATGTCTGACAGAAATGAATAGCTGTAAAGCAGGTTTAGACACTTCAATATGTAAAACTCATTTGTTTTCATGGCTTCCTTTTCTATATGTGTGGACTGTTTCATCGCTCAGTTATAAAGCCATTGTACAGACTGCTAAAGGAGCTATAAACTTTAGACAGGATCTCATTCTTATACTTGTAAAACGAAACAGCGAGACTCTGAGGATCTCCATTTCCTGACTCCACACAGACAATTTTTACGATTCTAACACCTTATTTTTAATGCTTGATTGAGAGCATTCCACTATTGGGAAATCTCAATGTGGACAGTCAGGGTCTGGTTTTTAGCATCTGCAGTTTTCACTGACTTAACAGCATCTATGAAAATCAGGCCTATAGAGTTTAAGTTTACGTGCTTTGTTTCTTTCCTGAGTGAAACTATGATTGAATGAAAACTCTACTCTAAATGTCTGTAAGCTTAAATGGGATCTATGTAATGTATTGCAAGCTCAAAAAGGTTAGGGAACAACAGATAAATATTTAGTTTTCTACTTAAACTACAAGCCAATGTTAATCTGGTTTACCAGTGCACATTATGAAACAATATGGGTGAAATCCAGGCTCTATTGAAGTCAATTGGAATTTTGCAACACATTTTAAAATTTTAACTTTCAGAGCCTGAAAACGTTCTTTCTGAATCACAGCATACCTCAGCATGCATTGTGAAATAAAACTGCTGCCGAGTTTGTGTATATGTGCAAAATACCCAATTGTGTAATCTGGGCAGCTCATGTAAGTCACAGTAGGGTCCTGATCCTGCAGATAGGCTTATGCATGTGTCTAACTTTAAATGGAAGAGGAGCCCCACTTGACTTATATGAGAGTATTTATGGCTTTAAAGTTAAGCTCATGCCTAAATGTAGGCAGGCTAGGGTGTAAGGGGCCAGTATCAATACAACTATTTTTACTGTAATATTTTATAGTAATTTACATATTACAGTGAAAATAATTTCCATATACTATGATCATTCTATTCTTTGCTATAATAGAAAGAAAACCATTATCAGTTTTATAGTGTTTTAAAAGGTTTAAGGAAAGAGTTTACCTTTTCGATCGGTCTTAAAATCCACTAGGATAGGCTCCACAGTTCCTTCTCTGTTTTTTCCTAACCCCTCTCCTTCTCTCCAGCCCATTTTTCTCATCAGCTGGGCTCCCATTCCTCCAGTTACAGGGGCTGCTCTTAAGAACTGATCCTATCCAAAGAAAGAAAAGTAAAACAAGTCCTGAAGTTAGCACTCGATTTTAAAAAAATAACTGGGAGCTTCCAAAAATGTTTCTAACCACCTTTCATGATCAATTCAAGTGAATACACCTTAGCTTTACATACATTTACATGGCTTGTATAAACCCAAGTTCACAACATACAAGTTAGATACATAATTTGTTCAAAATATCAAACTAGAAACAGCTTAAGAAAATTTTAATGAGATCCCTTAAGTCAAAAATGGCAATTTTAAACATTGACCTGTTTCAAACGTGTAAATAATAAAATGATAACCAACGTTTATTTTTAAACACATTACTTTGGTTCCAATGTATCTCTTCTTATCTTGTGAAAGGAGGCAGTGTTAATTGTTTAACTAGCAACATTTGTGCCAAGTGTACCTAGTTATTGAACAAAATACAAGTAAATATAGTAATGACATTCAAATACTGTTTAGGCATATTTTAAATATGAATAATGCTTTCCCACTTTATTACGCAGCAGTTGCAGACACACATTTTACTCTGAAAATCCACATAGAACAGATACAGGCGTTTCTTAAAAACAAATGAACAAAAATAAGGTACTCAGCCACACAGTTTAGCAGCAGTAGTTGTAATATCATTGTCTCAAATCATCATTACACAATAGTTGTTAAGTGTCGTAAGCTTATCAAATAGAACTTTTAAAAATCTGTTTTGTTGTAAAGAACTTTAAAAACTCCTTAAATGTTTACGTACCTAGGCCTCGATGGCCGCAGTGTTGTGAATAGTAGGGCTGGCATTGACCGTGGCAAGAAGGCAGCTACAAGGATTTGACCCTGAAACAAGTTTCCATATAGAGGGGTGAAAGTTCACAGGTTATTCTGTGAACTATCATCTCTCTTCTGCCCCACCCACTGACCCAAGTAAGTCAGTCATTTCCATCACAGCAGCAAATTGCTTGACTTAATATACAAGTTTACACATTGGTATTGATAACGCAGTTATTCTCACACAGTAGGTAATAGGTACAATGTCTAGTATTTTTGTAGCAACTTTACCTATGTTTCAAAATAGTGGTAAGTTCACGGAACACTTTTAAAATTTCTTTATTTCTTTATTTATTTATTTTTTTTTTTACTGTGTTTGACGTACTCAATATTTCCCAGATTTGAAGAGACGAAGACAGATATTTCCTTGGTTTCAAATATAAGCAGAATTAGAAGTTTTCCTTTTCCAGGAGACTTAGAATATATATATTCTTAATAAAAACTATTAGCCTCTCAACACAGGCACCTATGGCACATACCAAGGACATATGCATCATAACCCCCCACATTTCCTGTTGTTAAGAAGTTAAATAATAAAAATTCATGAACATGTATAATAAGAATAGTTTTCCAAATATTTACCTATATAAGCAACAAAACAAATCCCTAGAAACCATGCAACTGGATGTTGAGTTTAACAACAAGGTGCTCTGATGGAAGGAAGGGTAGACAGAGGCTAAGTTTACCTCTCCAGTTCAACTTTCAATCGGTGCAGGCCATGCAGTTTATGTGTACGCAGAGACAAGTTAGCTGATGTTCGATACCAGCTGCCTCACTCTATACACCTAGAATGGCTTTTACTTACTTCCAGTTTCATCCTCCCCTGTCTTTTCCAGGAACCTCTCATAAGAAAAGGTCAACCATGCAGAGTATGATACAAACCCCAGTCAATGTCACCCAGGGTTCCGATTCCTCTTTTGTACCTGCTTTGCAATGATAGAATTTTCAACATCAACATCTGTTTCATTATCACCAACGTGTATTCAGTTCACAACCAGAATAGGAGCAAGTTCTTGATGAGGTCACTTTCATGTTATAGAGCTTTCCCATTACATTTTCAAATTAATTTTGGAAAAAAAAGACTTAAAATATACCCATTTCGTGGCTTAAAATGAAGGCATTAACCTTAGACAGAAATATCAAAGCCTAAACAAATCCTAAACTTAGAAAAAAATCTAACTTTCTCTAAACTTTTAAAGTGCAATTGTACTTCAAAATGACTGTAAATATGGCATAGTCTTACTCAGATCTGCTTCTTGTGTATTCATATCTTGTATTGATATCTGCTGATTTTAGTGGCAGACCATGTTTTTACTGCTTTTTACTCCTGTTGGCACAACAGAGCCAACAGAGTTAAGAATGAGAGCTGAATTTTATTCCTTCTTGTGCTTCATTAACAAAGCCTTTTACTACACTGCCAACAGTTACACCTACACAACCCCGTTGCAGGCTGCAGAAAGTTGATTTCTCACACATCACTCCCAGAAATAAAGAGTTCAGCTCGTCTCACATTCCAATTAAAGAGAACAAGTACTGCAGGTCAGAGGAAAAACAAAACAAAACTTTTTACTTATAAATGGAGGATAACTGAAATAGAAATCATAAAAGAAAAACATGAAGCCATACAATGCCATTTATACAGTTACATTCAGAGTGAAACTGCACTTTAAAGCGAATGTGAAAAATGACATTTATAAAATGTTAATTTTTTTAATTAGATAATGAATGGAACTAAGAGGGAACAGTATGGTCTAGAAACTGAACAAAGTACTTGAAATGATTACGCTCCAAGTCCACTCTGCCACCAATTTACAGTGTGATGTTGGAAAAGACACTTCAGCTCTTTGTCTCAGTTTCCTTCTCTCCAAACAAAGATAATACCGTACTAACTCATCCACCCCATTATCTCACAGGGGTGGTTGTAAGAGCGCCATATTTGTAATGAACTTTGAAAGTGTTAAAAAAAAAAAAATCAAAAAATCAAGTGATGCAGGACATGTGAAAGATTCAAATTCCTTTTTATTTTAAATTAGACAGGCAGAATACCAGACTAGACAGTCCAATAAGATCATCAGGTACAGTAAATCCTATGTTCCTAATTCTTTTCATTACCATTGTCAAATGAGTTTCATAACAGATTAAAAAAATATTTCCCATTTACCCAATCTCTATTCACAAATTGTATTACAAGAGAAATTGCTCATCAAGATGACAGTTTAATGGCAACTTCTCACCTGTTAATCTCCAAGCCCTCCTATGCCAGGCCAGACAAGTGGGTACATCTCCTCCTACCAGCAGATGGGGATGAACAAAGAGCAATGCTCTTGTGACACTACTTCTCCTACAAAGGAGGCTGGCTGGCAGATCCTGCTCAAATAGTTTGGAATGCTTAATGCTTAAAACTACAATAGGAAAATAACTTCAGAACAGTTTCAACTCCAACAACAAAATAAGAACAAGCGTGGGATACCTGGGCTGGCACAGGAGGGCTTAAAAACCAAACTAACAGGTAAAAAATTACAATTTTACAGCTTTATGCTATGCCAACAAAGCCCAGAGATAAGTGGGAATGTCAATAACAAGACAAAAGGTGAATACCTTACAAAAAACAGAGTAAGGGATTACAGTGAGCAGGACCTGGCTACCAAAGATGGCAGCAGCAAAGCCTAAAACATCAAGTCCAGAATGATTTGAGAAAGCATGTAAATATGCTTAACCGGCTCCTTTCCACACAGTTCTGGAGGGGAAGAATCTCCTCCTCTTCTGTCAGTGATGTAGACATGATGTTGAAGGAATAAGTCTTCATAGAAAACAGAGCTGCTTTATCCTGGTCAATGATTCCTCTCACACAAGACACTGAAGCTTGCAGATTGCTAAGCCTTTTATGGTTGGGACTCTCAAAAACACGACCACCACACGGGATCTGACTTTCTAACCACTAGATATCTAAGATACACAAAGCCTTCACAGCGAGTGTTTCACAGGGCCAGTCAGAATAAGGAGAAGGAACAGCCTTGTGGATGGGAGAAACCAACTTGGAAGGAAATTGAGAGCAACCTTAATTACTACCTTGTCCTGATAAAAAATTTGGCAGGGTTCCCTGAATTAAAGGACTTACAGCACTCATTCTCTCCTAACAAAAAAACAAACTGAAAAGAAATGTTCACCCCTCTTTAATGGTGCACAAGAGAGGGCACGAAATACAGATCTTATCGGGACAGAGGAAAAAAACCCCTCAGTTTTAGCTTGTCAGCTGTCCTAAAAAACATTACCTTCAAAAGTGCATCATAGAAGAATGCTCTAACTTTGCCTCTTAGTATTAGAGTGGCATAGACCCCAAAAGCCAATATGACAGGCCTTTCAAAAACAGAACAGAATTTCACTAGTAACTGAACTTAAATCTTCTGGCCTTGCATCAAGCTTGAAATATGCCTTAATCTGCTTTTGACCACTTACCAAGCAGTTCAGATAAATCCCTCTTCATGCAGGTTCACTCAAGAACAAGGGATTCTCCGTGCTGAATTGTACCCACAGTGAAACATAGTGGGTGATCACAGAAGAGATCCAGCCAGCTACCGTGCTACCACCTCCCGAGCCAGTCCAGGAATTCCAGCCAGTCCAGAAATACCAGGATGATCTTCTCCCTGAATTTGCCTATCTTCTGAAGGACTGACTATGGCGAGACGTATAGGGAAGATATACAGCAGGTCAAACTCCTACAAGGGAGAGTTAACACCTGCTCCCAGGGCCAATGAATCCTGGACTCTGGAGTAAAAGGCTTCTATATTCCCATTCATCCAAAGAGGTACCAACAAAATTATGAAAAGCACCTATTAGTTTGAAGGACTATTCACCACCTCTGTTTGTACAAAGGTATTACTGAGTGCTTAGTTTTGTTGGTGGGCTTTTTGTTTTGATTTTAGATTGTACAGAATATAAAGCTTTAGAGTATTTTTGAATGTGTATCTTCTGGAAGTGATGCTGTATCATCCCTTAGAGCTGGAAAGACTTCGGCAAAGATACTGGTTTTCCATTCCACTGGGAAGGTACCGATTACAGTGATTTATGTTGAGAGGAAACTCCCTTGTAAAGAGTCCACCACAAAGGAAGCCTTATCCCCTTCCTCCTAAAAACTGAGCACTGTCACCTCCAGGATTTCTGCTGTTCATAACTGTTGTGCTGGGCCAGAGAGAAAGAAGTCTCTAAAGCCTCAGAGCCAGTCCATTCGGAGGCCTTTGAAAATTAAATCCAGGGACTTGTAATGGATTCAGTACTGGACAGGGAGCCCGCGTAGCATAAGCCACATCAGAACGTCTTGTTAAACCACCTGGCCTTTACTTTCATCCCCAAGCATAGCACAGTGTAGCAGACAAGCCTGAAGGTGGTGAGCATGTGATAACTTGAAAGGCTGCCTCCACTTCTTGTAAGATCAGAGAAGGCCAGACAACTCTCCATTCAAGAGGAGGTGATATCACAAGAGTTTTGTTTCTTTCTTGTCTCCATCTACTGGAGGAGGGAGTTATACTCACTTGTGGTGAGCACAAGGGAATGTGGAAGAAAGGATTTTACCTTTTCAGAATGTCTAGCCCTAAATATAGCTTTATAACAGCCCTGAAAATGCCTTGTTTTACAGAGATAGCACAAATCAACAAAAAAGCCATTACACTGTGCAATGTGTTATAAAAAAGAACCCAGTTAACAAAACACAAACCTAAAAAACACTTGGTTTTGGAAAAAATGTATTTGTTGTACAATACATGTGGTAGAGTTTATTGATCTAGAAGCAACTGGTGGCTTTGGGAAAGTCTAAACAAGAGTAAGCCTCAAAAGAACTTGCTTGACCAAAATATTTTACCTACTTCCCCTCAAATGATATTTTGTACAGCAACATTCTGCTTTGTTTTGTTTTCTTTTGTTGCAAATCATCAGCCTCCAGAGAGAATCTATCCTATTTTTGCTATATGTAACAGGTTAATATTTTCCACATTTGTGAACTGATTACATCATTGATGATAAACAGAAATCCACTTTTCAGAAAAAATAATATTGGTCACAACTGTATCAATGGGATAAAATGGAACCTACAGAATGTTGTTCTTTTGGGAATATTGTTCAACAACCCAATGTCCAAACATTATGAATCAGTCACACTGCTAAAACGAAAGAAAATAAAAATGCCGCTAGTTGGAATGCCACAGTTATTCAATCTGCCATATTAACCATTTTAAGTAAATTAACTTACATGCCACACAAAAATTAATTAAGGTGAAGTTAAGGTTGCAGATACATAGTGGTTTGACTACATACTACCTTCCAAAAATACTAATTAAATTGTTGGAAACCCCAATCTTAGAAACCCAGGAAATGCAGAGTTAAGGTTGCATTTCTCAAACAAGCAACCCCAACTAACTTAGCTCGCCTCATAGATATGCCTATTATCTTCTTTGCATTTAGAGGATCAAAAATGTACACCACACACTGGTTTTATAATCTGTTTCATACATGCCTGTCATACTAAGTGCGATGTCTGCATATGGAGACACACTAACTCTGTCTCTACTGACAGTTTTGATTCTGCCAAGTGCTGCATGCCTCCAGCTCCTTGCAGGGCAGGGCCCTTAGTAAAGACAGCCATGATTGCTTTCAGTATGCTATCTGTAACAGTAATATGTAACATTTCTTTGTGCGTGCTGTGTATAACTGTAAGGACAGCTATAAAGCAGCAGTACCACTACACAGCTACGAATAAGACATTCTACTTTTTGTGGTCACTAACAGAAATTTAACATTTTGGTACGATGGATAACTGAGCATGAGTTTAATTTCTCAGGGCAACACTACAAAAGCAGAGTTAAAGGTCGTTCAGGTGCCTTGCCTGAGAAATGCAACTTGAACTCTGTATTTACTAGTTTGTTCATTTTTTTTTTAAAACTACCGTTCCTGAAAGATAATACGCACTCAAAACACAGTGTGCCTGCTTTGCCTTTTGTGTGAGATTTTCCCATCTCATCCACAGAGCTGAGGTCCACCTTGTAAAGTTCATCAACCCTCTAAGTAAGCTTTGTGAGGTTTGTCAACAGTCCCACAATTCCTGCAAGCTTTAAGAGACTTGTGTGGGCCCCCACAGCCCTTTAGATTGGGTTTGTGATTGTGGTTACCTGTCAACCCCAGAATTTTGGTGGCCATACATGGGGAATGGGGAAGCTGAAAGGAGCAAAGAAGTCAATCTGAGGAACAGCTCAACGATGCAGGAGAAAGCGTGGGGGAAGCACGAGTACCTCCCTGACTTCTCCACCCAATGGATTCTCCTATGGTCTGCCAGAGAAGAGTTCTGCTGCTTCAAATCACAGGATGTCTATTGATTAGAGAAAGGACAGAAGTGCTAGTGTTTCTCCCTGCCTGCTCCTCCTACGTTTGCTACTGAACTCCACATCCCCATCTGAAGCTTTCTCAAGCCAGAGGTCAACTCTCAACATGCAGGGGAGGCTCTAGCAATTTTGCTGCCCCAAGCAGCCACTGCCGAATTGCCGCCGCGGCAGGAAAAGCGGCGGAGCTGCTGCCAAATTGCCGCCACGGGACACAGACTGCCGCCCCATTCTATTTGCCGCCCCAAGAACCTGCTTGGAAAGTTGGTGCCTGGAGCCGGCCCTGTCTACATGTTTCTCCCCACGGAGACATGAATATCTTTTGAGAAGGATGACACGCTCAGAAGCAGCTCAGGAGTACAGGAGAAAAAGGCAGAGGGAAAACACATCTGCCTTCTCCACTCCATGTAGTTTGTTAAAGGACAGTCCTGCAACTGCAAGCCACAGAAGACCATCAGAGAATGTCAAAGAAGGAGAGATGGATGAAAACGAGGGGCTTGGGAAAGAGGAGATCAAAGGGGCATTCTCCTGCCTTGTCTTGGGAATCTCCTGAGGTACGCAGGAAAAGAGAACCCCAGAGAGCCTTAGGAAGGCTTACTGGCCTCTTTCACAAGCCTTTTAGTGGAAAAGTTCTCTTTTTCTCCTTACTCATAAGCCTCTCTGCTGAGTGGTTTTCATTTTGAAGTCTCTCTCTGCCAGGAAAAAGGTAGATACTCTATTTTGCAATCACTGGAGCGGATATTTTGAAGCAACGTTACAAATTCAAAACAACATTTAGTTTATGGAAGTCTTAATTTAAAGTTGGTCCTCAGCCCTAAGTCTCATCAAGATCCCAGAAAATTTTCCATCTAACAAGTATCTCTCTTTCGTTTCTATTGTCTTCCTAAAAACTTGGGGGGGGGGGAGGGGGAGAAGAGGGAAGAGTTCTGAACTCTAGTGAACACTTTCTATTTTTAGAGTGTCATAATTCAAGAACCTCTTGTTCAGTTCATGTCAAATTTCTGCCTAAGCTTCAAACCTAACTTACTAGTTTTGAGAATCCTATTACTTTTTTGTGGATTGTAGAATGAGCAAAATCAGTTTTGTAACAAACTCAGCTACTGCAACCGTTGCCAGAGTGAGCGCTGTTACTCATGATTATTTGCCTGTAAAAATGGAAATCTCATAGATTCCCCAGTTTTATTCACTGAAACAGAACTCGTTCAACATTGATTTTCAAAGACGAAATATAAAATATTAACAAATTTACAAAAACATAAAAATGTATGACACATTTTGCTCAGATGATAGGCTGTTATTTCTCTTATTAACAAATATCTAGGTGCTTGATAATACTAGATCAATAAACCAGCTGCAACCCCTATTTGAGTATTTCAAAATATTTGGCTTGCAGAAATGG
Source organism: Natator depressus (assembly GCF_965152275.1). Lineage (NCBI taxonomy): Eukaryota > Metazoa > Chordata > Testudines > Cheloniidae > Natator > Natator depressus. The sequence goes on from NC_134234.1 coordinate 162,381,060, forward strand.
TGTTATATAATGCAAACTGAGGCAAGAAAGTAAATGGATGGAACTAATCCAAACAGAACAATTCATCTTGGGACAGAAGTGCTGATCCTGTTCCCATTGAAGTCAATGCCAAAACACCACTGAATTCAATTACATCAGGATCAGGCCCTGACCAGTACATTCCAAACAGATTAGCTTAATTGAGGACCTACCACTGCAACCATACCCAAGATTATGGACGTCATTTCAGCACATCCACAGTAATAGAATGCGTGAACCAATCTATTTCAAATACCAGCCAGACTTTTTTAAAATTTCCATAATGCACCTATCAAGCTCTCTAGGCATCAGAAAACCTGTTCATATGAACACCTTAACGCATAGCTAGATAGATATGCATTGTTATTATGCCTAGATTGAACGCATATAGTAAATTAATTCAGTTAAAGGTATAGCATATTTTCCAAGTACATTGTAGTAGACTGTTAACAACTTTAGTGTGCCATTTTTCGTATCTTCCAATAATTTCAATGTTATTTATCATGTGATATTTGGACATATCTGTCTGCATATCATCTACCTTTCTAATCCAGGCTTGGGGACCACTGTTGGACAACTCATCTGAGGACAAAATCTGTGCTCCAGTACTTCCTGTGAATTGGCCCGGCAGAGAGTTTGACTGCGCCCAGGCATCAATCTACAAGATAAATCAGCATAAAGACAAAATAAAAATCTGCAACTTCTCCCCCCAAATGTAAAGATCCATGCCATTTGTGTTATGAAACAGAACATTTAACACACACACCCCCCCCCCCCGGTTTAATAAAAAATTTAAAAAAATACGAAGTTACTAGACGGCTATAATTTAGAAATATTTTTACTTTAAAATATTTAAACCACAGAGTGACCATGAACAAGTCATCTCCCTATTCTTTACCACCATAGTACAACTATTTTCATCACTTTTGTAAAGTACTTGTTCTGGAGACAAGTACAAAAATTACTACTGTCGCCCCCAACCCCTTTCCCCCATAATTATAATCTTTTTCGGGACTAGGAAAAACTATTTCTGGTCAATTCCTTAATCAGAGATGTGAAACAGAAATATCACCAGGTAAACCATAGTATGCCTTATATATCCAACGCTATGGTATATTTAAAGTACTGTTTTACTATGAAAGATTGTTTTTTAAAATAGCATTCTCTCAAGGACTCCCACTTGAACTCTGCCTAGCTTTTTATACTGTGCTCATCACAATTGTTCTGGGCATGTGTTTACAAATAAAATTCTCATCACCTTTTAACTTCCAGCCATGCAATCTGAAAATCAAGTTAGTTTACTTCCGGTTTATGTATCACCAACAATAAATACTCTGTGGTAAAAATTTAAACTAAAATTTTCAAATGAGTGCCTAAAGTCAGACTCCTAAAATCCGTATCTCGGTATTTATAGAGAAAGTGGCCTGATCTAAAAAGAAGCTTAGCATCATTTTTCACTGACTTCACAAAACTCCGATAAAGAAAAAACAGTGCAACCCACCTGTTCCTGTGCACGATTTAACAAGCACATGGCCTCTAAGTCAAATGTATTTTCTGTAAGCCTCTTCTGAGCCATTGTTCGTTCATTCATTGCCGTAGAGATGTCCACAGTCTAGGAAGAAATACAGCTTATTTATTTTTTTAAAACAGATTGACCATAATAATGTGTTCTTGCTCTAGAAGCATTTATTGTAAAATAAGGAGATATGCTAAAAAGTTGTGTTATGCATCTGAAAGTAGTAAATTGAAATGGAAAACAGATTCAACAAAAAAAATTAATCTGACAACTGCTTGTTAAACACGTATAATCTGACTTTTATAAAATTAATAGAAATTGTGTAGGGATAAAATACAATATAGTGGTATTACTTTTTGCAGTTCTAGCATGTTCATAAATTGGTCATCAATCGTTAGCCTAGTAAGCTTAAATTTTACATTTATTTTCAACAAAGAGAAATAGAGCAAAGGCTCCAGATATATAAAACTGAAAAGTATTTTTAAAAAAATGCTATAAATCTATTTAATATTGTCAAAACTGGAAAGCAGAAATAATTAATTAAAGGTAAACGGTCAGGTCCCACAGAAATGTAAGCAGAATTTCTTTATAAAGAGCAGTTCCTGTTAGGATTCATGTTTTAATACACACTATTATTTCTCCAATGTAATGCAACTTTTCATACTTGTATCACATGCACTTTTATCAACCTGGATTTAGTCCCACTCATCTACTTAAGACCTCTTCTCCTCTCTCAACCACTTTGCTTCTCATTTCTTCAAAAGGATGTACTTATTTCTGCTCATTCACAGACAGCAAGCACCTTTAATTCTTAAACCTGATTCAGGATTCTTCCCCACCAGCTGCAGTAGGACTTCAAAGGATGTGCTGCTCCAGCTAATGCAAATTATTCTGGGCTGTACCTAAAACCCAAAGGCATCCAAAACACACTACTGAACAGAAACAGGGACAAAATTTTAAGAGGGCAGGCCATGTAGATATCAATTTCACAGTGAAGAAGAGTGGTTTGGGACACACTGCTGTTTCCTACCACTTAACCTGAAGCAAAGAGGTGGTAGCAAATGGCTGATCTCACCATATTAAAAAAATCAGTACAAACCAATATCGCATTCCGATACATGAGTCCAAATTCTGGTATTGTCTTGGAAGTTAATTCACTTTGAAAGCATAGAAAAATAAGGTTTATTTAGATTTTGTTCCTCTACATAAACTATTACCAAAGGCAACTATACCAGTAAATGTCCTGAAGATTTTGATAAAGAATTCAGTTTTGGAAAACAATTATTTTTCTCTCAAAAACTGAAAAACTCTGCTGGTATAACAAAACAGTTATACCAGATTGTAGTAGGGAGGGCATTTTTTTCCTGAAGAGTAAAAACAAACAAACATAGTCCAGCCTTGACCGCAGGGGAAGGGTCTAATGACCTCTAGAGGTACCTTCCAGTCCTACACCTCTACGATTCTGTGAAACAAACAAAATATTTCTTCTGCCAAAGATACCACACATCAAGCAGAAAAATTCATGTAAAGTTACTAAAGGGACACAGTCAACTTACATTTGCCTCAAGTTTAAATTTTGTAAAATCAAACTTTTATAAAATTGAAGACCACAAGAATTTTTTTTCTTAACTTCAGTGACATCTGTTTTTACATATTCTCCCTGAAGTGTGAAACCTAGACTGATATACTGAGCACCTAAAATTAAAAATACAATTAACCAAAGTAGAACCAGATTGCTGGCACAGAAAATTATTTAATAATCCCCTCCAAAAACTGACAGGCATTAATGGAAATACAATGCATGCAGTGGGGGCACTAAGGATAAACACATTTGCTTAGAATGCTAATAATTTAAATCTCTCTTTATATCAGGTGAAGGGTAGGATAAAAGTTACAGTGGAACTTCTGAAATCACAGAAAAATTCTGGAAAATAATGTCAGACTAAGGAGTTAAATACAAATACAGAGCAAAAAATAAATTATAAATTTCTATACGCCAATGAAAGAAGCTTAAATGCAAAAACAGATGAACCAGAATGCCTTTTAATAGAAGAGGAATCAGAACTTCTGTCATAGACATTAGTGAGTTCTTGAAACTCTCAGGAAAGAGACATGGGTGAACCAACTGGAATAGCTCCAGGCAAACCTCTGCTCAATGCACATCAGTGGTCAAAAAACAAAAACAAAGTGTTAAGAGGTACAAGTATGGGATAAAAAATAAGAACAGTATAAAGCAATTATATACTTTAGTGGTACACTCTCACTTAGAATACTCTGTTCATTTTGGATCACCATATCTCAAAAGAGAGAGAAACAGAAAGGTCCAGAGACAGGTGATTGGTATGCAGACCTCCAACGAGGGAGATTGAAAAGACTGGGACTGTTTACTTTAGAGAGGAGACATGACAGAAATAATCAATACAATGAATGGTACAGACAAGGTAAACTGGGTGTTCCTATTTAGCCTCTCACATAATATAAGAGGGTATTCAATAAAATTGAAAGGAAATTAATTTAAAACTAATGAATATATACTTTACACAGACACAATTAACTGACAGCTCACTGCCACTGGAAATCATTAAAGCCAAGAATTTAGGAGGATTTGAAAAAAGAGAAATGAGAAAAATGAGAACATCTAGAATTACATAAAACAGGATAACTAAGTTTTATACATGGGAGATAAACCTTCATGTTTAAGGGGAAAAGACGACAACCATTCACTGTCTGGGATTAGGAAGAATCTTTCCATATGGGCAAGTTATTCCATAATTGTGCACGGTGTAGTTTGTTGCACAAACTACCTGTGAAGAATCTGGTACTGGCAAGTCAGATACTGGATTAGATGGACCCGTAAAACAATTCCTGTGTTCTGCAGAGAACTGCAGAACATAAACAAGCAGCATAAACAGTGACAATGTTAATCAAAACAAATTCCAGTAATTATAATCTAAGGTGTTAATAAGTTTGCGTACAACATATACTTTTTTGTGTTGACAGTGCTACTTAAGTTTTGGTGAGTAGAATAATTTTCTCTTGAATCCTGACTACAAGCTAAACATTAATAAACTTTAATGTTAACATTTTATCTTCCTTTCTAAAGCCCCAATCCAGCAATACACTTATGCATGTGAGTACTGCACTCAAGTCAGTAGGACTATTCACACAGTTAAAGGTACATATGCACTTAAGTGCTTTGCTAGATCTGGGCCTATTAGCAGACACCCTACTTAGAAAGAATTTCCCCTCATGATTGGTCACCATATTTGAGACAGTAGTGGCTTGCATTACTCTATGGTAGCTTTGGGTCTCGGAAAATGCTTCAAATAAGGAAAGATACTGTTTTACTTGACTAAACAATAATATCAACTTCAATGTTTTACCCTCTGTAGAACTCTTGCTCTCCATTTGAGTTTCAACACTAATGTTGTCCCCACAGAAATTACGCAAAATCTTGCAGCACTGAGGACTATTTTGGCAGACAGATATGCCAAACTATATTTTGTGGGGATGCTGCTGGATTTTTTGTTACACTGGCTGCAGAGATTATGTTTTTAATTAGTGAGGGGTGTGCAGAATATGAGCTAGGTGCCTCTCAGTTTTACAAATCTACAGCAAATAAGTAAATCAGTAAATAAATGTTCTCATGGAACATTTTCAGACTTTTAGAGTTCACTGCAGAATAAAACTCCCCCCACATGCTTCCTTGGCTAGCTGCCACTAAACTTCCCAGTAGGCTCAGCATCTTTAGTACATAGAGTCTACTCTTCTCTCTCCACCAGCATTCATCTTTTTCAGAGAAATCCTGAAGCTGGGAGAAGGCTAAGGACCATATGTTTTTCTCCCATCTCCAACCATACTGGATAATCACATTAGTTAGATACTTCTGCTAACATGGTCAGCAGCAAACTAGTTGCAGGGGGCAATTTTGACAGCTTATTCTGAAGCTAGGTCAGTAAATTAAAAAATGTCCCACACAAATTAGGCATGATCTTCTGATTCCTGATGCCAGTGTGGACTGATATCTGAATTGTCACCATTAGGTTTCACAGTTGTTAACACAGTGAGACGAATGGGACCAATTCACATTTGTTAGAGCTATTAGTTAAGGTCCAATAATAGTGTACTTGGTACTGCACAATGCAAAGAAGAAAATAAGGTCCTGGCTACAAGAAGTGTATAATCTAACAAACAAATCATTCAGATACAAAATGCACTGGGATGGCCCAGAAGAAGCAAGTGACAGACAGAGCTGCAGAGCTTCATGGCACTGATGGGGGGCAGGGAGAGAGAGAGAGAGAGAGGCATCTTAAATTGGATGATATAGAAAACAGAGTGAAAAGAAATAACCTCAGAATTAAGGGACTGCCTGAAAACGTTGAAAGAGGAAGCCAATATGTAAACACTTCAACTGTGGATTTGTTAAATCTCAGCTCTCTGCAAGGGGTGAAAGTAGAGAGCACATACAGCACTGTTGCCCCCAACTGAGTCTAACAACAGTAACAGACCCAGAGATCTAATTGTGAAATTTCACTATTATCAGACAAAAAACTTAATTAGGAAAAAAGCCAGGGAGCATTCAAAGCTAAGACTCAAATGCCACAAACTGCAATTTTTCCATACTCTCTCTGCCCCAATCTTAAAAAAAGAGGAAAGCACTGGGAGAAATTACAGCAGCACTCAGGCAGGAAGATATTTGCTATAGATGGGGATACCCATTTAAATTCTCTTTCAACTTGCAACACACAGCAAGAGACTTTAAACAAGGGGGGAAAATATACTCATGGAATAGAACTCCAAATCTCAGACACACAAGCAGATACTCCAGAGGTAGAAACCAAGGATAAAATGCTGTTAGAATCCTGACAGATGGTGAAACCGAAAAAAGGAAGATAGGAAAAGAAAAGACAAGAGCCTCTAGAGAACATATTGCAATGGCAGAAGTGAAGCTGAACAGGAGAACACAGATACCTGACGAATAACCTACAAGGGATTTCTTGGGAGTCATCAAGAATGAACTGTTGTAAACTAACTATGTTTATGTTAGAAGGGGAATAGTATGAAATGTGCTTCAACTGGGGTGATCATAACTGTGATAGCTGTGTTCTTTATTTTAAAAAGTAGAGAAAATAAAGGACAAAGGACAATAAGGGGCTGTAGAAAGGGAGGTCCCAGGTATGGTGGAGATCGGAGCAAATAGAGAGGGGATGGGAGGAGACTTCGGCAGGGTTCTATGTAAATCCCCTGTGTAACTCAAATGATCAGATGGCAATCTATCCCTAAACGCAGAATTACCTCCTCTGGATTGAAGAGAAGTAATCCAAGTGTTCATGGAGAGAGTACGAGGATTTAGGATTCAGCAAAGCAATCATTTGGTGGCTGATTTATAAGCTCTGTTGGTATTTTATTTCTGGAATTAAATAAGGCAAATGAGGGGAATTATCACAAGAATGGCTCTTTCTTTTGAAGTAATGTCTTTGAATGTCAAAAGGCTAAATTATGTCATTAAAAGGAAAAAAAGCCCTGAAAGAATTTAAAAACAAAAACTACTCAGATTACTTTCTCTCTCTCTCGAAACTCACTTTCAGGAGGGGAAAATTATGGGCATGCAAGGTAACTGGTTTCAGAAATTTTTTGCTTCAGCCAAAGAAAAAAGAAAAAAAAAAAGTGGGCATAGTATTTGCTAAACATGTATCTCTTCAGATTAATACTCAATTTAAGAAAAAGGAGGGATGGCTTATCTTGTCGAACGGCACAATTGCTGTGTTATTAATAACAATGGGTTTAGTGTATGCTCCCAATTGAAAGCAAAAAAAAATCCCAAAACCTTTTTTAAGGACTTCTTTAAAATACTGCAACACTTTGGGGAAGGGGAAATTATACATGAATCCTTTCTGGGACAGATCTGATAAAAAGAGAAAGGGGATAAGGAAGCAGAACTACACCCAGGGGAAAGACATTACACTGTTATTCGTACACTTATCAGTTATATGTTAGACTAGATTGAATGTTAATCTCTAAATCCTTAATGAAGCTGACAAGATCTGCATATATTGGCACCATTAGGTCAGAATATGCACCAGTGGAAGCAATATTTGATAGCTGGTATGGGTCCCAAACATTAACCTTTTGGAAAATGAACTGCTTGCTTCTTCAAGATGTATAAATAAATGATACAGACAATACAAAAAGAGGCCTTCTTTGGGAAGCACGTAAAGCACTGGTTAGGGGCCAACTGATATGCAGAGCCTCTCAGCTGAAAAAAAGAAAGAGCTCAAGAAACCGCAGAACTAAAACAGGAGATAAAAAGGCTACAAGACCTTCATAAAAAACACAGGTTCCAAAAAAGTGTATGAACAATTAACATATATGTGAAAATTGAATGTGTTGATGACAGATGGCCCTTAGGTATACAAAGCAAATGTTTTCTGAAAAAGGAAATAAAATTGATAGGCTATTGGCTTGAAAGCTAAAAGGGATTCAAGACCAACATATTGTTCCACCAATTAAAAACAATCAGAAAAAAGTATTTCATCAGGGAGTGTAACTATGTGCTACTTTTGCTTTTTATTATAAAACCTTCTTACCTCAGATACTCCAAGCTCTAAAGTTATTCAAAAATATCTGGAAGTAGCAGGCTTGCCAAAGATAAACAAAAATTATAAACTTTAGATAAAGAAATAAAAAGAAAAAATCTGAGTGGCAAAAGCAAGTCATGAAAAGTAGTAAAACTCCAGGATCTGATGGCTTTCCATAAGAATTTTACAAGGTACAGCACAACCCAGTTTATCTGATCTAATTCGAACTGGGGCCAGATCGGATAATTGGGAGAATGGGAAAGTGCGGGACTGCAGCGCCATGTGGCGGCCACAAGAGAGATCGCCCACTTCCGGACTCGTGTGCGCTAGTTGTCTGGTTAATACGGAGAGCCAGGTAACGTAGGGTCGGATAAACGGGGTTCTACTTTATTTAAGGAGGTATTAGTGGGTCCCTTGAAAGGTACCTTCAGTGCTATTTTGTTAGAGGATAAACTTCCACAACCTATTAACGAAGCTACTGTGGTTATTCTCCCTAAAGCTGGAAAAGACCTTACCTTAAGCAGCTCTTATAAGCCCACATCACTGTTGAATCATGACAAAGATTTTAGTAAAAATACTAGTTAACTGATTGCAGTCCATGCTCTCAGCTTATGTAAATCCAGATCAAAGTGGATACATTAAGGATAGACAAATGTCATACATTATTCAGCGAGTTCTTGGGATCATCCACAATACCAGATCACGAAAAGATCCATTTTTTTTAATCATCACTTGATGCAGAGAAGGCCGTTGATAGAACAGAGTGGAGCTTTCCATTTCAAGCCCTGTCCTATAGGGACATTGGCCCCTAGTTCCTTAAATGGAAAAAACTACTCGACACCAGCCCCAAAGCAGCTGTGCGAGTTATTGGGGTTAAATCTCATGTTTGAATTATACAGAGGGACTAGGCAGGGATGTCCATTGTCTCCTTTACTTTTTGCACTGCTCATGGAGCCTTTCACACAACGATGAGGAACAAGGAATCTATCACAGGAATAAAACTTGCAGGAACACATCAGAAAATAGCTTTAAATGCAGATAATGTAATTTTTATATGAACCAAATATTTCCCTAAAATTAGTTTCTAAAAAAAAAAAATCTATGACTTTGGGTTAGATTTGAAGTAAATCCTGCCAAATCCAAAAACCTAGCTATAAATTTGTCCAACTCTGAAAAGCTATTCCTTCAGAAAACATTTGGGTACAAATGGGCAACAAATTCTAGAAGACACCTGGGAATTCAAATCTTAAATAGTCTTGAAGAATTCTATGATTTAAATGTCAAACACAACTTCAGCAAATGGCATGTTGGGGGAAGTATGCAATTTTTTGGTTGGGAAGAACAGCTAGGGTCAAAATTAACATTTTTCCAAGGATACTCTTCTTGTTTCAAAATATTTCTTTGATGATTCCAGATAAAACCCTAGCAGGAATACAGAGGATTTTGTTAAAATGTATACGGAATAAGACCAAAAGAAACTGCAGAAACTTTGTACAAACCCATTAAAACAGGATGGACTAGTTGGTTCCAAATATTCTATGGTACTATCAAGCCAGCCAGCCCAAAGCAGTAGTGGACAGGAGGCGCTTTAACCCATCCAAACACTTTACGGAGCAAGAACATTGTGGTGGTGTGTGCATCGCTAGGCTACCATGGATTAATTTAAAAAAAAAAAAAAATCAAAAAAAATCACACCCTCCAGAAATTTATACACATCCTATAGTAAGGCTACTCTACAGATTTGCGATAGAATTAGATATAGAAGAAGATCTTTTATCTTGCCAAATGATACCCACTGCAAATAATCCAGATATTAACCCAAATTACGAACCAGAGAGCTTTAAAAATTGGGAGAGCCATGGAATATATATGGTTCACCCGCTACTGAGTAAAGAAACGTTTCTAATTTATTTAAAGATCAAAACTAACTTTAACTGGCCCACTCTCCCATGGTAACAGTACTTTCTAGTTAGATATTATATTTCTTTCAACTCTTTAGAAAAAAATGTTTTATACAGAAACCTAACTTTAATAGAAGTGGTGGCATCTGGTCAATTAGGAAACAAATAGGTTATAACTAATTCAATCTTTGCAGACAACTTTCCTAACAAAAAATGTCCATATATGACATGCTAGGAAAAGGACCTGGACAGAAAAATTATACCAGACGAATGATGTTTGATCTGGAAAAGTGTACCAACAACTTCAGTCTGTAGCACAATAAAAGAAAAGAAAATTTATTTAAGATACTGTTTCAATGGTACCTCACACCAGTCAGGTTATACATACATACATACATACATACATACATACACACACACACACACACTTGAATGGGAACAAATGTTGGGAGAAATCATAGTGAAAGAAGAGATTTTATGCATAGATGGTGCACATGCCCAGTCACCACAGAATACTGGGATGCAATCCACCACCAAATATTTTTGGATATTTATTACCAAATGATCCTTTGGTAATCCTCATGTGGCTTCCTAGAGGAAATGATCACACAAAAAGTAATGAAGAATTAATCTCTCATCTGCTAGTAGCTCCTCAGTTATTGATAGACTCTCATTGGAAAAAGAAAAATAGTCCAACTGTAGAGGAATGTCTCAAAAATATGGAAGGCGGTTATTATAGAAAAATTAACACACCAGTTATGTACTCAGCAAAATAGACAGAGGACAAATAGATACTTAGATATTTAGTTACCTTTTATTCAATACTCAGACAAAAGTACATTGACCTGCAAAAACCCCCACCACACCTGTTCAATTTTTTTTTAATATTTACATTTGATAGACATCCTGGTTTGTTAAATATGTGTAATCGGAGATTTTACTCAATTAAATAAAATAACTAAAAACAAAATGTCATAAGTATTGTAATGATGATCACTCTGTAATATGGGAAAGTCCTCCTAAATAGAGATCGGATGTTTATATTCTGGTATAATGTCTCTTTAAACAAAAGCTCGTTGTTGTAATGATTTTTCTTTTGCTCCCGATATTTACATGGCAAGGATTCTAAACCTGTTAATACTTCCTAAATTAATAAATAGTAAAAAACAACTGCATTTCAATGTAATTCTGAACCAGTACTAAAATACATTCAATGAAGCTTTTCACACATAGTCCTTTAATACTGAACTTGTCAAATTTAAAAATATATTAATTCAGTAAGAAACAGCCAGCTAACAGAGTTCTGGCATTAAAAAATAAATGTTACAGGCTTTTGTTTTTAAAAAGAAAAAAACCAACACTTGCAGGTGAAATATTTGTTTTGCCTACTATATTTACAAGAAACACAAAATATTACTTTGACTGAAAATGATTAAATAAAATTTTTACTATTTCACTATTCTATTGTTTCCACTTTGTTTATTTTGTGTATTTGACAGCACCACTTTATACATAGTCAATTTCTCCTTTACATTTTGTGGGTTTTACATAAAAAACAAGAGAAGACAAATATTTAGGAAAATGTGATTGTAAAACTACAGAAATGGGCAGACACAGTCAGATATATATATGTAGTACTGAAAACTACTTTCAAATCATTTTTTTAAATTGATTACATTTCAAGTTGATGTTGATTTAACATTGGTAGGCCATTGGTAACTATTGTTTTAGGTTCTCTGGTTCAGGAAGACTAAGCTTGGAAGGTTTTCTTGGCAATGACAAGGGCTAGAAGCTTTGTTTTTATTTTTAAGTGAAAGATTAAATTTCACAGAAACTAAGAGGTCACCCATGGACAGACGGAAATACCATGGCTGACTATATGCTGCAATAATTAGCACTCATATGAACAGCCTATCTCCAAAAACCAAAATAGGATAGCCGATTTAGTCATTAAAAAGGGCAAATACTACTGATATGAACAATTTCTTTACAAAGATTACAACTAGATCCCAGAGCGAGCAGGTAACAACTTTCTTTTTGTAAAATAAGATGCGTTATTTCCCTTCCCTACCTGTGCAAGAGCTGGTTTGGGGAAAACATCATCTTTGCTTTCTTCTTTGCTTTTCTCAACTGGAACCCATTCTCCATAGACACTGTCAGCTTCCTTTTTCCTGTGTTGAGACCCAGATGAGACAGGGAACTCCTTTGTCAAAGTTACCTGATTTTTTGGTGCTGGTTTTACGATAGGAGTGGTCTTAAAGAAAAAGAAGCATTTTGTGATTAGGAAGTAATAAAGCACAATATGCATACAAGGTCCTATTCCATAGAAACAATTACTGTAGGGGTTTTGTGAACACTGAGTGCTGAACACTGAGTGCCAAACACTATTTCAATTTTCCCTCCTTAACTGGAATTAAAATGAAAACTCTAAAGATACAGTCTCTGAACTAAAATGGGGACTATGTTATTTAAAATGTTGAGACTGGATCCTTGTTTCAAACATATGATGAGTGAAGTGACACCTAAATGGGTAGTTTTTCTTTCAGTTCATAAACAGTGCTAGAATTATTATGGAGTAAAGGTGCTAAATAAATTAAAATGATTATTGCTGATGATGAGAACAATACAGGAAATGCCCAATTCTACAGAGCGAAGAAAATATTGATTGCTCTGTGAAAAACCCAAGATGTGACTTTGGACCCTTCCCCTCCACATTAGAAAATCATGACGTTTCACTAAATAAAAATAAATAAATGCTTCAGCTACATTAATGGAATACTTGTTGTACTCACTCAATTAAAATGATTGCTTTTTAAATCTTCTGGCACATGTACAATTTAAGCATTAAATGTGGGGAAAATGCAGGTAAATAAAGAAACTGAAAACTAAGTAACTCAAAGTACCATTTAACAGCATCATCATATCTTTACTTGGTTCTGGAAGAGAATATATTCCCATTTTGCCATAGAGATGAGACATTTTGCACTTGTGTTTTATTGACATGAAGTATCAAAGTAGAATGCTATATATACTTAGTTATGGAATAAAACATACAAAAACAGAAGACCAAATGTTGTGTGCCCAAGAAACCAAGACCTAGATGCACTGTCAATGCTAGATCCTGCCACGTGACGCTTACACAGAATATACATATATAAAAACAACACAGAGTAAGTGTGCAGGTATCACTGATTTCAACGGTGTACATATATCCAAAATAAAGAGAAGACAGGACAAAAGAACATCTAAAGTACATAAAAAATTAATTTACTATAATTCTACAATTAAATTTATACAAAGTAACAACTGTAAGCCATTGTTTGGAAAGCATGTATATAAAGAACAATTATAATTAATACATCAGAAAGAATGTACCTAGTTTTGACTCCTGAACAGCGCCTTCTCTCTCTTCCAAAAAAAATTCTAAAAACTCATCTATGAATATACTTCTCTCTTCGTTCTAATAATACTTAGCACTAATATAGTGCTTTCTATCTTCAAATAGCTTTACAATATTATTTATTCCTCACAACATTCCTGTGAGGTAGGTAAGATTTAGACCCATTTTCCACTTGGGGAAACAGTCAGAAACATTACCTGACTTGCCTAGGCCACAGAAGGATATCTGTGTCAAAACAAGGATTAGGATTCAGGAGTTCTTAATTCCAAGTCCCATACTCTCAGGTCTCCCCTCTATCTGTGTATTGCAACATATTATTTTTCTGCTTGTGGTTTTACATTATCAGCTCTTAATGGCAGGGGCCGGCTGAGCACCATTCACCTACTGCATATTACTATGTACACTTGTAGTAGTATAGTAACATCATCTTGATCAATTAAATCTTAGGCAAACCTAGCCAAAGAGAAACCTGCTAGAGTTGTACACAGGTGATGGATTGATGTTTTGGAGGGATTATTAACAGACTCCACCTCTAGATGAGAAGGCAGGAAGTGCCCACAAGGTACAGTCCCTCTAAATATCTGATCACACTTGCAAGAGAGAACACATTGCCATAAAGAACTCCCCTCACCCTCTTCCCCTGGTACTGCATATTCCTTCTGGGAGATTTAAATATATAATGAAAACCAAATACTATTATATTAGCAAAAACAAAAGATTAACAGCAATGAAACCATGGGATCTAATTAAACTGAATCAGAGTTCTCAGACAGAATACAATGTACTGTCAAAAAGCTACTCTATCGTCTACAATTAATATATTACCAGAAGCATCTTCAGGTTTACAAAACACATGGCTGACCACCTCACTCTTGGAACAGTTTTTTGTGGATACAGCAAAAATAAAATCCCAGAGTTCCCTGAGCTGTGTTTAAGGTAATAAAATCTCTTCTTGTATTGTAATAATGCTGACATATAATTCAAAAAGATTTTAGTTTGAGAAGATGCGAATTCCAGCATTTCTAAGTTCCTTGCTATTTATAGCAGTCTGTGTTGCAACTGAGGATTTCTGCATACAAAAATAGTACCAGGAAAAAGGGTTTTGTTTGTTTTAAGTGGGATGCCTTTCACTCAGCATGAAGGCAACAGTTCCAGCAGGCAACAAAGATCCTAGAACTTTGGAAGTCTTTTAGAGAAGAAAGACATTCAATAAGCAGTTTTCTCTGGTACACCCAGTCCATTAAACTCTTCCTCTGTCCATCAGTATTATTCTGAAATGCTTTGTTGTCCTGTATAAAACTAATTAAATCTGTATGATCTGAAGAAGCTTTCTTCAAGTCACTCACCCACTGTAGAACTGCCTCCATTTTGCCATAGAACTTTTTCAGCATTTCCCACCCCCCACTCAGTACCTGAAAGAAGTTCCAGAACAGTGTGTAAACGATTATGAAGCAAGTCCAAACACTTAGACATTGCCATTTTGAAATGCCAACACTCAGATTCTAATGAAAATCCTGGGCATAGAAGGTGCTGAAGATTGAGTGTGCCCTTCTTTAGCCTCCTAGTGATGCGGTCAAAAAATCTTCCTTAGATGAAGAAGGCCTGCATTTCAGCATAATCAGGTTTTCTAACACTATATCAAGCCAGAAATAACAAAAAGTCTAAAAAATTCATACGTAGATTCTGTTTAAAGGAGAACAGACTGTTCTCTTACTCCCCAGACCAACAGGGACTGGGAGTGCTGGATAAGTAAAAATCAGTATGGACAACAAATGTGGATCTCCAAACAAGAAAATCAAAAGGAATATCTCTGTCTGGTGTGAATGTCTCAATACAGTATTCTATTTCTGGAAATCATCATAATACAGCAGGTAAGACATCACACAATCATAATAAAAGTGATGGGATATTATACATACATATGCTTTTTGGTGTATAGATAGAAAACCAGATATTTCAACTAAAACAATTCCAATATGTTAACTGATAACCAGGAAATAGACAGAAATGTCACCTGGGATTTCTGAGGACAACCACAAAGACTGGAACGCTCTGTTTAGGTGGTCATCAGAATCCCTTGATGAAAATTTACAGTCTTTGGCCAATTATTTACACACACACACACACACACACACACTGTATGTGCAGGCCGATGGACCCAAAGATACACACACGATGATACATAGATAGTATATAATGTATATGATTCTTTATATAAAATTAAAAGTTGACCTGCAGAGGACTATTAAAATTCAGCAATTTTAGAAGCACGTGCTGAATGTCCCCAGTAAACAAGGATGTGCTTTTGGTAGATTGATTTAAAATGAAGGCAAGTGATGGAGGATGTACTCTGTTCACTGTTCTTCACTCTCACAGTGGACCTCAATCAAAAACTTAGCCCTCCCTTATTAACTATTTTTAAGCCTCTAGTTTCTATACTGAGCAACAATGACAGTATCTTTTGCTCAGCCCTCACATGACCGGTGCTTGGTCCTGATCCTGTGAACACCTAGACACATGAGTAAGAGCTTCTCTATGCAGAGAAGTTATACCAGTAAAAAGTAGGGTATGAATTTAAACCACTGGTTATATTGGTATAACTCCTTCTGTGGACAGACTTATTCTGGACACTCATTTTGGAAGTGATTTAAACTAAGCCAAAAAAAGCCATTCTTACTCCAAAATAAGAGTGTCCAGATGGGGAGTTATACCAGTATAACGATACCGGTTTAAACTACACCTGTATAACTGGTGAAACTTTCCCATGCACAGAAACCCCAAATCCTGTTTACAGGATTGAGGCCTTTATATGTAAAGAAGGCAACCACTACTTCTTCCTCCAACCTCAAAAGAAACTAAGGTGTGTAGTGAGATTATTGAAACTGTCAACAGATTAAGAGTGGCTGAACTCCATGCGAGTTGATTTAAAAACGAATTCATTTAAAGCCAGTCAGTGTGTTCCTACCAATATCTGTAACTCAAAAAAAAAAAAAAACAAAAAAAAAACAAACACCCCACATCACACCATCCTCAAATATGCTGTATTGGAAAACTGTTTAAATAAAAAGGGCTCATCTGTTTTCAGGAGTTTCTAGCTTTAATCAGAACTCCTGAGGACCTGCCAAATCCTTCCATACCTCATCTGCTACAAATATAAAAAAGACAAGGTTACCAGCTGTGGTTAAAAAGAATGAATACACCATTCAGTTCCAAGATCTGGTGAAAAATTTCACCAAGGAGAAAAATGTGTTTTTGTAGAAACAGAACATTTCAACAGTCCCGCCGTTACTGCTCTGTTTGTACTAAAAAAGAAGTGTTATGCCGTTTGTAGGGTCAGAAAATGATAGTGTAATAAAGTGGATGCCACTCATCTGCAGTGTGCAGCTACCTCTTAATAAGCTTATAATACTAGTCTGTGATGGAACTAGTCACTATTTCCACAGACACCTGGTCATGGTAGATAACCTGGCAAAAATAAACCGGAAACACTCTTTAAGACCAGAAAACAAACTTCTTAAGACGGTAGGTGATCTACACAAGTACCACGTTTAATGAGTATTAATCCATATAAAAAAATGTCAATATATTGATTCAGTTTAAATATCTGTTAATTCTAAACTGGCTAAAAATATATTTGATACTGATAAGTGGAGAGTTAGAGGGACTGTAAAACAATCTTGCTTCAGCTGGTGTCCTAATCACCCAGCTTTAAATTTATTTCCAGACAACATACACTATAAATAGAAAAAACTATATTAGTGTAATATTAAGGCAAACAAAAATCAAGAAACATGAAAATTAAGGTTAACCATGCAACCTTGACTCTGCCTCTTTATGCAAATAGCAGGCAATCACATAATTAGGTTATCAGTTGAAACAATACACTTTAGATATATGCACCTAAGATAACGTATTGTCTTGAATTTAAAGAAGAGGCAGGTTAACTTTTATTATCCCAGACTTTTAAGAGCTTAACTATGCCCACCTGGATAGTACTCCAGCTCCTCCATTTCAATAAATTATGTTTTTTTTGCAGTTTAAATTGATCTAAACCTTTAAATCACATTAGGCAGCTAAAATTGATCCACACATTTAGATCACTTCAAGCTTTCTGAAAGGTGTACAAAGCGGGTGAAGGCTAGACAAGAATTGGTAGGGTGCAGATCAAGAAGGAGCACTCAGACTAAACTTTTAAACGAGTTTTGAAAAGCATGCCATTCCTAAGCTGAGAATGCATGCTCTCTGCATTTAAGTGTATACCTCCCCCCAGTGTTATAACAGAAAGCTACTGCATGTGCTCAATATGCATTTTTTAAATGCTCCTAACTTTAGTAGATGAAAATGAAACCAACCAATGTGAATAGTCCTCAGTAATTATACTAGAGCTGTCAATTAACTGCAGTTAACTAACGCGATTAACTCAAAAAAATTAATCATGATTAATCAGTTTTGATCGCACTGTTAAACAATACCAATTGAAATTTATTAAATATTTTGGATGTTTTTCTACATTTTCAAATATATTGATTTCAATTACAACAAAGTATACAAAGTGTACACTGCTCACTTTATATTATTTTTATTACAAATATTTGCACTGCAAAAATGATAAAATAGTATTTTTCAATTCACCTCATACAAGTACCATAGTATAATCTCTTTATCGTGAAAGCGCAACTTACAAATGTAGATTTTTTTTTTTTTTTGGTTACATAACTGCACTGAAAAACAAAACAATGTAAAACTTTAGCGCCTACAAGTCCACTCAGTCCTATTTCTTTTGCAGCCAATCGCTAAGAGAAACAAGTTTGTTTACATTTATAGGAGATAATGTACATTTACAATGTCACCTGAAAGTGAGAACAGATTTTCGCATGGCACTTTTGTAACAGTCATTGCAAGGTATTTAAGTGACAGATATGCTAAACATTTGTATGCCCCTTCATGCTTGGCCACCATTCCAGAGGACATGCTTCCATGCTGATGACGCTTGTTAAAAAAATCATGCGTTAATTAAATTTGTGACTGAACTCCTTGGGGGAGAATTGTATGTCTCCTGCTGTGTGTTTTACCCACATTCTGCCATATATTTCATGTTATAGCAGTCTCAGATGATGACCCAACATGTTGTTCGTTTTAACACCACTTTCACTGTAGATGTGACAAAACTCAAAGAAGGTACCAGTGTGAGATTTCTAAAGATAGCTACAGCACTCAACCCCAGGTTCAAGAATCTGGGCTGCCAAAATCTGAGAGGGATGAGGTGTGGAGCATGCTTTCAGAATTCTTAAAAGAGCAACACTCCGACGTGGAAACTACAGAACCCAAACCACCAAAAGAGAAAATCAACCTTCTGCTGGTGACATCTGACTCAGATGATGAAAATGAACATGCGTTGGTCTGCACTGCTTTGGATCGTTCTCTAGCAGAACCCATCATCAGCATGGACGCATGTCCTCTGGAATGGTGGTTGAAGCACGAAGGGACATATGAATCTTTAGCGCATCTGGCACATAAACATCTTGCAAAGCCGGCTACAACAGTGCCACGCGAATGCCTGTTCTCATTTTCAGGTGACATCGTAAAGAAGAAGCAGACAGCATTATCTCCTGCAAATGTAAAAAAACTTGTTTGTCTGAGCGATTGGCTGAGAAGAAGTAGGACTGAGTGGACTTGTAGGCTCAAGTTTTACATGGTTTTATTTTTGAATGCAGTTATTTTTTGTATATAACCTGCAAGTTCAACTTTCATGATAAATAGATTGCACTACAGCACTTGTATTAGGGGAAATGAAAAATACTATTTCTTTTATCATTTTTACAGTGCAAATACTTATCAAAAATAAAAATAAAGTGAGCACTGTACACTTTGTATTCTGTGTTGTAATAGAAATCAATATATTTAAAAATGTGGAAAACATCCAAAAATATTTATATAAATGGTATTTATTATTATTTAATGCGTGATTAATTGTGGTTAATTTTTTTTAATCACTTGACAGCCCTAAATTATACACATGCCAAGTTTTATATGTCAAACCTCAGTCACAAGTTTTCCACATATTCAAGAATGTTTTAAAGTGGAAAAAATGCCCTATATTTCATTTTCTTTCCACTCACGCAAACCTGAAAGAACAGCTGAAGGTATTTTCTCCAATCTTTCAAAAAATAAAAAAAATCCATTTTTGGGGAGAAGCCAAACAGGGAAGATTTTACACCAAAGGTGAATACTTCAGAACGTTTTGAGCATATGAAAACATGAAACTGTAACAAAAATTTATTTGCATTCTAAACTATAAAGTACTTGCTGCTAGCATAAGAGCTGTATTAAATAAGCAGCATTATGAAAGGCTACATGCTAGTTTTCTGTATATATGTATCTGTCTCTACACAGTTACATTGCCTAATTTATTATTCTGAGCCTTATCTGGGTAACAAATAATACCAGCCTTAAAAACATAATATTTCATTTAATTGTACAGTATTTTATATTCTTCAGGACTTTGATCGCCACACCCTGTGAAGCCTAGTCAGCACTAGGAGCTGAGAGAGATTCAGGCATTCTCAGTAAGGATGAAATTTTCAGAGATTTTGGATGAAATATGAAGAAATCTCTACTGAGCATGTGTGAAGTAAGATTTTTCAAAGTGTTATAACGTGGCCATATTTGGTCAGATTTTCAAGGACATAGCAAGAGGCACATCCCTAATAAAAAGGTCAAATCCCTGTTAAATTTCAAGTCTCTGATTCAAAGCATAGTGGTGCTAAAGCTGTTCAAAAAAACACAACAAAAAAAACCCCAAATAGTTGTTAGAATCTTCTAACATGGGCAAAAAAAGTGTATTTTCCCTAGGTTCATTTTTGGAAACAGCTTTACTATTTTGGTTGAAATTTTCCAGAGAAGAATATTCAGCCTTAGGCAGCCATCTGGCATGAAAAACTTCAGCCCAAATGCTTAAAGTTTGGCAAAGTTATAAGCAACTGAAACCATGATCCTATAATGGGAAGCATCAGGCAACCTCAATAATTTACAGCATTCATTATCAGCCCAGTTTATTCTAAAAAAAAAAAAAAAAAAAAAAAGAGGGCAAATACTGTATTTTGCCTGTATTGCATCTTAAAGATAGGCTCATCTGGGCTGTCTGTCCCCACCCCTACCCCAACATGCCGGGCACCCACTTACAGCTAGGAGTTGAAGACACTGAAATTCACAGGCAAAGCTGTGAGCCCCTGCTGCCAGCCCAAGGCAGCCAGAGCAGGAGCAGCACTGGGGACTGCGCTGCTTTCCTGTAAGCCATAGGTGCTGTTTTCACCCTCCCATCCCCCCCACCCCAGTCGGGAGGGGAACAAGCTTGCCCAGGCTGGGAAAGAAGCTGCCTGCAAGGAAGTGCCTAGCTGCCTCTGGAGCCTGGCGTGGAACGTGAACTGCTGGAGCTGTGTTTTGTTCAGAGTTACGAACATTTTGGAGCCACGGATAACCTCCATTCCCAAGGTGTCCGTAACTCTGAGGTTCTACTATAAATACTGAAAAATTAGCTTTAAAAAACTGTTAGTTAAAGGAAATCAGTTGTTTTTAAATATATTAATTTTAATCAGACAATGTCTCTAGAAAGAAAAACAGTGAGTTTTAATCTAGCACCAAAAGTTTCTCTTAACTTAGCCATGAACTTCACTGGGTTTTGGACCAGATTCTTACTATGGCATTCAAATAGGCATGTTGTTGTTGAAATTTTGTTAACATTCCGTTGCAAATCCATATCAAGATAAAAACTATAATCCTGTAATAAACTAAAATTTCCTCCATTGATAAGGGTCACCGAATTTGTTTTTCCTGTACCTACATAAGTTTGCTAAAATAAAACAAAATTAAAACTTATAATCTATAACTGACAAAAGTACTTACATTTAAGTTGAAAAAAATGGGTTTGGGTTCATTGAGTTTAAAAGGATGATTATAGAAAGGGCGTTCTTCCTCCTCTTCATCAGAATCATGAGGCTTGTTCACGATCACGTCATCTGTGCTTTGTGCAATCTTCTTGCATTTCTACCAAAAAATCAATTCTGAATCAATCTGAACATCTGGACAGAAACATTCCTTATTTCTACAAGAAATAGGACTTTCTGACAAATTCATTGAAATAAATATTTAAAATCAGGAATAAAGGAATTATAAAGGAGGAGTTGATCGTTTGGGGAAATCTTTAAAAAAAAGTCAACTTTGCCATTTTACTTGTACATCGTCTATCTACTGAAGTGTGTCCATCTTGTCTAGATAGGCTTTGAGCTCTACTCTTACATCCATCCAGAGCCCTACTATAATCAAAGGGGGCTGCATGGAGCTATTTGCAGGATCCAGGGCTAAAATTATGAGCTCTTCAAAAGCACAGACTGTCTCTTACTGTGTGCTTGTATCAGCACTAGGACCAGGACAGTGGGGCCCCTCTCCTGATTGGGGCTTTTAGGCACCACAACATAAATGTTTAATAATAATAATAATAATAAAATAAAATAAAGTAAAATAAAATAAAATAAAATTAAAATAAAATAATAATAGACAGCTCACTTATTTAGTTGGCCTGCAAAATTTCCACACAAAATGACTGCAAGGAAAAACCCAAGAAACAATTACTGGTTTTCACTGGCGGTACAGAAATCTTCCCAGGTGCAAGGGTTTTAAAAGGAAGATTGGAACACCTCTGAAATGTTTTGCAGGTTACAAGAACTGAACAGGACAATCCCATTTTGCATACTGTGGAAGTGCAACCTAAAAATGTACAGTAAGTGGGGAGGTGCTAAGAACAAATCTGTGTGGCAGTCCAAGTTGTTACTCTTCCAGGAATATGTAAAAGCAACTTTAGGGTAGGCAGTAACAGTATGACTGGAATACGAGAGAAGAGATAGCTTCCTGAAAACAACTGGTGGACTAGCATTTAATAACAAATTACTATTTATTATTTATAGACTGGCTTGTACTTTTTGCTCCAGAGGTATTTGTAAATGCATTGGTTTGAAGTGAGTTTGAGAACATTATAAAGTTGGAAATTCTGACAGCCAAAATAATTAATGGTGTTTTTCTGTCATGAAAAGGAGCAGAGAAAATAGTGGCAATGTGTTATTGCTATGTGACCATTCATCATTATATATTAGTAACAAATTGGAGACATTACATGGCTCAGGGGATTGGTAAAAAGATTTAGAGCCAATCATCTATAACTTATTGGTTCAACTCCAGTTCGTATCAATAGCAATCAGAAGTTGTAACCATTTGATGATTGTTTGATGGCCTATTTGGAGTTGAGAAGAAGCCATATCACAAAAACTACCATTGCAATGGCACACTTCTTGTCGGTCTCAGCAGAAACCAAAAACTGAATAGACTTGGAGACTGTGCTACTATCTATGTCAAGTCCCTCCAAGACAAGGTTGAAGCACATCTGTGTGGTGGGGCAATGTGGGGAAGCCTGCACTGCCACTATACCACGTTATACCTAATATGGGGATAGTCAAATTTCAGTCTTTATTTATGTGAAATGGCATCTTTTCCATGAACACTAAAATTATGATTTTATTTTATAAAAAAGCTTAGATGTCGGAACTGTGATAGTTTTTAAAATGTCACAATGGCATCTTTGAATAGAAATTTTTCAGTGTGAAAACTTGAGAACACATCCCAGAACTAGGCAAAATCAGACTGCATGAAGTTTCCTATGACAGAAGAAACAAGGTGCAAAGACTGCTTTTGTGATCCGAGTAAAAAGAACTTTAATATACTGCAAGTGGTACAGGTCATAATTTTAATCATCAAATTCTGTCCTTGGGTACGCATAGGTAAGTCTCACCAAACTGAGAGGAGCTGAGCATGTGCAGTAAAGGACAGAATTTGACTGAGTATAAATTGTGAAATTTTTATATTTTTAAATTATAAAAGTCAGTGACTGAATGCTGTAAGACAACAAATATTAAATTTTCCATATTAATATAAGCTGTGAAGAGAACACACTAAACAATTAGGATTCAATCTTGCAGTCTTCCTACAAGCAGACTTTCATGAGAATTAAACATATACAATTACAGCTTGACCAGACACCTACTTATTAACAGTAGCAGTTGGTTAGTTATTTTCAAATTTAATTTGCTTACCTCAGTGAGCTCCTTTATTGTATCTCTTGCTGACTTCTGAGTAACTTTCTCCTCCTTCTTTGCTGGAGCTATAATAGGCAGTAGGCTTGGTGGTAAGGGGACACCAGCCTTAGCACACATGGCAGCTGCATTAGCTTTGGCTATTTCAAGTAGCTGGGCCTTGTCTATAAGAATATTAAATATTAATTAGTGGGCCTTTAAAGATTCTGAAGGCCAACCTATATGTATAGATATACATATAATAATAAATAAAGTAAAAACAGCGCACACACATACATAAAATGTGAATAATATGTTGTGTATTTTTAAAAGTAACATGGAACATTCCACTCACTTTTCCTTCATATCACAGGAGGCATATAATTAAAGAGACTTGCATAGGAGGAAAAAACTGCGTCTGTGCATTTTTTTTATTTTTGCTTCTTTATGCTGTATAAAAGAAGGCCTAAAGGGTTCCCCCCCACCAAAAAATGTGTTAGTTTTTTCTGCTTGGTCCTTACTTTAGAAATTCAGGTCTGTGAGACTTGAGAAACAGTGAAACAAAAACTTTACAAGAGAGTGAGAAAACATGAAAGATAAGAACTGAGAAGGGAAGGGAAGAAGTCCTTAAGACTACCTAAAATTCCAGATTTTGTGTGTGAATGTGTTTTGGTCAATGCCTACTTAACTTAATTGACTAATTAACATTTTGGAGATATTGTTTAAAGAGTCAACATCATGGCCTCTTATATTAAGGTGAAAGTTCACAATACTCATCCTCGAAGACATGTGAAAGGTCCTCCCACAAAAACTATGAAAGACCAGAGTTGACATTCCTGATATTTCTCAGGTAAAAGTGAGGGAGAAAAGTCATAAAAAAACAAAAATGGGGCACAAGCCCAATTCTTCTGAAATCCTTTGCAGCTCACTTTTAAACCATTCCTTGAAATAATATCTCAAACACTGAAAGTCAACTAAAAAGGACAATATTAAATATACAGACTATAACCAAAACAATCAGGAATTTAACAAGCATTTTATGTCATAGGTTAAACACTATGAATATATATCTCAAACTGTTAAGAAAATTACTACATATTAAAAATTTTTAAACATGACAGGATTTTGCTTTTTCATGGAAAATAATAAATGTGGCTTCTAATGTGTAGAGGAGTCAGGTAACGGAAATACACAAAGCATATTTGTATATTCTAATAATTGTGATTCAAACTGCTTTCCAAAAAATCCTGCAACAACCAAATAAATGAAGTATCACCACCTTAAGGAAAGAGTTACACAGGTAAACCCTCACATATCAGGATGAGATTCACCTTACTTTTTAAGCAATGAAAAAGAAGATCACACAGCTTCATAGCTTGCAGCTACAGAAAGGTCTCCAAATGAAGGTCTAA
The DNA here is from genome assembly GCF_965152275.1 of Natator depressus. Classification (NCBI taxonomy): domain Eukaryota; kingdom Metazoa; phylum Chordata; order Testudines; family Cheloniidae; genus Natator; species Natator depressus. The sequence continues at coordinate 162,406,003 of NC_134234.1, forward strand.
GTGAAACTGTAACAGCAGAAGCTCACCTCCCCAAAAAATGCTCTCACTCCACCAGGAAAAGCTGAACATGCTGAGTAGGGGCTACATCTCTGCTCATGCTAAACCAGCTCGTCTCCAGATATTTTCTCCCTCCACTAGCTCCAACAATGTGGAATGGGCGAGACAAGTCAGCATGCTGAGCTGTTCAACTCTTCATCCTCTCATTTCTTCAAGCAATGAGACTAGCTGGGGTTGGGAACAATTTAAGAATTTGCCTCCCTCCCTAAATGCTTTGAATATAAAGCTACTCTGGCACCTGTAATGTGACTGAGAGAGGGAGAATACAAAGGAGTGAAGTGAGGGGCATAAGATGTGGCCCAAGGTGAAATCAGGAAGCAGAGCACACACGTAAGGAACAGAAACAAAACTATTCAAAAAATCAGGGAGAATGGATAGGAACAGATAAAGCAAAGAAAATATATAAGTGACTTCTTTATTTTAGGGTGGGAGTATACTGAAGTTTCTTTCAGCTACTGACCAAAATAACTATTACATCTAAATAACCAATAGCCAAAAAGAAACTCAAGAAATATCAACTCCTCACTACAATTCTTCACAGTGGGGATTCCTCCTCTTCCCCAAAGATAATAAATTGGAGCTCTGTTCCTTGTGGCAGGAAAGAGACTGAGGACCCAAGAAAACAATGTGTGATATTACTGCTTTTAGCCTTAATTTTTGGTTGGTCTCCATTGTTCTGTAAGGAGACATCCCCAGTCATACCAGATTCTCAAAATCTGTTGCATCTTACCACACAGTTGAAGAGCCGTTTTCAGTGCTACATCATATATGTGATGTTAGGTTATGGTCATGCCCTCAATAAAGAGTTTTAAGTTCCTCACATTTCTAGGTAAGTCGTCTTCCACATCTTGATCTGGAAGTCATTCCTGATGCAGGCAGCAATCAATGAGGAGCAATGAACTTCCATACTACAGTTTTCCAGCATCTGGAATAACATCCCAGGTGTCTTGAGTCTTGCCTCTGACTAAGGCTGCCTCAGTCGCCAGTCTTATGTGGAAACGTGTAGTTAACATAATGGATTGCTGCTCAACAACTTGGGAACCAGCTAGTTGTAGCCATATATCACCACCTTACTATGTGATACAGAATAGAATATAGAGACCCTGACAACCTATACATAGTGGCAAAGTGATTAGATCTATTCAATATACTCAGAAATTTCAGCCCAGCATCCTTAAAGGGTTCTACCTTAAAAGAACTAGTCTCAATACAGGCAAGCTCAGCTCCTAAGGGGAGTAAGCAAGGGATAGTTACTAGATTTTTCCTCCTCAACCCCCATGGAAATTTGGAGTGCATCACATGAATCCTCTAGCTCACATCCTTTGTTAACCAGATTACTTGCTCAGTGCTGCCTGTTTTCATATAAGTAGGAAGTAGTTTTGAACAGCAACACAGAAGCTGTGAATGAGGTAAGAGAATTAATATGACTGGCAAAGAAACATTATGTTGACCATAGAGGACTCCCACATGTATATTTTGTTTTCCATTTTCTTAAATAATGTGCTATATGCTCTTGAAAAAAAAACAAATCTGGTGAATCACTGCATCTTAACAAAAACATTAAGGCCTTGATCCTATGATTACAATGTGTGGGCAAATCCTTGTGCACCTGCATAGACTCATAACCCCAGGGTTCATCATGGGTCTGCCTATCTGGAATAACCTGTAAAATCCTGTACCCTTCACATTTTTCTGCTGCATTTTCAATCAGACTACACACTTGAATTCCCTATAAGTGCACACTCAATGCCAACAAAAAGTCTATTAAAATTAAACAATTGCTTAAAATTACTTCGAAGAGATTCCTGATGAATGCTAGGGTTGCACTGTATTATCTTCATCAGAGGTAGGATGAAGTTTACATAGGTCAACACTACGCAGCCATGAAAATGATTGACGAAAAGAGCATTACTTACCTAAGTCTGTAAGACGTTTAGGTGATCTGCTTGAAAACTTATCGGATGACCTGGACCTTCTTTGACGATCAGGTGATCTGCTATAGCATCTTCTTCTCCCAGGTGATCTTGATCTCCTTAGTCGAACTGGTGATTTGCTAGAGCTTCGTCTTCTTCCCACTGACCTAGACCGTTTTCGTCGAATAGGTGTTCGACTTCTGGTCCGTAACCTGAGCACTATTCGGTGATCCCTTGAGTTTGATCTCCTTCTTCGTCGATCAGCAGACCTTGACCTGTTCCTTTGAGATCTTTTGTGTCTCTCTCTTGATAAAGACCGTCTCCTTTTTGACACTGATCTTGACCGAGTCCTCCTCCTATGTCTTGAACGTGACAGGGAGCGTGTCCGAGACCGATGATTAGATTTAGATTTTGAGAGTCTTTTACGTGTTACTGACCGAGACCGATTTCGTCTAGAACGCAATTCGCTATCATGTTTTTGCGATTTGCGCTCAGAGGATTTAGAGCGCTTACTTCTAGACCTCTGTGAAGACTCTTTGCCCTCTACTTTTTCAACTGATTTGGATCTAGATTTGTGACGTTCAGAAGACTTGGAGCGTTTTCTTCTAGACCTTTGTGAAGACACTTTGCCCTTTATTTTTTCAACAGATTTCGATCTAGACTTTTGAAGTTCAGGAGACTTGGAGCGGCTACTCCGAGACCTCTGTGAAGAACCTTTGCCCTTTATTTTTTCAACAGATTTGGATCTAGACTGCTGAAGTTCAGGAGACTTGGAGCGGCTACTCCGAGACTTCTGTGAAGAACCTTTGCCCTTTATTTTTTCAACAGATTTGGATCTAGACTTTTGAAGTTCAGGAGACTTGGAGCGGCTACTCCGAGACTTCTGTGAAGAACCTTTGTCCTCAATTTTTTCAACAGATTTGGATCTAGACTGCTGAAGTTCAGGAGACTTGGAGCGGCTACTCCGAGACCTCAGAGAAGAATCTTTGCCCTCAATGTCTTCAACAGATTTGGATCTAGACTGCTGAAGTTCAGGAGCCTTGGAGCGACTACTCCTTTGTGAAGGCTCCTGAATCTCTATTTCTTCAGAAGATTTGGATCTGGACTCCTGACGTTCAGAAGACTTGGAGCGGCTACTTCGAGACCTCTGTGAAGGCTCCTGAACCTCCATTTCTTCAACAGATTTGGATCTGGACATGTGACGTTCAGAAGACTTGGAGCGGCTCCTTCGAGACCTCTGTGAAGGCTCCTCAACCCCTATTTCCTCAACAGATTTGGATCTGGACTTGTGACTTTCAGAAGACTTGGAGCGGCTCCTTCGAGACCTCTGTGAAGGCTCCTGAACCTCCATTTCTTCAACAGATTTGGATCTGGACGTGTGACGTTCAGAAGATCTGGAGCGGCTCCGAGACCTCTGTGAAGGCTCCTGAACCTCTATTTCCTCAACAGATTTGGATCTGGACGTGTGACGTTCAGAAGACTTGGAGCGGCTACTTCGAGATCTCTGTGAAGGCTCCTCAACCTCTATTTCCTCAACAGATTTGGATCTGGACGTGTGACGTTCAGAAGATCTGGAGCGGCTCCGAGACCTCTGTGAAGGCTCCTGAACCTCTATTTCCTCAACAGATTCGGATCTAGAAGTGTGACGTTCAGAAGACTTGGAGCGGCTACTTTGAGACTTCTGTGAAGGCTCCTCAACCTCTATTTCCTCAACAGATTTGGACCTAGATTTGTGACGTTCAGAAGACTTGGAGCGGCTCCTTCGAGATCTCTGTGAAGAATCTTTTCCCTCTATTTTTTCAACAGATTTGGATCTAGACGTGTGACGTTCAGAAGATCTGGAGCGGCTACGTCGAGACCTCTGTGAAGGCTCCTCAACCTCTATTTCCTCAACAGATTTGGATCTGGACTTGTGACGCTCAGAAGACTTGGAGCGGCTCCTTCGAGACATCTGTGAAGGCTCCTCAACTTCTATTTCCTCAACAGATTTGGATCTAGATTTGTGACGTTCAGAAGACCTGGAGCGGCTACTTCGAGACCTCTGTGAAGGCTCCTCAACTTCTATTTCCTCAACAGATTTGGATCTAGATTTGTGACGTTCAGAAGACCTGGAGCGGCTACTTCGAGACCTCTGTGAAGGCTCCTCAACTTCTATTTCCTCAACAGATTTGGATCTAGATTTGTGACGTTCAGAAGACCTGGAGCGGCTACTTCGAGACCTCTGTGAAGGCTCCTCAACTTCTATTTCCTCAACAGATTTGGATCTAGATTTGTGACGTTCAGAAGACCTGGAGCGGCTACTTCGAGACCTCTGTGAAGAATCTTTTCCCTCTATTTCTTCAACAGATTTGGATCTAGATTTGTGACGTTCAGAAGACCTGGAACGGCTACTTCGAGACCTCTGTGAAGGCTCCTGAAACCCCATTTCTTCAACAGATTTGGATCCAGACGTGTGACGTTCAGAAGATCTGGAGCGGCTACTTTGAGACCTCTGTGAAGGCTCCTCAACCTCTATTTCCTCAACAGATTTGGATCCAGACATGTGACGTTCAGAAGATCTGGAGCGGCTCCTTCGAGACCTCTGTGAAGGCTCCTCAACCTCTATTTCCTCAACAGATTTGGATCCAGACATGTGACCTTCAGAAGATCTGGAGCGGCTCCTTCGAGACCTCTGTGAAGGCTCCTCAACCTCTATTTCCTCAACAGATTTGGATCTAGACGTGTGACGTTCAGAAGACTTAGAGCGGCTCCTTCGAGATCTCTGTGAAGGCTCCTCAACCTCCATTTCCTCAACAGATTTGGATCCAGACATGTGACGTTCAGAAGATCTGGAGCGGCTCCGAGACCTCTGTGAAGGCTCCTGAACCTCTATTTCCTCAACAGATTTGGATCTAGACGTGTGACGTTCAGAAGACTTGGAGCGGCTACTTCGAGATCTCTGTGAAGGCTCCTCAACCTCTATTTCCTCAACAGATTTGGATCTGGACGTGTGACGTTCAGAAGATCTGGAGCGGCTCCGAGACCTCTGTGAAGGCTCCTGAACCTCTATTTCCTCAACAGATTCGGATCTAGATGTGTGACGTTCAGAAGACTTGGAGCGGCTACTTTGAGATCTCTGTGAAGGCTCCTCAACCTCTATTTCCTCAACAGATTTGGATCTGGACTTGTGACGTTCAGAAGATCTGGAGCGGCTCCGAGACCTCTGTGAAGGCTCCTGAACCTCTATTTCCTCAACAGATTCGGATCTAGATGTGTGACGTTCAGAAGACTTGGAGTGGCTACTTTGAGATCTCTGTGAAGGCTCCTCAACCTCTATTTCCTCAACAGATTTGGATCTGGACTTGTGACGTTCAGAAGACTTGGAGCGGCTACTTCGAGACCTCTCTGAAGGCTCCCCAACCTCTATTTCCTCAACAGATTTGGATCTAGATGTGGGACATTCAGACGACCTGGAGCGGCTACTTCGAGATCTCTGTGAAGAATCTTTTCCCTCTATTTCTTCAACAGATTTTGATCTAGACCTGTGACGTTCAGAAGATCTGGAGCGGCTACTTCGAGACCTCTGTGAAGAATCTTTGTCCTCTATTTTTTCAACAGATTTGGATCTAGACGTGTGACGTTCAGAAGATCTAGAGCGGCTACTTCGAGACCTCTGTGAAGAATCTTTGCCCTCTATTTTTTCAACAGATTTGGATCTAGACTTTTGAAGTTCAGGAGACTTGGAGCAGCTGCTTCGAGACCTCTCTGCAGGCTCCTGAGCCTCTATTTCTTGAACAGATTTGGATTCAGACGTGACACATTCAGAAGACTTGGAGAGGCTACTTCGAAACCTTTGTGAAAGCTTCTGCACCTCTATTCCTGCAACAGATTTGGATCTGCAGTGGAGATGTTCAAAAGACTTGGAACGGCTACTTCGAGACATCCCTGAAGGCTTCCGCACCTCCATTTGTTCAACAGATTTGGATCTGGATTTGTGTCGTTCAGAAGACTTGGAGCGGCTACTTCGAGACCTCTGTGAAAATTCTTTGCCCTCTATTTCTTCAACTGATTTGGATCTAGACATGTGATGTTCCAAGGACTTGGAGCGGCTACTTCGAAACCTCTTTGAAGGCTCCTGAACCACTATTTCTTCAACAGATTTAGATCTATACGTGTGACATTCAGAAGACTTGGAGCGGCTACTTCGAGACCTCTGTGAAGGCTCCTGAGCCTCTATTTCTTCAACAGATTTGGATCTGGATTTGTTACGTTCAGAAGACTTGGAGCGGCTACTTCGAGACCTCTGTGAAGGCTCCTGAGCCTCTATTTCTTCAACAGATTTGGATCTGGATTTGTTACGTTCAGAAGACTTGGAGCGGCTACTTCGAGACCTCGGTGAAGATTCTTTTCCCTCTATTTCTTCGACAGATTTGGATCCAGATGTGTGATGTTCAAAGGACTTCGAGCGGCTACTTCGAGACCTCTGTGAAGGCTCCTGAGCCTCTATTTCTTCAACAGATTTGGATCTGGACTTGTGACGCTCAGAAGACTTGGAGCAGCTACTTCGAGACCTCTGCGAAGGTTCCTGTACCTCTATTCTTTCAACAGATTTGGATCTCAATTTGTGACGTTCAAAGGACTTGGAGCGTTTACTTCTAGATCTCCATGAAGATTCCTTACTCTCTCCTTTTTCAACAGATTTGGATCTAGATCTAGACTTTAGATCATCAAAGGATTTCGAGCATCTGCGTCTGGACCTCCATGAAGACTCTTTGCTTCCTAGTTTTTCAATAGATTTGGATCTAGATTTGAGACGATCAGAGGACTTGGAACGTCTACGTTTAGACCTCCGTGAAGACTCTTTACTACCTATTTTTTCAACAGATTTGGATCTAGATTTGAGACGATCAGAGGACTTGGAACGTCTACGTTTAGACCTCCGTGAAGACTCTTTACTACCTATTTTTTCAACAGATTTGGATCTAGACTTGTGATGATCAGTGGATTTGGAGCGTCTACGTTTAGACCTCCGTGAAGAGTCTCTGCCGCCTCTTTTTTCAACAGATCTCGATCTAGATTTGAGACGATCCGAGGACTTGGAGCGTCTACGTTTAGACCTCCATGAAGAGTCCCTGCCCCCTCTTTTTTCAACAGATCTCGATCTTGACTTGAGACGATCAGAGGATTTGGAGCGTCTGCGTCTGGACCTCCAGGAAGACCCTTTGCTACTTCTTTTTTCAACAGATCTGGATCTGGATTTTGATTTCAGACGATCAGAAGACTTAGAGCGTCTGCGTCTAGACCTCCAGGAAGATGCTTTGCCACTCCTTTTTTCAAAAGATCTGGATCTGGATTTTGATTTGAGACGATCAGAGGACTTGGAACGTCTGCGTCTGGACCTCCAGGAAGATTCTTTGCCACCTCTTTTTTCAAAAGATCTGGATCTGGACTTGAAACGATCAGAGGACTTGGAGCGTCTGCGTCTGGATCTCCAGGAAGATTCTTTGCCACCCCTTTTTTCAAAAGATCTGGATCTGGACTTGAGACGATCAGAGGACTTGGAGCGTCTGCGTCTAGACCGCCGTGAAGAGTCTTTGCGCTCTCTTTTTTCAACAGATCTGGATCTAGATTTGAGACGATCAGAGGACTTGGAGCGTCTGCGTCTGGACCTCCATGAAGAGTCTTTGTGCCCTTTTTTATCAACAGACCTGGATCTGGATCTAGACTTGAGACGATCCAAGGACTTGGAGTGTCTGCGTCTAGACCGCCGTGAAGAATCTTTGCGCTCTCTTTTTTCAACAGATCGGGATCTAGACTTGAAACGATCAGATGACTTAGAGCGTCTGCGTCTAGACCCCCGTGAAGAATCTTTGCCCTCTCTTTTTTCAACAGATCTGGATTTAGACTTGAGATGATCAGAGGACCTGGAGCGCCTACGTCTGGACCTCCAGGAAGAGTCTTTGCCTTCCCTTTTATCAATGGATCTGGATCTTGACTTGAGACCATCAGAGGACCTGGAGCGCCTGCGTCTGGACCTCCAGGAAGAGTCTTTGCCCCTTCCTTTTTCAACAGATCTAGATCTAGACTTGTCATAAGATGTGGAATGTTTCTTTCTGGAATCTGAGTAGTTTCTGCTCCTAGACCTTGCTCTTTTACATTTCAAATGTTTAGAGACAGAACGTGACCTGGACTTCTTTTTCCGCTTCCTGGATCGTGAAAGAGATTTAGATTTACTCCTTTTTAATTTCTTTGCATCTTGTTTATTTTTATCACTACTCTTGTTACTTTTTTCATATGCTTTCTTTTTTTTAAAAAGATCATCATTCTCCTTCACTACAGCCACAGATCCTGGAGGCGCTCCCAAATCTTTCACCGCTGCCACAGCCGCCACCAATTCTGGAGGCGCTCCCGAATCTTTCGCCGCTGCCACAGCCGCCACCAATTCTGGAGGCGCTCCCGAATCTTTCGCCGCTGCCACAGCCGCCACCAATTCTGGAGTTGCTTCCAAATCATTCACCTCTGCTCTCACTGCCACAGACTCTTGAGTTGTTTCTGAATCTTTAACGTACAGCGTATACAGAGATTCTGGAGCTGCCTCCAAATTTTTCACCTCTGCCGTAGCCTCCACGGATTCTCGAACTGCTTCTAAATCATTCACATCTAAAGTATGCAGAGAAACACTCGCTGCTTCTGAATCTTCTACCTCTGCTACCACCACCAGAGAATCTGGAGCAGCTTGCAAATCCTTCCCCTCTGCCGCTATCACCACAGATTCCGAAGCTGCTTCTGAATCTTTTGCCTCTGCCGCCACCGCCCTAAATGCTGGAGTTGCTTCCAAATCATTCACATCTGCTGTCACTGCCACAGATTCCTGAGTTGTTTCTGAATCTTTAACATATGCTGTATACCAAGAATCTGGAGGTGCTTCCATATTTTTCACCTCTGCCATGGCCACCACAGATTCTGGAGCTTCTTCCAAATCTTTCATCTGTGCAGCCAACGCCACAGATTTTGGAGCTGCTTCTGAATCATTCATATCTACAGCATGCAGAGACTCACTAGCTCCTTCTGAATCTTCTACATCTGCCACCGACACCAGAGAAACCGGAACAGCTTGCAAATCTTTCACCTCTGTCACTGTCACCACAGATTCTGGTGCTGCTTCCAAATCTTTCACCTCTGCTGCCACTACCACAAATTCCGGACTTGTTTCTGAGTATTTTACCTCTGCCACCGATTCTGGAACTGTTTCAGAATCCTTCATCTCTGCAGCCACTACCACAGATTGTGGAGTTCTTTCAGAATCTTTCACATCTACAGTACACAGGAAATCTGGAGATGCTTCCAAATCTTTCACCTCTTCAGCCGCTATCACAGATTCTGTAGTTGTTCCAGTATCTTTCACATCTACAATACATAGAAAATCTGGAGCTGCTTCCAAATCTGTCACTTCTGCTGCCACCGCTGCCAAAGAGTCTGGAGATGCTTTCAAATCTTTCACCTCTGCCACCACCACCACAGCATCTGGAGCAGACTCCAAATCCTTCATCTCTGCCACAGATTCCGGAACTGCTTCTAAATCTTTCACTTCTGCAGTAGCCACCACAGATTCTGGACTTGTTTCTGAATATTTCAATTCTGCCATTGTCACAACAGATTCTGGAGCAGTTTCTGAATCTTTCAGCTCTGAAGACACCAGCAGAGATTCTGTACTTGTTTCAGAATCTTTCACATCTACAGTATGCAGAACATCTGGCACTGCTTCCAAATCTTTGACCTCTTCAGCCACCACCACAGATTCTGGAGCTGTTTCAGAATCTTTCACATCTACAGGATGCAGAATATCTAGCACTGCTTCCAAATCTGTCACCTCTGCTGCCAAAGATTCTGGAGTTGCTCTCAAATCCTTCACCTCTGCCACCACCACAGATTTCAGAGCTGCTTCCAAATCTTTCATTTCTGCAGTCACCACCACAGCTTCTGGAGTTGTTTCTGAGTATTTAAATTTTGCTGCTGTCACAACAGATTCTGGAGCTGCTTCCAAATCTTTCACCTCTTCAGCCACTACCACAGATTCTGGAGTTGTTTCAAAATCTTTCACATCTACGGTATGCAGAGAAGCTGGAACTACTTCTGAATCTTTCACCTCTGCCAGCATCACCACATATTCTGGAGCTGCTTCCAAATCTTTCACCACTGCTGCCAATTCTGGAGCTGCTTGTAAATCCTTCACCTCTGCTACTGCCACCACAGATTCTGGAGCTGCTTCCAAATCTTTCATCACTGCTGCCGATTCTGGAGCTGCTTGTAAATCCTTCACCTCTGCCACTGCTGCCACAGATTCTGGAGCTGCTTCCAAATCTTTCACACCTACAGTATGCAGAGAATCTGAAACTACTTCCAAATCTTTCACCTCTGTCAGCACCACCACAGATTCAGAAACTGCTTCCAAATCTTTCATCTCTGCAGCTGCCACCAATTCTGGAGTTGCTTCCAAATTATTCATGTGTACTGTGTGAAGAGAATCTGGAACTGCTTTCAAATTTTTCACCTCCACCGTGGCCACAGACTCTGGAGTAGCTTGCAAGTCATTTACCTCTGTAATAGTCTCAGATTCTAGAGCTGCTTCAGAATCTTTCACCTCCACTTTTAACTCAGGAATCTGAGGAGTTTCTGGAAATTTCAGCTCCACAGCGTGCTGAGATTCTGAAACCGGTTCCAAATCTAGCACTGCATTAGGATTTTCTACAGTTGTTCCCAAATGTTTTCTCTCTGCTATGCCCACAGATTTCAAAACTGCTTCTGAATATTTCACCTGTGCAGTGCCTAAAGTTTCTTCCATATCCTTCAGATCCGTTGAAGCCTCAGCTTCTACATCTGCTTCCAAATCTTTCATTTCCTCAGATTGCAGAAATTCGAGACACGCTTTTGAATTTTTTATCCTTTCCACTGTCAAAGATTCTGAAGTATCTTCCAAAATTTTCACCTCCACTGTTTTCTCAGATTTTAGAGTTGTTGCTGAGAATTTCAGATCCATCACAGCCTCAGATTCTTTCACCTCTACCATTGGCATAGATTCTGTAATTTTTTCCAACTCCTCCACCTCTGCAGTGTACAGAGATTCCAGAGTTTCTTCCAAATCTTTCGTCTCTGTCAACACCTGAGTTTCTGGAGTTGCTTCTGAATATTTTACTTCCACTGTTTTCTCAGATTCCGGAAATGCTTCCAAAACTTTCACATCCACTGGCTGCCAATGTTCTGGAATTTCGTCCAAATCTTTTACCTTCATCCTGATCACAGATTCTGAAGCAGCTTCCAAATCTTTCACATCTACCATGACCTTAGATTTTAGGGTTTCTTTCAAATCCTTCACCTTTGCTGCTGCCTCCAATTCTAGAGCTAATTCAGCAACTTTCACCTTCGATGAGTCGAGAGATTCTGGAACTGCTTCTGAATCCTTTACCTTTGCTTTATACAAAGATTCTGGAGCAGCTTTAGAATGCTTTACATCCATGATTGCTTCAGATTTTAGGGTTGTTTCCAAATCTTTTGCCACCACCATCTCGCACTCTAGAATTTCCTTCAAATCTTTCACGACTGCCACAGTCTCAGATTCTGGAGTTGATTGCAAATCTTTTACCACTATATGAAGCAATTCTCTACTAGCTTCAGAATCTTTCACCAGAGCGATGGGCTCAGATTTTTTAGTTGTTTTTGAATCTTTCATTTGCAGAATCACCTCAGGTTCTGGAGTTTTTCCAGAATCTTTCAAGTCTGTCGAGTGTAAAGATTCTGGACTAGCTTCTGAATGTTTCAACTCTGAGGTGGCCTCAGATTTTAGAATTTTTTTAGAATATTTTATGCTTGTTATTGCCTCAGATTCGGGTGTGGCTTCCGGATCTTTCACCTCTATTACTGCCCTAGATTCCAGAGTTGATTCAGAATCTTCCACCTCCATTACAGTGGCATCAGACTTTGTAGCTGTTTCAAAACCTTTTATCACCTCCACCTCAGTACGTGGAGATATTTTCAAGTCACTCACTTCTGTCATGACTTGGGATCGTGGAATGGTTTTCAAATCTTTCACTTCCATCATCACCTGAGATTCTGTAGTTGTTTCTGAATCCTTTGACTCTGCCACTGCCTCAGATTCTAGGGTGGTTTCCAAATCTTTCACTTCTGCCAGCGACTCGGATTGTCCAATTATTTCCAAGTTTTTCACTTCTGATGTTGTCTCAGACTCTGGAGTTATTACCAAATCTCCCTCCATGCACAGAAATTTGGGAATTGTTTCCAAATCTTTAAACTGAGCTGTGACCTCAGACTCAGCTTGTACAGGTTTATTTAAATCCTTCACCTCTACCATGACTACCGACTCAAAGGCTGCTTCCAAAGCCTTCAACTTCACCACAGACATAGATTCTAGAACTCCTTCTGATTCTGTCAAATCTATTTGCAGAGATAGTGGAGGTGTTTCTGCACCTTTCTCCTCCACCACAGGCCCTAGGGTTGCTTCCAAACTTTTTGTCACCACAACAGATTCTACGGTTCCTTCCAATTCTTTCACATCTTCCATTTGCAGAGACTGAAGCATTGCTTCCGAATCTTTCACCTCTGCCACAGGTTCTGGAGGTGCCTCTAAATCTTTTGCCATGGCCACGGATTCCAGGGCTCCTTCTGAATCTTTCACGTTCTCCATTTGCAGAGACAGAACTGCTTCCAGACCTTTAGCCTCTACAATGGCCACAGGTTCTAGGGTTGGTTCTGAATCTATTGCCCGGGCCACAGATTCTAAGGCTTCCTCATCATCTTTCACATTCTCCATTTCCAGAGACAGCAGAGTTGCTTCTGAACCTCTTCCCTCCCCCACAGCCACAGTTTTCAGGGTTGGTTTTGAACCTTTTGCCATGGCCAAAGATTTTACACCTCCTTCTGAACCTTTCACATCTTCCATCTGCAGAGACAGTGGTGCTGGTTCTGAACCTCTCACCTCCGAAACAGATTCTAGGATTGCTTCCAAGTCTTTTGCCTCTGTCACTGGTCCCTGGGTTGCTTCTGAGCCTTCTTCCATGACAATAGATTCTAGGGCTCCTTCTGAATCTTTCACATCTTCCATTTGCAGAGATAGTGAAGTTGGTTCCATACTTTTCTTCTCTGCCAAGACAACATGTTCTAGGGCTGCTTCTGAACCTTTTGTCACTGCCACAGATTCTACTAGGGCTCCTTCCAAATCTTTCACTTCTTCCATTTGCATAGAAAGTGGAGTTGCTTCTACACCTTTCACCACAGCCACATGTTCTAGAGCCACTTCCAGACCTGTTTTCATGACTACAGGTTCTAAGGATGCTTCCAACTCTTCCATATCCTGTATGTGCAGAGATTCTGGAATTCCTTCCAAATCTTTCTCCTCTGCCACCTCTGCAGGTTCTAGGATTGTTTCTAGACCTTCTGCCACCCCTACGGGGTCTAGGATTGTTTCTGGACCTTTTGTCATGGCCACAGATTCTAGGAATCCTTTTGAATCTTTCATATCTTCCATTTGCGGAGACAGTGATGCTGCATCTGAATCTTTTGCCTCTGCCACAGGAGCAAGTTTGAGGGTTCCTTCCAAATCTATTGCCATAGCCACAGATTCTAGGGCTCCTTCTGCACCTTTCACCTCCTCCATGTGCAGAGATTCTGGAGTTACTTCCAAATCTTTCATCTCCACCACAAGTTTTAGAGCTGCTTCCAAATCTTTCGCATTCCCAACAGGTTCTAGGGTTGTTTGTGAACCTTTTCCCAGGGCGACAGATTCTAGGGTTCTTTCCAAATCTTTTGCCTCCTGCATGGCCACAAGTTCTAGGGCAGCTTCTGAACCTTTCACCTCCACCATAGACGCAGATTTTGGTGTTGCTTCCAAATCATTCACCTCTGCCTCGGCCACAGATTTTGAAGTCACTACCAAATCATCTGGCACAGTCACAAATTCTAGACCTCCTTCCAAACTTTTTGCCTCAGCCACACCCACAGTTTCTAGAGTTGTTTCCAAACCTTTCATATCTGTCATGACAACAGATCCTGCAGTTTCTTCCAAAGCTTTCATCTCCATTACAACTACAGATGTTGGAGTTACTACCAAATCATTTGTCACAGCCACAGATTCTTCAGTTGCTTTCAGCTCCGCTATGGCTACAGATTCTAGAGGGGCATCCAAACCCTCTGAAGTCATAGTCAGAGATTTTAGAATTGCTTCTGAACATTTAATCTTTCCCATGGTCTCAGATTCTAAGGTTGTTTCTAATTCTTTCACCTCCACCATGCCCATCGATTCCAGAGTAGCTTCTGAATCTTTTAGTTCTTCAGTTATCTCAGAGGCTAGAGTAGCTTCCAAATCCTTTTCAATTTCAGATTTACCAGCAACTCCAGTTCTGTTGGTAGACACAGTACCATTTTCAGTGTCTTTAACTGGTAAAGGTTCATCCTTTGCATTCATATTAAAAGCTATATGATATATACTTTCATGAGTCTTATTCACCAATAATTTTACATTAGCTTGCTCTTGAATTTTCATTGTACTAGTATTTTCTTCCTGGGTATCCAATTTGCTGGTTTCTGAATTGAATGTACTGTGTGTATCAGTCAAGGCCAAGTTTGTTTTTTCACTCCCAAGTTTTTCCACAGATGATTCAGAATCTGATAGCAAATGAGGTGTGAGTCTTTTAATTGAATGTCCCATGTACTCTGCACTCAATTTTGTGCCCAATTCTTCTGGCTGCATTTGACCAGCAAGATCTGAATCTGCATGTCCTCCATGCCGTGTGATCAACTTTGAGCCCAATTTTTCTGTCTTTGAGTGAGAAGCAGGTTGTAAATCTGCGTGCTCTCCATACTGTGCACTTAATTTTGATTCCTTTGGCTGCTTTTTATGCTTTTTTTCTTTCTTCCTTTTCTTCTTCTTTTTCTTCTTCTTCTTCTTGCTTTTGTGTTTTTTGTTCTTTTTTGACTTTTTTCTTGGAATTTCATCTTCTACTTCGTCAGTGGGGCCTCTTTTTGTACAGGGAGAGCTATTTTTCACTGAATCTTCCTCTACACCTAAAAAAAATAAAGAAATTTATTTAAAACTAATTTTATAAAAAGACATTCAAATATAAAATATTTTAAACCAGTATTTGGGCACAGGTGCACATAAAGTTATACACAACCTGAAATCAACATTTTTTCCTGATATACATCACGAGTTACATTTTCCCTCAGTAGGAGCTTTAAATGTTTGGGTAAAAAACAAAAATTTAGCTTTCAAAAACATTAAACCAATCTTCAAACTGCCTCTTGCCAATTTTTTGCTAGGATTTCTACACTTAAAACAACAAATAAGACTGTTAAGATGATGTGATAGCAACTGACCTTTGATCAGTAGCTAAAACACTTATAATGAATGGAAGACAGCAAAGACTATTCCTGAAAAAAATAGCACACCTTACAAAAT
Source organism: Natator depressus (assembly GCF_965152275.1). Lineage (NCBI taxonomy): Eukaryota > Metazoa > Chordata > Testudines > Cheloniidae > Natator > Natator depressus. The sequence continues at coordinate 162,421,420 of NC_134234.1, forward strand.
TACACAACTGGGAAGAAAATGTGCCATTTGCATTATCCAATAAAAAGACTTCAACAAAACTTTTACTTTAGTTGTTAAAATACATGTCTTTTAAGATTTTTTTAAGTGACAGGTCAACATTTTCCTAAAATTGAATGTGTATGTTTAAAAAGCCTTAAACATTTAAGAAAATTTCTCAAGGTTATTTATTAATTCCAACTGAAACACTGTTTCTTAAAAAAATAAAATAAAAATTTTGCAACCACACATTGCAGCATTTACTTGTACATGAAGACTAGCAAAAAAATGATCAGAAGCTAAAAATAAAACTGAATTCAAATTCACTAGCTTTCATTACCAAGTCTGAGAGAACTTGAGAAATACACAAAGAGCTTAAATAGTGAGGTATACAAACATCTTAAAGCCCACTTAAGTACGCCTCAATCCTGCAAAGATTTACACATGTGCTTAACTATGCACTGAGTAGTGCCACTGAAACCAATGGCATGTGAGGTAAGCATGTAAATACTTGCAGAATTGGGCGCTAAAGTGTTATTAGTAAACACATCATTTTTAATACAGTATATAATTCTAGTCTGCCAGGTTCCTTTAAAAAAAATGATTGCACTGAAAAAACTTTTTTGTACGTTGCAGCAACTCAGCAACCCTAAGCTGTATCACAGGACTATGATTTACTTCTATCCTCAAAACAATACTTAAAAGGAGAAAGTGATCTTGGAATAAAAGAGTTGATACAAAAAGTAAACATTCAGATACTATGATGATGGGCATACTATAAAACGCATATGTCCCTGATCAAGAAAACATGCACGTAACTTTACACACGAGTGTTTGTATCACTATGGCCTATATTAGCTAAGTATTTTAATTTTAAAAAATGGTATTTCTATCCATGTTCCTTTGAATGCCATGAAGAGTATCAATAATATAGGATCAGTGTCCTTTTCTGCACAACTTTTTCAATAAATCCCAAATCACTGCTGTAGCTTCACCTTTACTATTACTGATGGGAGCATTAGCGCATAATGGTTGCAAGTCTTTTTACTACCAAATTATCTAGTCTTCTTTTGAGAAGAATTAGACAAGTTTTAAAAACACGAATGCCCAGTTTGCACTAGTGCTCCTCCTGTTCCTTGTACTATTCGACCAACACCAGTTCTACACCAACTGCAAGGAAGATTTCTGAAAATGCTCAGTGTAGAAAAGCCATAGTACATTATGGAAAGAAGGAACATCAGAAAAAATTGCAAATGTAGCCTTTGAGATTATTCAGATCAAAGATCAACCACAAAGTTCTACACTGTCTTCTGTGGAAACACTTAGAATATATACTTACCAAGTGCACAGCCGTCCTCATTTCCGTGACAATGAAAATGCATTTTTGTAACCAAGTAGGACCCCAATACTGCCAACACTTACATATACAAGTAACTTTATTCATGTGAATATCCCATTGAAATCACTGGAACTACTCAAATGTAGACAACGCTTGCAGGACTCGTTTTTGCTGGATTCATTGTTATCAGAGGGTCTATACAGCCATTTTAGTGTATTACATTTGAAGCAACTGAAAGCTGAATGCCTGTTTTTTTCCAATTATAAGTACATTATTCACTAATACCACCACCAAGGAATTACTTTATTTCATACCTTGCTATCTGATTAACATACCTAGCCATACAATTTTGTAGTTTGATAAACGATGTAAGGAGTAATCCTATAGACCTTACTCAGGCAAAACTTCCATTAGTTTCAGTAAGTTCTGCCAGAGTTAGAACTGTACAACAATGCCTTGAAGAAGATACTTATGAATTGTCACATGCCTTATTTCAAAAGTAATCTTTAAAGAGGCACCTGTCAACTAAGAAAAAAAATTATATTCTCTGATTTTTTTTATCCTGTTACTGTCACAAATAAAATTGATTACTACTATAACGAAGAAATAAGAGGGGAAGATTACTTTTCTCTTAATTTGTGCACTTGACAGCACTATGTGGATAATCAGTTTCAGAGTTTATAGAATACAAGTTTGTCAGTTAGACCAATTTTGTGTAGATTTATCAGCACTATGAGGGCGAGACAAAATCCTTTGTAAAATATTATAAAACCATTAAAAAAGTATCAGGGAAGTGCATGACAAGAGTGGCACTGGAAACTTTTATTTAATTTTCAAAAAACTGACTAGATTTACTCTTTATAGTGTCCCCTTGAAGAAAAACATATTTGCAATGTTTAAGCATTTTCATTTACCTGATTTACACTGTAGCTCTGTATCAAGGGCCCCAGACAGTACTTCCTCTATTTTCTGAACTATCTGATCATTCTGAAGACTCCCAGCACCCGTAACTGTGTCATCTGAAGTGTTTGCTTGCTCAGCTGGGATTGTTTCACCATTCTGCTGGCCTTCTACCTTTCCACTAACCGAGAAAAATATTAACAAAATTCAAGTAATTTCGAGCTTTTTTTTTTTTTTAAAGGTAATGTATTCACATTTCTTACAGCCAAACCTTCTAAAGAATATTTTAGCCTCCTGAAGAGGCCTTGCACTTTAGTGAAATATTCATATTTTGGTTTGTTTTACTTACTGTGTTCTTAGACAAAATACTTTGTTAGCCACTAGAACTATGCCAAAGGGAGGAAAATATTTTCTCACTGTTTCATCCCAGGCCTTTTCACAACACAGAAATTTCGTTTCCCTCTTCCCTCCCCGCCCCCGCCCCCCAAAAACCCCATCCCACCAAGCACTCTTTTTCAGACTGAAAACACACCAGCGTGCACGTGTTGTGAGGCGCATCAAAGCATTGCGAAATTAGCCCATCCAAACTTGTTATTTTCACTGAAAAGCTAGACCGCCCGGAGGGGCAGCGGCCTGGTGGCACCGTAACCGGATGTCGCCGCTGAGCGCCGGGCCAGGCCCCGTATGTTCGAGTGACCCGCAACGGCCGCCCCTCCCCCGTCCCCCGGGCCGAGATTGCCCCTCCCCCCCAACGGTCCCCTAGTTATCCCTCCCCGCCCCCATCCTCCCTCCCACCCACTGCCCCCGTCCCGCAACTGCCCCCAGACACCTCTCCCCGCCCCCACCCCGACTCCGCTCACACTAGGCTCCCGTCCCACTTCGCCTCCCCCACGGCCCCGAGCCGGCTCGTTACCCGCCCAGCTGCTGCTGCTGCTCCTGCTCCTCCTGGATCTCCCGGAACTTGCTGACCACAAAGGACCGAAAGATCTGCTCGATGTTAGTCGCCATGACAGCCCCACGGCTCGACTCCCCCTCCATCCGCAACGCGGGTCCTCCACTACCCCACAATGCACCACTGCAAGAAGCCACGGGCCAGCCCCCGCCGCGGACGCGGTCCCTTTATGCCCTCCCGCCATTGGTCGCCCTCTGTGGAACCAGAGGCATGACGGGACGTCAATCAGCCGCTCTGCCCCCACAGGGAACCATAGAGCGCAGCCTCTCTCTCTAGTGGGGGGGGAGGGGACCGTGGACGTTCCCCTCCCCCCGCAGGTGCCTGGGGAGGGGGATGGGCCCCGGCAGCCATGTTGCTGCACCGAGTCCACCCCCCCCCTCAAAATCCACACAGAGCGCTGGCGGGCTCGGGGCCGCGCTGCCCCTCCCCCCACGGGATGAAACGCGGCCCCCTCTTCCCCCACCGGGCCGGTAAACGGGCTGGGCCTGGGCGGGGGCTGCCCCAGGATCGCGTACGCCTGTAGACGGGCGGCGGGGGCTCGGTTGCCCGCCTGCCCGGCCCTACTCACCTCCGCGCAGGCCGGGGATCCGGGGCCGTGACCGCCTGGAGCCCGAGACCGCCGCCTCCGGCCGGGCCCGCCGCCGCCAGTGGGAGCTGCGCCATGGGGCTCAGACAGCGCCGCCGCACCAGGCCCCGCACTTCCCTGCGCCTCCCGTGCGCGAGAGAAAGACGGCGGGTCACCGCTGCAGCCGGGGGTGCGGCACGGCTCCGTGCGCTGGTGGCTGCACACACACACACACACACACAGAGCAGCTGTGTAAAGTCACGCACGGGGCAGAGCGTGTTTACAGAGAGACATGTGAGGGAAACTCCAGCTCCTAGGAAGCCTGGATCTGACCTGCGTCTGCAGGTTTGGCGGGGGGACCGGAACCCAGAACTAAATTCAGATAAATAAATAAACCCCAACCTGAAAGTCAGTGTCTGCCTCGGCTCCGTTAGCCAGACAATGCCTGGTTTGGGCAATGTTTTACTAGAACATCACTGGAAACGGGATATTATCCCCCAAGCACTTTCTCACACACATATTTTGGTGTTCCACTGATGCAGGCTTACCCCTTTCCGTATTTGGTCTGTGAGAGAAAATAGCCAAATCATGTGATGGCATACAGTTATGTGATGATTCTGTATTCTTGGGGTGACAACGTTAATTTTTCAAATATTAATTTACCCAAAGTAAAGTCTATACATTGTATATTTCCTCAAGACAAGCTGCATGTGTGACAGTTTCTGGGAAAAGGAGTACTTGTGGCATCTTAGGGACAAACACATTTATTTGGGCATAAGCTTTCGTGGGAAAGCCACCCTACACTAATTTGACAGCAAATCAGTTGCTGTTGAGGTCTTATTTATAATCTGTGCCATGGGACAAATTCAGTGCTATTTGTTGCCCCCATGCAGACCTTTGATGACAGTGGTTATATGCACTATGTATATTAGTGCAGAATGTGCCCCAATGCTAACTGAAAATTACTGTGTTTTCAGTTACAAGATGGTTAAGTCCAAAGCAGACTGTGAAGAGTTACAAAGGGATCTCACAAAACTAGCTGACTGAGCAACACAAATGGCATTTTAAATTCAATGTTGATACATGCAAAGTAATGCATAGTGAAAAGTATAATCCTGACTATAGACAAAATGATGGGGTCTAAATTAGCTGTTACCATTGAAGAAAGAGATCTTGGAATCATCATGGATAGTTCTCTGAAAACATTCGCTCAATGTGCAGTGGCAGTCAAGCTAATAGAATGTTAGAAACCATTAGGAAAAGAATATATAAGAAAACAGAAAATATCATAATGCTCCTATATAAATCACCCACACCTTGAATGCTGCACGCAGTTTTGGTCACCCATCTCAAAAAAATTATAAATGGAAAAAGTACAGAGAAGGGCAACAAAAACTATTAAGGGTATGGAACAGCTTCTACCTGAGGAGAGATTAAAAAGACTGGGACTTCATCTTGGAAAAGAGACAATTATAGAGGTCTATAAACTTATGAATACTGTGGAGAAAGTAAATAAGGAAGTGTTATTTAGCCCTTTGGAGAACACAAGAATTGAAGGTCAACAAATAAAATTAATAGGCAGCAGGTTTAAAATAAAAGGAAGTATTTCACACAATGCACAGTTAACCTGTGGAACTCACTGCCGGGGATGTTGTCATGGCCAAAACTATAACTGGATTAAAAAAATATGGCTATAAGCTATAAGCTTGGCTATAAGCCAAGATGGTCACAGCTGCAACCCCGTGCTCTCGGTGTCCCTAAGCCTTTGACTGCTAGATGCTTAGACTGGACAATGGGATGCATAGATGGACAATTGTCATGTTCTGTTCATTCCATTTGAAATCTTTGATAAATAAGAATTAAAGCATTTGATACTACTCTGACAATATTACACATACTTTAGACAAGAATGAGAGGATTACCAAGAAATCACATTGGTGTGAAAAATTGTCAGACTGAATCATTTATTTCAAACCTCGCTCACGTAGACCTTGCTAGATTGAAAAAAGATGTTTGTTTCAATTGAGTTAGCTCAATCAAAGTAGTTTAGCTCAATTGAAAACCAGGCTTAACAACTTAATCTAGATTGGTGGTAAATGAGATTTTCAACTGAATTGAACTAGTTCCATTGAGCAAACTTAAATTAAAAAAATATAATTTTTCTAGTTCATACAAGGCCATAGTGATTATATATGGATCAATTACTGTTGACCATTTTAGGGCCCAATACTGCAATCGTTTATGCTCTGGAATAATTTTTCTCCCCATAGTAGTTCCATTGAAGTCAATCGTACCACTTAAAAGACAAAAACTACTCCAGAGCTTGATTGTGGGATTATTTTTTAAACCAATGATTCTTTGAGTTACGCATATATGTAAAAGTATTTAATAAACTAATATTTTATTTTGATACTCATAATTTAAAAAGATCTGATGCAACATGATACTGTCCCTTCTCAGAGCATATAATTTTTCATGCATACACTATTTGCATTCAGAGGAATTACGTACTCCTATGAAGATATGAGCAAAATTCAACAAAGAGTGAGTCCTTCACAACTATATTACAAGTCTTGGAAAGCAAAGAAACTGCAGCAAGATGAATAACATCTTTGCGCAGTGGTGCTGGAACAATTTTTATAATGGAGGTGCTGAAGGCGGAAGCCATTGTATTTGGATTGGTTATTACTACTTCAAGACGGGGTGCATCAGCACTCCTAGTTCCAGCACCTATGCCTTTGTACCATTTTAATGCTAAATTTAACATGCTACAGTACCCCCACAATTCTTCATAATTAAAGCTGATATATATAATAAGCATAAGCTTTATTTGTTATTTAATACTATAATATTCCCAAGAGCATTTGCCCTAGTAAAATAGTAAACAGTACTAGTCTTAGTAGGGTATCTTCCAATTAACCCAATTAACTATCAATGTTACACTATACAGTGATGTTATATTTCCTCCGTTGTATCAGAGAATCAAATAATCTAGAGATGAAAAAGATCTATTAGCTGTAGTCCGTAACCTTGCAATGCAAAATTATTCACTGTTGTACATTTTCTGGTGTTTGTCCTATCTAGTTGTAAATGCAGCAAGGATGAGGCTCAACTACTTCCCGTGGGAAATTATTTCACAGTCTATTAGACTGCCACCCGGATACTGCAATCAGATCTACATAAGCAGATCACTACATTTATGAAGAGCTGCATTGAAGTCAATGGGGCACCCCATAGACACATCGATCCTCCTGTCCAGAGCTCTTGGCAGCTCCAAGGCCTGTATGTGTCAAAAGAGCCGTCTGTTGTAAATAAATGACTGTAAAATCCCTAGCTTCATGCACAGATAGACTGTGAACTCTTAGTGGCATTCACTATCAGTTTTCTATTTCTTATTTCCTTGATTTATTAGTATAAAGTTCTCTTCCTCCGTTTACAATCCTTCCCATTCATTGCTTTTTCCTTTCTTCTACCTAAAGGGTTAATCAAGCATGAACATTTGATGTTGCTAAGAATTCTGGGAACTTGTCTGTCGTTTGCTGAAATTGCTGCAAAAGGTTTAGTAGTCTCGCGGGCAGACGTGCTCTGGTCTCTTGCCACAGTAAGTGTTTCGTTCGTTTTTTTTTATAAATGTGTTCTATCTCATGCACGTTGTGCATTCATGCTAGCGGAGTTGCACATGTGTAGGTTTTGCAATGAGGCATTTGAAAGAAACAATGTTTTAAGAGACAAATTTGTAGGAGGAGATTTATTCTGTGATCTCAGAGATGGCCATGTGCTTGGTCTGTGCTGTTTGATCTTCCGTAAAATGGCTTTTCCTCTTCACTGTTGTAGGAACAGCATTTTGAATGTCAACCCGTGCTCACTGTATTTATGTGAGCCCTCCCTTTCAACTGAATGACTTGCATGAGTAAGACGAGCAACATTTGTTCTTGTATAGCTAGAACAAACTTGGGTGGGTGCGTTTAATTTTAAAACTGTGGTTATAGAATTGTAGCTCACGAAAGCTTATGCTCAAATAAATTGGTTAGTCTCGAAGGTGCCACAAGTACTCCTTTTCTTTTTGGTTATAGCATTGTAATTATTGCAACTGCAAATTGCTTCTTCTACTGCTTGTTTTATTATTTATAAGGGCAATAGGATTTTTTTTATTTATATAAATTTAAAAATAGCTGTTCTTACTCTTGCTCAGCATTGCCTCTCAGAAACTAGAAATCTAAATTTTGTTTCTTTCATTATGCACACATACTGGCTTGTTATGTTATAAATGCTACACTGTTTTAGTTTTTGGCTTTAAACAAGTAGGGAAATATTTGCTTTTAACAAAGTGAATATTAAACTTTTGACCTATCTTGGTTTGATTTTTAACCTACTTTTATTCTTTCCCTTAGTTTGCAAATTTGGGATACTACCAAAATTGGCATTGTCCTCTTAAATTCTTTAAATTCAGCTAGGGAAGCTTGAAATTAGTGGTTAAATTTGCTGACATTTGTTGTTATCTTTTTTTAAAGTATATTTACTTTCAATATGTAAGTATATATGTCGAAAATATTTATGCAGGAAGGAAAATGCTTCTTTCCTTTCCTTTATTCTCTCTAGGCCTTATTCTGAATCTTTACCTAGGTCTGGATCCTGAAAGCACTCTGAACTCTTACTGAATATAATTAGGGTTACAGGTTTGAGTATCTGTTGGGATGAGGCCACCAAAATTCCCATTGATTTTTCCAGTGAGTGTTTCCCTAAATTAGGAGCGGAATATGGCTTTAGGTGACTGCTTGTACTTTAGGAAGAATTTTGAGACAAGGTATAACTGTTATGACCGAATGATTTGAGTTCCTTCTAAAAGGCCAATCCTTTTTTCTCCCTGCCAAACTCATTTTTCTCATCTGTTGCTTCAGCCATGTCACCCTCCTCTAGAGTCACTTTGCTGAGAAAGCAGTGGACTGGGATTTAGGAGATCTGGGTTCTATTTCCACTTCTGGCACTGGCCTGCTGGATGACACTTCAGCTCTCTGTGCCTCATTTTCCCCCTTTAGAAAATGGGGATAATGAAATTGGCCTCCTTTTATAAAGTGCTTTGAGTTCTATAGCTGAAAAGCCCTAGGTAAGAGGTATAGGTGTCATTAGTCACTGAATCCCCATTGCTCTACACATGAAGTTTAAATTCTGTGATCTTCTTTCCAAGATTCTAGGTGCAGAACCTCGGCCAAACTTTTCATAGGCTTCTAAATTAACATCCATATTTACATACTTAATTAAGTTGTCTGGTTTTTGTGTTTTTTTTTTTTTTTTCCAGAAGTGTTCAACATCCAGAAACTCAGTGCAGTTCTGTAGAAGCTGGGGGTGCTCAGTGCTGTGAAAATCAGGCTATTTATGTAGATCCCCCTGATTCAATGGAACTATTCATGTGTGTAAAATTAAGCGTATGCAGTCTTTTTTTTTTTATACTTATTATTTTGTGTGTGTGTGTGTGAAGGGCTGAGCTTCTCTCAAGGTACTCTTAACTCAGATTATTTTATCTCATTGGTGTGGTGTAGTCAGTGAGGCGGTGGCATTGGGACTGGGTTCATCAATTTAACTGGAGATTGACTTTCTCTTTTGTCATTGTGTGTCTGGCTACTGAGTATCCCTTCTCTCAGATCAGCATTATCTAGAGTTAAGTGCATTCTCTGTCCTGGTTTCAGCCTCTGTGTCAAGCACAAATGGAGTAACTTGCAGAATAAATCTTTAAAGCATGTGTTTTAATTTCTGTGGCTCTTGTGATAACCTTGCTCTTCAAGTCTGTATTCTTCTGCTATGAGGTTCCATACGCTGCCCTGGGAACATGCTTATTGGATTTGACTCATTTAGGAATAAGAGATAACTGTCTAATACATTTATATTATTTTTAAATAAGAAAAAAATGTTTTCCTCTTAGATTATTATCCTTCACTGTGGCCAGTCCCTTAACCTTTCTTCCCTTTTTTCTTTTACTTGCTTACCTTTCACATTAAACATTTTTACTATAAGTGATGATTTTTCATTCCATCACAGGCTGATTAGACCATCTCTAGGACCAGTGTAAAATTTTTTAAAAACATTAATTTTTTTCATGAAAGTGAGTAGATAGCTTTTAAATGGACACGTCACTTTGCAATCAATGTATTTTAAAAATATTTATATAAATCTGAAGTGTCTGTTTCATCAGCATGTCGTTTCGGAAAGTTACTGGTTTAGAGCACCTGAAAATATGTTTTTTAAAACTAAATTTATATAGCTAATGGTGAAGTATTTCATGCTTAATTTTCTGTACTCTTCTCTCCTCCCCCCACAATTCATGATTTATTCATGGTTTTTCTTTATTCTTCAAACTCTATTTTTGTTTTTGTTAAAATGTTCGGTCTCTGAAAGAGTCTTCTATTTGGTACAAGACTTAAAAATGTTATATCATATAGAATTGAAATATCTTCTGAAAAATGTCCGGGATCTTTCTGCCCATAATTTGCTATGAAGACTTTTTAGGTTTAAAAACATGCTTTTTCATATATATTCATGACATTAAACCAAGTGACCCCTTTGTAGTGGAAGCCATACTCTGAATAGTAACAATTCCCAGGGAAGACAAGTTTCTAGTGTCTAGCCCTTGAAAGGAGCAAAACTAGGTAGCTGCTATATGGAGAGAAGGTAGCAGGGTTTGAGTCACGCTTTCAGCAGACTAACTACATTTCTCATGAAATATGGCTGATTTGGGTATGAGGCACATACCTTGTCCTGCTGATGGGCTGAAAACCTGCTATCAGTCACAGCTGTCGTAAGGTCACTTTTTAACCATGGAACCGTTTGTCAAGGGTCATGGTGGATTCTCCGTCACTGACAATTTTTAAATCAAGATTGATTGTTTTTCTAAAAGATATACCCTCAGAATTATTAGGGGAATTTCTATGGCCTGAGTTGTACAGGAGATGAGGCTGGATGATCACAATGGTGCCTTCTGGACTTAGAATCTATGAATTTTGGGGGAGACTAGCTCTCTGACCGTTCTTTCTTACCCTTTTACATAGAAGTTCTCGTCTTTAGCCTTCTGTAAATAGAGCTGCATGTATGCATATCCAACATGAATACTGTGCCAAATGTTTGTCTGCGCTGCTTTGGGTGAAACTATACACATGTACATGAGTGGGTTGGTGACCAACCTCTTCATGGAAGAAATGCAGGAAGACAAATGGGATTTAAGTGCCATGTTTGCTAAGATTACAACACAGTGCTGTTTTTCCAATTTGAGTAAAATTCTTATTTAATTGGTGTTCTTCCTCCTAATGAATGTAAGATGGTTTGGACAGCAAAGACACAAGACCCCCTTATTGACCACGTGAAATTTATTGTTAAGCATTAAAAAGAATTAAATTAAAGTGGTTGTGGTTGCTTCCCTCTGCATGAAAGGCTTTTAAAAATTTATTTTCACTATTTAATAATACTGTTAACTCTGTCTATTTGATATGTGTATAAACAACTGCGTTGTATGTATTATGGTTTTAAAAAAAACCTCTTTTTTGCCACTAGTACCTTTTACATTCAGGCTTAGCAACACTAGTTTGTAGCTACTGGCATTCTGCTTAGACGAATTGTCCTTTACTGGATGGCTTCTTCAAGTTCTAACTGATAGACTGGTCTGCTGTGAATATTATAGATCAGAAGTTCTCAACCAGGGGTCCTGGGGCTGCGAGCAGGCTTCAGGGAGGCCACCAAACAGGGCCAGCATTAGACTCACTGGGGCCCATGGCAGAAAGCTGAAGCCCCACCACATGGGTCTGAAGCCCAGGGCCCTGAACCCCATCACTCGGGGTTGAAGCAGAAGCCTGAGCAATGTGGTTGCGTGGGGCCGCAGGCAACTGCCCTGTTTGCTGTCCCCTAACACTGGCCCTGGCTTTTATATGCAGAAAAACAATTGTGGCACAGGTGGGCTTGGTTAGTCTTAGTTCATTCGGGGGTTCCCCCAGCTAACTCTCAATGAATCACTGGGAGTGTTTCCACTGATTTTTTGGGGAACGTTGGAACAGACCCCAGATTAGCTCCTTGCAGGGTCAGGCTGCTTTTTGTTTTATCAGGACATGCTGCTCTTCATGTGTTTGTCTGTAAAGTTTTGTTTGGAATACGGTTGCTCTGTCCTGAAGAAGATAGAGGTTGGAAGACATTTCCCTGTTTCATCATTCTGACCCTTTCATTTTCATATAAGGTATTAAGAAGATTCTCAGACATCACTTGTGAGAAGTCTTGAGCTCTCCCATTTAGTTTAGCAACACCACTAGACAGATTAGCAAATAATTCTTCACTAGTCCAAAGGGACTTTACCTTTGATATTTTCACATTCTTCAGAAACCTATTTAGGTTGCAAGTATAAAATGTCCTGTGATTAATCACAGCCGGGTCACTAGTGAACATTTATCCATGTCATAAAACTACTGCGTAATTTTGGTACAGTAGGTAGTCTGGTAAGGAGAGAACCAGGAATAGTATAGGAGGTTCATGTTGATGTGCATTGGCAGAACTCTGTGGCATTTGTGCTGTGCTTGGTTGAGCCAGTGCTATCATTACCTTGCTTTCTTGATCACCACATTTATACACAAACCTGCAGGACAACAATCATGTGAAACAGGCAGAAAAGGCATCTGCCTTTGCAGTGAGTTCCTCTGCTGCTCTGCAGACTAAAGGTGTTAGCTGATGAGTGCACGCAGTGATGTTGTTGCTTTCCTAACCTGAATATTATTGCTTTGGTTGTTTTGCACAGACTGATGGCTGATCAAGTGCTTGTGATTGGTGGTGGAGGCAGAGAGCATGCCCTGGCCTGGAAATTAGCACAGTCACCACATATAAAACAAGTGCTAGTCGCTCCGGGAAATGCAGGAACAGCCAATAATGGAAAAATTTCAAATTCAGGTAATAAACGAAAGAGAGAACCTAAAATAGTATTGTTTTTTTTTTAAATGTATAGTACCAGTAGTTGAGCCTAAAGTGGTTCATTGATAAATTTAGGGTTCTATCTGTTAGTATTATAGGAGTTCTTATGTTTCAGACCCTGAATGCTTATAAAGGTGATGTTTGGATAGGGTGAGAAGTAATTAAAAAAGCTTTACTCAGACTGTAATTTATCTTGTGCAGATTATTTCCCCCTCTGCACCAGCTCAGCTGTGCTGGTGCTGCTTTGGGGAGGTGGAGTCAAGACACTACCCACCCTCTTGTGTAGCAAGAGGCCCTGCAGAGGCTGCTGTCTATAAAACAAATGCCTGAATCCTGCCAAGCCTACTCATAATTTTGACCGATAATATCAATGTTTATTTTTAAGCATTTTTTTTAAGTATTGATTTTCACAGTTACAGAAAACCATGGGGTAGGGTCAGATAATCGTTATTTAATGACAGCAGAGATTCGAAACGTTAAAGCTTCATAACCGTTAAGCACACATTGTCAACATCACGTCAAAATGTATAAAGTAAATCACCTTAAATCCAACTCCAGTAAGTTCTCATGCAGCATTTTTCTTACTTCGCCTATCTGGTAATTTCTGTTATGATGATGGAAGTATTTTGTCATGTGTGTGTATACAGTAAAATCGACATTTTTCCAATTAAAAATCAAATCCTTCCTAGCCTGCCTATGACACAGGTATCCCACTCTGGTGCTGCCTTATTCCCCTTATGCTTCCTTATTTCCCCTGCACAGGTGTGTAATCTGGGTCACGCTTGTGCCCACAAGGAATGTTAGGTGTGTATTGAGATATTGCTTATTTAATTATCTGAGAGAATTAGCAAGTTTTTAAGGGTGAATGCTGTAGGTAAGAAAATGTTCTTATCCATGTTTTTCATGTCAGGACATAATGAGGTTAGGTCAATTCTAGGTACCTTTTTCAGAGGTTTTAAAGTACCTACAGCGTCAATTGGCTTCAATTGGAATTGTTGGTAGTCATCAATTATAAAAGTCAGACCTAAGTTAAAGTTGAGCATCCAAAATTGGTGGTGGCTTTTGAAAATGTTGGCTTAAGTGACTTTCCTAAAGTCACACAATGATTCAGTGGGCGAGCAGGAATAATTACTCAGTCCAGGAGAGGGAGCCAGAATTACTTACTCCATTAGTAAGAATATTAAGCTGCAGAGAATATTTTAATGACTGGCTTATGTTTCCATATATTTCAACTAATATATTATTAACTGTATACTTTAAAATATGTTATTACACATAAAATGAAGGTTAATGCAGTAGATGTGCATTATATACACATACATGCGGTATATTATCCTTGTATAGCATGCGACTAAAATCGGCTTTTGTATGTCTTACCACCTTCTGTGGAAACATGAGCCATGATGGATTTCACACATTCTGAATGTAAAATAAATGCTCTGATCAGGGCCTTTCAACCTTTTTTTCATTTGCGGACCTCTAAAAAATTTGAATGGAGGTGTGGACCCCTTTGGAAATCTTAGACATAGTCTGCAGACCCCAGGTTGAAAACCACTGTTCTATGGTAACGACAACCTTTTGTGGATCCCTTACACATAGTTTGCGGCCGCCCCGAGGTCTGCGGACCACAGGTTGAAAACCACTGCTCTGTAACTTCCACCTCAGGGTTCAACCAAAGAAATGCCATATTTATTTTTCTCTATCTTATTTTTCCATTTGCAGTGTCATCAGCCAAACAGAACAAATCTGTTGCTTGTTTTTGAGGGTGAGGGGAAGGGAATGAGCATTCCCATGGAAATCATATGATCCCTCTGCATCCACAATGTTAAACAAAGAGGTTTGTCCCTGTGTTAAATCGAGTTAGTCAGTTTGCATGAGGTCCAGATGATTAAATTAGATATGTCATTTAAAGAATACTGTTAGAAGAATTACTACACTTTTCTGTCACTTTCCCAGTAAAAAAAGATGCATTTATCTACATACTGGAGAGTCTGGCCCCAATCCAACAAATCATGAACATCATTTTAGCTACTTGAGTAGTCCCCTCAAAAGCCGTTTAAGTACTTTGCTGGACTGGAGCCGCAACGAATGTGTGTTAAGGGTGTTAAGGGTTAAATCCAAGCCCCTTCAGGCATTCAAGGGGCATAACCTAGATTTGTAAGGAGGGGTGAATTAATATTCTGTGGCCTGGGGGGGGAAGGCTTCATCCCACTTCCCCCCACTCCCCTTGCATCTCTGTAGAGCCAAGACTTGCTGCTTGGGCCAGGAACTCAGTCTAGATTTCAGCATATGTGAGAAAATAAGAAATAATTACACAGAGGCATGTGAGCCTTATTATGTTCCAAAGCATGGGGATTTAATCCTTTTCCCATGTATGTCAATGGGAGTGTTGCCACTGACTTCAGTCTAATCAAGTTTTGCTCCTGGAAGTCTATCCTTCCCTCTCTTTGGCAGCGATGTACAGCAGGATGCACAAGATGCCCTTTAATTAGCACTGAAATCCCATGTCTCGTGATTTTTTCAAAGGAAATAATGAACATTTTAAAAAAAAATTTCTCTTTCACAAAAGGTTTATAGTCCTATCGCAGTTAAACAACACCTGTCTCTTAAAAAAGTGGCTTTATGGGTAACTTATTTTGCAAGTCATTGAGATACAAAAGGATATCAGATCTTTTTTAAAAAATAAATAAATAAATAATCTAATACTAGTTTTCCCAAACTTGTCGTAGTGGCCAAAACTTTCAAACCTGGGTGTCTGAAGTGAGACTGCTGACTCCATATTTAGGCACCTGAATAAAAGTGCTTTGTTTCGCAAACATGATGAGCACCCACTGACTTCACTGGGATTTCTGGGTGTACAACACTTCTAATGACTTTTTTATTTTGGTGCCTGAATATGGAGTTAGGAGTCAAACTTTAGGCACCCAGGTTTGAAAACTCTGGCCTCTGTTCCTTTCTTCAGCATAGAATACAATAGTCCTATGCCAAATTAATGGTTTCAGAAAGAATACAAAAATATTCCCTTTCAGCTTACACCCTCACGAAAATTATGTTGCACAGTAAACAGGTGCATTTTGGAATAATACGTGAACAAAATGACCCATTCATTGTTCTTTCTTGGTGGGACATTCGCACATGCTGTGGATCCTCTGCTAATGTTTTGTATGTCATAATGTCTGTTTTTAGCTGAGTCCTGCAGGAAGACAATACAGGGACTAGTATAATGTCTTGATTTTTTTCCCCAAGCTATTCTAACCTGTGCCAGTGCTGGGACGAGAATCAGAAACCCATAGTCAGGTCGCTCTGACAGAGCACCCCTTACTTGGCTGCATTTAGTAGAAGCTGGGTACAAGAGAGAATCTCACCTGGAGCTGGGGTGTGCACACAGAGGGGATGCTGCAATCTGACATGATGCTTTTATTTGCCAGTGGCAGTATTGCTAATCTCAAGGGTTTAAACAATCAGGATATAATCCTGTGGATTTAATTTGGTTTTTGTGGCAACCTAAAATACCGCAAAACTCTCACCTTTCTCAGTATATTTCCCGTCCTGTGAACATGCAGTATAGCATCCTCATTAGCAACACTACATCATGAAAAGAGAAAAAAGCTTAAAGCAAAATATTCCAGGACTAAGGAGGATGTATGCTTTTGCTCTCTTTTTCTCAAATGGCGAGAGTAGCTTCAGACTGCTGTCACTCGTGTTGCAAATGGCCAACCAAGCTCAGAACTGTGTGAGTTCAGGTGACTCAGCCCACTGTTGACGTTGGATTTATTTATTCTGGATAAAAGTCGTGGGATAATATTGCCTCTTTGCAGAGCTTTCATCACACAATTTGATATTTAGTCTCTTGGAAGCTTTCTCTTTTATTTTATATGTAAATCTTCTGTTCATCATTATACTCTGTTTAAATTTCTCTTGCATCTTTTGACAGCCATCTCAATCAGTAATCATGCCGCTCTTATCCAGTTCTGCAAAGACAATGAGATCAAACTTGTGGTGATTGGCCCAGAAGTTCCTCTTGCTGCTGGTAAATTTAAAATAAATTGTTATTAAAGTTCCACCCACTTATTGCCATATAACTGTTCATGGAATTATGGGTTTTAATTTATTGCATCAGATGTGCTGGAAAAAATTACCACTGCTGGGGATAGTTGTTTTTGTTTATTTATTTACTTATTTAGAGGCTTTCTGTGGCACTATAGTATCTGAGCACCTTGTAAACTTTACCTGATTTATATTGTGATGTAGGGAGGTATTAATATTTGAATTTTGCAGATATGGCACTGAGGCACAGCGTGATTAAAGGTCTAATTTTTAGAGGTGCTGAATACTTGCAATGTTTGTTGAAGTTAATAGGATTTGTGGGTGGGCACAGTATCTCTGCAAATCAGGCTCTAATTGACTTGCCCAAAGTCATGCAGGCAGTCAGGAATAGAAACCAGAATCTGCTGATTATTATAATCTGTGCTGAAGAAATATTCTCAGTGTATTTTTTGGTTTTATATTGTTTTGTTTTTGTTTGAGGGCCAGTTTCGTATCGGGGGGGGACGGGACTTTCAGGGTCCCCTAGGTTAATGGAATATTAGGCCTTCTTCTCTTCCCATTGAAGTCAATAGCAAGTCTCCGAATGTGTTTACTGAGAACAGGTATAGGCCCATTGTTCCCTGGAGTTCCAGGTGGTTGTATTCTGATGAAATGCACATTTCTGAAGGTTCTTATGCGAGTAGTTTTAAAATTTATGGTGTCCTTAACTATTCAGATCTTTTCTTTTAAGTGCTTGGGGTTTGTAAATGACGTGTCAGTGTTGTCACTTAGCAACCTTAACTAACTTTTTAAATGTAATGTTTCTGAAAATGACTGACTGATTTGGAAGTCAGCACATAGAGACTTATCTACAGAATTTATAAGTTTTCAGTTTGATTCTCTCACATCATCAAAAATTGCCACCTCATGCGATTATTCTCCCCCAGTTATTACCATGGAGTTTTCGGGCTCTAATAAAGGGGGAAAGGAGTTGTACCTGTTAAAGTGGTGTTATTGCAGTTACATGCTGCAACAACAAATTCTGACCCAGGAGTCCCAAAGCCCAGATCATCCCCTGCTAGTTACGGCAAACACTGCCCTTGAGATCCATGGGGTAAAATGGCCACAATCCCCATGATGTATCCTATACATGACACACTGTTTGTAGCTGTTCCTAACTAATATGTCAAAGTGGTAATACAAAGCAACAACTTTATTAACTTGTAAATCTTATAAACCAGCTCAGTACTGTAGTTATAATAACTCTTAAATATCTTTATTGCTAGGCATTGTTGATGACTTGACAGGAGCTGGGGTAAGATGTTTTGGTCCTACAGCAAAGGCAGCTCAGCTAGAGTCCAGTAAGAGTTTTTCTAAAGCCTTTCTGGACCGGCATGGGATCCCTACTGCAAGATGGAAAGCATTCACCAATCCGAAAGAAGCTTGTAGCTTTATTACCAGGTAAACAACCTTTCATAGTTAATCTTTTTTTATTATCATTACAGTAATGTGTTTACAATATGTTTAGCACCTAAAGTTGGCAACCCACTAATCAATCAGTTATTCTTTTCAGTAGTGGCACAATGTCCATATATTTAAAAGACACTCTAAAAGTAACCCTGCAAAAATGGCATCAATATGAGTTCTACATTTATTTCTCTTTAATGGCAGTTCAACTGTGCTCAGATTACAAGGGAAAAGATTGGAGGGGGGGGGGGGGGTTCTTGCCAACCATGCAAATCCGGATTGGGATCTGAAAATCATAATGGGTTCTTTCCAGTTCATGCTGTATTACTAGTAATGCAAATTTTGCAACTGAAGCTTCGTTAACAATCCTGTTGATGATCCACTACTCCAGTGGTGGATAACCTGTGGCCTGTCAGGGTAATCTGCTGGTGGGCAGCGAGACAGTTTGTTTACATCGACCGTCCGCAGGCATGGCTGTCTGCAGCTCCCAGTGACTGGGAACGGCGAACTCTGGCCACTGGGAGCTGTGGGCAGCCATGCCTGCAGACGGTCGATGTAAACAAACTGTCTCGCAGCCCGCCAGCGGATTACGCTGACGAGCTGCAGGTTGCCCACGACTGCATTAGTCAGAAGTCAGACCCGCTCGCTCAGTAACAGTATTGGTCTGCAGTGCTAACAGAAATAAAATATACTTATTTTCCCTGTCAGAAAAGTAGTGTCAGACAACAGTGGAAAGAAATGGCAACCAGAAATAGTGTAGTGAAGTGGGTTGGCAGGGGAAGACACTTGATTATGTGTTTTATTCAATCAAAGTTAAATGGCTACTGTGATATCATGAACATATGAACTCTTATTTTCAACCTTCCAAATCTATGAAGGTAGGAGGCTTGGACTTGAAAATGCATCAGAGGCTGACAGGTTATTATGGAATCCCTCAGTCATTCTCTCTTTTTTTTTTTTTTTTTTTTTAAAGCGCGGACTTCCCTGCCCTGGTTGTAAAAGCTAGTGGTCTGGCCGCTGGCAAAGGAGTAATTGTGGCTACTAACAAAGAGGGAGCCTGCAAAGCTGTGCATGAAATCATGCAGGTGAGTTGCAATGTTATGTAAATACTCATTTTGCATGAGATTTTTATGTTTGTTAGTAACGATAGCAAAATGTCACAGGCATTTTTGTGTGATTTACATGGTACATACATTAGCCTAACACAACTTATAGATTCATAGAAATTTGGGGCTAGAAAGGACTTTGAAAAGTCAGCAAGTCCAGCCCCCCTAGGCCAAGGCAGGACAAAATAAAACTAGACCATCCCTGATAGGTGTTTGTCCAACCTGTTCTTAGAAGCCACCAGTGATGGGGATTCCACAACCTCCCTTGGTACCCTATTTCCATGCTTAACTGTCCTTACACTTAGAAAGATTTTACTAATATCTAACCTAAATCTCATTCTACCTTCAGCAGACGTAGAGAACAGTTGATCACAGTCCTCTTCATAACAGCTCTTAACAATTTTCAAACTGTTATCAGGTCCCTCCTCCTCAGTCTTCTTTTCTCAAGACTAAATATGCCCAGTTTTTTAATCTTTCCCAATAGGTCAGCTTTTCTAAACCTTTTATAATTTTTGTTGCTCTTCTCCAGATTCTTTCCAACTTATCCACATCTTTCCTACAGTGTGGCATCCTGTACCGGACACAGTACTCTAGCTGAGGCCTCACCAGTGCCAAGTAGTGAGGGACAATTACCTCCTGTGTCTTAAATTCAACACTGCTGTTAATACGCCCCAGAATATATGTCTTTTTTGCTACTGCATCACATTGTTGACTCATATTCAGTGTGATCCACTCTAACCTCCAGATCCTTTTCAGCAGTACTACCACCTAGCCAGTTCCTCATTCTGTACTGTTGATTTTTACTTCCTAAGTGTATTACTTTGCACTTGTCTTTATTGAATTACATCTTGCTGAATTCAGGCCAATTCATCAATTTGTCAGGGTCACTTTGAATTCTAATCCTGTCCTCTGAAGTGTTTGTAAACCCCCACCCCCCCAGTTTGATGTCATCTGCAAATTTTATAAGCATACTCTCCACTCCATTATCCAAGTCATTAATGAAAATATTGAATAGTACCAGATCCAGGACTGACCCCTGCAGGATTCCACTAAATGCACCATCCCAGCAAACCATTGATAACTACTCTTTTGAACCATTGATAACTACTCTTTTGAGTATGGTCTTTCAACCAGTTGTGGACCCACCAAATAGTAATTTAATCTAGACCACATTTCCCTGGCTTGCTTATGAGAGTGTCATGTAGGACTGTGTCAAAACCTTCACTAAAATCAAGATCTGTCATGTCTACTGTTTCTCCCCTATCCATTAACCCTGTCAAAGAAAGATATTAAGTTGGTTTGGTATGATTTGTTCTTCCCAAATCTGTGCTGGCTGTTCCTTATAACACTGTTATTCTCTAGGTGCTTACAAATTGATTGGTTTAATAATTTTTTCCAGGTAATTGTTTAATATTTTTTTTCAGGTATCTGCCTGGTCTATATTTTCCTGGGTCCTCTTTGTCCTCCTTTTTAAATATGGGTACTAGGTATACCCTTCTCCAGTCTTCTGGGACCTCACCTATCCTCCATGAGTTCCCAAAGATAATTGATAAGAGTTCCAATATTGCTTCAGCTAGTTCCTTAAATAACCCTAGGATGAATTTCATCAGGCCCTGATGACTTGAATACATGTAACTTACCTAAATATTCTTTAACCTGTTCCCTGTTTTGGCTTTCCCCTATTTGTTAATATTAGTTGTGTTGAGTATCTGGTCACCGTTAATCTTTTTAGCAAAGACTGAAGCAAAATAGGCATTAAACATCGCAGACTTATTGATGTAATCCATTATTAGCTCTCCCTCACCATTAAGTTGAGGACCTACATTTTCCTTGTCTTTCTCTTGCTCTGAATGTATTTAAAGGAGCTTTACTTATTCCCTTTTTTGTCCCTTGCTAGGTATAACTTATTTTGTGCCTTACCCTTCCTGATTTTTGTCCCTGCATGCTTGTGCTGTTCTTTTTTTACTCCTCCTTGGTAATTCATCCATGTTTCTACTTTTTGTAGGAGTCCGTTTTGATTTTTCAGGTCATTAAAGAGCTCCTGATGGAGCCATATTGTCCTCTTACTATTCTTCCAATCCTTCCTTTTGCATCAGGATAATTTGCAGTTGTCTTTAATATTGTCTCCATGAGAAACTACCCGTTCTCCTGAACTCCTTTTCCCCCAAGATTTTCTTGCCATGGGACCTTATCCACCAGTTGTCTGAGATTATCCCTTCTCATATTGTCCTCGCACTATTTGGGTGTGTATGAATTAATACAATATTTTATTCCTTCGGGAAGCATTCTCTTTCCAGGCACAATCTCTGTGGGCATAAATAAGATCCCATTTTCATACTTGCTTCCTTATGGCTTTGCTTTTTCTCCATCCTTTTTGTGTCCCTGATATTACAGAACTGGCAGGACTCTAACTGTTTACTCTAATAGTACTCCTATGATTAAACTGGCTAAGGCAAACTAAAGAAAAAGGTCCTTGAAACTGAACATGCAGCTTCAGCTATAGGTGCTGATTCAGCAAAGCACGTGAGCATATGCTTAACTGTACATGTGTGCTTAAATCCCAGTGGAATGCCTGTAAAGCTAAGCACATAGACTCATAGAAGTGTAGGACTGGAAGGGACCTCGAGAGGTCATCTAGTTCAGTCCCGTGCACACAAGGCAGACTAGTAATAGTCCTTAAACGATTCATGACGGGCGTTTGTCTAACATGTTCATAAAAAACCTCCAATGATAAAGATTCCACAACCTCCCTAAGCAATTTGTTCCAATGCTTAACTACACTGACAGATAGGAAGTGCTTCCTAATGTCCAACCTAAACCTCCCTTGCTCCAATTTAAGCCCATTGCTTCTTACCCTATCCTCAGTGGTTAATGAGAACAATTTTTTACCTTCCTCCTTGCAACAGCCTTTTATGTACTTGAAAACTGTTATCTTGTCCCCCCTCTGTCTGCTCTTCTCCAAATTAAACAAACTCATTTTTTTCCATCTTTCCTCATAGGTGATGTTTTCTAGACCTTTAATCGTTTTTGTTGCTCTCCTCTGGACTTTCTCTAATTTGTCCACATCTTTCCTGATGTGTGGCACCCAGAACTGGACACAATACTCCAGCCGAGGCCTAATCAGTGCAGAGGAGAGCAGAAGAGTTACTTCTAGTGTCTTGCCTACAACACTCCTGCTAATACATCCCAGAATGATGTTTACTTCTTTTGCAACAGTGTTACACTGTTGCATCATATTTAGCTTGTGATCCACTATTACCCCTCCATCCCTTTCTGCAGTACTCCTTCCAAGGCAGTCATTTCCCATTTTGAATTTGTGCAATTGATTGTGCCTTCCTAAGTGGAGTACTTTGCATTTGTCCTTATTGAATTTCATGCTGTTTACTTCAGACCATTTTGCCAGATTGTCCAGATCATTTTGAATTTTAATCCTATCCTCCAAAGCACTTGCAACCCTTCCCAGCTTCGTATCGTCCACAAACTTTATAAGTACCACTATCTTAATCATTGATGAAGATACTGTACAGAACCGGACCCAGGACTGATCCCTGAGGGTCCCCACTTGATATTCCCTTCCAACTTGACTGTGAACAACTGGTAACTATTCTCTGGGGGTGGTTTTCCAACTAATTATGCATCCACCTTATAGTAGCTCCATCTAGGTTGTATTTTTCTTGTTTGTTTATGAGAAGGTCATGCGAGACTGTATCAAAAGCCTTACTAAATTCAAGATATACCACATCTACCGCTTCCCTCCTATCCAGACTTGTTACCCTGTCAAAGAAAGCTATTAGGTTGGTTTGACATGATTTGTTATTGACAAATCTACGTTGGCTGTTATTTCTCATCTTATTATCTTCTAGGTGTTCGCAAATTTGATTTCTTGATTATTTGCTCCATTATCTTTCTGGGTACTGACATTAAACTGACTGGTCTATAATTCTTCTTTGTTGTCCTTATTCCCCTTTTTACAGATTGGCTCTATATTTCCCCTCTTCCAGTCCTCTGGCATCTTTCCCATCTTCCATGAGTTTTCGAAGATAATCGCTAATGTCAATTTTTTCACACCCCTGAGCAACATAAGTTATACCGACAAAAGTGGTAGTGTAGACATGGCCTCAGAGAGCCACAAAGTTGCCTTGGCAGTGCACTGCATTAATATGTGGTCAGCATGCAAACATTTCCGTGGAGCGATGTTCTCGCATTCCATTGTAATGTGTGCTGAACAAAGTGGCTTTTCTGCTCTACAAGGCTGAGAATCATTGCTCCAGTCTGAAATAATATTGGTTCAAAACATAAAACAAAAAAGGTATGAGGAATTGCCAGTCAATAACCCAAGTGGTATTAGTGTTGCGTTTATAAACTTTCAAGAGCATGTCTGTATTATGAAAAGCGAGGGGGGGAAAGCGTTCAATATTGCCAACATGTCTGATGTGGAGAATGGAAACAGAACAGATGGTTCCAGATGTATTTTTCCTTGCTGGTTTGGGAGGATTACAAAGGTTGTTTGAAATCACCTGAAATGGAGACAGAAGAAATAAAGAGGATTTTTAATGCAGGATAAGACCTTTGGAGCGGCTGGGGAAACTGTTGTTGTTGAAGAACTTCTTGTAGGAGAAGAGGTTTCTGTAAGTATGCTTCTCGTCCTCTTAAGAGTTTGGGTTACTGAAGGAACATTTTAGGGACCTACTGTACCAAGTTACTTAGAAGATACTGTACAAGTAACCAGTATCAGGGCCTGAATTTTTGTTAACACTAAGGCCCCTTTACACCATTCTGGCAGTCTAGAGAAGCCTGAAATGGACATAAATTCTAGTTCCACCCACTTTGAGGTCCCTTAATGCTGGCAGACTGGTGTATACAGGCCTAAGTGTAAATGAGAATTCAGACTCAGTTTCTAAAAAGATGGTGTGGGTAACTTTGCATTAACGCTGCAACATAGGAAATCTAAGTATGGTCTTGGGTTTTTCACTCAGGGCTAAAATAGGCTTATATTAGATGAGGCACACTTGAGCTTTGGAGGGTGATGTGATATATATGAAAAATAGCCATCACTGTTTTATTGACCAGTCATAGCGGAGGCCATGTCAGTATCCTGCCCTGCCTGAAGAAAACAGAACTGCAGGTATCAGATGGTCGTCTTCTTTAGAGTGACCTGGTCTGGAACTAAGGGGAGCTTAGACTGGTGGTTCTGTCAAGTTAAGTATGTACAAGGTGATACTCTTAATTAGCCAAAAGGACATCAGAGGATTTCAGTTCAAGAACATGAAAACTTACCTGAAAGTTCTTTGAGGGCTTCAGTAACTCAGCCAGAGGTTAGGGGTCTATTACGTGAGTGGGTGGGTGAGGTTCTGTGGCCTGCAATGTGCAAGAGGTCTGACTAGATGATCATGATGGTCCCTTCTGACCTTAGAGGCTACGAGTCTATGAAAAAGCAAAAATAGTATTTTGCTTGGTTGTCAAAAATAATCCGTTATGGGTGAGTACAATTTTGTAGAGTCTGAAATACATCTGTTGTTTGGCTCTTTTTGCTTAGTGTTATAAGGGTACCCCTGCCTGCCTCTGAATGGAATTATAAAAGGTTCTTGTAAGCAGTCCTGAGTGAGCAATATTTGCAGTTGCCCAAACAGTGAGTGACAGCACCTAATTCCCAAAAGAGACTGGAGGGGGGGCTCTCTGAAGACACTACAAAGCATGGAAGCATATGGTAGCTATGTAATTTTGAAAGTCGGTTTGTTTTTTGTGATCACAGAAGAAGGAAAAAGAATTATGGAATGCTTCCCTTCCTCAGGAGTAACCTCTGCAATGGAGCATTCCAGATGCTTTTCGCATCTGTGTGCTTCCACAATGTCATTCTGCTGTTCCTACAGAATAACTTGTATATAAGGGTTCTATAGCACAAGTTGATATTTCTTGCGGGGGCAAAGGGGGAGAAGTGCTTAGAATGCTAATGTGTGTTTTATATTACTAGGGGGGTGGAGTTTGTTGCTTTTACAATCAGGTTTTATAAGCCTGGAAACTGGGTTTATGTTCACCATTTCCAGTGGTGCTGGTTTTAGTCATATACATTTGAGTATGTAACTATTCATGTTTCCTTACAGTGCTTGTGCTTCACTGATGGTGTCACTGTTGCCCCCATGCCACCAGCCCAGGATCACAAACGGTTAATGGATGGAGACCAGGGCCCAAACACTGGAGGGATGGGAGCTTATTGCCCAGCACCACAGGTGTAATATGATATTGGGAAGCTGTTTTGATGGAGTTTAATATTAAAAGTGTGGGTGTATTATTTGTTCTATCATGGAAAACAGGATTGGAGAGAGAGGGCTTCTAGCAGAGGGAGATGACAGTCTGACACAAGGGATTGTTTCACCAGGACTGATTTTACTAAATGTCTCGCACTAAAGAGTGGTGTATCCTTACTGAATTACATTTTAATTGTGAAGGTGGAAGTCTGGATTTTCTGCCATATTGCATTTTGTGCCGGTGTTGCTAAATCCTGGTCACCTGTACCAACTGGTTAAAGATCAATTTTTCTCTTATTTAAGTTAGAATGATTTGCTTTTGCTATATGTCTCATTATGATTTGGTCTCTCTGTTTGACCAGTAACTGTTATTTGCATAGGGAAATACTTTACTTTCTTTTGATTGATATTCTGGTCAACTGACTTCTTTTTCCGTTGTAAAAGTAAACCTTTTATCATAACATAGCTATGCTGATTTTATTTGACAGTGATTCAGTCAGTAATGTCCTGTGTGCATTCCAGCCTTAACTTGTCTTGACCTCCCCTTCCTGGAAACATTTACACACATACTTAACGTTATGCAAATGAGTTCCATTATGTCAAAGGGACTACTCGCATGTGTAGAGTTAAGCGTGTGTGTAAATGTTGTGGGATTGGAGTCAGTGTCAGTAGTGCTGTATGCTCTTTCTAGATAGATAACGAGATATTAGCTTTGTCTTGTTGAATTTCAAGTGTGAAAGATACCTGCAATACTGCTGCATGGCTCTTAAAAGCAATGCAAAAAAAGAAAAAAAGCACATGTATGACACTATAATTTCTAATAATATTTTATTAGATTTCCAAAGATTTGCTACTGAAAATCAGAGATACTATTCTTCAGAAAGCGGTTGATGGGATGAAAGAAGAGGGCGTCCCTTACATTGGTAGGTGGAAGCTTTTGTTTTGTTAGATGTTTGTCTTCAAACAGCAAACATAACTTACTCCCTTTTCCCTTCTCCACTCTCCCGCTATGGGCCCAGTCCAACTCCCACTGAAGTTAATGGCAATACTTGGACTTCTTTGAGAGCTGGATTTGGTTCCAAGGGCTTGATCCAAAGCCCACTGAAGTCAGTGGCTTCTTTCTGTTGAGTCAGATGGATCAGGCCCCAAATGAGCAAGAATGGTAAGGGCAACATTTTCTAATGTAGCCTGCAAAATTGTGTCCACAATTATTTGTGCCTGTAATGTTAACAGGGCAATCACTCATGAGTGCAGGTAATGGAATTTCTGTCTCTCTGCACATATCAGGTAACTGCATGTCTTCACTCTATTATTTGCACCCACAAGTGATTGGATTAAAAGAACAGCAGACAAATAATTGTGGACAAAATTCTGCAGGATATTTTGGAGAATTTTTGCCCCAAATATTTGTTTGAAATTAAGGTTTAGAGTGAACATGGTTTGGCAGCCCCCTAATAATAGCATTGCAAATGCAACATTCATTATAAACCGTTTTGAAACAAATGGCCTGTACAGTCACTTAGACTAGTTTTAATGTGGTTTGTCATTTTAGGTGTGCTATATGCTGGATTAATGCTTACCAATGATGGGCCTAAGGTTCTAGAGTTTAATTGCAGGTTTGGTGACCCAGAATGTCAGGTGAGTGACTGAAAATAGTTCAACAGTATGGAAAAAATATCACACTTTTACCTATGCTTCTTTATTTGCACTGATTATAAATAGGGAAAACTTAACCAAAGATCGAATGCATAATTACCTAATTGTTTTAAGATTTAAAAAGAAAATTTAGATTTTGAGTTTTATATAGCAATTTCCTTCAAAGCAGTGTGAGATTAGTATTTTTCCACATTAATTACTATGTGTTTATGTGCCAAAAATGTTTTCAGTACTGAACAAACGACAAAGTTGAGTCCCAGACCTACTCAGTTTATGATCTAGAGAATGGCATACCTTAAAGCTTGCTTTCTTTATTTTCAGTTCTAGGCATCATATATCTTAATTGCATAAGAAGTGAGTCTTTAGAATGGATCTGAATTTATATTACAGTGTTAAAATTTTGAAGAGATACTGTCAAGTTAAATGTTATGTAGGACCAGATTGTGAACTCTTTATTCACATTGGTGAGAGATGCATATGTATTCCCTTTGGCTTTACTTATGAGTGTCTGGTCACCAATGTAAGGATTTGCCTTATTTTATAAATAGATTTTCTTGGTATTAAAAAATATTATTTTTTAGTAATTTAGAGTTCACCATTAATGCGGATCGTTCAATTACATTTCACTCCATATGGATGACATAAATAGACCAGCCACTTTCATGCTCATTCATATTCAGTCTCTAGTTAGTCTCATTTTCTGATTCTTGTGTACAATGTTTTGAGTAGCAAACACTTCAGGGGAGTGTTTACTTTGTTAAAAAATATTTATTTGTGACTAAAAGAACCAGGCAGAGGAAGACGGGCTAGTGAAGGAGAAATAGAGCTCAAGAACAGGTATGCAGAGTTGGAAAACAAAGGGGCACAGCAGGTGGTCACTAAAGGTGGAAGGGCAAGGAAGAAGAGAAGAGCAGCTAGCCCTATAGGAAAAAGGGAAGAGTCAATGGAGACAACACCAAATATGAGCCCCAGGAGGATACAGGATGGGTTGAAGAGGATTACAAGGGAGAATAGGAATGGAAAAGACTTGCAGCCAGAAGGAACAGGGGAAAGACCAGAGAATCGCACCATCACCAGGAAAAGGCAGGTCTACATGATCAGGGACTCCTTACTGAGAAGAATAGTCAGGCCTGTAACCAGAGCTGATCCAGAGAGCAGAAGGGTGTGCTGTCTTCCAGGAGCTAAGATACGGGATGTGGACCTGAGGTTGAAGAGGATCCTAAAGGGAGTGGGAAAGAATCCATTGATTGTCCTTCATATGGGAACAAATGATACTGATAGATTCTCACTGGAACGTATCAAGGGAGACTATGACAAGCTGGGAAAGACGCTAAAGGAAATCGAGGCTCAGGTGATCTTCAGTGGGATTCTGCCTGTTCCTAGAGAAGGGCAACAAAGGTGTGACAAGATTATAACTATCAACAGATGGCTCAGGCAGTGGTGCTATAAGGAGGGCTTTGGGATGTATAGCCACTGGGAGGCATTCATGGACAGAGGACTGTTCTCTCGGGATGGACTTCACCTGAGTAGGGAAGGAAATAGACTTCTAGGATGGAGGCTGGCACAACTGATTGAGAGCTTTAAATTAGGAATTTGGGGGAGATGGTTGGGAGATGTCCAGGTAATCTCCATGCCGGATTTTAACATTGAGAGGGAAGAAAACAAAGTAAGAAAGGATACAGCCGTGGGTAGGAGAATGGACATAAGGAGGAAGGGCAGTGTGGATACCAGTGTAATAGGTCATACTGGCGGTAGAATGTCTGTGCCCAGTCGGGTAAAGAATGTGAGTGAAGCCAAACCGCAAAAATTAAGATGTTTGTACACTAATGCGAGGAGCCTAGGTAATAAAATGGAGGAACCAGAGCTGCTGGTGCAGGAAGTGAAACCAGATATTATAGGGATAACAGAAACATGGTGGAACAGTAGTCATGACTGGACTACAGGTATTGAAGGATATGTGCTGTTTGGGAAAGACAGAAATGAAGGTAAAGGTGGTAGAGTAGCATTGTGTATCAATGATGAGGTAGAATGTAAAGAAATAAGAAGCGATGGAATGGATAAGACAGAGTCTGTCTGGGCAAAAATCACATTGGGGAAGAGTACTATGGGAGCCTCCCCTGGGATAGTACTTGGGGTGTGCTATAGACCGCTGGGATCTAATTTTTGTATATGGATAGAGCCGTTTTTAATGAAATAAATACTAATGGGAACTGCATGTTCATGGGAGACTTTAACTTCCTAGATACAGACTGGAGGACAAGTGCTAGTAATAATAATAGGGCTCAGATTTTCCTGGATGCGATAGCTGATGGATTCCTACATCAAGTAGTTGCTGAACCGACGAGAGGGGATGCCATTTTAGATTTGGTTTCGGTGAGTAGTGAGGCCTTCATAGAAGAAATGGTTGTAGGGGACAACATTGGTTCAAGTGATCATGAGCTAATTCAAATACTTTGTCTCAGTCTTTAATGAGGCTAATAAGGAGCTTAGGGATAATGGTAGCATGAGGATATTGAGGTAGATATTACCATATCCGAGGTAGAAGCGAAACTCGAACAGTTTAATGGGATTAAATCGGGGGGCCCAGATAATCTTCATCCAAGAATATTAAAGGAACTGGCACATGAAATTGCAAGCCCGTTAGCAAGAATTTTTAATGAATCTCTAAACTCAGGGGTTGTACCGTATGACTGGAGAATTGCTAACATAGCTCCTATTTTTAAGAAAGGGAAAAAAAGTAATCCAGGTAACTACAGGCCTTTTAGTTTGATATCTGTAGTATGCACGGTCTTGGAAAAAAATTTTGAAGGAGAAAGTAGCAAAGGACATTGAGGTCAATGGTAAATGGGACAAAATACAACATGGTTTTACAAAAGGTAGATTGTGCCAAACCAACCTGATCTCCTTCTTTGAGAAAGTAACAGATTTTTTCGACAAAGGAAACGCAGTGGATCTAATTTACCTAGATTTCAGTAAGGCGTTTGATATGGTGCCACATGGGGAATTATTAGTTAAATTGGAAAAGATGGGGATCAATATGAAAATTGAAAGGTGGATAAGGAATTGGTTAAAGGGGAGACTACAACGGGCCCTACTGAGAGGGGAACTGTCAGGCTGGAGGGAGGCTACCAGTGGAGTTCCTCAGGGATCGGTTTTGGGACCAATCTTATTTAATCTTTTTATTACTGACCTTGGCACAAAAAATGGGAGTGTGCTAATAAAGTTTGCGGATGATACAAAGCTGGGAGGTATTGCCAATTTAGAGAAGGACCGGGATATCATACAGAAGGATCTGGATGATCTTGTAAACTGGAGTAATAGGATGAAATTTAATAATGAGAAGTGTACGGTCATGCATTTAGGGATTAATAAAAAAGAAATTTAATTATAAACTGGGGACACATCAATTGGAGGTAACGGAGGAGGAGGAAGACCTTGGAGTATTGGTTGACCACAGGATGACTATGAGCCGCCAATGTGATATGGCCAAGAAAAAAGCTAATGCAGTCTTGGGATGCATCAGGCGAGCTATTGCCGGTAGAGATAAGGAGGTGTTAGTACCCTTATACAAGGCACTGGTGAGACCTCACCTGGAATACTGTGTGCAGTTCTGGTCTCCCATGTTTAAGAAGGATGAATTCAAACTGGAACAGGTACAGAGAAGGGCTACTAGGATGATCCAAGGAATGGAAAACTTGTCTTATGAAAGGAGACTCAAGGAGCTTGGCTTGTTTAGCCTAAACAAAAGAAGGTTGAGGGGAGGTATGATTGCTCTCTCTAAATATATCAGAGGGATAAATATCAGGGAGGGAGAGGAATTATTTAAGCTCAGTACCAATGTGGACACAAGAACAAATGGAGATAAACCGGCCATCGAGAAGTTTAGACTTGAAATTAGACAAAGGTTTCTAACCATCAGAGGAGTAAAGATCTGGAACAGCCTTCCAAGGGAAGCAGTGGGGGCAAAAGACCTATCTGGCTTCAAGATTAAGCTCGATAAGTTTATGGAGGAGATGGTATGATGGGATAACATGATTTTGGCAATTCGTTGATCGCTAACTATTCATGGTAAATAGGCCCAATGGCCTGTGATGGGATGGGATCTGAGTTACTACAGAGAATTCTTTCCTGGGTGTCTGGCTGGTGAATCTTGCCCACATGCTCAGGGTTCAGCTGATTTGCCATATTTGGGGTCAGGAAGGAATTTTCCTCCAGGGCAGACTGGGGGGTTTTCGCCTTCCTCTGCAGCATGGGGCATGGGTCACTTGCTGGAGGATTCTCTGGACCTTGAAGTCTTCAAACCATGATTTGAGGACTTCAGTAACTCAGACATAGGTGAGAGGTTTATCGCAGGAGTGGGTGGGTGAGATTCTGTGGCCTGCATTGTGCAGGAGGTCAGACTAGATCATCATAATGGTCCCTTCTGACCTTCAAGTCTGAATCTATGAATCTTGTATTATAGTGTGTATAGTTTTCTGTTAGCATTTATAAATCCCTTAGCTATAGTTAGAGACTTCATAGGTCCCAAATGGGACTATGCCCCGGTCCCCAGGCTTTAAGCCTTGTGATCGCTGCAAGAGGCCCATGCCCATTAGGGGTCCACACAGCAGTTGTCTGCATTGCTTGGGCGAAGGACACGTTCATGAGAAGTGCAAAATTTGCAAGTCCTTCAAGCCAAGAACTAAGAAGGAGCGGGATATTCGTTTAAGAGCGCTCCTTATGGAGTCAGCCCTCACCCCAGCACTGGAGCAGCATTCTGACTCAGCACCGACTACCGTGACCTCGGTATGCAGCGCCCCACCAGGACCGTCCACTGGCCAGCACCAGTCCCCATCCGTGGCTCCGACCAAGAAGGCGGTGCGAGGCCGGTCTCCAACCTCCCGCAAGGGAAAGGATAAGACTGGGTGTGAGCAAGGTCCCATGCCAGGCAACTCTTCGCCCACGTTGGGATCTCAGGCCCAAGCTCCTGTGGAGCGATGTAGCCCAACCCGCTCCCCACCAGCTACCCCGGATAGTGACAGAGGCCTCCATCAGCTCCGGGTGCCATCCACGCCGAAGGCCCTGCAGGCAACGCAGGAGATCATGTCCCTCTCGATGCTGCCCACACCGGCTCCTGCGGTTCCCCGGTCATGGGGTAAACTTGCATTTGGACTGCTTCGGTCCCCATCTCAGTGGCATCGTTCCCCGTCGCAGGGAACGGCCCGCCAGCACTTGCCCTGCTGTAGCTGCCACGCATCTGACCACGAAAGGCAGACGCAGCCCAGCCCCATTCGGTCCTCAGACCTTGGGCACGGGCAGAAAGGATTGAGGCACAGCTCGCTAGCCACTGGGCGCAGACCTTTGGAGGCATGCGCCCCCCGGCAGGAGTACCGGTCCCAGCACCCAGTATCTCAGAGACCACGGTACTGCTCCAGGGACCCGTCGAGGGATCAATGTCAACATTCCTCAAACCGTTGCTGATCCCTTAAGAGGGCATCACCGCATGCAGGCACTTCCCGACACCAGGCCCATTCCAACTCCTGGTCCCACTCCTCATCCCAGCACCACTCGTCAAGTGTGAGACCTAGATCGCTGGTTCCAAGCTGTCACGGATCCGAGCACCACGGGTCCCTAAGACCCCACTCCAGATCAGTCTCCAGGCAGAGTGACTGGCATCCAACTGAGGGTGGGGGGAACTGCCGGCAACCTATATACCACAGCATACGGGCGCCACTCCAGGGGGGACCAGAGCTGGATCCCTACAGATACTGCTGAGGGAAAAACTTCCGGCACCGATGCATGTGGCAAGCACACACATCTAAGTTGAATGGACATGAGCAACACATCTCGAAGAACACCAGTTACAGAAAAAGTAACTGTGTTTTATAAAAAACACAATGTTCTTAAAAAGTCTAAATTTGGGACTTAATTCAACCTTAGTGTCTCTTTAACTTGTCTACATTTTTGTAGGTAATTCTTCCACTATTGAAGAGTGATTTGTATGAAGTTATACAAGCGACGATCAAGAGAGAGCTGTCTAGCTCCATGCCTGTTTGGTCTGAAGACAGTGCAGCCATGACTGTGGTCATGGCTTGTGAAGGTTATCCAGGAAACTATGCCAAGGGCTTGGAAATAACAGGTAAAGACATCAGGAGTAACTATGCAAGAAGTTTTCCCCTGTATGCCTTGCGCAGATTAATCTATGTAATACAGAGTTTTGGAAACTACACAATTTATGACTCTGCATCAGCAACAGACAACTGAATTTTAACACCCCCCTCCACTCCTTCTGCCCCCCAAGTTAGATTTTTAGCTTTCATTAGTCAAATAAAATGTCTTTCCTTTCATATAAAGTTCAGACTGGGGAGGAAAACTGAGAGTTTACTCTCATACTATAAGCATTGTGTCCAAAATTGCAGCATTTCCCACTCACAACATCCTCTTTTTCTGGTCCTCCTATGTTTCTTAAATATGGAATATGTTGTTGAAGTGCTGTGAAACTTGAGGATGTACTAAATTCATCACTGCCCGTTGTTGTTTTGGTGCTGTGTGACAGGGCATACCTACCCTGCACCGGCCCCAGCATATAAAAGGTAGCAGCCCAGTTCAGTCTAGGCAGGCTGCTGGAGGGGAAGGACGCAGGCTGCGAGCTCTTTCCAGGGAGTTGCTACAGGCCCTGACTGTGGGGCCTGGGCTTGCAGAGTGCCAGACAGACTCTAGGCTGCCCAACAAGCCCTGAGAAGGGGCTGCACCGGTGGGAGCCTGGCCATTTGAGGACCCCAGAGGAACAGGGGAGCTCTGACGAGGGGGAAAGGATAAGAAGCAGCCCAGGGAACATAAACTTTTTGACGGTGAACGAACCAGGGAACCAGTCAGCATGTTTCAGGAGGATCCCCGCTGACTCGGTGGTGAGCACTCCCACCACCGACAGGGCCCTGCCCTGGGACTCGGAGGGGCAGGGAGGTCCCAAGTCCCATTACCCGGAGTGCCATGCCCCCCTGAGCGGCGCCGCACTCCACCAACAGGCCATGCAGTCTCTCAGAGGTGGGCTGCTATGCTGACTCTGGCCATTAGGCCACACTGCCCTGCGTAGAAGGGCTGTTTGCTGACTCTGGCCATTGGGCCACACTGCCCCAAGTGGAACTGACTGGCTGTTTGCTGACTCTGGCCATTACGCCATGCTGCCCTGACTAGAAGGGCTGCCCTATTGATGCCAACCTCTAGAAACCAAACTTAACATGGCCCTAGTAAAGGTCATTAGTATAACTAACTGGCTGTGGTACAGCCTTTTCCCTTTTTTTGGACCACACGTGCCCCGACACTCCGCGGCGGGGTGTACCAACCGAGCGACATGCTGATCTATTTTGGTCACTCACAGTCATAACTAAGAGTAGAGTAATGCAAAATACAACTAAAAATTAAATCTGTAAGCAGATGTCTCAGCTAAGTGCCTCCTTCCACGTCCCAGGGCATTTAGCTAACACATTTGTCTGTCCACAGGATTTAGCTTCTTTATATGTATTTAGTTACCAGAGTGTGCAGGCCCACATAACCAATCAATCTTGATCTTTGATTGCGGTTCCTAGGGACTACTGAAATACAAATAATTAATAATTAGTTATAGATCAAAGTATTTGAAGTGACTGACTGATGTTTTATATTTATATTGTAAAATATTACAGGATTTTCTGAGGCTAAAGAACTAGGGCTGGAGGTGTTCCATGCAGGCACGGCAATAAAGGATGGCAAAGTAGTGACTAATGGTGGAAGAGTCCTTACGGTAACGGCTATCAAGAAGGATCTGATGTCAGCACTGGAAGAAGCCAACAAAGGAGTAGCAGCCATACACTTCAAGGGTGCCATTTACAGAAAGGACATTGGTTATCGGGCTATAGCTTTCCTCAGCAATTCCAGGTATATATCTGAAGGCACTGCCTGAAATTGATTGTTATTAGTGCTACCTGAATTGATCAAAAGATATCAGTAACTCAAAAGATCACCTAACTTGGTGTCTCCAGCTAGCTTCTGATGTACCCAGATGCAGGTAGCAATTTCCAGCTGGCATTTCTGTAGTGATCTCAGCAAGAGACGGCAGCAACTGACTGGGTTTGGAAACTGAATTACTCTCTCAACCTAGAGCTGATTCTTCCAGGTCTGGGGTAAACCACACTAACAAGCAAGTCTAAGGTACCTTGCACTGCTGCTGTCTGTACTATGCCTGTTCTGTTTATGGAGGACTTCAGTTTCCAAGGCTCTTACAACAGTAACTTTCTCCTGCACTAAATTCATCTTTCCCATTAGTCTAACATTAGAGTCCTCTCTTCTGTTCATGGGAGAAATGTTAGTGGATTGTTTTATTGGATTCATTTTTAGGGTTATTAAAATGTGTGTAAAAGGAGCAAGAAGCTTTGGAACTCCTGCTTTATTGGGTTTCGACTAACAGCCCGTTTATAATTTGTAACTTGTTTTGAAATAGTTCTGCGAGACATAGGTTTATTAATCCTGGGAAGGTGGGGTTTTTTGTGTGTGTTTTTCTTTTGAGCAGTGTCTCTTGGTTGCCTTTTGATGTAGTCAAGAACCTCTTGCAAACTTGTTAACTGATGTTACCAGATACGGAGCATTTTTTTCTCCATCTGCCTCTTCCCCAGTTCATTAACAGCCATAATAACTTTTGGTAATAGACCATTATGCAAAGTATGAGAGGCTGTGTTAGTAAGAGTCTCTATTTTGCTACTAGTGTACTGTTTGATTAGTATATTGTAAAGCCATCTATGTATAATCAATAAATAAATTAAGTGTGAAACAGTGCTTGTATTTAGTCTTCTTTCTCCTGAGAGTACAGGACACCATTGGAGAATTTGTTTAATTATGTGAAAGCATATAACTGGTGAAAATGCTGTAGTAAACTATTATAATCAAATCTTCATATTACACGAGAAACCAGTGTATTTGAACAGACACTAGGAGCCTGACCCTGTAAAGCACTGAACTTAGGGGGCATGGAGAGAGAGGGAGCATGGCTGGAATTCCTCTATGCTTTTATGATCCCCGGCTCATGTGTCAGCCCTTTGGGAGCTAGTATAAGTTCATGTGGCCCTGAGACTGCTTTAATGTGTATTGGAGGCCAGACTGATGCCAGACAGTCCCAAGTACTGGGAGAACAAATAGGTGATGCAAAACTGCCTTTGCCCCACCTTGGCTCCTGTGTTGAGCACAGGTCACAAGGACCAAAGATTGGGCCATAAAGTGCAGCAGTAGTCTCTAGGAACTTATTCTGCAAGGTGCTGGGAGGCCTCTGCTCCTGAGGGGGCAGCTCAGGGAAGGCGCACAGCACCTAGCAGGATCAATCCTTGGGCAGTAATATTTCACTCTATAATGCAGGGGTGGGCAACCTGCGGCCCACCACTGCTATAATGCAATCAGAGCATTTTCTGAAAATAAAATACTCTTTTTAAGAAAAACAAAAACAAAACCCAGCATATATTTAGGAGCTGAAAATGCTTAGTGTTTCTCCCTTTGTATGTTTGAACAGAAATGTGTGTGTATGCAGCTGTTTGTAGGGAGTTTTTCTTAATAAGACTCTGTGGGAAGAGGGCAGTCATTCTGACAGATCTCTGTTCCTCAACCAGTATCAGGCTTCACCTTGAGAATAAACCGAATACTGAATCACAAAAATTAGAGAGCTAAAATATCTATTAGGCCATCTCATCCATACCCATGACCATGTAAGAATTCAGATTGCTCAATCTGAGTCAAATACATTTGCTACAACTGAGCATTGAAAGCAACTACAATGACCATCCCAAAAATAAAACGTCCTTCCTGTGAATATGGGGGTAATAATTTATATCCCAGTTAATAACCTGTATATTCCAATGTGTATACAGTTATGCATTACCTGAATTGGGGTACAAGTTATAACCAAATATTCATTGGGTGCCTTTTACAGTGTGTGTGTGCGTGTGTGCGCGCGCGCACACACACATGTATGTATGTGTATATTTAATATATTGGGCCTTTAAAAATGTGCATTCTTTAAGCAATCTTGTGCTAGACGTTTTTTTAAAAGGAAGCTTGCTTATTAATTAAAAAAAAAAAAAAAGATGCACTATGTTTTATGCTGCTACCACCAGAGTGATTAAGAAAGGACTAATCTTAAATTGAAGTTGAAGGATATGTTCTCACAGAGCAGTGCTGGCCCATGTATGGGATGCTATTTTGAGCTTGCTGCAAGCCACTGAGCATGCTTGCCTGATCCATCAAAGATGATTAAGCGGATGCTTAATTTTTAGCATGTGAGTAATCTAATTGAAGCCAATGGACCAGTGTCTGCAGAACCAAGCCCCTTGTCCCTCCTTTGAATGTCCTCTTTGTGCGAATTGTATCTTGGTACGTAGCCAGTTGGCTTATGTTCTGGTCTCTGATGCTGTCCTTATGATGGCTAGGAGTGTTCATATATCACACAGCACAGTACTCCTGGTTCCTATCTTCAGCCAAGTGCATGAGCTTAGCCTCAAAACAGCAGAGCAGTGCATCAATCTTTGGAGTTACTGAGCTGTTCTGAAGTTTGTGGTATAGTAAATGTTGTGTCACTACTGCTGAATTCTTTCGTGCTATTCTAATCATGCTTGCAGCGTACGCTATATTAGCAAAGTCCTGTGCAAACATGAAAGGGATGATGCTACTAGGAAAACTCACATTGAGTTCACTAAGGCCAGGATCAAGTTCTATATAATTAAATATCACAGCATCACAGTAATGTAGGAAAGTAAATACTCTAAAAGGCAAACCTATTTATGCCATTAGTAATTGGTTACTTTAAACTTTTTTTTTAACAATCTTTTAGAGGCCTGACTTACAAAAACAGTGGGGTAGACATCGCAGCTGGCAATACCTTGGTTCAGAAAATTAAACCCTTAGCAGCAGCCACCTCAAGGCCAGGTAAGCTCAGATTTGTACCATTATTCCTGGTTCACTCAGTTCTTGACAACCATACATGTCAGATGCAAATGCTCATGTTTGTGTGTCCTGCCTTGAAAATTTCAAGGTTGAGCAAACACCCAAGAGAGATTCAAAATGCAGAAATCCCTAAAGATACAGACTCACTTGTCAAAATGACCCTGTAAAACGTATTACCTGAGAGGTGTAGCACATTCTCATCTCCACTTGAGTTCAACAGAATTGAAGGTGCTCATGCATCACAGAGGTTTATTCCCTAACTTAAAGATACATGAGCAAAAATCACACCACCTGCTAATATTTTTAAGTAAATATATTATCAGTTTGCGTACAGTATCAGAGATGCATTTTTCTTCAATAAATGTTTTGAAAGCCTGTGACCTTTCACTGAAAGTGTAAAGCTCCCCATACATCATACATGGAATTACCTCAGTTATGCATACAAGACACCCATGTGCTCCTCAGATAACTCTTATCAGGTCAGATCCTCCTCATGCTGGTTTCAGAAACTTGCCTTGCCATAACAAGTCACTAATGGTGGTATAACAAAGTATATGGGTCTGAAATGAATACAGCCATTTTTTTTAATATAGTTTATTTCAATTTTCAAATTAACTAAGGACCTTCAAATAGCTTTATATCTTTTTCACATTTACCAAAGCTGTGAATAATTTGCATTATTAATTCTGTTTTTTCCAGCTTTGCCCCTTTCATTGTTAGTTTTTTTAATGTGTGCTAATCTTAACAGCTGGAAGCCAAACATAGATGTACTTGACAGTAATAATATACTGTAGGTAGAGACATTATAAAATGGGTACTGCATCTCAGTGGGGAAAAAATGTCCTGTTGGCAACTTTCTTCAGGGAGGAATGGGCTTCAGACTGTTACAGCCATTTCTTATCTGCTTTTACAGAAAGCTTTTTAAGTAGAAAAAGGGACAAATAATCTACATTAATTATTGAATGTGCAATCACAAGGCTTATGTAATTATAAAAATATATCCTAAAAGGGTAAGGAACTCCCTGTGTTTCAAGGCTTAAACCCAGTGAAGCCATTAAAGCACATGCTTAACTGGCCTATTGTGGAACTACTCCTGTATTTAAAGTTAAG
Source organism: Natator depressus (assembly GCF_965152275.1). Classification (NCBI taxonomy): domain Eukaryota; kingdom Metazoa; phylum Chordata; order Testudines; family Cheloniidae; genus Natator; species Natator depressus. The sequence goes on from NC_134234.1 coordinate 162,460,655, forward strand.
CAAGTGCTTTAATCAATGGTTTGCTGGATCAGGGCCCACTGTTGTTGTCTCAGTTTCAGTGGGTTTTCTACATTTGGATGATTTGTAGGAATGGGTCATAAGTGGTTAGAAGACTTCAGTATACCAGGTTGTCGATCAGCACCTTTCACTTGCACCAGGGATAACGTTTGCAAAAGTGTGTAAATGACTCAAGAGCTTAAGTCCCATTGACTTTCTGTGCAAAGGGGATGTAAAATGTTATCAGTCAGAATAGTAATGGTTTTCAATCACTTTGCACATATTTTGCACAGGTGTACGCAGTTTACACAGGGTGTAGGGCAGTGAACAGTCAAGCCCAGATGACCTCAATACATTTTAGAGATGTATGTTTTGCAGTGTTTTAATACTCTCCGTGCTTTTATTTATACTCCAGATATTGCTTTGGAAATTAGATAGTGTATTAGTTGGTACGTTCCTTCCCCCCCCAAAACCCATGTTGTTTTGTCGTTTTTATCAACAGCATTAACACATTGGATCAAAATTTATGCCCGGAGCTCAGCCCTTGTTCCCTAAGGGCCCAATTTACAACTGAAATCAATGATCGGGGTTAGATCAGGACCAATCGGCCTATTAATAGAGGCTGAGACTGCTGTAGAGGTGCACTTGGTCTTTGGGGAGCCAGGGAAGGGAAGAGAGACTCTTGTGATCCCTTCTGTTGACTAAAGCTTCAGAAGGAATCTCTTCAGTGGGTGGAGGATCCGGCAAGATCCCATTGGAGTGTAAGTTTAATTCCCTTGTCTTTTTTTTCTGGTTGGCAGGCTGCAATGCAGAGCTCGGAGGATTTGCTGGTCTCTTTGACTTGAAAGCAGCTGGTTACAAAGATCCTATCTTGGTGTCTGGAACTGATGGTGTTGGAACAAAACTCAAGGTAACTGGAAACACCTGTGCAGGAAGGAGTGTCCTGGTTAAAAGCAAAACACCTGTCCACATCAATGCCGAGATTATTAATGGGGGATGCTTATTGTGTTCAGAAGAATACACATTAATACTTTCAAAAAGCATCCTCTTTCTGACCCCTGTTCAGCTAAGTATATGCCTGGTTTTAAGCAGGTGAGAAGCCCCATTGAAGTCAGGGACTGCTCATGCTTAAAATTAGGCACGTATTTAAATACCTTGCTGAATCAGGGCCTCCATCTCTACGACACAGTATCCAATCGCAGAGCCAGACAATAAGACGATATAAAGGCCGTTGTGTATTTGTGCACGTTGATAGGACCATTTCATTCTGAGTGCATTTTGTACACCCCAATTAAATTAAAAAAATGAACATTCTGTAAGATGAGATCTTAAGTCAGATTCATTGAGCTCTACTAATTTATTCCAGCTGAGTATCTGGTCCATAGTCTTTTAACATCTGTATCCAACAGAGCAGAACGACTACTGCTGGACAGCATGAATTGGAGTTTTTGCTGTGCCCATCGGTTTTCTTGTTCACACCAGAGAAATTTTTGGAGCTGAGCTCCCAGCTCAGAGATTTAAAGACTGTGACCGTGTTTCCCAAAACTCCTGTTGGGAGTTTCAGGTGCACAAAGAATGTAGCACATTGAGCTGTAAATGAATGATATTCCAAATCTCAGTGCTCTCATAAATGTCTATTATTATTAAAATCAAGGGATCCCTTTCTATGTCCAAGTCATTGGCAGTTGGAAAAGATGGAAATAGAGAGTGGTAACAAAAATAAACTTAGTTGAGATTAATTTTTATTTTTAAAGTGGAAATAAACTGTAGTTTAAAAAAAAAAAAAAAAAGCCACCAAAACGTACTTTCCTGTTGACTCAGAATGACATTATGCACTATCTACCTGCTCTGTATAATTGCATGATCTTAATGGGGTCCCTCAGTGCCATTCTCCAGTGGTTAATGTAGATTGAAACAGGAGGGGGGAAATCTCTCCTCATCAACTAAGGAGGATCGGTGTGGGAGCACTCCTTACCCAAGCCAGGAAAAGGCAATTACTAGGAAGCTGTGCTCTCCCCACTTCTTCTTCTTTAGAACCCTGCTCTTCTTACTCTTATTGTTCGTTAAATCCACCTGTTGTATCTTGTCTCATATTTAGATGGTAAATTTTTCAGGGTGGGACCATCTCTTACTCTGTGTTTATGCAGTGCCCAGCACAGTGGCGTCCCAGTTTTGATTGGGCATTCTGTGTGCTACTGCATTACTGTTACTACTACTACTAATGTAGAGATCCAGTTTTATCAGAGCTATTTTGAACTTTGTTGTCATTTTTATTCTTTTGCTTAGGAAATAGGGGAAGAGTTTCTTGTACTTGTTGTGCCTGGTCCAGAAAAGCGAAGTTGTGAAATACCTGCTATTTCACACTAACTCCATCACTGCAGCTGACGTCTGACATACTAAAATCCAGCCATGTCATTTGGTCATATCAAGGGTTCGTGGGCACCCTTTGTTAACTTCCATGGGAGCTATGGTTGTTTAGTGCCTTGGAAATCAGTCTCAGTAGTGTCAACTCTCACAATTTTATCACAAGTCTCATGCTGTTTGGTATTTTGCTTAAAGCCCCAGGTCCTGGAGGCAAGGGATTATGAGAGACTATCAATCCTGATAATTATTTTTACAGTAAGATTCTAGCCCTGGTGGTTATGGTGTATAGCTTGAAAATGTGACATGAATGTAACCTAAAGATTGAAACTAAGTAGGCAAATAAACAGCCAAAGTTGATTTGTTTTAAAATTGCATGATTTTTAGCTATGCTTTTGTAACGTTTGGAGCTGAGAGTACAGCAGGCTGCTTATTTATTGATTTTTAGGCTCCAAGCTTTAGACACACAAACTCGATAATTATGGCATTGACCACTCTTTGCCACAACTTCTTCAGTCTACAAAAATGGGGATGATGATAATCTCTTTCTCTACCAGGTGGGTGCTGTGAGGCTTATCTTGCATATGTTTACAAAGCACTGTGAGATCCTTTTATGAGAGGTGTTCTAGAAGTGAAGTGTACCTTTTTTCAAGTCATTCTCAGTTTTATTTATCTTTCATTCTCTTCCCCTAAAAAGCTTCTCTAACATCTTGAAATCTGGTGGTCCGTGTGTTACTTATTGGTGGTCTGGGGAGAGCTGGATGGTCTCATGATACTGTCTTTCTTCCTTGTTTTCAGATGCTACATTGCACTAAAGACTGCTGAAACCTCTGAAATTCTTTTCTAATGTCACATAAGCAATTGCTGTAGTTGCCACAGGGAGGTTAGACAGTTGCCAATGGCAGGGGAAGTGTCCATGAGACCCTCTCTAGTAAGATGTGACCCATATTGTGAAAAACATAGAGAATCTCCCTCCCCACAAAAATGAGCAACTTAGAGAAAGGATACGCCCTAATTTGAAGGAACTGACAATTTTAGAGGATTTTCAGAAAGTATTCACATGAACAACATGACGTTTGTGCCTTCCCTTGCCATTGTCAGGGAAACATCTCCGATCTTGTGCTTTTAATTCATGCAAAAATTACAAACTGGTCTCTCTCCGTCTTGTTACAGATTGCACAGATGTGTAAGAAACATGACACCATTGGCCAAGATTTGGTTGCCATGTGTGTCAATGACGTCCTGGCTCAGGGAGCAGAGCCCCTCTTCTTCCTCGACTATTTTGCCTGTGGGAAACTTGACACTGAAGTGGCTCAAGCAGTCATAGCGGGAATAGCTGAAGCTTGTAAAAAGGCAGGATGTTCTCTCTTGGGTACGAGCACTCACTTCCTGTATGGCATTTGAAAATTTGTGTGCTGCACCTTTTTTAAACTGCTTTTTAATGTTTTGTGTCCACATTTTTGAAAGGTCTCATAAATCGAAACTCGATGAGACTCTGATTAACTGCCTATGCTTTATGAAATGGGGTCTCCATCCACCTTCATAGCAGGTGCTGTTTGTTCACAAAAGCTACGAGTAGGTCAGGAATCCATGTTTTGACAATTTTCTTTCCCTGTCTCTTCATTTAACTTCATAAAAATGAGCTCCATAAAGCCCTTCCTGCCAATAGTTCACATATTTGAATTATTTATATATTTCAAGTCACTTTATAAATGTGCTGAAGAGGCATGTTTGTTTTCTGATGAAGACTCTGTGTTTGCAGTATCCAAATTTTCACAAAATCAGTTTATCCCAAGATGTTAAGATGTAAGTTTAAGCATTTTCCCTCAAACTGTCATTATACACTAGGTGATCATATTTTATTAGTACATTATGTACATATCCTATTATTCAATATTGAAGCTACTGTTACATAAAAGTCATATAATGGTTCATTTTAACTTGTGACTTTCACAAAAATATAACCTTTAAAAGTCATTCAACTCATTAATGTTTCAAATTCTGTTAGCTGAATCTTGTGTTATCCAAGTATTTAATATGAATCCTAACGTTATAAAGTAATAGAATGTAAGCTTACAGTTTAGAAGAATGAAAACTACAAAGCAAAGTTCAGCTCCCTCTTTCTGTTTTTACATTTCTCCTCCTTTTAGAAGTAATTATCTTCTCTAGTAAAAATACAGGAGCAAAGCTTAATACATTTTCAAAACAAACCTTCTCATGTACCACTTAGAGATGGCAAAATCAGATAAGCTCATCTTGCATTACATATGTTTTAAAAATTATGATAGTTACCATTTTCCCAATCTTTGAAAAATGGAAAGAAGAGAGTCATTCGCTCTTCTCTTAATGGGGATCTCTCATTTTACAGGTATTTTTACAAGCTTTGTCCGTGAAAAACGGGCAATGTACGTATTGCCAATCAAAATTTTCTTAATTCATTACTTCATACCAGTATATGAACAAATGGGCTACTTACTTCAAACCCTGCATCTAAAATACACTTCTATTTAAATATCAAAACTTGTCACATGCATTGACTAAATTGTTTAAAATTCAGGGCTTAATTTCCATTACAGTTAGTACATAACTGCAAACATAGTCACTGACAGTGAGGTTAGAAAGGAAGCTGGAGACTTACAAATTAATTGGTGGAGATTAATCATTAAGTTTTAAATGGGAATACTATGTATCATTGTGTGCTCATATTCAGAAATATCCGAGACCATGAGTCAAGTAGCCATTAGGATGCTAGAATTCTGTCACTGTCTCTGTTTCAGACCTGTTAAAATCACTATTTTTTCCAGACATTTTGTTACATGAGAAGGCTACTTTTAAATACCTCGGGTCTTGTCTATACTAGGCAAAAAATAAGTTACAACAGACTAAACAGCTCTATGACCCTTTGCATCCGCGCACTGCAGCTGTGCCATGCACTTTGCAACCATTTTGTACAAGTAAGTTTTGCAACACCTAGGAAAAGGCCTTTGCACCATTTCAGTCATACCTGAGCTAATCTACAAGGGTATCTCTCCAGTGTGGTCAGGAAGCCGTAAGCATTGCAGCTGCAATGATTCAGTTAGCCTGGCTAACTCCATCCCACAATGCAGTGCCATGTGTTTAGAAGTTACTGAAACAACTCTGCTCCCAGCAACAGTCCTGGGCTCTGTGGGATCGACACTTCAGAGTGTACTGGTCCAACCAGGTTAGTAACGCATTTTATGTGTGGATGTGCCAGCATGGTTCTGCCAAACAGTGTTGCTGTCTGGATATGCTAAACCATTGTGAAGACAAGTGAAACAGTCAATTATTTAATGCATTCAGCGTCCTTGGATACATTTCCTAGTGTAGCGTAGCCACACCCCAGAGGGGAATTCTCCAGAGTGCTAATCTAAGCATTTATATTTTGCTGTATAAAGGAATAGATTTAGTTTTCACTAAGGCTCCATGCTCATGAGGTGGTCTCTCTGCTCAGATACTCCTGTGATGGAAGCCATATTAGCACTTAGATAACAAACCCGATGAAAAAAATCTGTATAAACAAATGTAGGTATATAGTAATTTTAACCCTGGCCAGCAGGAATTAGGATTTCTTGACAACATTCCAATTTGCCTGTTGTCAGTTCCAATGACCAGAGCTACAGCCATGTGACAAATGTTGGTGTTAATTAATTTTTTTCATTGTCTTTTTTTATACCTTTTTTTTTTTTTTTTTTTAATGTAGCCTATTTACACCGCTGTATTCCTTCGCATCTGGTTGGAAACATTTAAGAATCATATGTATATTCATCACAATGTCTTTCACCCCTATTCTTTCTCCTTCCCTGTCCCCTGCAGGAGGAGAGACTGCTGAAATGCCTGGCATGTATCTGCCTGGGGAGTACGACCTCGCTGGCTTTGTAGTTGGTGCCGTGGAACAAGGACAGATGCTCCCCCAACTGGAGAGAGTTGCTGAGGGGGATGTTGTCATTGGAATAGCTTCCTCTGGGGTTCACAGCAACGGGTTTAGCCTTGTGAGGAAGATTGTAGAAAAGTCGTCTTTAGATTTCACGTCTCCATCAGTTGCTGACTCTGGTGACCAGACATTAGGTACCATCGCTAATACGAATACCTCTTCTCCTGAAGTGTAACAAAACGTCATGGTTGTCTTGCCAACATAACTTTTTTTTTTAATGATTCCACTATTACTTGACTATATTCTTCTTTCCCTTTTCTCTAAATTAAATACTCTGAAACAAATTAAGTGGAGGGGCAGATGGGTAATAACACTGGTGTGTACTATAGGTGTTAGAGCAGAGCATTCTTCTCTTTCCAAGGCCATTTACTCTATCATATAGCAGTTGTTTTTCAGTATCTGGGTAAATGAATATTTTTAGGCTTCCTTGGTTTAATTTGATTGACATTTATTTCTGTGTTGTAATCAGTCTGTTTCATTTTACATTCACAGGGGAGCTATTGTTAACCCCGACTAAAATCTACAGTAAAACTCTGTTGCCTGTCCTTCGTTCAGGGCGTGTTAAGGCCTACGCCCACATCACTGGAGGAGGTCTGTTGGAAAATATCCCCCGAGTTCTCCCAGGATCATTTGGTGTAGTTTTAGGTAAGGAAGCAAAATGGACATCCATATAAAAAAATGCACAGTTGTGGGGATGGACCTGAAAAGCCCATCTGTGTGGTATAAGGTAAACTGACACTTTCCTTGAGTCTAAGTTTGCACGTCTAGAACACAGTTTATTTTTTTACTAGATCTTTATTGAATTTTCCCTTTCGCTCAGAATACCTACAAAAAAAAGTACTTTTGTAGTAGGGTGACCAGCTGTCCTGTTTTTAAAGGGACAGTCCCATATTTAAGCCCTCCTGTAGGTGTCCCAACTTTTTCTTAAAAACGGGCAAACTGTCCTGTATTTTCTGTTCTCCCCCCACCCGGTGGGTCCTGCTTCTGTCTGGATCCCTGCTCACTAGCTGCCTGGGGGCGGGGTCCAGTGGCTGATGATGGGGGTGGGTGTGCAAGACTGGTGGTGGGGTGAAGATGCTGTGCACAGGGTCGGCTGCTCCCCCAACTGGTCCGTCAGGGCAACCCACGCTGTGTGCCAGCTCTTGGCCAGTAGGGCCCCGCCCCCCATCTGGTTTCCTGCCAGCACTGGCTGCACGCTGCGGTGGCTGGTGCAGGCAGGCAGGCCCCAGGCGGTGGCTGATTACATGTTGCCTTTGCTGTTCACTCATTGGCCCTTTATGTGCTCCCCCTCTCGCTGTCCTCTTGCTGTTTTTCCCCTTTGTCCCCTCCTCCTCCAGCCCGCTGCTCCTCCAGATCCCCAGCCACTGGTCAGAGAGCTCAGCTCATCAACAGCCTGGCCAGCAGGCTCCTTCCTTCCCCCACTGCCTCTGGCTGGGCCAGTGCCCCAGGAAAGCCCAAGACCCTCTAAGCCCTGCATGTGCCAAAGCCCCGCAAAGCGCTGGCACAGAGAAGCCTCTCCGCCTCTCAGCTAAGCTCTGGAGTTGCAGGGGGGAAGCAATTTCCAGCCTGTTCACGCCCCAACCCTGTAGGCTCCAGAGCAACCCCAAGGGCAGGGACTAAGCACCCTCTTCACCCACCCTTCCCCCTGCCCTGAGTCCTGTCCCCAGTGGGATGATGATATTCCCATTTTACAAGCAAGCAACTGTTGGCACAGGAAGGTTAAGTGTCTTGTTCAGGATCACATTGTGTTGGTGCCAGGTGCAGAATAAAACAGAGAACGCATGACTCCCAGTTCCCTGTTCCAAATAATAGATTGTGCTTTCTTCTGCAGACTGAAATCATCAGATCTGTGTTTTATTTTTATAGCTTGCCTCTTCTGTATGCTAAACTCTGAGTGAGTACTAATGTATGAAAACCAGGACATAACATTTAAAATATCATATGGCAAAAAGAAATCTACTCCCTTTTTAACTCCATCATGCTGGCTTGTTCAGCAATGCTGTTGCTGCGGGCCAATCAGTTTTTGCCATGGGGGAAAGGGGTCTTGTCTGTTGGAATTTGATGGTCCCTCCCTCATTTTATATCCTCTCTACCATTGCAGCTGTCATCTTCCGAGGAGAGGATGACTAAAAGAGCACCTTCTGAAGTATCCTCAAAGCCCCTACCTAATTATTAATTAATGGGTCACAGTTGAGTAATTCATTTCCTACATTCCACGGGCTGAACCACGTTTTCCAACACTCCAGATCCTGCTGACTGAGGCAGTAAGAGACATGGACTGGGAATTAAATCCAGTTCTTCTGCATCGTAGCAGAGATCACTGCCCCAGGTCTAATCACTTTTGCATTTGTAATTCACGTCCAGCAATTCTGGCTCTTGATGTTCTAGGAACTTGAGTATTTGTATCAAGACAATCATTGCTATTAAACACTTGTTTTGTACTTCAACAAGCAATTTACAGCTTCAGCCATTTTCAGATGCTCACAGTTGGCAGATACCTGAAATCTTCTCTTGGCTTCAAAAAGAGGGGAACCTCTCAGAAGAGGAGATGGCCCGAACGTTTAATTGCGGGATCGGCGCAGTCTTGGTGGTAGAGAAGGAACTGGCTCAGCAGGTTCTGAAAGACATACAGAGACATGAGGAAGCCTGGCTGATTGGGAAAGTCGTCTCCCGATACACAGGTACTGGATTCTCATTTACCTAGAGGAAAGTAGGGCCAGATCCCCAGCTGATGTAAATCGGTGAAGCTCCACTGATGTTAGCTGAGGATCTAGTCCATAGATACTCTGTTGCATTTGCTCCATAGGTGTGTTAAAATGCTAGTCCTGAAGACTCCAGTTACAGTACATATAACACATGCTTAACAGTGTTTGATAAATGAGTGTTAGCTTTGAAGTGGTGAGAAACAAGAAATGCTATTGGTCTAATTTTCAGAGGTGCTGAAGTCCTTTTTATGTCCTCTATATTTCTCTGTTTACATGTAACACTTTTTTTTCCCCCCCATTAAGAATCTGCCCATGTTGAAGTCAATAATCTGCTTCAAGCCTTGCAAACGAATAGGTTACAGTTTTTGCACAACTATATCCAAGGCAAAACCCAAACAAGCAAAATGAAGGTGGCTGTCCTCATCTCTGGAACAGGTGAGGCTTTTGCATTCTTGGCTACAAGGTACAACACAGGCTGTTGAAAAAGAAACTTGGGCCCTGAACCAAAACTGCTTCAAGTTATTGGAAGTGTTTCCGTGAACTTCAGTGAGCTTTCAGTCAGGTGCCTAGAGATCGACATCAAGGGGCAGCTCCTCAGGGCAGGCAGAACAGATTTTTGCCCAGGCCATTTTGAATTGGATATACTCTGATCATTACCCACGGCTGCAAACTGTTTGTGAGATACACCTACATATGTAACTTTTGCCCACACACATCTATACCACCTTTCAGTGATCAACCAGCTGATCAGAGGGATGCAGTGTTGTATTTTCAAACAGACCAAACTTTTATGCAGCATAGTTCATGCACTGGAAAGTATGTTTTACAAATGCATAACTTATTAAACCATTTCTCACACACACACCCCCAAGTCACTAAGGTCAATGGAAAGACACCCATTGACTTCAGGGGCCATTGGTTCAGGCTCCTCCTAAGTTACTGTTTTTAAAAGCTGTCTCAATGTTCATATTTACCCTCCAAGAAATGCTTGGTCTTCGTTTCTTCTTTTTCATTTTAGGCACAAACCTTGAAGCCCTAATAACCAGCACAAAAAAGCCAACCAGCTATGCACAGATAGTCCTCGTCATTTCTAACAGATCAGGCGTGGAAGGGTTAAGAAGAGCTGAAAGAGCTGGTATTCCTACAAAAGTAAGCAATGTTTTACCTTTTGAATCAGATTTTACTAACTCACTGCTGTGGAAAGCTAGCCAAGGATTAACAATATTTATAGGGGAAGGTGGAGCTGGAGCACAGAACTGGGAGACAGAAACTCCAGAAATCTTCTATGCCACTGACTGTCTGTGCCCTTAGGAAAGTCACTTAACTTCTCTGTCTCCTATCTGTAGGATGGAGATAATAGTATGTCTTTTATTTCCATCCTAGACGTGTTACTGGGATTTGTTACAGGGTGTGCCTAGAAACCCCTGCCATTGTTAATGTTGCAAAACACTTAAAATTAAAACCACACCTCCACTAACCTACCTACCTACCTTTCACTTCCGGAGCTAATATTTTCCTTGCTTGGGGTCTCCCCAAAGGTGATTATTTTTATTATTAAAGTTTGAACAAAAGCCTTTCTTTTTGTTTTTAAGTTCAGCTATGGTGAGAAAATATGTACATTTCAGACAATGCTACAGCCAACATGGCTGCAGTTTAAAAATAGCATGGAGAGAGTCCTTGTTCAGGGTTAGTGTATTTGTTTGGTTTACAAAAATATTTATCAATTATAAACAATGGAGAATCGGGCCCAATGTGAGTTCTGCCGTTGATTTCAACTAGAGCAGGATCTGATGCTTAAACAAATTATTAATTATTATTATTTTTATTACTATTTGCATGACACTAGAGAGACAAGGTGGGTGAGGTAGTATCTCCCTCCCCCTGCCACGGAAAGGGATACAGCTTTGAACAGGACCCCATTGTGCTAATGCCGTACGAATATATAGTAAGGGTGAGATCCACAAAGGGACGGAGGCATTGCGAGGCTCAAAGTGTCACAGCACCTATCTCTTAGGCACTCTTCACTAGACCCGCTAAATCGACCCCTGGTGGATCGATCGCAGCAGCGTCGATCCCTGGTAAGTGTAGACATACCCTGAGTTTTTCTTCGAGTGCTTGCTTATGTCCATTCCATATTAGGGTGCGTGTGCTCGACACATGCACTGGTGCCGGAAGTTTTTTCCCTCAGGAGTATCCATAGGGGACTGGCTCTGGCGCCGTCTGGAGTGGCGCCTGCGTAGCATGCGGTATAAGGGGCGCTGCTGGCTCCCCGCATCCTCAGTTCCTTCTTGTCACCAGTGACGGTGCTGGAATGTCTGCTGCTTCGGCTAGCATTGTTTCGTTCTTTGTTCTTGCTAACTTTCAAATCCTGTAAAATAGCTATATATAGTTACTAATTTTCTTAGTTACCCTTAGTAGTAGTTCTCGAACTCTTCGTTAGTCCTGGATGGGACCCAACCGGGGGTCGGGGCATGCTTTAAGCCCTGCGATCGCTGCAAACGGCCTATGCCCATCAGCAATCCACATACCAGCTGCCTAAGGTGCTTAGGTGAAGGGCACATAAGTGACAAATGCCATATCGGCAAGTCCTTCAAATCTAGGACGAAGGTGTGTGATATCCATCTAAGAGTGCTCCTAATGGAGTCGGCACTCACTCCAGCACCAGAGCAGCAGTCTGACTCCGGACCGAGCACCGTGGCCTCTGTGCGCAGTGCTCGCTGGCGCAGTACGCAAGTCAGCACTGGTCTTCCTCCACAGCTCCAGTCAAGAAGCCGAAAAAGACTGTGAGGGGAAGATCTCCTACCTCCCGCAACAGAAAGGAAAGGGCAGGGGGAGAGCCAAGACCCATGTCAGGCAGCTCAACATCCCCCTTGGGAAGTTGGGCCCCAGCTCAAGTCGAGCAGTGCAGCCCATTCCATGGTTTGCTTGCGACTCCAGATAATGGTGCAGGCCCCAGCCAGCTTCAGGTGCCATCGACGCCCGAAGCCCTTCAAGCAGCTCATGAGATCCTGACGCTCCCGGTGCTGCCCTCACCAGCTCCCACGGTACCCCGGTTTCCAGGAAAATCTGTGTTGGGACCTATACATGTGTCCCCACCTCGGCAGTACTGTTCCCCATCAAGAGGGATGTCCCACCAGCGTTCGCCTGCCCACAGCCACCATGCCTCAGGACTGAGGAGGCAGGCTCAGTGGAGCCCTTTTTGATCCCTGCACCCAGGGCACCGATCGAGGGACTCAAGGTATACTTAGCCGGTAGATTGGCCCAGACTCTCTGAGGCACGCGCCACCTGACAAGAGCTCTGGGACCGGCTCCAACTGTCTTCAAGGGCCTGGTACTGATCTCGGGACTGATTGGGCACCAGAGACTGCTGATCGCTGGGCAGTCATAGCCCCTCTCCAAAAAGAAGATCGCCCTACTCAGGATGATGCAACCGGTCCATAGTAGCTCCTGGTCCCGTCTGACATCCCGGTATCAATAGAGTAGCATGAGGCGTGGATTGCCGGGTATCCAAAGCAGATCCGCCGAACGCCGTCCGTCCCCAGGAGCCCAACCAAGACAATCTCGCTCAGACAGGTCAGCTTCGGGATGCAGTGACTGGAAGTGGTTGGACAAGAGCCACTGCTCAGCTCGATCCTGGTCGCCTGGTACCGATCACTCCGCTGGTAGCTCCGGCTTGGAGCAAGGTTCCCAGACTGCAGGACAAGCTCTGGTACTGGCAGTGTCGACTACATTATCAGCACCGAAACCTGTTCCATGGCCCCAAGCATAGTGGCCAGCACTATGGTACCTGTGGAGCCCTTGGGGGTTCACCCAACCTTCCCAGGCTGCCTGATTTATGTCAGAAGCCTCGGAGAGGCCAGCAGACTCGGTATCCTGTCCCCCTCAGGTGCTTGAGACTTCGGGTGGGAGGACCCAGGGGAGCAAGCTGCTGAACCACCAATGAACGTGGAGGCTCCCGCTGCACCGGCATCTTCCTCATCACCGCCAGACAAGGCTATCACGGGGCCCCCTCACCCAGTTCCTCAGGATGACGCACGCCAAGGCGCACCAGGAACTTTTGAAGAGAGTCGCTTCTAACCTTGGGCTTCAGTCAGAGTAATTGGAGGAGCCCTCAGACTCTCTGTTTGATGTCCTTTGCTCCTCGGCTCCTGCCAGTGGGGCTCTACCCCTTCATGAAGGGGTTTCCGAGATCACTAATGCCCTGTGGCAGACCCCCTCTTCCCTGGCCCCTATCTCTAAAAGGGCCGAATGCAAGTACTTTGTGCCAACCAAGGGGCATGAGTACTTATACTCCTACCCAGCCCCCAGTTCCCTTGTGGTCGAGGTGGTTAACCACAAGGAGAGGCAGGGACAACCCAGGGACACCCCCAAAAATAAAGACTCCAGGAGGCTGGATCTTTTTGGACATAAGAATTATTTGTCTTCCAGCCTTCAGCTGAGAGTGGCCAACCACCAAGCCCTCGTGGGCCGATATGACTTCAACATGTGGCAAGCCATGGCCAAGTTCGAAGGGTCGCTTCCTGAGGCTTCCAAAAAGGAGTTCTGAGCAATCCTCAATGGGAGCACAACCGCGGCCAGGGTGGCCCTCCAGGCGGCGACAGACGCTGCTGATGCTGCTGCTCGCACCATGGCTTCTGCTATCTGCATGCGGCGAGCCTCCTGGCTGCTCCTCTCTTGGTTGTCCATTGAGGCCCAGCAGTCAATGCAGGACCTGCCCTCCAAGGGCCGGGCCCTATTTGCAGAGTGAACAGACAGCAAATTGCATGGCCTCAAGGACTCCCACACCACGCTGAAGACCCTGGGTCTCTACGCCCCAGCGCGTAAGCGGTTCAAACCACAGCAGCCGCAGGGCCAGGGGAAATGAGCCAAGGGCTACAAGTGCCATCTAAGCCACCCTCTGCCCAGTTGGGCTGGACCCAGAATAAGCAGGGGGCCAAATAGTAATTTTGAGGGTGCGCCCAAGGGCAACCTACCAAACTAGTCCCCAGATCCATCTTTCCCAGTGTTCTCCAACCACCTTTCCCTCTTCCTCCCTGCTTGGGCGGCTATAACCTCAGGTTGTTGGGTCCTCAGCACAGTGGAACAGGGTTATGCTCTCCAGTTCCTTTCTACCCCTCCTTCCCACCCGCCTTCCCTGTCCCTCTTCAGGGACCCCTCTCACGAGAGTCTCCTCATGCAGGAGGTAAAGGGGTTGCTACAGCTGGGTGCGGTGGAAGAAGTTCCTTGCGAGTACATGAACAAGGGGTTCTATTCCTGGTACTTTTCAATCCCAAAGGCCAATGGTGGTCTGCGGCCTATCCTGGACCTGCGAGACCTCAACAAGTACCTAAAGAAGCTAAAGTTCCGCACAGTTTCCCTGGCTTCGGTTATCCCCTCCCTGGATCCGGTATGCCGCTCTCAACTTGAAGGACACATATGTACACATAGCGATCTTTCAAGGACACAGACTCTTCCTCGGGTTTACAGTGGGGCCCCACCACTACCAGCTTGTGGTCCTCCCATTCGGCCTGGCGACAGCACCAAGAGTGTTTATCAAGTGCATGTCGGTGGCAGCGGCTTACACTCAGGCGCTGGGGTATCCAGATCTACCCGAACCTCGATGACTGGCTCATCAAGTGCAGCTCCAGGTCTCAAGTCCAAAGGGATGTCGCAGTGCTTCAAGCCACGTGCCGCTGTCTGGGCCTACTGGTGAATGACAAAAAGTCGACAGCGCCAGTGCAGAGGATAGAGTTCATCGGAGCAGTCCTCGACTCTACCTGCACCAGAGCGCTCCTGCCACTGGAAAGGTTCCACACGTTGACGAATCAAATCATGGAAATCTCCGCTTTCCCTCTGACTACAGCCAGGGTCTGTCTGCGCTTTCTGGGCCATGTGGCAGCGTGCACTTATGTGGTCCGCTACGCCAGGCTCCGGATGCGGCCCCTGCAACAATGGCTGGCGACAGTCTATTCCCAGGCCCAAGACCCCTTGGAAAAGATAGTTACCATTCCCCAGGCGATACTTCTCTTGCTGCAATGGTGGACCAACCGCAGAACAGTCCTGGAAGGGGTTCCATTCGACAGCCCTCCACACTCCATAGAGTTGGTATTGGACATCTCAGGCCTTGGCTGGGGGGCGCATATCAGCATCCTCCAGACTCAGGGGATGTGGTCCCCAGACGAAATGCGGTTGCATGTAAACGTCTAAGAGCTCTGAGCAGTCTGGCTGGCGTGTGAAGTCGTCTTGCCGCACCTGTTAGGCAAGGTGATACAAGTCCTGACAGACAACACAGCCTCGATATTCTACATCAACAGGCAAGGAGGAGCGCGCTCGTCATCTCTCTGTCAGGAAGCGCTCCATCTGTGGGACTTCTGCATCAGCCACAAAATCCACCTGGAAGCTTGTCACCTTCCCGGCATCAGGAATACACTGGCAGATCAGCTCACCAGGGACTTCTCTCACCACGAGTGGTCGCTCCATCCAGAGGTAGCCTGCATGATCTTCCAGAGGTTGGGAACTCCGCAAGTGGGCCTGTTCGCTACCAGACAGAACAGGAAGTGCCACCAGTTTTGTTCTCTGCAAGGTCTGAGCAAGGACTCCCTCTCCAATGCCTTCCTCCTGTCATGGTCAGGGAGCCTGACGTACGCGTTCCCTCCGATTCTGCTCATCAGCAGGGCTCTGGCGAAGACCAAGAGAGAGAGCGCAGGTTATCACGATCACTCCAGCGTGGCCTCGCCAGCACTGGTTCGGCACGCTCATGAGCCTGTCGGCAGCCCGTCCGTGGCCCCTGCCCAACCCACCGGACCTGCTGTCACAGGATGACGGTCGACTCCTACACCCCAACCTCGGGTCCCTCCACCTCTGTGTGGATGCTCCATGGCTGAACCTGGAGGAACAGACCTGTTCGGAAGGGGTCCAACAGGTCCTCCTGGGATGTAGGAAGCCCTCAACTATACTGACTTACCTGGCCAAGTGGACGAGGTTTTCCCACTGGGTGTCCAAAGAGGACATCTCTCCCTCGTGTTCCTCCATACAGGCTGTCCTGGACTACCTGCTCCATTTGAGGAACCAGGGCCTGGCACACTCTCTTCTATTAGCGTTCATCTCGCGGACATCTCTGCTTTTCACCCGCCAATCTGAGGACAGACAGTGTTTTCCCTTGACATAATGGTCAGATTCCTGAGGGGACTTGAGAGACTCTTCCTGCAGGTACAGGCCCCTGTCCTGCAGTGGGATCTTAATTTGGTCCTCTCTAGGCTCACTGGCCCGCCCTTTGAGCCGCTAGGTTCCTACTTCCTTTCCCACGTGTCATCGAAGGTCACGTTCCTTTGGCAGTGACGTCAGCAAGACAGGTCTCAGAAATTAAAGCCTTGACCTCAGAACCTCCGTACACAGTCTTCTACAAAGATAAGGTTCAGTTGCGGCCCCATCCAGCCTTCCTGCCAAAGGTGGTCTCTACCTTCCATATGAATGAGGACATCTTCCTCCTAGTGTTCTGTCCCAAACCGCACAAGACCAGTGAAGAGAGGCGTCTTCCATCCTGGAAGTCCGGAGGGCCTTGACTTTCTACTTAGAACGTACCAAGCTTTCCATAAATCAACTCAACTCTTCATCGCTACAGCGGATAAGATGAAGGGCCTTCCGGTGTCCTCGCAGAGGATTTCCAATTGGATCACCTCATGCATAAGGGCCTGTTATGACCTGGCGGGGGTTCCATTGCCGCCGATTGTCAGAGCTCACTCGACGAGAGCGCAGGTGTTTTCAGTAGCCTTCCTGCCGCACGTCCCTATCCAGGACATGTGTAGAGCTGCCATGTGGTCCTCTGTTCACACAGTCACAGCGCATTATGCCATCACTCAGCAGGCCAGAGATGACGCTGGGTTTGGCAGAGCTGTGTTGCAATCAATACGTCCATGAACGCCTTCCTACCTCCAGGGGTACTGCTTGGGAATCACTTAATATAGAATGGACATGAGCAAGCACTCGAAGAAGAAAAGACCGTTACCTGTTCCATAACTGCTGTTCTTCAAGATGTGGTGTTCGTGTCCATTCCACGACCCGCCCTCCTTCCCCACTGCTGGAGTTTCCAGTAAGAAGGAGCTGAGGAGGGAACCAGCGGGGCCCGTTATACCGCGCCATGCGGGCACCACTCCAGAGGGTGCCACAGCTGGTCCCCCAAGGATACTGCTGAGGGAAAACTTCTGGCACCAGTGCATGTGGCAAGTACACACACCTAATATGGAATGGACATGAGCAACACATCTCGAAGAACGCCGGTTACAGAACAGGTAACTGTCTTTTTAGGCACTGAGGCTTCCTATCCAATGCATACGGAGAGAAAGGCACCTCAGAACACAATCTGCAAAAGCCAGCACATTAGGTGGGGAGCTGTCTAAGCTAGCCAGTGGGAGATGCTGACAAGAGCTAAGCCCCTCACCTCTCTTGAAGACAGGCACCTAAGTCCAGGCTGCAGGGAGGCATCAAGGTCTACTTAGAGATCCACGGATGAGAACCAGCCACGTAGAGTCAGGCACCTTAGGTGCCTAGGGGTTTCTTGCAGGAATGATGTAGGCACTTGACTCATTCCACATGAAATGGGGGGAGGGAAGGAAGTGGCGGTGCACACCTTATAGCTTTTAGCCCGCTCGTTAGAGCACTCTACCTGGGAAGTGGGAGCCCCACATTCAGTCCCCATCTCTGTGGCAAAGGGGGAGCGAGGATTTGAAAGGGGGACTCCCGCCTCTCAGAAGAGTGTTCTAACCACTAAGCGATGGGATCATCTGATGCAGGGCACTCTACCTTTCCTGTGGAAGGTGTTCCCCATGGGATAAACAATGCAAGAGTGATTGGAGCAGGGGCACTGGGCCCTGAGTCAGTCTCCCACTTCCCTGATGGGTGCCCTAACCACTGGACTTACAGCATCATCCTCGTGCGTTCTCATTCTCTGGTCGAATGACTATTTATCTACAGGAGGACAATCCTGGGGCCAGATTGAGAGTAGGAATGATTCTGGAGTCCAGCGATTAGGACATTCGCTGGGGAGGGAGGGAGGAGACCTGGGGTCCAGTCCTTGTGCTCCAATCACTTTAATTATTTTATCTACAGTGGAAAAGCTTCAACACGAGAGGTGGAGAGAGCTTCACAACAGAACATCCCATAGCTCAGGGGTTATAGCACTTTCTTGAGAAGTGTGATTCCCCTGTTCAAATCCTCCCCCCTGCCCTTTGAGAGGGGGGAATTGAACTAGGTTTCCCACATCCTGAGCAAGTGCTCTAACCACTGGGCTAAAAGTCATCAGGTGCATGGCACCACCGCTGCTTCCTCCTCAGCCAGATTTTGAACCACACTTGGTTCGGGGGCATGCTCAGAGGTTGCCTACAGCATTGGACCCCACATGTGACTTAGGCATTCAGCCACTTATTTTCTGGGTCGTGAATCGCTCTAGAGGAGCAGGAGATAGGTGTCCAGATGCCTAGAGGGCAGCAGCAGTGCGCCTGCCCAGAGCCTGAGACACCCAGGGACCTTTTTTGACCTGAAAAACGTAAGTGCCGAGTGAGCTTAGAGGTCTCCAGGGATCAGTGAGTGTTTTGTGGATCCCACCCTAAGAGACAGTGTCTGTCCTGAAGAGCTAACAATCTAAATGGACAAGACAGAGTGGGAAGGGAATCAGAGCCTCACAGAGGTGAAGTGACTTGTCAAGGGTTACACAATAGGTCAGTAGCAAAGTAATAATAGAAGCCAGTCCAGCCCTATCCACTCAACCACACTGCCAATGCACTGAACAACTGCACAGCCAATTTAGCATAAACTTTTCAAACCTAATGGACTGACTTTAAACTTAGTTGTTTTTGGTACATTTCATTGGTATTTAACAGGCCTCATTATTTTAAAGCTATGGATATTTTAAGAAAATAGTTCTGGTAGTTTCATTTTAAAATTATTCACATTTAAATATGGCATGTGCGACCTTAGCAAGGAAAACTTTAACTGGAGCAATCCTCATCCTTGTTCATCCTTACCCAGCTGTTCCTTCTTAACATGCCTATAATTAGCCCTCTGGCCTTTTGTGGTGTCCTATGTTAAGTTTTTTAAATGGGTCGGGGGAGGGGAGAATCTTGTTTGCAATTTAAACTGATCTAAGGTTTGCATGGGTTTAAACCCTGTAGATTGTTTTAAGGCTTCATATCAGCTGAAGCTGGTTAAGCCAGTCTAAGAGTTAGGGTGCTTGTTATAATTTTCAGGTTATTATTAATAATTCATTGTTAATGGTCCAAATCCTGTAGCCTTAAACTGAGTTTAAGCAGGCAAAACTGCCACTGCTTTCAACATGAGTTTGGCTGAATATGGTCTGAGTTGAAAACTGTAGGATTTGATCTACGGTTACTTACGTGCATTTCTAAAGTGCCCATCCTTGTTGTATCTGGACACCGTTCTTTGGTCATATATGGAGTTTTAGATTTTTATTTGATCACAGCGTAGAATTTCAGCATGTTCTTGTTTTATGAGAGAGTCGGTTAATCCCACATTCATGTCTCTCTCCTTTTTTGGATATTGTAGGTAATTGACCATAAATTGTATGGAAGTCGCACAGAATTTGATAACGCAGTTGATAAAGTCCTTGAAGAATTCTCAGTTGAACTGATCTGTCTTGCAGGATTTATGCGGATTTTGTCTGGTCCCTTTGTCAAAAAGTGGGATGGTAAATACACTATTTTAAGACATACTTCTAAACACAAGAAGGGACATTTTGCAGCTGCAATTAAGCATTGTATTTCGTCTGGCAAACATATAGAGAAAACAAGCCAAGTGCACATAGATGATTGACCACTTGAAATAGTAAAGCCTTTATCAACTATATTCTGGATTTTTTAAGAAGGTACAAAACTGCTGAAGGTTGGAACCATGGGTGGCCGGTGACCTGGCCATTGGGGGAGGCTAGCCCCTGGCCCCACCCGTTGTGCCCTATGTACCTCCCCCTCCACTGTTGCCTTCCGCTCCCCCGCAGGAGCCCAGAGTACCCCCACCATGGCCCCCAGCCCAGCACCGGGCGGCCAGGTGGCATGGCCACAGCACCCCCAGCACTAGTGCGCTGGGTGGCCAGCCCCAGAGGGCCTGGTGGCACAGTCTGAGTGCCAGGCAGGCAGCGCAGGCCCAGCACCAGCCGCCTTGAGTCCCTGCAGGAGGCAAGCCAGCCAGCCCCAGCCAGCCTCAGCTGGGGCAAAGCGCTGGGAACTGCAGGAGGGAGTCTGGGGGCGGAGCATGGGCAGGACCACACCAGGCAGTTTGGGGAGGCATAGCCTCCCCCAGCCTATGATACCTGTCACCTATGGTTGGAACAGAAACCTTCCCTCTCCCCAAAACTGCAACTAAAGCACCCTCTTTGATTGCACGGGGAGTTAGAAACTTAAAGCAGTTTAGTGACACACCAGTTGTGTATCATTAGCTAACCAACCAACCGGTTGCTGATCCCATCATTGGTGATGACGATTGGGACGATGCAGGAATAAGCCATGAGATGCTGATAGTTTGTTCAAAGGCTGAGGCTGTAGCATTTATCGAAATAGCTCAAGCTGCAATGTCATTTAGTCATCCCTCTGGTCCTAAATAAGTGTAAGGCCTGAGTACTCATCGTGTGCCTAGGATTTTAACGTGATATGCTCGGAAATCCCCAACCAAGCCAATAATGGGGAGAAACATGCTTATTCATGGGATGCCGTATACAATATCTGCACAAGGTAGTAATGTCTTCCCCAGCTCTGTGCTATAGATTCCTTTCCTTAGCCTCCCCTGTTCCCAAACCCATGCCCAAATTTCAGGACAGGAGGCCACTACAAGTGATTTCTACTATGATGGGATTGCCCCAAAACTAGAGTCCTAGGTTATATGTCGCCTTTTTGTGTTATGAAAATGAACCTCTCAGATAGGTCACCTACCCACCTGCTGCTCTTAAGCTGAAGTTCCCATCAGGCTGTCTTTATCTGACATGCTCCCACTGCTCTCAGGTGCATAGCTTTCACCCTTAACTTCAGTTGCTACAGAAAAAGGGGAGGGAAGACAAACAAAAAAAACCCTCCACCACCTTAGCTAATGGTTTTGTGGGGCCAGGGAGAGAAATTCCTTCCTAACCCCAAGAAAAGCAATTGGAGTGACCCTGAACATGTGAACAAGAATCAGTCCAAGGGACCTTTTAGAGCATCCAGAAACCAGTCATCACACCAAACGTATAACCTTGTTAACATGATGAAAGGTCACCCCTTGTGTCAGCCTTAGCGGCTGGTGAGTAGGGAGCTCTTCAGCCTGCTGTGAGAAAGTAAAATTGGTTCCTAATGCCCCTGCCAGCCCCTTTAAACCCTACTATCATGGAGAAGGGGGCCACCTTAATCCTGAGTTGTGAGGAGGCCAGGGAGTGTCACACAAGCTTCTGCTTCTTTGAAGGGCAGGGGGATGCTCCTGTGTAGGCAGCAGTTCCTTCTGTTAAGACTGAACAGTCCTTAGTGGCTAGGAGACTAACCTAGGAAGAAAAAAGAAAAGGAGTACTTGTGGCACCTTAGAGACTAACCAGTTTATTTGAGCATGAGCTTTCGTGAGCTACAGCTCACTTCATCGGATAAGTGAGCTGTAGCTCACGAAAGCTCATGCTCAAATAAACTGGTTAGTCTCTAAGGTGCCACAAGTACTCCTTTTCTTTTTTCTTTTTACGAATACAGACTAACACGGCTGTTACTCTGTAACCTAGGAAGAAATCTCACCACTTTCATGGAAGCTTGTGTGACACTCCCTGCCACCATGGGCCAATATTTTAAGTCACTAACTTGAGTGGGTATTAAGGATTATGAGCAATAGGAATGTGTCTGTAGTCAGATGAAGAACAAACCATGACAACGGGGAAGAGAACACCAACAAAAAGAAGGAGCTATAAATAAACGATAGGGCAGAGATTCTTGGGAGAAGTGTACTATGTATGTGCAAACGTTTTATTGTTCCCAACCCTAATCGGGTAGAACGTAAGATTCCTGATGAGTTTTGGGCTGCCTTGACATGGCATTTATGAACATTTTGCATTCTGGTTAATGAGGAGGCATTTACTTGTTTAAACTTGTGAAACGGGGGCTGAGAGCTAAGAGATAATGATGATTTCATTTATTCTTTTCTAGGAAAAATACTGAATATTCATCCATCTTTACTACCTTCTTTTAAAGGAGCAAATGCCCATAAATTGGTATTACAAGCTGGAGTCCGAATCAGTGGCTGTACTGTGCACTTTGTAGCCGTAAGTACGCCATTTCTAACAGCAATGAGCAGCTCTGAAAAATTTGCAGTGAATAATCTTGGTTGGAATAATATCTGTGTCAAAACGATCTCTGCTTTTCCTCTTCGTTTGTGGAAATGGTTAGATGTACAGTGAGAGGAGTTCTTTAGAATGTTGTGCATTGGGGGAATTGGAAATAAATACTATATTAGAATTCAGGCTTTATCTATGCTTGCTTTTTCTGTGCAGCTTCCTACCATTGGTAACAGTAGTGCTGCTCCACCAGTTGTCGTATCAGTGGGAGCGCTAGCACATGCAAGGCCTTGGTGATCAGCAACATCTTTACCCGCTACCGTGTTTCCAAGTCCTGTGTTTTGATCATGAGCCTCACCCTGTTTAGTGTTCTCCTTAAAGCTCCAGTTGTTGGAATCAAGGGACGCCTGAGACTCTCCGCTTTCGTTACCCAAAAAAAAAAATTGTTCCAGCCCTCATGCTTGCAGAGAAAAGCTTGAAACTGTGGAGTGACTTTAACCTAAAAGCTCACACCCCCGCAGGCAAAGACAAGAACCCTAACTGTATTAATTTTGTAAAAGTCATAATTTTTTTTCTTTTAAACACTTGGAGTTGGCAATATTGCCACCATGTTGTCAAGACCAGCTTTGAACAGGATAAGCAACGGTCTTAGGCCCAGCTCTTGACCTCCCATAAGAAATTCAGAAGACCTGGACACCTAATTTCCTGGTGCTGATATTTCTGTTTTGACACCTGTCTTGCTTTTTAAGCCTAAGGCTTATCACCCTTAAGAGGGACTTAAAACCACTGTCATTTGGAGACTTGCTGCATATCCACCTGCTCTGCCTACCCTTGTGTATCCACATCTGAAACAATAGTTTGTTCCCTTTTAAACACAGAATGTCTTAAAATAGTTTCTGCCCTTAATGAAAGCAAAAGAATTTAAGGAAAATATTTAAATGACATCCCTTTAACGTTGCTTTTTCTCAATTTTATTAGAATTGGATTTGAAATAACTGAGCAGTTGAAATTGTTGTAACGCAGAAAGAGCAGGAGGATGTCAACACACAGGCTGGCAACCAACGTTTGGTGTCACTTAGTGTATTAGTGACAGGAGGTTTCTGTTTTTTTATTTTTAAAACCATGTAGGAGCAACTGCAGGAAGGTGCCTCTAGCTTGTGGGAATAACAGATTTAAGTAAACTGTACAGTGACTAACATGTTTGCAGCTGCTAAAAACATTTAAATTTTTTTTTGAATCATTCAACTAGCAGTGGTAGGCCTCCATGATGCTAGGAGAGGCTGTGGCTTTTGGAGGAGTTGGCTTCCACAGAAAACATTGCTCAGCTGGACCCCTGTTAAAATGCCTCTGTTCGTTCTCGACGATTAACTGAAAGATTTATTTGCAAGTTAACCTCTCCCTCCCTGGTATTTTAGAAGTATGTTATGAACTCCATAGGGTTGATGAGCCTTGACTTCTCACCATTTGTGGAGAATGCATTTGCACAATTCAATTAGTTTAGAAGCAAGATTCTCCCCCCCCCCCCCCCCCCGATTTACTTATCAGGATTGAAAGTAGCAGGACGTAGCCCCCTCATTAAATGCTTGAAATCATCCTCCCACTCCTATAGCTGCATAAGAAATCCATTTTCTTACTCTTGCCAGCACTGTGGCATGGGAGGAGGCAAGGAGTTCAGTTCTTCCAGACACGGATGTGGTTCTGTCCCTCCATAGTATGTCATTGTGGCATTTCCACAAGTGAAGGAACCCCTCAGAGACAATTCATAGACAGCAGGGAACATTACTGATCACGTGGGAAATAAATAGTTTAGAGGTGGAAAGGTCTTTTGGCTCACTTAATCCATCTCCTTGTCAATGCAAGATAATTCTCTGTTGTAAATATACCTGCATTTTGTCTAGTCCAGTTTTATATGGCTTAAGTGCCATGGCTTTCACTGCTTTCTGTGGGACGCTATTCCTCAGCCTCACAGAAATGTCATAGATGTTTTCATGGCATTCACCCTGGCTTACATGCTTCTATTCTTGGAAACAGACTCCCATCAATTCCCTGCAGACCAAGGTGTGACCCCACTGTAATTTCTGTAGTCCTCACATATCACAGGAAATAGGTACCACTTATGTATAAGGTAACCAGAGCAAATAACTGTCCTACTTTTGTGTGTCTTCTCTTCCCCCTCTTTCAGTTTACAGTATTCTGATTTTCTTTTTTCAGGAGGAAGTTGATGCTGGAGCTATAATTTTTCAAGAGGCAGTTCCCGTGGAGATTGGAGACACAGAGGAGACCTTGTCAGAAAGAGTAAAAGAAGCAGAGCACAGAGCCTTCCCTGCGGCCTTGCAACTGGTGGCCAGTAAGGCAGTGTGCCTAGGAGAAAGTGGCAAGATCACCTGGAATTTAGAACAGCGGAATTGAGAAGACTCTTGGCTGTAATGATGGAACAACAGTACTAAAGTTCTAACGACAATAATTCAGAAGGCAGAACTTAACAACCGGACAGTTACTTTTATTCTGTTCGAGTGTATTTTAGTGTAACATTTCCCATGGCATTCCAGCAGGATCTCCAAATTCTCAAGTGCTACTGCTCCAAAGTAAAGGCCGAGAAAGCCAAAAATGGGAAGGGAGGGGGATTTTAAATTTAAAATTTTTTTTTTTTTTTGTAATACCATAGCCCTCACTATCAGCTACCACATTAATGATGATGGCTTTTTCCATTGACCTCTCAGTCCATAATTTCACACTTTTTATTCTACTTTTGGTAGTCTTAGACTAGCATAGCCAAAGAATCAGAGATTTGAGCATCTCTGGCTTTCCCTATGAAAGGATCGTAGTAGTTGAAGCTTATTAGTCAGTATTAGTCCCTGAATTGTTTGACACAATTGTAGCAAAAGAGCCTGTTGACAGAGGCTGTGAAAAGTCTTTTCAGGACAACTGTTACTACCAATAGAATGGAGGTGAAAGTGGGTGGTACCATGGTGGTAACTGATCAGCATTGCTCTGGCCACACCCAAAGGAAGGAAGTGGCCCTCATAACAAAATCTTTGTTTAAAGAAAACGTTGAAGTGGATTTTGCTCCTGCAAATTGTGTTTTTCATGGAGTATTGTACCTGGTCTGGACTCAACATATCAAGTAACTCCAAAGGTGGAACCTGTGATCCACCAGATGACTTACAGAATGAAACTCCTGATGAACACTTACCTGTGGGTAAGTGGGTCTGACTTTAGGGTCCTAATTTCATACCTATAGTCCACTAGAGGTTAAGCAAGTTTAGAGTCAGAGGGGTTGGTTTTTTGTTTTTTTTTCCAATGTAGAATTGGGAATGAGATGCTTTTCAGTGCTCATAATCCTATGTGAAATTCTTTACCAATCCTGTCATAGCCAGATTCAGGAATTCTGGGAACATCTGTTTAAGCTAGAATAATATTGATTGATGTTTTTTATTCTCTCTACCTACCCCTCTTCCCCTCCAATGTTTTTTTGTTCTCAGAAGCATATTTGAGTGTTTTTATTATGGCTGAACTCTTACCTCTGTACAAGCCCCCTTTTTTTAAATGTTTTTAGCAGCTGCAAACATGTTAGTCACTATACAGTTTACTTAAGTCTGTTTTTTCCCACAAGCTAGAGGCACCTTCCTTCAGTTGCTCCTACATAGTTTTTTAAAAAAAACAAACCTCCTGTCACTAATACACTAAGTGACACCAAACGTTGGTTGCCAGCCTGTGTGTTGACATCCTCCTGCTCTTTCTGCCTTACAATTTCAACTGCTCAGTTATTTCAAATCCAGTTCTAATAAAGTTAAGAAAAAGCAACGTTAAAGGGATGTCATTTAAATATTTTCCTTAGATTCTTTTGCTTTCATTAAGGGCAGAAACTATTTTAAAACATTCTGTGTTTAAAAGGGAACAAACTATTGTTTCAGATGTGGATACACAAGGGTAGGCAGAGCAGGTGGATATGCAGCAAGTCTCCAAATGACAGTGGTTTTAAGTCCCTCTTAAGGGTGATAAACCTTAGGCTTAAAAAGCAAGACAGGTGATAAAATTTCTAAAGACCTTTCAAACTGTTGTTGATGATGGGTACGTTCTCCAAAAACTACCGCCTGAGCCGGGGAAAGAACTTTTAAACAATTTTTGAAAGCAGCATATAGCTGATCCTTTGGTTTCATTGGGATGGCAGAATGATTTAACAGAACTTGAAGAGGGAGGATATTTACAGCCCACAACACCTCTTTCTATAGTGATGTTACTGGAGCTTATCAAGCATTACAGCCAAAATATTCACAGAATTCTCTGTACCAGACTGGCTGAGGTAAATCCTGCAAATGCAGGCACTGTGAAAAATGGTTTATGGGGATAGTTTTTAAAATAAAACAGTCTGGGTCCCCTTTCAGAAACAGGCCCCATGAGGCTATATAAAAGCCAGAAGCATTGAAAAAGGTTATCAACGGATGTTTACTGATGAATTATTCATAGGGGATGAAGCCTTAATCAAGGGATGGAGGCCTGTCTAGGGCTTTAAAAGATTACAAGGACAAGACCAATTCTTTTTGGTCTCAAGAATTACCAAAAAAGTTAAACCTGAACAAGATAGGTTTTACAGGGTTGAAAAAGTTTGAGCTGGGAAAGGGGAGGGGGAGAAAAAATGGTTTCTGGTTAAATAGTTGGGTCAGCCCACTAAATTTAAGAGGTGGTTGGAAGCCTCATCTCAACTCTCCAACCTTCTAGTTGTACAAGGAGAAAAGAGCTGTGGTGACTTTTACATCAACACAGTGATGCCAGCTTTGGGGATTTTCCACAAACCCCTAGTTTGAATTTATGCAGTTTTAACTAACTCTATTGTAATCTCCCAGGGGCCTGGGACGTAAGGTTAGTGGAAATACAATCTGAAACAGCATCACCCAACAAGCCTTTTGAAATCACCTTTGGGGGCTAAGAAAGGGCATTTCTTCCTATAGTGAGGCTATTAGTCACCCATACCTGAATTAGTGGATTATATGAACAAAGCTCAGAGGCTTTGAAATGCTGGGTTAGCCAGAAGTGAAAGGCCAAGAGGAAGCTAGTGCGAACAGGAGGCACTCCTCACCTGGTAAAAGATTTTAAATCAACATGACTTTTGTTCACTGTCAGGCTGAAGAATGCATCAAATTCAAACTAGAATGATTCTAAATATCCCCCTTGCAGACCAGCATAGAAAAAAAATATATACAGTTAGGCACCATCTCTTATCAGCCATTGCAGAAGCTCCCTGCTTGACTTTTTTGCCAGGAATTGGATAGGTTATATGGATTTAAATACATTACTGTATCTTTCTGTTGCAAGATTGATTCCATCTTTTACAAACCAATGGGGGGCCCAAGGTGGGACTAGTGAATTAGCCTGCTGGTTGAAAATGGAGGCCTTGAGGTGTCACTCTGGGAGACAGTCTTATAAGCCAGAGCAATATTAGTTAGCCTTACAGAGCCTTTACAGCATCGATGCTCAATTACAGTGACAACACCCTTGCCACACAATTTTCCACAAGCCTGTTTTACAAAGACACATCTGAAGAATATGAAACAGAGCTGAAGGGCAAGAACAGAGGGTTGAGGAGGTGGATGAACCTGTCAGCTCAGAGCAGGAAGATAGCTGCCCGAGCAGCTCTACAGTGACCTCTTTTTAAAATAAACTTGTTGAATGGCATGGATCTGAACATTAAACTGACACATGGCAAAGAAACCTTCTGCTTAAATGCGTGTACTCAGAGTTCACAAGGGATCTCCTAGTGGGTAGGTTTGATCTCTGTCAAAACTTCCCCCACATGGAGTTCAGAAACAGTGATGCTTGTGTCCCTTGCAGTTCTGGACCACCGTTGCTTTTCTGGTTTTCAAAATATACACAGGTCAGCAAACTCTGCCTTTGTCAGCTTCCAAGAGCTCCATCTCCCTCTGCTGGCTTTTTTCTTCAGCTGTTCATAACTCATTTTGCTGTCTCTTTTCACTAGCCTTTTCCTGAAAAGGCTACAAGACACATTTTTCCTTCTACAATATTTGCTTTTGCTGCTCTTAGCACTTATTGGTCATTCACCACGGTCACAAATTGCACACACTGCCACTATAAATGACAGTGCTGAGATTAACTACACCTCTGCCTCCTGTGGTCTGCTCAAGGACTCCTCGGTTGGTCTCAGGCCTCCAGCCATCACCTCTCGGGGGGCGGGTACCCTCTCCCTCAAGGTTGGGGATTTAGGTTTGTAGTCATCCTGCAATTCACTGTGACTATCCCAGCACATCTTACCTTTGTCTAGACCTGCTGGTTGCTCCCTCAATGGCAGATGGTGTTCATCCATTTTTTAAAAAGAGCTTGCATGTCCTTTGCACACTGGAGAATAAAGGCACACTGGTATCTGTTTCTTCTATTTCTCCCCCCGCCCTCCTACACACTTGTATTTAGGTCTTCGGCCTAATGATCAACAACATTTAAAATGATAATATTCCTTAACTGTTTAAACTACATGTTTAGAGAAACGCACCTACAGCCTGTTTAAAAACAATATAAAACATATGCACTGTTAAAATGGAATTTTGCCTTGCCCTGGTGAATTACTGCTTGAAGTTGCTGTTTCCCCACTAAATGGATCACACTACAATAAAGTGTGTGTGTGTGTGTTTATTTATACACACACACAGAGACACAGCTAGATATCAGGTACATTCAGAATTATACAATATATCTGTCAGTCCAGCAGCCATTCCAACCAAGATGCTTTCTATTGTAATGAGATGGTCACCAATAAATAAATAAGACACCTCCAGGCACCTTTTGTTTCAATCGAACTTTAACGTCTGTAGTTAGCATGTTATTTTGATACTTCAGTTCTTAATATATACTTGATTAGGGTACATGATGAATTTATGCACCCCCACAGCTGTGGGTGAAAACCCTGTCTACACAACAGGGCTGCTTTGGTTTTTTATTTTCCCGTTTCTAATTGAAATAGAGCACTACAAAATCTTCTTACATTATTAAACAGTAAACCATCATGCACTGCAACCTTGACTATTACCGTATCCCCCTTCCTGCTGACTTTGAAGCTGACAAAATATGTCTTAGGATGTTTTTTAGGTGTGTGGGTTTTTTGTGAGTAAAGTTTGTTTTTAAAGAAAACAAATCAGAACCACACAATAACACACACAGCTCTTACATGCTCATGATGTCACACAGGCTCAATTAGCACTATCCCTGCAGCCATATTCCCCATTTCAGCTTCACTCTCAGCAGTCTCTTAAACACCCTGTCTCAGGGCTGGACAAAAGCAGTTTTGGCCTAATTCTTCCATATCCACAGATCTATGCTGTCCAGACTCAGGCTCTCTAGAAAGGTACTGCTCAGCTGTTGAGAGAACCTCCTCCCGCCCCCACCCATCCCCACACACAGGTAAGGCCCCATTTTAGATTTACATAGGCCAGTGCTTCTCAAACTTTTGTACTGGTGACCCCTTTCACACAGCAAGCCTCTGAGTGTGACCCCCCCTTATAAATTAAAAACACTTTAAAATATATTTATCATTATAAATGCTGGAGGCAAAGCGGGGTTTGGGGTGGAGGCTGACAGCTCATGACCCCCCCATGTAATAACCTCGCAACCCCCTGAGGGGTCACGACCCCCAGTGTGAGAACCCCTGACATAGGTGCAATCGGTTCCTATCCCCATTACCCTCCTCAGCCCTTTCAACATTTTCTATTCTATGTAACTTGGCTCCGTGACTCAAATCATTTGGCAGAGACACCTCAGCCTTGTACAACATGTCCCTCCCCCCTCCAATGGTTAAAACAACAGGCAACCCCAAACATTTCTGGGCTTGCTCTGGGTTCATGGGCTCTGACTCGAGCATGAGGCAGGGGTGCTGAGAACCACTGAACCAAAGTGTAAACCCTGTATAGGATCAAAACCACTTCAAGTCAGGGGATTCTGCAGCACCCCTACTTCCAGCACATATGGCATCAGGCTGCCTGTTAGGCCTCCAAAGTTGCATTCTGGGATCTCTAACAGCAGCTGGGCCAGAGGGCTCCCCCTGACTACCCCCTCCTCCTCAAGTACCACTGGAGCTGAAGTAAATAGGTCTTGTGGGAGTGGAACTGAGCTCTTCAAACAAAATGGCCTCCTTCACATCTCAAGGGCTTCTAGGATACTGCTACCAACTAGCCAATGGTTAAGCACTAGAGGACAAATTTCCAGCCTCATTACACTCTCTAGTTGGTCAGGGCTTAGAGGTCGCACCTCCCACAGCCCCCAGTTGACTCACACACCAGTGAGCCGATGACCGAGATCAAGACTAATTGGTGGAGAGGCACATGGGCAGGCCACAAAGGGTCTGACTTAATTCAGTAAAAACAAAACACCTTAGTGCATGCCCCATGGGGTGGCAATCAGGAGACATGTAGAGTAGGGTTTCCAGCTCACTGCTGATCAGTCAAGGAGAGAGGAGGAGTTGCCACTCGCAGACTCACCTGCAGCTCACATTCTGTCAGAGTGCAGACAGTTTGACAGTAGATGCTAAGACTATTCTAACATATTAGCAGAAAATAAATGGCGAAATTCACCCATGCTACACTTGCAATCTATAGGCCTCAGAGGGTCCAGTTCCCTATTCTGCCTTTTTAGGGTGACCAGATGTCCTGATTTTGGGGGCTTTTTCTTATATAGGCACCTATTACCCCCCACCCCCATCACGGTTTTTTACACTTGCTATCTGGTCACCCTAGTCCTTTTTGATCTTGGGCAAGTCACTTGAGACTAGATTTACAAAGGTATTTAGGTGCCTAAAGAAGCAGACGGCCTTTCAATGGGAATTAGGTGTTTAAATACCTTTAAAAGTCTGGCAATGAGTGCCTCAGTTCTCAATCTGTACAAAGTGGGCATTCTACCTTTCAGGGGTGTTATGAAGAAAAATAAGTTAAAGACTGTGAGTTGCTTGGATACTATGGCAAGGGGGGACAGAGAAGTATCGGAGATACATAAATAAGAAGAGTAAGGCTCTAGTTATAACTGTTAGATTTGAATATGTTTAAACAAGATTATACAATTCAAAACAATATACAGTACAATCTCACTATAAGTACCATAAGAGAGCAGAAGCAATAATCATGTATGTTTATCCTGTGTCTATCAAAAGCATTTGCCAGCTGCCTTAAGCATAAGCTGGGAGAAAGGAAAGGGATAACATGAAAACAGAAGTTCACTGTTGTAATCATAACAGTAAAACTCCATCATTTGCTATACCGAAATCATAAATGTCTTATATATTAAAAGGTAGACAATAGGTAACAGTAGGGAATAGTTTTCTTAACCTTCCCCCGCTACCAAAGCACATTCACCACAGTACAAGCATAAATACAAAACCTAAATGAAATACCCCCCCCCCATAATGTAAATTATAACGGAGTTTGCCATAGGCTTTGGAATATCTCACTAGAGCCAAGAGCCTGACCTACGATATGCCCCCAAAAGTACAGGACATGAAACTCAATTCCAAAACAGTGTTTATTCATTGAACCCTAGGGGATATTAATGTCCATGATCTGATCTGATCTAATCAATCAATGGCTCCTTCATCAGAAGGCTCAATTCTGGCTGTTTCTTTTTCCAACTTTTCCAACAATTTCTTGGCTGACTTGCCTCCCCACTGATTTATTTTACTTGAACATGGCCCATTACTCTGACAGAGTTAAAATAAGCTGCCTACTTGGGCAAAGTGTTTAATTAAAGGAAGAAGCCCGCACTGCCAAGCCTGTCACTGGCTCGACATTGTGAAAATGGAGATTCAGCTTCCATTGCAAATCAAGTCTGGTGACTCCTGTGTCACTAAAATGGTTACTTACCTGTACAGTGACTGATGTTCTTCAAGATGTGTTGTGCACAAATACAGTCCACTGTAGACAGAGGAGTGCACTAGGCACACCTACAATTCCTGAAGTAGCAGGGAAGGTGAGAGGGTTATAGAATGTATATTTGACCAAACATCTAGAAGAATAGGTACAAATCATTGTACAGGTAAATTACCATTTTTTCCTCCTTTGAGTAGCTGTGCACATGCTCATTCCACCATAAGTGATTCACCAGCACTTTCCTTACAGATTGTAGAACTTCAGACTACTGTACTTGGAGATAGGCTTTTTGAGACAATGCCAACTCTGGCTAAGTAATGGCACAGTGTCTGGAGAAAGTATATACAGCAATGACCACATTGCTGCTTTGTAAGTGACAGCCACAAGAATGTTGCTCCAAAAAGGCTAGCCAAGTGGAATGAGCCATAGCGGAGTGCACTGTTAATCCTCAGTAGAGGAGGGACCTTCACAAGATTGTAGCAAAGCTTGATGCAGTCAGAAATCCAATGTGAAATTTGCTTGACTGTAACAGGTAACCCTTTCATCCTCTCAGCATAGGCTACAAAGAGTCTAAAGACAGGATCCGAAAGACTTTGCAGTCCAGGTAAAGTGCCAGAGCTCTCCGAACGTCCAAGGAATTAAGCTTTTCTTTAACCTTAGTAGAATGAGATTTTGGAAAGAACACTGGAAGATGAATGATCAAGTTGAGGTGGAATGCAGAGACCACCTTAGGCAAAATCTTAAGGTATGGCCAAAGCAAGGCTTTGTTTTTGTAAAATACTTTGAAAACAGGGCCCACTATAAGTGCCCAGGGCTTTGACACCCTCTTTGCAGGAATAATTGCTACCAAAATGAAAGACCGTTTTCATTGATGGCAGTGGCAGGGATGTTGTTGCCAAGGGCTCAAAAAGGTGGAACCCATCGAAAAAGATAATACCAAATTCAGGTCCCATAAAGATACTGGATCAGACGTAGAGAAACATACGGATAAGAATTTAAGTAAATAAATCAATCTAGAAACCAATCTATGTGAAAAGATGGAAAACCCCTCCACTAGTGGGTGTCCTGCAGAAATGGCTGCTAAATGGATTCCCACTAAACTGATGGAGACCAGAGAATTTCAGATGTAATAAGTAGTCCAATATAAATCTAATTTCTGTACAATCTGGTGATAACTGACAAGATTCCACCCAGATAAAAACCTTTTCCATTTTGCTACATATGTGGCTCTGATGGAACTGTTTCTGCTATACACTAGGCAGTACCGTGGCTGTAAAAATGAAAGGACTGTAGGCTGCAGTGCAATGATTCCCTTGGTTTTGAGACAAGATATCCTGGACCAAAGGCAGAGGTGTGGGTGGATGAATTGAGTGTTGATGTAGATTGGTGTATCAGTACTGCCTTGGCCAGGCAGGGGTTATGAGGATTAAAGTTGCCTTGTCTCTTTTTAGCCTCCTGATCCCCCTCAGAATCAGAGGGAACACCTACATGTGTATAGCAGATAGCTTGACTAGGGAAGAAGAAAGGCACCTGGTCACAAAATCCAGGCTGTTACCTACTCTGGAAAAGAACCTCTTGCACTGGTTGCAAAGAGATCTATTACCAGGTATCCCCACTGATGGAAGACCTGCTGCAGAATGACCCTCTTTATTGATCACTCATGGTGGCCTATGAAGTTCCAGTCGAGGCAATATGGAATAGTGCTCCTCACTCTTGAAAGGCCGTTAGTGAGATATTGTCCTTTATACTAAATTACCACAAGTGGATTGCTTCTTGGCATAAAGTGAGACAACCTTGCACCTCCCTGCTTTCTCAGATTAAAAACCTAGCAGTGTAGTGTGAGAACCTGAACCACCTAGCCTCTGATGGTGGAAATGAACATTTTGCAGGTCTGGTGAATAGTCTGAAATTCCATCACATTTATTTGTAATGAAATTTCCTAAGGTGTCTAAAGTACTTGAGCCTGAAATTGACCCAAATGACCCTCCCCCACAGTGCTTGGTGGACATGTGTTGCCAATGTCACAGTTGGTTCTGGTAGGAAAGGTTCTAACCACCAATCCAGGGACCTTCTTTTAGACACATCCTGAAGTCTCTGCTGATAGTAGGGTCTGTACTGCGTTTGGGACTTAAACTGCTTCCACCCAGCAAATGAAGGGTCACACAAGAGTCTTTCAACATCTGCATCCATATCATAGGTCTTCTGGGAAAACAGTTTAGCATCTTCAAATGGTAGATCTTGTATTTTATTTTCAGGTTTCAGACTAACAGCCGTGTTAGTCTGTATTCGCAAAAAGAAAAGGAGTACTTGTGGCACCTTAGAGACTAACCAATTTATTTGAGCATAAGCTTTCGTGAGCTACAGCTCACTTCATCAGATGCATACTGTGGAAAGTGTAGAAGATCTTTTTATACACACAAAGCATGAAAAAATGAGTGTTTACCACTACAAAAGGTTTTCTCTCCCCCCACCCCACTCTCCTGCTGGTAATAGCTTATCTAAAGTGATTTTATTTTGCAACTCTTTGCGGGTGCCAGAGGCCTGCCATCAAGAAGAGTGTTTCATTTGAAATGAATGTAGATGTAAGCCAGGTCTGAATGAATGCTTCCCTGACAGCTAGCTGGGAGGGGGAGAGACTTGAGTGTGTTTATGTAAATACAGTTTGCTCCTGCTCAGCTTAGATATTCAGCACATAGAGCCGTGTCAAAGTAACCAATTTTGGCTGGTGTTGGGTACAAATCATATTAGTACTGAATGCAGGGGTAGTGAAATGCTGTTACCAAAATGTTGTAATTACTGTGGGAATACAGGGAAGCAGGACTATGCTTAATCTGTCCCATATTGGGGAGGGAGGGGTGTCACCTTCAGCTGAAAGGACATCGTTAAGCCAGGGGGTGGAATGCCAGAGCC
The DNA here is from genome assembly GCF_965152275.1 of Natator depressus. NCBI lineage: Eukaryota > Metazoa > Chordata > Testudines > Cheloniidae > Natator > Natator depressus. Next base: position 162,495,698 of record NC_134234.1, read on the forward strand.
CTGTGAAAGTAAGAGGGGTGGAGACACGAATCCCCAGCCAGCAGGCTGCACACCCTTATCAAGGGCCCTCCCTAGACTGATTTAAGCTGTTCCTCCCCACTGTTCAAAGAATAGAGCTAGAGCTGAATAGGCTTAATAACGAGCCTCTTTGTTATGTTAAATGCCCAATCAGAGCTGAAATCAGTTGTGGTAGGAATATGCTTCTGCCTGCTAAGAGCTAAAAATCACTGAGAGCTGAAATCACTTGAGATGGGGCAGTGTTTCTGCCTGGCCTGCAAAGAGCTGATGTGCAGATGTCACAGCAAAGAGGCTGGTGGCAGCAGAAGGTGACTGACAGTCAGCTGGTGAACAAGTGGCTGGTGCTGTGGAGAGGCGTGATGAATGACCAGCATGGCGGCTGGTGGAGAGGCATGGTGGGCAGCAGTGGAGAGCTGCAACAAGCAGCCAGCAGGGCAGCTGATGGCATGGCGAGAGCAGGCGGCGAGCAGGGCAGCTGATGGAGAGGCACGGTGAGAGCAGTGAGCAGGCGCGGCCAGCAGGGTGGCGGGCAGCGAGTGAGTACCCAAGCAGTGGAGCGAGTAAGGTACCTCTTTACCCCATCCAGGGGGGAGGTGAACTCTGCAGATGCACCTCTGGGTCTGCACTGACCAAGGACAAAAACTGTGAGTGGAGTGCAGAGAAGGGTTGGGCACATGAAAGGGACTTTTGGGTTGTTGGACTTAAGAACCTGAGGGGAAAAGGACACTGCCCAACTTACTTGGGGTTGGGTCTTTTATTCATGGTTTATGTTTATGAACTTTGTTTGCAGTGTTTTCCCAAATTAACACCCAGTTACTTCCCTCCTTTTATTAGAAGTTTATTTACTACACTCAGACTCTGTGCTTGGGAGTGGGAAATATTGCCTCTCAGAGGCGCACAGGGGTGGTTTGTAATTTTCCCAGGTTACTGGGTGGGGGCTCGAGCCGGTTCTGTGTTGTATCAATGGAAAGGAATCCCTAGATACTGAACCCAGCCCTGGTTGCGGCTGGCTCCACCTGGCAGAAGGGTTACATAGCCACTGAACATGATACACTGACGTGTCAATCGCTCCTTGGAGGGACATGCAAGCAGTGAGATAACCTTCTGATACCATGACCAAAAACTGATCCCTGTATTCCTGAGACAGTTTGTCCAAAAATTTTGAAATTGTTGACCTGTTAATAAGGTATATTTGGACAACAATGCCTAATTTGACACCCTAATTTGAAGGCTCAGAGGTCCAGTCTCATATTCCTTATTTTTTGGGGGGTAGCCTTAGGGTGAGGCTGTGTCAGATGCTTGTTTGCCACTCTGTAAAGAAATAGTCCCCTAGCCAAAATTAGAGTATCTGTCCACCCATTTGACAGTGAGAGGTATAGAGGCTGGTGTCTGCCAGAGGGTCTTTGGGGGATCCAACAAGCCTTCATTTGTGGAAAGGGCAATGCTTTATGGAGTGGGAATTTGAGAGACATCCAATAGTTTGTGCAGATTGTCTTGCATGAGTGCTGCCTGTAGCCCCAGAGATGTGGCCAGGCTCCTAATGAGGTCCTGAAAAACTTTAAAGTCCTCCAAGAATAGGTGATGTCGACTCTGGAGAAAAGGAAGAAATACTGGGGCGGTGGAGGGCAGGAATATCATTAGTTTCTTCTGGGTCTGTTGGCTTCAGTAGACACGGTGGTTGTGTGTTTGGAAGAGGATTGTCTCTAGGCACTATTAGGTACATGAGGAGGGGACTCTCTTTTGATTGAGTGGCCAATAGGAACCTAGATAGTCTTGAAAATGACCAAGGAGGCCAAGGAGGACTGTCCAGTCTTTGTACTGCCCACGGTGGATGGCACCATACTGGGACATCTTTATACTAATGTTCTTGCTCTAATTTGAGTCTCTCTACAATGTTGTCTGTATGAAGACCTGAGGTATGGGTCTCTCATGGTTGAGTCTGAAGAGGAGGAAACACAAAACTCTTCAGTAAATGGTGGAGCGATCCCCATAGGCGTCGGTGGAAGATCTCAGCACCAGCAACATACGGTGTTGTCCCAAAGGTAGTGCACTCGAAGATGTATCCAGTGGTGCTGGTGGACAAGGCAGTCAGAATGCAGGACAGGCGAGTCAGTGTTGACAGTGCAGCACCCATAGACAAAGTAGATTGAACTGCCGCAACCATGGTGGTAAGTGAAGTTGCTGGTGCTGGCAGTACCGATGAAGCTGAAGGCATTAAGGTTGGCGTCAGCTCATGTAACGAGAAAGTCCAGGGGAGAAAGAGACCAAAAGATAGTTGAAGAATGCCTGCAGCATCGACACCACCAATATCAGAGGTGAGTGCTAAGCGGCTAACGCTGGTGGTGCCAGACCCAACAGCACTGGCCTCAAAGATCTCTCTGGTAGGCAGGAGGCATTGGTCTTTGACTCTGGCACAAGCAGGGCCATCAATGATGCTGGGGAGTGTTGGTGCTTATGACCAGACCTCAAATTTCAGAGACTTTCTGTGAGACGAAGAATGAGACTTTGATGGTTTGTCAGTCTCTGAGGATGAGGAGGAGGATTTGGAAAAGATTGAGGAGGCCACAGAACATGACGAGTAACATTTCTCGCCAGATTTTGGCTTGGAAGCAGAGGCTGCCAATGGGGCACTCCTCACAGACCAACCTTCTGTCCTCTCAGGGTCAGGGTTGGGCTCTGATGAGGGATGCATCGCCTTTAGCAGAAGACTTACTTTAAGGCAGAAATCCCTTTGTTTCTTTGTTCTGGTTGGGAAGGAGGTACAAAGAAGCCATTTGTGCCTCACATTTGTTGCCTAAGCAGATAAGGCAACTTTTATATCTGTCACTAGCCGGGATCATGGCCACGCACATGGCATGTTATTTGAAATCGGGGATCTTTGCCCAGTTAATTGATCTGGTATTTACTAACACTAAATATATATAATACAAGAATGCTCTAAAGGGCTGGCTAACAATCTCAGGGGCGACAGGGAGCTCTGACTCCCACCATGAGTGGTAAGAAGGAACCGAGAGGGGTGGCTATCAAGTCCTTTATACCCTCAGCTCAGGGAAGGAGAATAGTGGGGGACATGTGCACTGTCTGCTGGAATGGGTGGCAAAAGTCTGTCTCAAGTACATTGGGCATGCACACACTTAGGGCTGGTCTTCACTACAGGGAGATGACACTGCTGCAATCAATGCAGCAGGGTCAATTTAGTGGGTGCAGTGAAGAGTGCTCTCCAGTCAACCCCAGTACTCCAGCTCCCTAAGAAGATTAAGGTAAGTCAACAGGAGAGCGTCTCCCATGGACGTAGCTGGAGTAGCATAACTTACATTGTTTTACCCCAGCAGTGAAGACAAGCCCTTACATTGGAATGTATGTGCACAAAGTCACTCAAAGGAGAAATCATCCTCTTTCTCCTTGCTATCAGAAACCTGGAAAATGTGTATTTCTGGTCCTTCTCACTATCCTTAACAAGATCCAAAAAGATTCTTCAATATATACTGGTAATCTCCTGTGTAAAGTTTTAAAATCTTTGGAAACTGCCCTTCCCACTCAAGAAATTGGATTGTGCTTTGACATACCTTCAAAACATGCTCCTACATGATAAGGAAAGATCAGGGAAAATAGCTTCTCCCTGAGAACTTAAACAAGATAAAGGTTGCTTGATAAAAATGTAATCCATTTTGTAAAACCTTCCCTCAAAGTCAGTTACCCTTGTTACAGCTGGCTTTTGGATCTGCTGCTTGTCAGCTCACTCCACCTTTAATGAGGGCCTTAGGTAATTTTGCAGAAAACACAATTCAAGGTTTTCCATAAAATTGGGCACTTCCAACTTTTTGGCTGCATTTCTACCTATTTTAGAGCAGGGTCCCAGGAACTGCTAGTACCACTAGCTTGGATCCTAATTCTAGAAACATGACTAATGTCTAAACCTAGTTGTGCTAATTTTTGGCTCTGACATCACAGGCAGATGGAGTGGATCACTGATCAAACTAACACTTCTTTTCTCCTTCTCTGCCATAACAACCAGGCTCACTCCCCATCACATAGAGCTACAGACCCACCAGGGAGAAGACAGACACACACCCAGGAGCCTCCAACTATGGCGATGGAAGGGGAAGAATACTCACAGAGGCACCAACCTCCTTCTACAAAATTAGCACTTTTCCCCTAAGAAGTTGCCTAATTTTTTTCCATCTCCCTCACCTGTCAAATAGGGACCGAATTATGATCTGACTGGATCCGCGTTTGGGGGTAGAATGCTTAGCGGTAGTTTGCCCCAATTCATATAGGGCTGATTTGTGAAGCTTATGGTTTTCTGGAATCAGATTAACAATCAAAAGGAGATGCTGACAAAACTGGTATTTAACAGAATTCATCTAGATTTCCCTTATAAACCATTGTTATTTTCACACCTTAAATTCTTTGCTTTATGTATATATACACATATATATACACACATACACACGCACACCTTTAACAAACAGCTGAACATGCAGGAACCCAACATGTGAGGTGGTAATTTAGATTCCAACACTGATTTAACAAAGGAACTGTAACAAACTTTAGATTGGGGAAGATATATCCCGGTTGTGAATGAAAGATATGAAACTGGTCTGCCTGAAATCAGGACAGAAGAAACAACAGACAGAGAAAAACCAGTGAGCAATGAGTAGAACGTTCATTCATTTGAATGAAGCCTATTGTACTGTTTCAGAGTAGCAGCCGTGTTAGTCTGTATTCGCAAAAAGAAAAGGAGTACTTGTGGCACCTTGGTTAGTCTCTAAGGTGCCACAAGCACTCCTTTTCTTATTGTACTGTTGTGGCTACAGCGTAGTACTGGAGGAAATGCAATCTTGCTTTTCATAATGAGTCAAGCTATGGGTTCCTTGTTTCCAGCAGGTTTTACCATCTGCTCCTAGTCGCACCACTCCACTGGCCACCAGCTGCAAGGCAACAGGAAAGGCTCGGCACTCTGCTTCTTTCACCCTTTCCAACAAAGTCTCCTCGGTATCATCTGTGTTCACAGAGACAGGTTCCTGGAGAATTATTGCTCCTGTATTAGCTTCCTCCTAAGTGGGAGATATTTATAAATCTTTTAGGAGAAGATGGCTGACAGCATCCAAAGTAGCAGAAAGGTCTATGTGGAGGATGTGGATGGTGTAGAGGCCTTGAGATTTGACCAAGAAGAGGTCACTAGGGCACCTTAGTGAGAACATTTTCAGTAGTGTGAAGATGGCAGAAGGGAGACTGAAGGGATGGAAGAGAAGGATTCAATGCATCAGTTGCAGACCACATATTCAATGAGTGGGGATAAAAGGGAGAAATGGGGGGGGTTAAGTTGGAGGTGCAAAAAGATAGCTGATGGACAGTTTTTCAGGATAGAAAAGACTGGGACAAGCCTTTATTGTGAAGGGAAGAAGGGTGAGGGAGGGAATGAGAACAGGGCAATAGAAATAAGGCAATTGAAAGGGATGGATCACTTGGGAAGGGCAACAGTGGGATTATTCACATGCATTGGGTCTTTAATGGACTGGGGCCCGTTTTTGCACATTCCTATTCATAAGCTAATATTCCTACAGAAATTTAACTTCTAACTCTTCCTATTTTATTGGTAATAATTCCAGTATTTCCCGGTCCAAGTTCATTACACTCATGTTATCTGGACAACATTTATGCATTTGTTATTGTGATACAATAATCATTTGCCTAGAGTTAGAATAATTCTTAGAGGCAGGAGAATACTTACAAGTACAAAATGTACTGTACAGCCAGTGACTTTGACTCCTGCTTGTAGCACCTGCTTATGGGCATTTCCCCCTTTGACTGAAGGTAATAGTGATGGACAAATGTTCAAAATTTTTCCTAAAAATCATTTAAAAAAAATTAAGCTGAAGTTATTTTAAAATAAAAATCATAGATGATAGTCAAGTAATAAAATATTTGTCGGCAAGAGCTCATAGCACCAGGTGTCATTCAACAATCTGGAATGCTCCAAACAGCAATCAGAACTTACTAAGGGTGCACGAGGATTAAAATGCAAAAGCATAGATGGTGGGGCTAAGAAGGGCCAGATCTGAGGGAAAAGTTTAGGAAATATTACATTTCCAGGGACAAGGATAATGAAGTACAGCAGCTGCTGCAAGCCAAGCAAAATGAGGTTTCAGATAAAGGCAAGACAGTCACTTGTCCTCCATGGCTACAGATAGGAGGAACGGGTCATAAGGTTCCCTCTACCCCCTAAGCTGCATACCCAGCTCACAACTCTGTGCATAAGGGCAGCTGGGAAAGAGAGACCCCCCCTCTGCAGGTTGCTATTGTACCAGTGCAGACAGAGATGGGAAAGTGTGACACAGATCACTCCCTGTGGGGACAGGGGGAGTTGGTTGTCTGAGTAAGATCTGAATAAAAAGTGAGTAAACTCTCACTGAGGCCTCAGGAATTGGGCCATTGTTAACAGGACAAAGGGTTCCACGGCTCGAGAGTGTGCATTCCCAGCCCCCGCTGGGCGGAGGCATCTGTGACTGGAAACTTTGCTTCTGTGGGTACGTCTCCACTGCAGTAAGAACCCCATGGAACTAAGTCTCAGAGCCTGGATCAATTGATTCAGGATCGTGGGCCTAAAAATAGCAGTGTAGACTTTCAGGCTCAGGCTGGAGCCCAGACTCCAAAAACCCCCGAGGAGGAGGGTCTCAGAGCCTGGCCTCCAGCCCAAGCCCAAACATCTACAATGCTATTTTTTGCCCCACAGTCTGAGTCAGATGACCTAGGCCAGCCACGGCTGTGCCACAAGTCTTTTGTTGCAGTGTAGATATACCCTGTGGGTCAGATTCTAATAGCCTTATTCACTCTAGGCTCCATCGTGGTTTTACCTCAAGCCCAGAGTAAGGGGCAGTGCACTGTTGTGCTGCTCATAAAGCAGCTCAGGAGGGACTTGAGAATTCAGTCTCACTCCCAGTTCCTCTGCTATTCTTGGCAAGGAGTAACTGCCCCAGGTCTATACCCAGCACAGCATGTGCTCCCTGACACACTGGCACAGCTATGCCACCAGGTGCATTGCAGTGAACAGAACCAATCCTCCACCTGCTCCCCAGTTCTTTTCCCCCACCTGCATGGGGTTGGAGGAGTTTAGTGACTCTAGGGACCCTGCTTTCCTTCCTTTGCTGCTACAATGATGCAGGATACCTCTTTGCCCTCCTGCCACCCCAATACCCAGGGCACAATTTAGCTCTTTGGGTAGTATCTTACCCTTTGCATAGTCCCATTGATTTGAGTGAATGAATTACATGAATGAAAGCATAAAATACTCCCCACTGATTTAAATGCAACTGTATACAGAAGACGGTGCTACTCAATATGACAAAAGGCGTTAGAATCTTCCCCTGTAGTGGTAATGGTGTGCGATACTGGATAGGCCCCAAGGCTCCTGAATGGGCCCCAAGCATTGATATTTTTCATGCCTCTTTTACAGCTATTGCTAACAATTGTTTATTCTGGTTTCTTACCATTCCACTTTCTGATAAAAGCACTGGATAAAATTCTCATAAATCCTGCGAGACAGATCAGTTCAACAGAGAATTCTTCAAGGACTCTGTCAATTGTGCAGTCAAATTCAGAGCGGCTTCCATACAACTTATGGTCAACTACCTAAAATATTAAAACAACCAAATCCAAAACACTAAAAGTAACTCAGTGTGTAAGAATGAGGGTAACTACTTTGAGAACAAAGGAAAATCAAAATAGGCTCATGCCAAAATATACCAGTATTTTAAAATAAGTTATTATAGCCTTGCTAGTGCTCATGTGTACTATCAATCTGTGTTTGCAATTCACAGAATCATAGGAAGCAGAAATGGGAAAGACCTATAGCAGGGATCTGCAACCTTTGGCCCGTGGCCCGCCAGGGGGCTGCGGGGCGGGCTGCCGCTTCCCGCAGCCCGCACTGGCCTGGAGCGGCGAACCGCAGCCAGTGGGAGCTGCGATCAGCTGAACCTGTGGACACGGCAGATAAACAAACTGGCCTGGCCCGCCAGGGGGCTTACCCTAGCGGGTCGCATGCCAAAGGTTGCCAATCTCTGACCTATAGCATCATTGAAGTTCATCTGCCAGCCAGTGCAGCAGTATTCCTTAAAAGGGTGTTTTCTAGTGATTTTTTCATGTGAGAAGATATGATTGACAAAGTTCTTACTCCTATCCTGAATCCAGATGCACATAAAGAATGCATATAAAGTGAATGGATTTACTTTAACACAATATGGTTTCACCAAAAGCAGCACCATAATTTTTACAGTCATTGACTTGTGCAACAGGGAGTTTATTTTAAAAGACACTGGACTGATCAGACATTGTGTGTAAGATGAGCAAAGTTTTTGTTCTTCCCTACTCCAGACCAAAACCCAGATACCCAAGGGAAGTGTTTCAATTCGATTCAAGACGACTTTCAACAATATAGGTGATGGAGCAGTGTTCCTCTTCCCCAGTAAAACCTTTTGAAGGCCCTTAACACACGTTTTCAGATATGAGCCTATATACTGCTGGAGAAAATTTAATGAGCCTCCAGTTTAACAGTTTGGGGGAGCTAGCTCAAACTTTCAGATGCATGGGAGAACCACTAAATGCTACTATGTCCTTCATTACTGTCTGACCACAGCCCTATGAACAGAGAATGGTTCAGGATCTTAAATATCATTAAAGAACATGTTTTTGGCTCACTATGTTTTAAGACAGAAGTCTCTAGATGGTATCACTGTTCTCAATGTGTGTAATTCTTTTTCTATTGTATGCCTATGGTATGCAATTGAACTCAATGGGACTCCTTGGGCAGTGAGGTTCTACTTAATCTGAATAATAGTAACAGAATCAGACTCACTTTGCTATTGAAAGTAGTTGGGGATGGTGTGAGAGATAGGTCTTCTTATGCCGATATTCACTACATACTCAAGAAGCGGATGGATAAATGCAGCATTGGAAGGGAAAGTGTGCACATGCGGTCAAAAAAAAAGACATTTTATTGATTTCTTCTTCCTCTTTGCAGTTAAAGGTGTAAGCTGCATGGGTCTCAGCAAAGGAAGCACACATCTGAAGTCCCACTGATTTCAATGCACACACTTCAATCCTTTACTGAATTGGGGTCTTAATGCCCATTGACGTTAATGGAAAGATTTCCACGGATTTCAATGAGCATTGGATCAGGTCCTACATGATTTTGGATTTGATCTTAGTTATCTGATGTCATTGTTTTATACTTGGCTAACAACTTAACATAAAAAAGTTTAAATAAATGTGGGGCAAGAATTATTATAGAAAACTTGTTCCAGATTTGTAAAAGCAGTAGCTGTTTCTCTGGTGATTGAAAGGAAATGGATGTCCTTACCCTGGTGGGAATCCCAGCCCGGGCTGCATTTCTCAATTCTTCCACGTCTCCAGACTTGTTAGAGATGACAAGAGCTATCTGTGCACAGCTAGCTGGTTCTTTTGCATATGCGATAAGTGCTGCAAGGTTTGTACCTCAAATTAAAAGAGAAGAACAAGTAGTCTTATAAACAGGAGGCTGAAGAAGACTTTACTCACGTTGTGCATTAACTAATGTTCTCTGAGATGTGTGCCCCTAGGGGTGCTACACTTCTGGTGCGCATGCACCTCTTGAGCCCTTGATCAGAGATTTCCATTAGCAGTGGTCCATTTGGCCCACACACATGCCTTATGTCTCCTCGTGCCATACACTGAGGCTATATGGGGCTGCATGGGCAAACCACCCTCAGTTCCTTCTGCACCCGAATGTCCCATATGGAACAGTCTGAAGCAGAGGAGGAAGAGGGCGGGTAGTGGAGCACCAATAGGGGGACACATCTCAAAGAGCCGCAGTTACTGCACAAAGTGAGTAACCTCTTCTTCAAGCAGTCTCCCTATGGGTTCTCCACTTCAGGTGACTTCCAAGCAGTATCTCCAGTGGGAAAAGGGAGCTTTGGCACGAAGTCTAGAACTGAAGATATTACTGTAGTACCAAGTGCCACACCAGCTCTGACGGCATGGATTAAAGAGTAATGTTTCGAAAAAACATGTGTACTGAAGCCCACATAGCGGCCCTACATATCTCAGATACTGGCATGTTCTAAAGTAACGCTTCGGATGTTGCTTATGATCTGGTCGAATGTGCTATCACTAAGGCTGTGAGTTTGTCAGAGAGGTCGTGGATGCTGTGACTTTCCGGGACCTCCAGGACTTCTGCAGTGGCCGGTGCAGCTAGCCAGGAGCCGCCTGAGCAGCTCAGGCAGCCCCTGGACAAGCTGCATCGGCCACTGCTGGGGCAGTCTCAGACCACCGCGCTCCTCTCCCGCAGCAGCAGCAGCAAGAGTTTGGGTGTGGGAGGGGGCTCCGGGCTGGGGGTTGGGGCATGGGAGAGGGTGAGGGCTCTGGGTGCCGCTTACCTTGGGGGGCTCCCTGGAAGCAGGGACATTGCTCAGCTTCTAGGCGGAGGCACAGCCAGGCAGCTCTGCGCACTGCCTCCACCTGCAGGTGCATCCCCTGCAGCTCCCACCGGCTGTGGTTCCCAGCCAATGGGAGCTGCGGGGCCAGCACTCAGGGCAGAGGCAGCACGCAGAGCCCCCAGGCCACCCTCCCCCCCAAGATTTAGTCAGGGATATATAGTACAAGTCATGGACAGGTCATGGGCCATGAATTTTTGTTTACTGCCCATGACCTGTCCATGACTTTTACTAAAAATACCCGTGACTAAAACAGCCTTAGCTATCACACTTTGAGGGATGAATGCCTGCATCATAACAAGCAATAATACATCCAGATATTAATCTCAATAATCTAACCAGGGCTCGTGGACCCCTTGGATCTATCTGCGAAGGAGATGAAGAGCCTACGTGACTTTTGAGGTTGCTTGGTGATATCTAAACAGAAAGCCAATGCCCTTCTAACATCTAGTGCATGAAAACAGGACTCCTGCAGAGAACTGTGGCTTTGTAACAGATACTGGTAGATGAATGGATTGGTTAAAGTGGAATTCCAACAGAACCTTGGGTAAGAATTTAGGATGTGGACGTAAAGACACTTTGTCCTTGAATACCATGGGGGCGGGGGGGACACCTGCCATCAAAGCTCCAATCTCCCCAGTCTCACAGACTGACCTGATGGCTACTAAAAAGGCCCTCTTCATAGATAAATGGAACAGAGAACAGGTCACCTCAGGTTCAAATGGAGGTCTCAGAAAGGTAAATGAGTATCCAGTTGAGTTGCCAGGTCAGGGTGGGGTCTGAGGGCACTGATGCCTCTGTTGTAAAATTTACTGATAGGGCTGGGCAACAGAAAGGAACGTCCACACAGACACCAAGTTGGTCTTTCCACCAATCTAGGGAATTCCGCACATGTAGAATAACCGTCACTTGTCTGTCCAAGGTGTGTCTGACTGGAGAATAAGTTATGAGCCAACCCTGGAGGCAGTGGAGATGTTCCCTCCTTGCGTGATCGGTCAGAAAGGTGCAAGCTGCCATATGCCCCAGAAACTGAAGACAAGTTCCTTATTGTCGTTCAAGGGCTCCCCTGAATTGCCCACACCAGACCTGACACCTTTACAGATCTGTCTAAGGGAAGGTAGGCCGTAGCTGTCAACGAGTCCAATGATGCCCCTATAAACTACCATCTGTACAGGAATTAATGTGGAATTTTTTTTTTTAACATTCAGCTAACGACCCAATTCCTGGAACAGAGCAAGGGCTGCCTGGGTGGAAGATAGCACTGCTTCGTAGGAGCAACCCTTGACTAACCAGTCATTGAAGTACAGGAAAACTAGGGTCACTTCTTGTCAGAGGTAAGAAGCCAATACCTCCAAAACCTTTGAGAACGCTCTTGGAGTCAAGGAAAGGCCAACGGGAAGTATTTGGTATTGGAAGTGATCTTGGCCTATAGTTAAGCATAGGTATTTCCTGTGCGATGCATGTATTGTGTGGAAATAGGCATCTTGTAGACCAAGGGTTGAAAACCAATCCCCTTTCTGCAGTGAAGAAATTATAGCTGCCAGAGTCACCATCCTAAACTTTTGAGACTTTACAAACTTGTTTAGAAGTCTTAGATCCAAGATCAGTTTCCACCCTCCGTTCTCCTTTGGCACAAGGAAATCCTTGGAGTAAAACCCTTTGCCCTTGTGGTGGAGGGAGGGGGGACGGGGACCAGCTTGCTCCATTGCTCCTAATGAAAAAAGAGAGTTCACTTCTTGTCTCAATAAAAGCTCATGATAGCGGTTCCTGAAGAGGGATAGAGAAGGGGAGTGGAAGAGAGGGAGCGATGTAAAATTGATGGTATAGCCTAATGTTATGACCTCTACAAGCCACTTGTCTATATTGATCGGCCGCCAAGCATCTTGGAAATTCAGAAAGGCCACCTCAAAAGCGGGCCGGGGGGGAGTGGGCAAACAGACACAGCTGTAAAACCAGAGGTGGACAATTCCAGCCCTCAACCAACCGGTCAACACTGCTGCTCTGAAGATGACTAGGGGGCTGTGGAGGGTGGGTAGGCGGCCCTCTTTCTCTGAAACGTATGTGTCTTTTCCTGAGGGGGACAGGGTATGGTGGATCTATGCAATCTGGAGACCTGAGCAGGATGTGATCTCTGGGCAGCCTGTGACCTACTAAACCTTCTCTTATTTGTAGGTGTATAGTAGCCTTAGAGTTCTTCAGTGTGTGTAAGAACTCATCCATGGTCTCCGAGAAAAGCTTATGGCTGTCAAAGGGAAAGTCCTCAACAATGTTCTGTACTTCTCTTGGAAACCTCAAGATTTGGAGCCATGATGCCATGTGCATCACTACCACTGTGGAGATGGACTTGGCAGCCATGTCTGCAGAATCCAAGGATGCTTGAAGACCAGTAATTGGCACCTTCAAATGGTGGACTGGAAATGCTCCCTACGTTCTTGTGGGACATGGTCAATACAGGCTGTAAATCTATGGTAGTTTGTAAAATTATATTTGGCCATGACCACCTGATAGTTCACAATCATGAACTGCAGTATTACTGATGAGTAGGACTTCCATCCAAAGAGATCCAGTCTCTTTTGGTCTTTGTCATATGGGGGTAGAATTGGAGAAGTGTTGCCTACCCTGCATCCACATTCATTTACCGCACCCGCCACCAAAGAGCTAGGAGGAGTGGGGAGAACAAAAAAAAAAAAAAAAAAAAACCACCAGAATCCCGGGGAGTGTGTGGGGGTGGGGAAGAGACATACTACTCCTTATCCATCCACTCACACGTTAGCAGAATGGTGGCAGGTGTTTGGCACACAGTCTTAGCTGGACCCTCATTAATGGGTAATGCCACTCTGGAGGATGTTGCTGATTGCAGGATATCCAACCGTTTGTGCTGAGAGTCCTTGACCTCCGAGTGGAATTTGAAGAGTGTCAGCTACTCTCTTTATGAGGTCTTCAAATTACTGAAACTTGTCAGCCATGGAAGGTGGCAGAGGCATAACCTCCTCATCCGAAGATGAGGTTGTGACGTTATTGACATGAACTGGGACCGTATAGATCATCGTTGCAACCAAAGTCCTGTAGTGGCACCAAATCTTGTATAAAGGGAGGGTCAAATAAGGTGTCTGAGACAAGGTTATGGTTTGCTGGTTATGATTATGCTATCTGTATGCATGTATCATTTTTGTATTTAAAGATATAAGTATTGGCTCTATACTGTATGTATTTCAAAATTGTGCTATGCTTCTGGGTGACACCCCAGACAAGTTGGTGTCAGCTCTGCCTAGCCTGCTTGATGTCCCATTAAGGACCATCAGCTATACAACTGACCCACTGAGAGAAGGCAGATACACCTTGTGACTCAGCAAGGCATGCAGGGACATGCCTATGGACAGAACTCTGAGGTTTTTCCATGCCATGTGATGGACAGCTTGTCTTCGGGACAAAGAAAGCAGAGACCACATGGCAAGAGACTATAAAAAGCTGCTGCAGCTCCTCCATCTTGTCTTCAATCCTGCTTCTTATCTCTGGAAGGACTTTGCTACACTGAAGCTCTAAACAAAGGACTGATGACCCATCCCAGCTGTGGATGTACTCCAGAGACTTGATTTGAACCTGCAGTTTATTCCATCACTGCTACAAGCCCGAACCAAGAACTTTGTCATTACTGTATGTAATTGATTCTATTTAACCAATTCTAGCTCTCATCTATATCTTTTTTCCTCTTATGAATAAACCTTTAGATTTTAGATTCTAAAGGATTGGCAACAGCATGATTTGTGGGTAAGATCTAATTTGTATATTGACCTGGATCTGGGGCTTGGTCCTTTGGGATCAAGAGAACCTTTTTTCTTTTACTGGGGTATTGGTTTTCATAACCATTTGTCCCCATAACGAGTGGCACTGGTGGTGATACTGGGAAACTGCAGTGTCTAAGGGAATTGCTCGTGTGACTTGTGGTTAGCCAGTGGGGTAAAACCGAAGTCCTCTCTGTCTGGCTGGTTTGGTTTGCCTTAGAGGCAGAAAAACCCAAGCCTTGCGCTGTAACTGTCCTGTGCTTTAAGCAATTTGTCTTGCATTGGCACTCTCAGTTGGGTCCCGCCAGAACCAGCATCACTGAAATAGGTGTTTCAGGAATGGCCTCCCCCTGGCCTTCTGCTCCTTCAATGTCTCCTCCTAGGGGTTGCGGGCTAGTAGGGGAGGAGAGGAATGTACAGTTGTGGCCTCTTATGAGGTGGTACTGGTGGTCCAGTGAGTTGCCACCAATATGCAGCCCAGGGGTCCCAGTATGGCCATTGGGGGTCCCATATGGGAGTGGGGTGGCATGCAGGGTTGGTTCCACCACCCTTTATGACAAGTGCAAACATCCTTGTGGCTGTCAAAGAATGGGTTCCTGAAAGGATATGTTGGAGAACCCTGAACAGAAATAGAAGAGACGAACCAGAAGTATCCTTCATCCTCAATATCATCCAGTGGAAGAGCACCCGCAGAAAAGGCTGAAGAGTCCTGCGGTACTGGAGGATGGTGGTATGGAGATCAGGGTCTTGGTATACAGAGATTCTCAGTACCTATGAGTGAAGCCTCCAGTTCATCCATTACAAGCAAGTAGAAGATCAGTGCTGATGCAGTAGCTGAAGACATGGTAGCCAAAGCCAAGGGTGGTATTGATGGTGATTATACTGACGTATGCACAGATGATGTCTGGTGTAGTTGCTGGTTCAGTACTGAAGTGTCAAATGGGTAGGTACCAACAGCCAGACAGTGCCAATCTGAAGCGCTTACACTTGCCCTCCTTGTCTCTACTGGTGGGTACAGAGACCCTGTTGGAGCAGTATCTCTTCTTCAAGCTCCAAGTCCTTCCAGCCCAGCCAGAACTGGAGGAGAGGTCCTTCAACTCAATGGTGCCGAGTCAAGAGGTTGAGGCTTCTGAGACTGTAGATCTTGGTGGGTACCTGGGCTTTTTTGGAGCTGGGTTCTTAAGATGAGCCTCCATGCCCCTTTTTTAGAAGTCTTCCCTGAAGCCTCCAATGTCTTCCCCTTATTAAGGGAAGGCTGTGCTGTGGTTGAAGGACACTGGATCTGTCCAGAGACAGATGTACATGGCAGGGGGTGTCTCCTGACTTGACTCAGAAGCTGGCCAAAGGGAGTGTTCCATCCTCAACAGTCTCAGTTCATTCTCCCTGCTCTTCCTTGCCCTGGACTTGAGGGCCAGGCAGATGTTGAACTTCTGGGAGAGGTGGGACTCCCCCAAGCAATGGATACACTTAGAGTGGCTGTCTCTAACAGGTGTAGCCTCTTAGCAGGAGAGACAGTATTTGAAGTGTGGCAAGCCAGGTATGCCCTGCCAGGAAAAATAAGTCTCTCTGAGGGCGGAGAGAGGAGCAAAACACACCTCTCACCACTTATCTCTACCCAACTAACTATAACAATTATTAACGACTAACTGATAATAACAAAACTATAGAAAAGTATAATAAAAAACAGCTGAAGCACGCTCAAGGCTGACATGCTAAGGATCTCTCTCAGGCCAGGGTGGTTGAGAAGTAACCGAGCGCATCCCAAAATAGCCTCGGTGTCTAGCATGAGGAGGCATAGAGTGCATGCATGGGCTAAACGCACACTGCCCACACTAAGCCCTGGTCTACACTAGGACTTTAGGTCGAATTTAGCAGCATTAAATCGATGTAAACCTGCACCCGTCCACACGATGAAGCCCTTTATTTCGACTTAAAGGGCTCTTAAAATCGATTTCCTTACTCCATCCCTGACAAGTGGATTAGCGCTTAAATCGGCCTTGCCGGGTCGAATTTGGGGTATTGTGGACACAATTCGACGGTACTGGCCTCTGGGAGCTATCCCAGAGTGCTCCATTTTGACCGCTCGGGACAGCACTCTCAACTCAGATGCACTGGCCAGGTAGACAGGAAAAGAACGGCGAACTTTTGAATCTCATTTCCTGTTTGGCCAGCGTGGCAAGCTGCAGGTGACCATGCAGAGCTCATCAGCAGAGGTGACCATGATGGAGTCCCAGAATTGCAAAAGAGCTCCAGCATGGACCGAACGGGAGGTACGGGATCTGATCGCTGTATGGGGAGAGGAATCCGTGCTATCAGAACTCCATTCCAGTTTTCAAAATGCCAAAACCTTTGTCAAAATCTCCCAGGGCATGAAGGACAGAGGCCATAACAGGGACCCAAAGCAGTGCCGCGTGAAACTGAAGGAGCTGAGGCAAGCCTACCAGAAAACCAGAGAGGCGAACGGCCGCTCCGGGTCAGAGCCCCAAACATGACACTTCTATGATGAGCTGCATGCCATTTTAGGGGGTTCAGCCACCACTACCCCGGCCGTGTTGTTTGAGTCCTTCAATGGAGATGGAGGCAATACGGAAGCAGGTTTTGGGGACGAAGAAGAAGATGATGATGATGAGGTTGTAGGATAGCTCACAGCAAGCAAGCGGAGAAACCGGTTTTCCCGACAGCCAGGAACTGTTTCTCACCCTGGACCTGGAGCCAGTACCCCCCGAACCCACCCAAGGCTGCCTCCTGGACCCAGCAGGCGGAGAAGGGACCTCCGGTGAGTGTACCTTTTAAAATACTATACATGGTTTAAAAGCAAGCATGTGAAAGGATTACTTTGCCCTGGCATTCGCGGCTCTCCTGGATGTACTCCCAAAGCCTTTGCAAAAGGTTTCTGGGGAGGGCAGACTTATTGCGTCCTTCATGGTAGGACACTTTACCACTCCAGGCCAGTAACAACACGTACTCGGGAATCATTGTACAACAAAGCATTGCAGTGTATGTTTGCTGGCGTTCAAACAACATCCGTTCTTTATCTCTCTGTGTTATCCTCAGGAGAGTGAGATATAATCCATGATCACCTGGTTGAAATAGGGTGCTTTTCTTCAGGGGACACTCAGAGGAGCCCATTCCTGCTGGGCTGTTTGCCTGCGGCTGAACAGAAATGTTCCCCGCTGTTAGCCACAGGGAGGGGGTAGGGTTGAGGGAGTAGCCACGCGGTGGGGGGAGGCAAAATGCGACCTTGTAACGAAAGCACATGTGCTATGTATGTAATGTTAACAGCAAGGTTTACCCTGAAAGAGTGTAGCCAGTGTTTTATAAAATGTGTCTTTTTAAATACCGCTGTCCCTTTTTTTTTCTCCACCAGCTGTATGTGTTTCAATGATCACAGGATCTTCTCCTTCCCAGAGGCTAGTGAAGATTAGAAAGAAAAAAAAACGCACTCGAGATGAAATGTTCTCCGAGCTCATGCTGTCCTCCCACACTGACAGAGCACAGACGAATGCATGGAGGCAAATAATGTCAGAGAGCAGGAAAGCACAAAATGACCGGGAGGAGAGGTGGCGGGCTGAAGAGAGGGCTGAAGCTGAAAGGTGGCGGCAGCGTGATGAGAGGAGGCAGGATTCAATGCTGAGGCTGCTGGAGGATCAAACCAGTATGCTCCAGTGTATGGTTGAGCTGCAGCAAAGGCAGCTGGAGCACAGACTGCCACTACAGCCCCTGTGTAACCAACCGCCCTCCTCCCCAAGTTCCATAGCCTCCACACCCAGACGCTCAAGAACGCGGTGGGGGGGGCGATCGGCCAACCAGCCACTCCGCCACAGAGGATTGCCCAAAAAAAAGAAGGCTATCATTCAATAAATTTTAAAGTTGTAAACTTTTAAAGTGCTGTGTGGCATTTTCCTTCCCTCCTCCACCACCCCTCCTGGGCTACCTTGGTAGTCATCCCCCTATTTGTGTGATGAATGAATAAAGAATGCATGAATGTGAAGCAACAATGACTTTATTGCCTCTGCAAGCGGTGATCGAAGGGAGGAGGAGAGGGTGGTTAGCTTACAGGGAAGGAGAGTGAACCAAGGGGCGGGGGGTTTCATCAAGGAGAAACAAACAGAACTTTCACACCATAGCCTGGCCAGTCATGAAACTGGTTTTCAAAGCTTCTCTGATGCGTACCGCGCCCTCCTGTGCTCTTCTAACCGCCCTGGTGTCTGGCTGCGCGTAACCAGCAGCCAGGCGATTTGCCTCAACCTCCCACCCCACCATAAACGTCTCCCCCTTACTCTCACAGATATTGTGGAGCACACAGCAAGCAGTAACAACAGTGGGAATATTGGTTTCGCTGAGGTCTAAGCGAGTCAGTAAACTGCGCCAGCGCGCCTTTAAACGTCCAAATGCACATTCTACCACCATTCTGCACTTGCTCAGCCTGTAGTTGAACAGCTCCTGACTACTGTCCAGGCTGCCTGTGTACGGCTTCATGAGCCAGGGCATTAAGGGGTAGGCTGGGTCCCCAAGGATACATATAGGCATTTCAACATCCCCAACAGTTATTTTCTGGTCTGGGAATAAAGTCCCTTCTTGCAGCTTTTGAAACAGACCAGAGTTCCTGAAGATGCGAGCGTCATGTACCTTTCACGGCCATCCCACGTTGATGTTGGTGAAACGTCCCTTGTGATCCACCAGAGCTTGCAGCACTATTGAAAAGTACCCTTTGCGGTTTATGTACTCGGCGGCTTGGTGCTCTGGTGCCAAGATAGGGATATGGGTTCTGTCTATGGCCCCACCACAGTTAGGGAATCCCATTGCAGCAAAGCCATCCACTATGACCTGCACATTTCCCAGGGTCACTACCCTTGATATCAGCAGATCTTTGATTGCGTGGGCTACTTGCATCACAGCAGCCCCCACAGTAGGTTTGCTCACTCCAAATTGATTCCCGACTGACCGGTAGCTGTCTGACATTGCAAGCTTCCAGAGGGCTATTGCCACTCGCTTGTGAACTGTGCGGGCTGCTCTCATCTTGGTATTCTTGCGCTTCAGGGCAGGGGAAAGCAAGTCACAAAGTTCCATGAAAGTGCCCTTACGCATGCGAAAGTTTCGCAGCCACTGGGAATCGTCCCAGACCTGCAACACTATGCGGTCCCACCAGTCTGTGCTTGTTTCCCAAGCCCAGAATCAGCGTTCCACAGCATGAACCTGCCCCATTAGCACCATGATGCATGGATTGGCAGGGCCCGTGCTTTCAGAGAAATCTGTGTCCATGTCCTGATCACTCACGTGACCGCGCTGACGTCACCTCCTCGCCCGGTATCGCTTTGCCAGGTTCTGGTGCTGCATATACTGCTGGATAATGCGTGTGGTGTTTAATGTGCTCCTAATTGCCAAAGTGAGCTGAGCGGCCTCCATGCTTGCCTTGGTATGGCGTCCGCACAGAAAAAAGGCGCGGAATGATTGTCTGCCGTTGCTCTGATGGAGGGAGGGGCGACTGACGACACGGCTTACAGGGTTGGCTTCAGGGAGCTAAAACCAACAAAGGGGGTGGCTTTACATCAAGGAGTATTTCAGGCAGGACTTCACGGAGGGTTCCAATAAGAAATGGTGCACCTAAGTTATTGTTCTTATTGGAACAAGGAGGTTAGCTTGGCGTCTGATTGATACATGGCTAGATTTACCTCGCTGCACCTTCTCTGTGAGTGACTGCAGTGTGACCTAGAGAAATGAGTCCCCTAGATGGGGGAGGAGGCAAATGAGTACAAAACAAATCTGGTCTATTTCTTGTTTTGATCCACTCCATCTATCTTTTACATCTTTGGCTGGCAGCAGACGGTGCAGAAGGACTGCATGCCATCCACATCTCATGGCTGCTCGGCAGAAGACGGTGCAGTAGGACTGCTAGCAATCCGTATCACCTGCCCGCTCACCATAAGACAGTTCAATAGGACTGACTGCAGGACTAAAGAGAATGACCTGGTCAAGTCACTCCAAATTTAGTCCCTGCGCCCATGTCTGCCCAGGCGCTCCCAGCCGACGTGGCCAGGAGCACCTCGGACATGACGAGGACGGCTACCAGTCGTACTGTACCGTCTGCTGCCAGAAGGCAATGGGTTGCTGCTACTGTGTAGCAATGCCGTACCACATCTGCCAGCACCCAGGAGACATACGGTGACGGTTACCTGAGCGGGTTCCATGCTTGCAGTGGTATGGCGTCTGCACAGGTAACTCAGGAAAAAAGGCGCGAAACGATTGTCTGCCCTTGCTTTCACGGAGGGAGGGAGGGAGGGAGGGAAGGGGGGCCTGACTATATGTTTTAGCTCCATCAGGCATTGGGATCTCAACCCAGAATTCCAATGGGCAGCGGAGACTGCGGGAA
This sequence comes from Natator depressus, assembly GCF_965152275.1. Taxonomy (NCBI): domain Eukaryota; kingdom Metazoa; phylum Chordata; order Testudines; family Cheloniidae; genus Natator; species Natator depressus. The sequence goes on from NC_134234.1 coordinate 162,516,337, forward strand.
CTGTGGGATAGCTACCCACAGTGCAACGCTCCGGAAGTCGACGCTAGCCTCGGTACTGTGGAAGCACTCCGCCGAGTTAATGCACTTACTGCACTTAGAGCATTTTCTGTGGGGACACACACACTCGAATATATAAAACAGATTTCTAAAAAACCGACTTCTATAAATTCGACCTTATTCCGTAGTGTAGACATACCCTTAATCTCTGATCAAAGGTTTGAGAGGCACATGCACACCTGAAGCACCCATAGGGACACGACTCAAAAAAGAATATCTGTTACAAAGAGATAGAAACTATGAACACAAATCCTAACAACTTAAGACAAATTGTGTCTTTGGGGTCCACAAAATAAACTATGTTCAACATTTCCAAGGGCTGCCATTATTAAGCCCACAACATTTGTGTAGGCACATCCATTTCCACACAGAACAAGCCACATTCATACATGCTGACAGTGCCTGGTTCAGGTAAGTGTCCTATTTGGATGCATCAGTTCCTTTTTGTGCATGTAAATGTCCGCTTATACATAGTTGTTTGCACGTGTAAGTTTTACAGGTGCAGTAAATGATGCCTACTAAAAAAAATATGGCCACTTATCTATATTATCTATGTATTTTAATGCACCAGCATTGTCTTGGCTCCACATACATCACCACTTCATACATACATTACTGGAGTTCCCAGAAGCCCCTAAGACATCAAGGCCTTGTGGTGTGGTAAGTACTGTTCAGCATCTAAAGCATTATTTCTGTCTGAAAGGATTATACTCTCCACTTCAGACACATGAAACAATCCAATAAACCTTTATATTAAAAGAGGTAAACTCTGTGTAAACTAACCACAGTCACAGTCACTGCTGTATCTCATGCACATACTATTTTTAGAAACAGTTTTTAAGAATTGTTTGCATACGGTCAGGCCTTAAGGGATAAACACACCCCTTCCACACACCAACTCAAGGAACCAGGTGTGGCTCAGGGAGTTTAATGGTGGGGCAGAGAGGAAGGAATCCACCGCGCCCTAGGTCTCTCTCTGGCTGCGTGTGTGTCCCACCATCCCCTCGTGCCTTGGAAGCAGTGTTGCAGGGGACTTTGCCTCTTGCACCCCCTGCCACCCATATATGGCTAGTTCCTTAGCCTCTCTCTGCCCCCATCTTCTCTCAACTCCCCCTCTGGGTGTTGTATGACTTGGCCCTTCAGTCAAGTCACATAAGAGTCTAAACTCTTTCCAGGGTAGCACAAACTAATCCAAATGAGTCTTCAAAAAAATTGCACTTCTGCCCCTATCGGGCTTTACTGTCGTTCCCTTACTGGCCCTACCACAGGGCTTCTCCTGCAGAAGCTTAACTTGCTCCTGTATCATTCTTCCTCCATTGTATCCAACCTATTTGAAGCCCTGGGATAGGGGGTGAGGTTTTTTTATTTGTTTGTTTTCTTGCCAGAAAGGCCTGTCTCCTCAGCAGTCTCTTCCCAACTAACCTCCCTCAGTCTACTTACAAGGCTCCTCCTCCTCTGGCCAGGAGGCAATTAGTTACCCACAAGTTCAGAGCAGGACTATTGGGTTCTTTCCCTTGCCTCACAGGTAATGCGGGTTAAGTCCCTCCACAGACTGCTTTCAGGACCCCATACCAGCAACAGCCCCATACACTACTGCATGCCCCCTCTATCTATCCACTCTTGCTCCACTCCCCGGTACCGGGATACAGCAAGACATGCCACTGAGCTGGGCTCCGGTATGCAATGGGTGCAGACTCCCCAAATCTTGCCCCTTTCCACACAACAAAACTATAATGGTTCAGTTATGTCTGACCCTGACAGACATGGACAAGAGCAGGATTTGCCCTGGGTCGATCTACTTTTCAAGTGGAGACCAGCCCTGAGAGTGACAGTAGGGGGACCAGCTAGTGCCAGGTGTGGTGGTGGTGGTTTCTGTCCACTGAGAATCAGACAGAGCACCACATCAGTTCACCAAACAACCATTAGATAATAATTTGTGGTCACTACTGACATGGGTTTTATTTGATTTGGCAAGGTAGCGACAATGTGTTACTAGCATCCTCTCATATGTTTCATCAAAGTGTTTGGATGCATGAAAATACTATCTGCTTTAACAAGCACTCGAATGGAAAAGGACTAAAGAATTTGTTGATTAGCAGTGTGCAACAAGGTCAGTTGCCTCCCACATGCCCCCTTGTGGTCAAGGGTGGCCCTGTGTCCCCTGCCTCAGTTTCCCCTCCGATACTCAATAACTCAAAAAAAAGAAACTTTCACAAGTCCAACAACAGCCCATCCTGGGATCTGGTTTTAACAAAAAGTTCCAAACAAACACAAAAAAGTCTTTCACTGAGCCTTAAGCTGGGCACAGCCCCTCCTCCCTGAGGTACTGTCTCTTCCTTTGTTCTTGGAGACAATGGAGAAGACAAGCCCTGACCTACCTTTTTGGCCTTCTCCCAAAACGGAAAACAAATCTTCCAGCTGGGTCTTTCTACCCAGCCCCACGTTCCTTCCTCAGGGATCACTGCAGGGGACTTCTCTTCTTGTAGCTTCACTCTGCAGTCCCCCATTGGCTGTCCACAGGTCTCTGTTTTTCTACCCTCCCAGAGGGCTGTTTTAGTCTCATGACTGGCTGTCATGTGACTAATTCATTCTCTCAGTGTGGGATGGCAAGTCAACTGTGTCACAGGTGGGCTAAGACTTATCTCCTGATAGAAGGGCCACCCATCCCGTGACATACAAGTAATGTTTTTCATTGGCTAGTACAGAACATCTTTTTGACCTTTGGTCAAATTCAGCCCTGGTTTAAGAAAGTACAACTGCAGTAAAGTAAATGGAGATGCAAATGCTTACAGTGGGGCTGAATTTGGCCTTTCATGTGTTAGGATGTCATCGTGTGCGATGAAAAATGCAAACTCACCTGTTCCAGAGATGAGAATAGCTACTTTCACTTTGCTTTTTTTGGGCTCGACATGCAGGTGACTGTCCACATCAGCAGTATTCTGCAGAAACTGGAATCTCTTTAACTGCAAGCCTTTAAGGAGATTCTTGACTTTGACATGAGAAGATCCTTCAAAGTAAAATATCAAAATACCTTTCCATTTAGAATCAACTAAGCAAACCTATCAGTGATAATTTATGCTAACATCAACACTTATTCAATATTTGAAATATAGAAGTGAATAACTTAACTAATCCCATTGAGTTCATGTGGAAAGTTATTCACATGTAACAGTTTGCAAGACTGGGACCTAAAATAGTAAAGATGTATTAACAGATCTCTTCCATCCCATATCAAACCTTTATCTTACCCTCCCTTCCTCCCAACCTCGTACTGCCCTACAGGGGATGCTAAAAGTGATCTCAACTGAACCAAAACTTCCTCATGTCTCCCTTACTAAAGCTGCAGCTTGCGGCTCATAAAGGGCCTGGTGAAAGTCTCACTGCATGCACACCCAAGTGGACGGAGTTAGTTAATGGAGATTCACCTAACTGGGGATGATCTAACTACCAGTTGGCAGACATACAAGCATGTAACAGTAGCCATCTTCTACCCTCAAACTTTGCACAAAATAACTATTGCTATTGTCATATGGGAGTTTTGTTGTCAAAATGTTGGTAAAATATGACCCAAAGAAATAATTCTTTTATTGCAGCCATAACATTAGGAGTGCCTATATGCCTGGAGACGCTGTAGGGAGATTTGCCTAAGTTTCAAGAAATTTTACAGGTATTTCTGTCCACTGACTTAGTAAGGTTCATCTCTAGTAACAAATTACTTCTCACTTGATCTATACTGAAGAATGAAGGACCCAGTTCTACAGGGTGCTGAGTGGAGGAGAAGTGCACGTGAAAGCATGTTGTCTCCTAATAAGTGCTCAGAACCTCACAGGATTAGATCCTTAATGATCTACTTTGTGTCGGTATACAGCTTAAATAGGGTATCTCTAAGAGCCTGGTCCAAACCCCATTTAAACCAATTAATGGCTTTTCATTATTTCAGTGGACTTTGGATCAGGCCCTAATGAATGGAATTCCATTTTTCTTATTTCAAGTTAAGAGGTCCAGTAACCTGTGTGGCTTGGGACTACATTTCCAATCAGCCAGGCTTCCTCATGCCTCTGTACATCCTTCAGAACTTGCTGAGCCATCTCCTTGTCTGCCATCAAGACAGCACCGATCCCGCAATTAAACGTTCGGGCCATCTCCTCTTCTGAAAGGTTCCCCTCTGTTTGGAGCCAGGAGAAGATTTCAGGTATCCGCCAACTATAAGCATCTGAAAATGATTGAAATGTTTATAGATTGGCAAAAGTGTTGGATATAAACCATTGTATAATCGATAATATCTTCTACATTTTAAAACCATTGGGCAGCTATCTTCCTGTGCAACACACATTAAAGCTTATGGGAACTGCATTGCACAGCCTATTGAAAACATACTGCTGTAGATGAACAGTGATAGAGCAAAGTGACATTTGTCCCAAATCAGTCAGAAACGTCAAGCCCCAGGCCATTTACATCCACCGTGGAAAATGCAGAGGTTGCCTTGTGCTGTGCAGGTGGCTCAAAGTGACTGAATTCAGAGAGTAGAGGAGTTTGCTACTGACCAGTGGTCCCAAACTTTTTAATAAGCAACCCACCACTGCACTCTTTTTTTTTTTTTTCTTTGTGACACACCATTACATTTATGCAACCTCCACCCTGGTACCACAATCCTAATACTGGCCCTGTGTGGACAGGAGGTGGGGAAAAGGGGGTTAGAGGGCGAGCCCATCCCACACTGACATGGTGCCTCCTGTCTAACAGGGCTAGGCCAGGGAGGGATGCAGCATCACTCGGGTTTGGGGAGAGACAACCAGGCCAAACCTGAGTGGTGCTGTGACCCTGTGCTGGGTCTCAACGCTTGGGGTGGGGAGCTGGGCCAGCCCTGCAGGACAGAAGCCACCGCTGCAGTGACAGCGTGGGGCAGGGCCATTTTCCAACCTCCCAGGTCTCCCCTCTACATCAAGCTGGAACAAGTGTATATTTACCTAGGGCCTCACGACTCATCTAAACCTTCTATCAGGACCTACCATTTGGGAAACACTGCCATACACTTTATGATAGGTAATTGTGTGCACTGAAGGGTGAATTGGTGCACTGCCATTGAGCCAGCAGTCAGCATACTTTGTAAAGTTTATCAGCACCCTACTGATTTTCCCAAGGTTCATCAGGAGCAGCGTAATGTTGGTCATAGCCCGCTGTGCCCCTCATGTTCCTATTTGAACACTTAATAACCTTTAAAACTTGATTGTAAAGTTCAGAAGCTTGGTCCCATGTACCATATTGCAAATAGAGAGAAACCCAACAGACCTAATTTTAATTATCTCCGACTGTTCGCTCTCAAGCTGAGATCTGGCAAAAATTTTAGACAGAATATTCTAACTGTGATGAATACCTTTTTTTAGGTGTCTTAATTTACAAACTTGTCTAATTAGCTCCAGCTTTGCTAGACCGTTTCTCTGTTGACAAGCCTCCCTTGCAAATTTATCTCCACAGGAAGAGAACTAGAGAGACTTTTCTTTTTTTAAATGAAAGTTTGTCTCCTGTAGTCAATTGGTGGCCTATTTTAAGCTGACAGAGCCAACACGCCATTCTGACATAACTATATAAAATTCGAATTTTATCATCTAATCTTAGATCCTGGGCATAACTAAATGAAAATAGTAAACTCAGTTTTCATTTCTTTCCTTTCTATTTTCATTCTACTGAAGGACAGAGAACGTTAGAAGACTTTGTGGACTCTGCTGAACACCTATATTTTTAATATCTTGTAATTTATAGATGTTTTGTCCAATTTACTTAAAATCTGAGAGAAATTTTTCTCTCAGCTACAGACATTATGTGCTAATTTTCTGTCTGACATTCAGTTCTGTGGACTTTTGGCTGGTGGCCAGGATCAGAGCTGTAATGGAAACCGAGAAGCTACTGCCTTTCCAGAACACTGTATTAGATATATATATATAGACAGTAGCCCAAAGTGTACAATTTCACTCCCTTACCAAGCTCTTAACGTTCAATCTGAGTATGCAGTTTGAGAAGCAGAAGCTATCTTAATGAATTCTTGGCCCCTCCTAGAAACAGATATTCCTTAACAGCTACAGATTTTGCTGAAACTTGTTAAAACTATAAAACAAACATTTTAAGCAAGATGTTTATAGACCGTGCCCCTGCTTTGTGCCCATTAAGCCACCCAGAGGTCCAAGTACCTATAAATCAGGTACTTCACCTCTAAGGATATGTCTACATTGCAAAAGAACACCCACAGCAGCAAGTCTTAGAGCCTGGGTCCACAGACTCAAGCTCACGCTATGGCACTAAAAATAACACTGTAGCTGTTCCTGCTTGGGCAGGAGTCTGAGCTCCAATACCCAGCATGGTGGGCAAGTCTCAGAGCCCAGGCTTCAGCCCAAGTAGAAATGTCTACACTGCTACTTTTAGCACCGTAGCATGAGGCCAAGTCTGTAGCCTCAGGCTCTGAGATTCGCTCCGAGATTCACAGCTGGGATTCCCGCCCGCTCCCCCTCTGCTTGTGGAATATACACATACCCTAAGTCTCCTTAAGACCAGGCTTAAAAAAAAAATCAGATCTATATTAGATGTCATTTACCTATAACAGAAAAGGTTTTTTTACACTTACCCAAAAATACACTAAATGATTCAGGTAGGATTCTGGGGATGCTTTCCAGCAACCCCCCACCAGCGATAGGGGCAAAGGCCTTCACGTGCCCTGAACGAAGGACGGGCAACAGAGCCTTGCTGTAGATTTTGGTCGGAGTTAGCAATAGTTCTCCTGTGATCATAAAAGTTTACAAAATCATTAGAGATAAAAATCAGTGCAGAAGCACTTTTATCAGGCAATACAAGAAGTTATGCTTTTATCAGCATTCCTCTTGCTATCTCTGGGACACAGAACCTACCAAGAGTAGCGTGGGAAGACTGCAAGAAGTGTCACCACACTGTGGGGAAATGGATGAAACATCTCAGAAACCAAGGAACTGGACCATGGGCCTAAAACTAGGCTGGTGGCAACCATAACTAGGAAATTCAATCTTGAGGTCTAAAAACCCTGCCAGTGTCTATTTAAGAAAATAACTGAACTGGATTCACTTCCAGGAAGGTTCACCTTTAAAAAGCAGATATTATTATACCTAATGGCTGGTCACCACATCCACCAGGTACTGGAGATGAGTAGTGCAGGGAAGACATTAAGAGAATCTTCCTTACAAGGCTAAAGCCATGGCTGTGAATCCCAGAAGAAGCTAGTCCAATGACGACATCCCCCTCAGCAACTCTCTCCGGCTGCAGGAACATTTGGCCTCGTTCCACTGCACCAACTGCAAAGCCAGCGAGGTCGTACTCTCGAGGCGAATATATGCCAGGCAATTCAGCAGTCTCTCTTCCTAGGGGAAGGTAGAAAGAAGGCAGCACTAACTGTAAACACATCCGCATTTCATTTCTAATGTGGAATCAATGACAATTTTCAAATTTCAGAGTAGCAGCTGTGTTAGTCTGTATTCGCAAAAAGAAAAGGAGTACTTGTGGCACCTTAGAGACTAACCAATTTATTTGAGCATAAGCTTTCGTGAGCTACAGCTCACTTCATCGGATGCAAGTTTTCAAATTGGGGACGTATTCAGTGTTGCTACAAAGACAGGCACAGCTTAAACTGCACGTTTCAAAACAAATCCAGAAAAGTGTTTCTTACTTCAAAGGACCACCGAAAAGCTAGTTAAGCTCAGAGTTACAAAAATGAAAAGTGGGAAGGGGAAAAGTATTACCTGAGCACGGATTTCTGGGACAAAATCAAAATGGCACCTCTGTGACTGGGGAGGGGAAGTTCCCCATACTGGATATTTCTATTTGGAGAGGGACTGGACATTTTTTTAGTGCATTAAAAATCCAGCACCTCAAATTCTGCTCCCATTTACACCAGAGTAAGTGAGGGAGGAGAATCAGGCTCAGTGTCTGCGTACTAATGGCAGTAATAATTTTATATCAGAACCTTCAAATCCCATACAGGAAGTGAGTGCTCGTACCCAAGAGAGCGCATCCTGCCTTCTTACAAGCTTCAGCTGTTCCCGCTGTAACTGCTTGAGCCACTTCAGTGTCAAGTTTCCCACAGGCAAAATAGTTGAGGAAGAAGAGGGGCTCTGCTCCCTGAGCCAGGATGTCATTGACACACATGGCAACCAAGTCCTGGCCAAGGGTGTCATGTTTCTTACACATCTGTGCAATCTGTAACAAGACAGTGAGAGAACCAATCTATAGCTGTGATAGGAAGCAAACAGCAGCTCTGACATGGTTGCCACGTCAGAGGAAAGAAAAGCGGACAATCTTCTTATCACCTCCGCTGTCCACTTTAGAAATCAGAAATGGGAAAGTCCTGTCAGATCATCTAGTTCACCTCCTGGCTCTCTGCCTGTGCAGAATTTGTCCCTTCAATATAATTTTTTAAAATTATGTGCCGAGTCCAATATTAGATTGTCCTAAAGTGATGGGGCATCCATCAGTTTCTTCATGATAACTACAGTATGTGCTTATCAATATCTATATAAAATTAATCCATCAAACTTGGTTTTGCGTTCTGTATTACTTAGTTCATTGTTTTCATTTAACAACATAGCAAAACTCAAAGAGCATCATTAAATAACTTTCTTTTGCTTTATTAGGTGTAAAGGGGATGAGACTTCCTCCAGGGCTTAAGTTGTGGGGCTGTAAATTTGGTCTGTAGACATTTGGGCTTAGGCTGGAGCCAAAGCTCTTCGACACAGCAAGGGGGGAGGGTCCCAGAGCCCGGGCTACAGCCTGAGCCCAAACATCTACACAGCAATTTTTAGCCCCACAGCCTGAGCCCAGATCAGTTGATCTGGGCCAGCTGCAGGTCTTTTATTCCAATGTAGACATACCTCCAGTGTCTTTACAACGCTCAGAGTTGTAAGCTATATAATATATTGTGCTGTTTTTAAAATTCTCAGCAAACAACATGAGCTCTGGTATGGGCATGCCAGTGGTTACCTGCAGTTTAGTTCCAATGCCTTTAGTTCGAGATACCAAGATAGGATCATCATAACCAGTTGCTTTCAAGTCAAAGAGATCAGTAGAGCCTCCCAGATCTGCATGGCTGCCTGCCAAGTACAAAAAATGCCCAGGACAACTTTTAGGTAATTCTAAGGACAAGAAACAACAACAAGCGTAACTAGTGAAAATCATTACAGCTTGGACAACTTATTACTGGTCTCACCGACTAAACTAGAAACACGTACAATCATATGAAGTACAGATCCTGAACTCACATATTTCACGTTGTCATAACTAATATTTACGGCCTATTATTTTGTAAATTAGAGTGTATCTACAGCAAAAATCACTCGTGACCAGTATTTACCAACTGATCCCTTGTTACCTGATAATCTTTCTTATTTCACTTTAAAAACTAATTATGTAACAGAAAGCCTTCCTCAGACCACATGACTGTTACTAACAAAAGGCACAGTGTGAACAGCAGACCGCAAAATTCAGTGTTCATTAGCAAGATCACAGATACCTGTTTGCATATCATACACTGTTAAAACAATATATGAAGCTGGTACAAGAATTACTGTTAACAGTTGACTAGTGGTAATTACAGCATTACTTCAGTGGACACTGACATAATATTCTACTAAAAAGCTAGTTGCAAGGTTGGTTATACTACAGTAATCTAGTGTAGTGGTTCCCAAACTTTATTGGTTTCCATACTATCTTAAAAAATTGATGATCCAACAATTCACTTCACAGCAAGCTCTCATTCCACAAGTTCCCCTTGTCTAGTGTCAAGGTTAAGCCAGGGATGTAACTGAAAGAGAATGTCATTCCCCTTGTTTAACGAACAAGAAAGACAGAAGAAAATGATAATTCTCTTTGGTAAAGATGATCTAAACCCCTGGTTCAATCACATACAAGTGATATTGCCTCATTAGCGATACCAGTGCCAGGTGTTTCGCCTGAGTGGAAAGGTCAGTCTGCTCATTTCTTAGGAGAAATTCAGGTTTCATTCAAAATAGAGGAAGTTTGCAGAACTGTTCTAACCTTACCTGATCTACTACCAGTTACAGTTGGTGGTTCAGATTGATTAACCAAAGCACTGCTGGTTAGAGTGTATACACTTACATCACCATGTACCAGGCCTCTGAAAAAGAGAAAAGGGGGCGCATTTGTGGTTATAGTGACATTTTCTGCACCACTGTTGCTCATCACAGAACCAGAACAATATGAATGGCTGTGGGCTAGGCAAGCATCTATTTCTGCTAGTGCCCTTGCTTACATACACAGACCGCTGGAGGAAAGCTATAGCCCGATAACCAATGTCCTTTCTGAAAATGGCACCCTCGAACCGTATGGCTGCTACTCCTTTGTTGGCTTCTTCCAGTGCTGACATCAGATCCTCCTTGATAGCCGTTACCGTAAGGACTCTGCCACCATCAGTCACCACTTTATCACCCTGCATGGCCGTGCCTGCATGGAACACCTCCACCCCTAGCTCTCTCGCTTGTCGAAGTCCTACAAAAATGAAAGCAAAATTAGATCTCATTATTTTAAATAAAATATAATGTTGGTGACAGCGCTGGCAGCTGAAATTCTTTTTCTGCCTCATTGCACAAGTACAGGACAGGCAGTGGCCGTACACGCTTCCTTACACTTCCTCACCAATGTGTGTATCCGGAAAAGATTACTTCCAGGGTGAGAGAGTAGCTCACTTCACATGCCCATTCTATCCTAAATCTTCCTGCTGAGTCTGCCCTCAAGAGCAGCAGTTCATAGAATAAGAGAGATGCATTAGGACATTTAAAACTCACCCACCTGCCATGGCAAGATGTTTTCAACACCATGTTTTTGAAGAACTTGTCCAGTCTAATTTTAAATGATGCTAGAGACAAGGCTTCCCTTGAGATACTATTCCACATGCCAGAAGAACTCGCTATTTGGAATATTTTCTTGATATTCATCCTGTATTTTAATTTTCATCCTATTACATCTAGTTATACTGCTTAGACCACCCTGAACCACTCCTCGCCCTCCACAGAATCTGCACCCTTCAAATACTTGTAGATGGTTGTCTCCTCACCCCTAGTCATTGTTTAAGCAAGTTAAAAACCTTTAGTTCTTTCAGTACATACTAGAAAATAAGGGGGTTTTTTTGGGTGGGGGGAGAGGATTTGGGAGGTTTACTGTTGAGGTTATTTTTGAGGGAGAAATTTGCTACTATCATCACTAGGCAGAAAAATCCAACATAGCAACTCCCTGTGATGAAGCGGGACTGTTCTTTAGGTTCTTCCTCTGAATAGTGTGGGGGTGCCTCAGTTTCCCCATGCAGTTCTTAAGTATCTAGGTGGTGGGGTAAAGGTGTATGATCGTTGCAGAGCCCTAGAGGGCAGGTGTGTGCAGGGGTCTGGACACAGAGAATGGCCGACACCCTGTTTCCTGGCAACTGATAGCCAGGGCCCTTCCCCCCTGCAAGGTGAGAGCTAAAGGGTTGGAGAACAAAGGAATCAGGTGACCTCCTGGTCCGGGAAAGGGACAAAGCCCAGAGGAGGGGAGGCTGGAGAGAGGTTCAGTTTGCAGCTGGCTGGGGACTAGGAGTGAAGTGCAGACGTGGTTGTCTGGCTCACTGCCCCCCAAAATGGACCCGGCTGAGGGGTCCTGCTCTCTGCACCTACAAGCTCTGTTTTAGACCATGTTCCTGTCGTCTAATAAACCTTCTGTTTTACTGGCTGGCTGAGAGTCATGTCTGACTGCGAAGTTGGGGTGCAGGACCCTCTGGCTTTCCCAGGAGCCTGCCTGGGTGGACTTGCTGTGGGAAGTGCACGGAGGGGCAGAGGATGCTGAATGCTCTGAGGTCAGACCCAGGAAGGTGTGAGCTGTGTGTGCTGAAGACAGTCTGCTCACAGAAAGGAGACTTCCCCAGAGTCCTGACTGGCTTCATAGGGAGCAGTTCCAGAGCATCACCCGGGGACTCCGTGACACTCCCAATTTCACAATAGGCAAGGAAGTGTTTTTACCAGCAAAAGAAACCCTTTCCACTTGCTGCAATTATAATGTGTCACATTGCTATAGAGGCTGCACTGCAGTGAAGGTCAGAGCTGAACGACAGTTGGCTGTGCTTCATGACTCTGATTTCAAATTAACTCCTGTGCCTAACGTTTTAAGAGAACAGTTTATTCTGGCATATGTTTTTCACATTCTACATACAGTGTAAGCAACAGAAAAACACATATTTTAGTTGTGATATGCAAAGATTCTCATTTCCTTCTGTCCTGAAGAGTTCAGATGTTGCAGGGGGTTAAATGTATGCACACTAAGCAATGGCTTATGAATAAAGTGTCAAACTTAACCAGGGATTTCTTTGCATGTACTGTTTTTTGTCATTACTCATGTGTAGATTTAGGGTTATTGTAACTGAAATATACACTTCTTCAGAGCACCACGGGGATAAGCAAAATAAAGACACTGGCTGCACGGGAAGAGGATGAGGAGAGGGAATGCAACAGCAGCATTCTTTGACTCAGACACAATTTCTTCAGGAACATATGGAGCAGTGGGAGCTTTGTAACATGGGCTCCTCTCTGCACTGCTCAGGCTTGCTAGCTGGTGTAGAGGAAGGACTTGCAGACCAGATATGGTGTAGGGCAGTGGCTCTCAACCTTTCCAGACTACTGTACCCCTTTCATAGGATCACAGAATATCAGAGTTGGAAGGGACCTCAGGAGGTCATCTAGTCCAACCCCCTGCTCAAAGCAGGACCAATCCCCAATTTTTGCCGCAGATCCCTAAATGGCCCCCTCAAGGATTGAGCTCACAACCCTGGGTTTAGCAGGCCAATGCTCAAACCACTGAGCTATCCCTCCCCCCTCTTCCCCCCCCCCCCATAATAAATACCTAAGGAAAGCACCTCACTGCTGAGGGACAACAGACACTGCTAGAAGCTACTGTACATGCTCCAGTGAGCTTTGAACTCACAACCCCTGGTTTACAAGACCAGTGTTCTAACCCCTGAACTATGGAGCCAGGAGTCTGATTTGTCTTGCACACCCCCAAGTTTCACCTCACTTAAAAACTACTTGCTTACAACGATCAAACAAAAATACAAAAGTATCACAGCCCACTGTTACTGAAAAACTGCTTTCTCCTTTTTGCCATATAATTATAAAATACATCAATTGGAATACAAATATTGTACTTACATTTCAGTGGATCGTATAATAGAGCAATATAAACAAGTCATTGTCTGTATGAAATTTTAGTTTGTACCGACTTCACTAGTGCTTTTTATGTATCCTGTTGTAAAACTAGGCAAATATCTAGATGGGTTGATGTACCCCATGGAAGATCTCTGAGTATCCCCAGGGGTTCATATACCCCTGGTTGAGAACCACTGGTGTAGGGGAAATGCACTCTGCTCCTGTTATAAAGGTTAATAATTTTCAGTATTACACAGGCCAAGGTGGCGATGTTCCAATTTTAGCATGGCATTGTCTGGCTAAGACAACTGGCTCATCTTACCTACAAGCCAGCAAAGCTGAGCTAGTACAAGAGCACATGTGAAAAGGTGACACTCCATTTTGTGCTCCCCACAAAGTCTCTGGAGAAATTCTGAATTGGTCAGCCAGAATTCCACCAGGAACTCCTAGCGCTCTAGACCAGTGGTTTTCAAACTTTTTTCTGGCAACCCAGTTGAAGAAAATTGTTGATGCTCGTAATCCAACAGAGCTGGGGATGAGGGGTTTGGGGTGTGGGAGGGGCTCAGGGCTGGGGCAGAGGATTGGGGTGCAGGGGTGCGGGGTGGGGCCAGGAATGAGGGGTTCAGGGTGTGGGAGGGGGCTCTGAGCTGGGGCAGGGGTGTGGGTGGGGGTCAGGGGGGGTGCAGGCTCTGGGGCGGGGCTTGGGCAGGGAATTGGGGCGCAGGGCTGGGGTGCGGGCTTACCTCCGGTGGCTCCCAGGCAGTGGTGCAGCAGAGGTGCAGAGGCAGGCTTCCCGCTTGTCCTGGCACCGCAGACCATGCTGCGCCCTGGAAGCAACCAGCAGCAGGTCCAGCTCCTAGGCAGAAGCACACAAGCAGTTCTCGCCCGCAGGCGTTGTCCCCACCAGCTCCCATTGGCCGGGAACTAGCCATTGGGAGTGCAGAGCCGGTGCTCAGGGCAGGGGCAGCGCATCCCCCCCCAACTAGGAGCCGGACCTGCTGCTGGCTGCTTCCGGGGCGCAGCGTGGGGTCAGAACAGGTAGGGACTAGCCTGCCTTAGCCAGGCAGCACCACCGACAGGACTTTTAATGGCCTGGTCAGCAGTGCTGACCAGAGCCGCTGTGACCCAGTGCCTTACATTCCGCGACCAAGTACTGGGTCACGACCCACAGTTTGAAAACCACTGCACTAGAACCCTCTTCTCATCCCAACTCCAAGCCACAGTCTGGTCCTTAGAGAGAGTGCTGTTTGAAACTGCTAGCCCCTGTGGTACTTTGGACAGGTGTGTAAACCTACATTTCTATGACTATGACTGTCCCCCATGCACGGCTGCAAGGAGTCCCTTCTCCCCATGTGCCTCCTCAGGACCAGTAACAATATGGCTCTCTGCTAAATGAAACTCACTGGGCCCCTTGCAGTAGTCCTGGTCTGGAATTTAAGAAGAAGTTACCTGTTACCTCCAGGCCTTTGGCATAGTCTCCTGGGTACCCTTCACTTGCCATAACCACAGACACAGCAGTACGGTTTTCTGACCAAGCTGGCATGCAGCTGCAGAGTTTGCCATCAATTGTTGCTTGAATCACTTCATAAAAGTCATTTTTAAGCAGTGGAAGAATTACCTGCAAAAGTATGCTAAACAATTTAGTTAAATGTTTTTTGTTAACTGTTAAATATCAAAAACTTATTAAGCTTTTCTTCAAAAACTGAAACTCACATGAAGCTCACCTTAGTGAGCAAAAAATGTGTTGGAGAACCGGAAATATTTTGCTACATTTGCAGATTTGGAAATAAAATCAGTGAACATTAATTTACAGCAATTATTCCCAGACACTAGAGCTGAGAAAATAATTGATTTTTCTGTTTGGTGGCTGGACAAAAAAAGTCTGAAAACAAAAAAATTGGCTAGTTTTAAAACAAAAATTGTCTGTATCAAACATTTTGTTTTGACATTTGTTTCAAAACTACATTGTCTAAACAGCTCATTTTGACATTTCCAAGAATTTTATTTTCAGGGTTTTTTCAGCTGAAACTATTCACTGAACTCAACCTGAATTCAGATAGTTTCAGTATACCAAACACACATTTTTGGCAAATTTACTGTCACTAAGAAAATTTCATCCATTGTTAGCAACAGGCAGAAAGCAACCATCACCTGCAGAGACCAAGTATGAAACTACTTACCACAAATTTGTCTGGGCTCCTTTTCTACTCAGAAAACCAGAATTTGAGCAATAACCTCAAATCGCAAACTAAGCCAATGAACATTTCACAGAAGATAAATGCTAACAAGCAAATTTCTAATAGTTACTGCTACATTCTCAAAGATGCTCTTTTGTAAATTTCCATATTTGTGGTAGATATGACATACATCCTCTTAAATTATGTAAATTACATTAGTAGCAAGTTATTAAATTCTGGTATGGAACATGGAGCATATTTAGCTTTCCAGCATCTCTCACTCACCTGGCACTGCGGGTCACCAAAGTGGCACTTAAAGTTTAAAATTTTCACATCATCTTTAGTACGCATTAATCCTGTTTGCAGCACACCTGAACAGAAAGCAGAACTATACAGGCTAGCTCAAAGCAGTTTTTTCACTTTCTTTAAAAGCAGTAAACTGAAATGTGGGATAAACTTATGTAAACTGTAGGGAATCTGCACCATGGGTTCTGCAAAATGTTTGTGTTCTATGGCAATCCCTATAAAATCCCATAAAAATCCAGCAAACTGCATAGCAGTGCCATAAGAAACGTATTCCGTGATAGATTACTGAAGATACTAGAGAGGGACAGAGCGAGTTCAGAAACATTTGAGTGTCTTTAGCGTCTAAACACACAGGGGCAGATTCTGCCCTCTGACAAAGCCCATTAATTGCAGCCACCCTGAAGGTGTAAAGGGGCCTTGAAAAATGCACAAACACCTCCCAAAGAATACCTCCTGTACAGCAGAGACTTTTGTTTATTTGTAAAAACAACGAGGAGTACTTGTGGCACCCTAGAGACTAACAAATTTATTTGGGCATAAGCTTTGGTGGGCTAAGACCCACTTCATCAGCTGCATGGAGTGGAAAATACAGTAGGAAGATATATATACATAGCACATGAAAAGAAGGGAGTTGCCTTACCAATTCTAACGAGACAATTCAATTAAAGTGGGCTATTATCAACAGGAGGAAAAATCACTTTTGTAGTGGTAATCAGGGTGGCCCATTTCAAACAGCTGACAGGAAGGTGTGAGTAACAGTAGGGGGAAAATTAGCATGGGGAAATTAGTTTTTAGTTCTTGTTGTGACCCACCCACTCCCAGTCTTTATTCAGGTCTAATTCGATGGTGTCCAGTTTGCAAATTAATTGCAGTTCTCCAGTTTCTCGTTAGAGTCTGTTTTTGAAGTTTTTTTGTTGAAGAATTGCAATATCTTCCTACTGTATGTTCCACTCCATGCATCCGATGAAGTGGGTCTTAGCCCACAAAAGCTTATGCCCAAATAAATTTGTTAGTCTCTAAGGTGCCACAAGTATCCTTGTTGTTTTTGCTGATACAGACTAACGCAGCTACCACTCTGAAATTTGTTTATTTGTGTTGCACTGTATAGCTAGGCTCAGCAGAACTCAGTTTTAGTTTTATATAATTTCAACAAAAAAGATTAAAAAAAGCTTAAAAATAAACTGTAATCTATTTACATTTTCGAAGTTATGAAAAATTATGAGTGGGATCAGACAATTATTTAATGACAGAAGATGCTGAGATTCAAAAAGTTAAAGCTTTATAACTGTTAAAACACAAGTTGTCAACCTCATGTCAATATATACAAAGTGAATGTCCTTAAATCAGACTCTAATGGGTTCTCAAGCAGCATTTTACTTACTTTGCCGATCTGTAACTTTCAGTGCTAGGGAGATTTAAAGTAGGATGGGAAACTAGTGCATTCTTCTTTGATGGAGATAATTTGGAGTTCAAAAGTAGTTCAACAGAATTACTTGGCATGTGCTTACTCTATCATTCAGGTGAGCACTTACCTACATATGTTGTTCCCTGTTGTCTCATACCATCAACAACGTGTTGCAGGATAGAGTCTTTAATTTTCTCTAGAAGAGCTTCAGGAACCTGATGAGCAATTCCAAATTGAGAGCGTAAGCCTTTTATGGTACGTTTCCTCTTATTATTAATTCATCTGAGTCTCTTAAAAAGCACTGAACATAACCCATTTATTTTGTACCAGTTAAGTTGTCATGTTTCCAGAAGTGCCTGAATTTAAATTACAGTGAAAATGTAAGATAGCACCAAGATGTTATTTATTAAAAAGCTCTTTCTCTGGTTAAAGATCTATCACACGACATTTCTTTTCAACACTGTCTTTTTCTCCTGAAAACCATAACATTCTCTTGCTATATGCCTATTTTCACCCAACATACTTTGTTATTTCTGCAGGACCTTAAGAAGCCATTGAGTCCAGCGCCTTGCATTGAGGAAGGATCAAGTATACCTAGACTATCCCTGACAGGTGTTTGTCTAACCGAGAGGTTCTCAAACTTCATTGTACCATGTGACCCCCTTCTGACAACAAAAATTACTATATAACCCCAGGAGGGGGAACCGAAGCCTGAGCCCACCCAAGCCCCACTGCCCCGGGCAGGGGGCCCCAAAGCCAAAGCCTGAGCCCCACCACCCCTGGCAGGGTGCGGGGACAAAGCTGAAGCCTAAAGGCTTCAGCCCCAGGGGGCCTGTAACCTGGGCCCTGCCACCCAGGGCTTGGGCTTCAGACCCAGGCGGTGGGGCTCCAGCTTTGGCTTGAGCCCCAGGCCCCAGCAAGTCTAAACCAGCCCTGGTGACCCCATTAAAACAGGGTCACGACCCACAGTTTGAGAACCCCTGGTCTAACCTATACTTTAAAATGTCCAATGATGGAGATTCCACAACCTCCCTCAGTAACCTATTCCAGTACTTAACTATCCTTATAGTAGAAAGTTTTTTCCTAATATCTACCTTAAGTCTCCCTTGCTACAGATAAAGCTCATTGCTTCTTGTCCTGCCTTTAGCGAACATGGAAAACAACTGATCACAGTCTTCTTTATAACAGCCCTTAACATATTTGAAGACTTATCAAGTCCCCCCTCAGTCTTCTTTTCTCAAGACTAAATATGCCAAGTTTTTTTTAAACTTTCCTTATAGGTCAGGTTTTGTAAACCTTTTATTATTGTTGTTGCTCTCCTCTGGACTCTCTTCAATTTGTCCACATTTTCCTGAAATGTAGCCCCAGAAGCACAAGTGCCAGCTTCCTCCTTTTCTTGGGGGTGCTCAGCCCCCACTCATCCCCAGGCCCCGCCCCCCACTCCATCCCTGCCCCCCAGGCTCCACCCCCACCCCTCCTCTTCCTGCCCCCTCTCCTGAGCATGCCCCATCCCTGCTTCTCCTCCTGCCCTCCAGTGCCTCCTGCACACCGCGGAACAGATGATCATGGCAGGCAGGAAGCACTGAGAGGGAGGGGGAAGAGTTGATCGGCAGGGCTACTGGCGGGCGGGAGACGCTGTAGGGGAAGGGGGGAGGTTGGCTGCCAGTGAGTGCTAAGCATATTCGGCGCCTATGCCCAGAACTGTACAGAGAACTCCAGCTCAGGCCTCAGGAGTGCTAAGCAGAGCAGGACAATTACGTCCCTTGTCTTACCTACAACACTCCGGTTAATATACCCAAGAATGTTATTAGTAGATCACAAATTGAATATGAAGCAACAATAACCTCCAGATCCTTTTCAGTAGTACTACCATCTAACTAGCAGTTATTCCCCATTTTGCAGTTATGCATTTGATTTTTTCTTCCTAAGTGTAACACTTCGCACTTGTCTTTACTGAATTTCACCTTGTGGATTTCAGACCAATTCTCTAGTTTGTCAAGGTCATTTTGAATTCTAATCCTGGCCTCCAAAGTGCTTACGAAACCCAACCCAGCTTGGGGTCATCCACAAATTTTATAAACACAGTACTGGACCTAGAACAGACTCTTGCAGCACCCTACTAGATATGTCCCCCCAGTTTGACAGCAAACCAATGATAACTACTCTCTGAGTATGGTCTTTCAACCCTTGTGCACCCACCTTATAGTAATTTCATCTAGCCTACATTTCCCTAGTAGTTAAGAGAATGTCACTTGGAACTATGTCAAAAGTCTTAATAAAATCAGGATACAGTATATCACATCTACTTCTTCTCCTCCTTCCCCCGCATCCACTCGGCTAATAACCCTGTCAAAGAAGGAGATTCAGTTTATTTGGCACAATCTATTCTTTACAAATCCTTGTTGGTTATTACTTATCACACTACTATCTTCTAGGTGCTTAAAAATGCGTTTGATAGTTTCTTTCCGTATCTTCCCAGGTATCAAAGTTCGGCTGACTGATCTATAATTCTCCACGTCCTCTTTTTTCCCCTTTTTAAAAGATGTTTGCCCTTCTGTAATCTTCTGGGATCTCACCCATCCTCCACAGGTTCCTGAAGATCAATGTTAATGCTTCAGCTAGCTCCTTAAATATCCTCGGTCATCAGGCCCTGTTGATTTGAATACATCTAACTTATCTAAATATTCTTTAACCTGTTCTTGCTTGTGTTCCTTCCCCAGGTTAATGTTACTGTGTTAAGCAGCTGGTCACAAACATTCTTTGTTACCAAAAACAAACAAACAAAAAAACAATTCTGAAATCATTAACTAAGGTCATGTTTAATATACAGAAAGCCTCCAGACATGTCGGGAATTACACAGGTCCACTTTTTAAAGTGTATGCTCATTTCCAAAGTTACTAACAGCGTGGGAGGCACACCATTCCTAAAATTAACAGAAAAGCCATAAGGGAGACCATTTCCCAGTCCAAGAATGAATAATAGGACTGGGGCTCCATATCCTTATGCAAACAAAGCACTGACTTCACAGGGAGTTTTGCCTACATAATGGCAACAGAATTGGGCCCTTATTAACAAATTCATCAATGCTTAATTACATTTCATGAGTAAATTTGGAAAATAAAATCAAAAGATCACTAAACCTGTGGTGCCGGGCAATAAGCTCCCATCCCGGCAGTGTTTGGGCCCTTGTCTCCATCTATTAACCGTTTGTGGGCCTGGACTAGTGGCATGGGGGCAACAGTGACACCATCAGTGAAGCACAAGCACTGTAAAGAAAAACAAACACCACAGAATGTACTCAAATGGTTATGTTCTGTATTAACTGAAATCAGCTCAGAAGGCCACAGATTTAGCCCTGTCATTAGTATTTAAGGTTCAAAACTAGAAAACAATGGGCCAAATTCATCCTGTTGTAACTCCACTGACTACAAGGAGTAGCCTGTCTTAATTATTTATTTAGGTATTAACAAAGATTTCTGGAGACAATGGTTTTGACTGGTGAGGGCTGCATATAAGAATTCCTTCTACTATATTATCAGGGCTGGGTACATTAAGGTCCTGATCCAACAAGCCCACTGAAATGTATGCTTTCTTTAGGCATGTGAGTAGTCCCACTGACTTCAGTGGAACCATTCAAGTGCTTAAAATGAAGCACGTTTGTAAGTATTTGCAGGATCAGGGTCTAAAAAGAGAGCAAAATATTATCTTTGGTAATGGAGTAAAATCTTGTGTAGAGAATTCATCTTGTAACTGTGACACAACATCCAGACCTGTGTCACATAGGTAAGCTTAAATATTATCCTGAAGAGGAGTAACATATAGTTTACGGCAAGGAAAGCACCACAGCTGTATTTACAGATAAAAAAAGTGAACTAAGCATTGGGACAACAATTTAGGATGTAATGTAAAAATTACAGAAAAGTAGATATATTAAAAATCAGCAAACACTTTTTTTCTCCTCTAGAGAATCAATTCACCCCCCTGCCCCCAGATCACAGTTACTGCATATTTATGGTTAATGTAGAATAGAGTTGTACTGAGAATGTATATTGACTAACTTGACATCAGACTGCATCTCTTACATATTTATGTGGTAGCCATATAAAACACAAACTAGTTAAAATGAAGAATTCATGCTTTTAGGCAAAAAGTGTAACAATACAAGTGCATAAAAGGATTTGTGACCAAACTATTGAGCCAAAACTGAACATACAGATAGCTCTTCCCCTTCAAGAAGTTCTTCAATGACAACCGTCTCTCCAAACACTCTATCCTGCATTAAAAATATTCTTTAGTTATTAGCTGTGACATCCATCAGTTAGATTATGTCTTCTCTTTAAAAAAGAAAAGCATCGCAAAGAGAAGGAAACACAATGTATATGAAAAGAGCCAGTTTATGTTAATCCTGGGATTGTGGGCAGAGACAACCAAAGAAATGAAAAGACCACCCCCCTCAGATCAGATTGGGGCCATAGAACCCAGAACTTAACTGATTACATATGGGACAAAAAAACAGGGGTGAAGATCACAGATATAAAATGAGGGATCTAGAGGGGAAACCAAGGGGAGAACACTGGTCAACACCCATTGCCATGAGAAAGGGTCAAAGGAATCCACCCAGACGAACTCTGCCCAGTTATGTGCCTGGGCAAGGCATCAGGAAAATGGCCCAGTGTCACAAGAAACAGGCAGTTTTGGTGACTGAAGCCTTCCTTTTACCCAGAGAACAGGTATAGCATAGGCAGCAGCAGAGTAAGCTTCCCAGGACACCTGCCCTGAGCTGGAGGGACCTCCCTAGGTTAAGAAAATAATTAAATTTCAAGGTCCATTCAGCTCTCAGGCCAACGAAGTGGTGGGTTTTGTGGTGAAAAACACTTGTCTGTTCGGTCTAGAGAACGGAGAGAGATCCCCAAATTCATTTCTTCCAGGTCACTGGGCAGCGAGAATCGGACCTCACAGTATTTAAATAAAGGGTAGCTTACCTGCAAAATCTCTTGCACAGCTCTGCAGGCTTCCTCTTTGCTGGCTGCAATAATTATTTCTTTTCTAGCAGCTTGGCCACTAGCCTTTATAACCAGCGCAGGAAAGTCTGTGCTATAAGTGATGGCAGGGCACATTACAGTCAGGATCGGACAACTTCAATGCATCCTCTAAAAGGTAAATTTCTAACCTGAACACTTAGAAAATTTCCCCTTTTTCTGAGGAATGATACATTAAAATGTACCTGCTTGTACCAACCTTATATGTCATATTTTCAGATGGACTTAATGTGGTTTTGTGGCCTAAGCACAGGACTGGCAACCAAGAACTCCTGACGTCTAGTGCAGGCTCTGACATTTGCTCACTGTGCAGGTCACAGTCATAATTAATGCCGAGTTTTGCACCTAAAGAAGGGATTCAGCTACTTTGTTACATGAGGAATATCGTGTATTTTACTCAAATTTATAGCATTTATTCTTTGAGCATAAAATGATTTAACCAATTCCAAGAGATAGCTTAACCACATTTTATCCATCTTTCCTCCTCCCTCAGATATTGGATAGTAAAACTAAATGGAATACTTGAACAGATTGTTCATAACACCAGCATACAAATAGACACACATTCTGATATAGCACGTTTTCTTTTTCATATTTTAATCCACTCCAACAAAGCCCAATTGTTGACTTCAACGGGAGCAGGACCAAGCACACAAAGCTCATATTCTGCAACGCATGGCATGCCAATCTGGGATGGTTTTTCTTCTTTGTGTTGAAGGTTCTTTTATTGTTTACATATCAAAGTTCCTTTGCATAACTGTAATAGAAAATAGCGTAGTAGAACTTGTTTGGGTAAAATTAGTAAGAAGAGAGGTTTTTTTTTTAAAATGCATGTTCTCATTGATACTACTACATGTTATACATGACATAAGACAAAACACAATTTGTGGAGCCAATGCATGGCTGTAGAATAGAACAGTTGTACAGCTGTAGCTTTCTTCTGTGGTCAATTGAACTATGGTAATGGAGCATCACTACTTAAGGCCAGATTGTGAACCCCTTCTTCACAATTGTGAGCCACTCCCCCAAAGAATCCTATTGACTTCAGTGGGACTACTTAGAATCACCAACATGAGTAAGGAATATGCAATCTAGCCTTAAACGAGTAAGAAATCGAGCTTCAGCTGTATGTGAATCCTTTCATAGTGCTCCAGGAATAACACGGAAATCTGTGATGGCACACAGGAGAGCCTGATCCATATATAAAATATCTGAAGAAAACTTTAGTTAAATATAACGTTATTTTTCTTAGATCAGTTTTTTCCTTTATCATGGATGGCCAACTGTTATCCTTATGTAGTTTAACAGAGAAAAACCTCTATGATCTCTGAGCTGAAACTTGAAAAACTGCCATTGTGGCCCTTAGTGCCATTAAAGTTGCCCAATGGCCATCCTTGTCTTTGATTATTAAAGTACCCTAATGACAGCTAGTAGCTAATAAAGCATCAACAAGTAAAAGAAAGTATGAGGTAAAACCATGGGCGGTGGGTGGACCCCCCACTTTGGGGAGGCTAGCCCACTGGCCCAACCCCTTCCAAACGAGGTCCTGCTCCCCCATGTCAGGAGCCCTGCGCCCCCTCCCTGCCATGGCCAGAGAAGCCCCGGGTTGGCGGAACACCAATCCACTCCCCCTGCCAATGGAGGAGCCCCAGGCTGGCCCTAGCTATGCTGGCAGACCAACCTGAGCTGGAGAATTGGGAAGGCAGTGCGCCTTGCCTTCCGAGACCCCCAGACGCCCAGCAGACAAACGATGAGCTTTTTATGTGAGCTCTGCAGGTTCGGGGCGGCTGAGGAGGTGGTATCTGCTACTCAGCTTCCCGGGTTCATCAGTAATCTCTCTGGAATCCAGGGAGATTACTGATGAACCCAGGAAACTGAATAGCAGATACCGCTGCCTCAGCTGCCCTGGAACCTGCAATAGCGCATAATAAGAAGCAAAAACCTGCAACCTACTGTCCTGCAGCAGCAGCTCTGCCAGGGGAGGATTAGCCTTCCCTGGCCTATTGTATTTGTTGCCCACGGGTAAGACCAAATATACAAGATACTTGAAAAAGTGAATAAGCTTCAAGTGACGGATGGTTTACCTGGTAATAAAGCTACAAGCTTCTTGAGGATTGTCAAATGCTTTCCATCTTGCTGTTGGGATCCTGTGACAATCCAGAAAGGCTTTGGCAAAGCTTGTATTGGTCTCTAGCTGAGCTGCCTTGGCTGTGGGACCAAAACATCTAACTCCAGCTGACATCAAGTCATCCACAATTCCTAGTAATTGAAAAGTGCCAGAAGATAAATGCACTCAAATATTCAAATGTCTACCTAAGATGGCCTTTTTATTCTAGAAAACCATGGTTTTCAAACTGTGGTCCGCAGACCCCTGGGGGTCTGCAGACTATGTCTAAGATTTCCAAAGGGGTCCATACCTCCATTCAAAATGTTTTAGAAGTCCACAAATGAAAAAAAAAAAAAAAAAAGGTTGAAAACCACAGCTATAATAATAAAAAGGTGGGTGAGGTAACATCTTTTATTGGACCAACTTCCGGAGAGCGAGAGCCAAGCTTTCGAGCACATACAGAGCTCTTCTTCAGGTCTGGGAAAGATATTCAAGAGTGTGATAGTAAAAACAAGGAAGGACAGATTGTTTAGCATAAGTAGTTAACACATATTCTAAGAGACCATTCAAGGTGAAGTGGCCTGTTAACAACTCTCCAGTCATAGGACCAAAAAGGGGGCAGGTTAGCGGGTTATACATTGTTGGGAATAAGCCATAAATCCAGTTTCTTTATTAAGACCATAATTTTTTGTGTCTAGCAATGTTATGAATTTAAGCTCCCAGGCTCGTCTTTTGAAGGTGTTGTACAGGTTTCCTTTGACTATGAGAACTGAGAGATCAGATATGGAGTGATCATTTTGTTAGAAGTGGTCACCCACAGGTGAGGAGGTCTTTTTGTCCTTTATCCTTTTTCTGTGTGAATTCAAGACATAGTGACTGTCTGGTTTCACCCACACAGTTGGTATTGGGGCATTTAGTGCGTTGGATAAGGTACATCACGTATTGTGAGAGGCATGTGTAGGACCCATGGATCTTGAAAGGAGTGTTGTACTGAGTTGATCATCATAGCAGTGGAGATATGTCTGCAGGTTTTGCATCTGTTGTTATGCCAGGGCCTGGTGCTGCTTTGAATTGGAGTGTCCTGATCTGTGGGGAGCTTACTTCTGATAATGAGCTTGGAAAGGTTGGAGGGCCACTTGAAGGCCAGAAGAGGGGGTTCAGGAAAGATTTCTTTCAGGATGTGATCCCCATCAAGTATAAGATGTAATTGTTTAATGATACTTCCTGTGTGTGCCAATGTGGGATGGTAGGTGACAACTAGGGGTGTGTGCTGGAGGGTTCTTCTGTATGGAAACAGGTTCTCCCAGGGTATTTGGGTGGCCCATTCCATAATGCAATCTATTGCTCTAGTGGAGCGTCCTTGTTTGGTGGAGTTATTCTATTTGGGTGGCCCGTTCCACAATGCAATCTATTTCTCTAGTGCAGCGTCCTTGTTTGGTGGAGTTATTCTATAACATCTTTACATTATTGATGGGTTTGTGTGTATTACCATTTTATTTTTGTTCTCATCCCTCATTTGAAAATATTCAGAGCACTGTTAGCATGGAAGTCTACATTTCATTTGGTGCCCCCTAGTTCTTGTGTTATGAGGAGTACATAACATTTCCTTATTTACTTTCTCCACACCAGTCATGATTTTATAGACTTATCATATCCCCCCTTAGCAGTCTCTTTTCAAAACAGAAAAGTCCGTAATAATTTTTGTTGCCCTTTTCTGTACTTTCTCCAATTCCAATATATCCTTTTTGAGATGGAGCAACTAGATCTGCATGCAGAATTCAAGATGTGGTTTTATATAGAGGCAAAAAAGAACTAGATGGTGTCCCTACTTCTCTGTTTGCCAGAAGCTGGGAATGAGAGACAGGAGATGGATCACTTGATGATTACCTGTTCTGTTCATTCCCTCTGAAGCACCTGACATTGACCACTGTCGGAAGACAGGATTCTGGGCTAGATGGACCATTGGTCTGACCCAGTAGGGCCGTCCTTATGTTCTTAAATACCTCTCAAAGCACCATCCAAGCAGCCTGCTATGTCCTTTGCTATAGTGAACAATTTAATGTTCAAAATGTTATTTTACAAATGGATTAAGCTACCTGTTTAATCATTTGATTTCAAGAGACCTTTAATCCTATTTTACAAAGCCTTATAGTGAGACCATCCAGTTACTGCACATTTCCCACATGATGTCTTACATGTACACAGCTACGAAGCAAAAATTAGACATAAAATAATCTTACATTTATAGAGGAAAAACCTAGAATATTCTTACACTTCAGTTAAATTAAGGTAGAATACAGTTTAGAACGTCAATATGATTATTTTTCTTTTAAGATAAATTTAAGGCACTTGGCTTTTTCTAACAAGAGAATTTATTCTAACCTTACCAGCTCCCAAGAGTGTCTCTGGTCCAACTACCACAAGTCCAATGTTATGGTCTTTGCAGAACTGGGCAAGGATAGTATGATTGCTGACTAACACTGCTGACAAGGATAAAGATATATAATTAAGTTATAATTATAATTCCACCCCCAAACAGTGACAATACAGTGTTGGAATAGGATATTATAGGCAAAAGAAGAGCTGAACAACTTAGAGGGTGCTAAGCCCTTACAGACGTTATCAAAACTGAAAAAGAACTAAAAACGGAGTCCAGAATAGATAACTGAAGGTTATGCACAATATATGATAAATATACATTCACTAAATATTAATTACGCTATGTTTATTCTGGGTAGCCCAAGTAAACATTTTAAAAACATCTTTATACAAATGGACTAACACATTTTAAAAATAAAAAGGCATTCTAGCACCACAGAGGCCTCTGGTGGGCAGAAGGCGGAACTGCAGCACTTCTTAGGCAAAATGTATTTTATGCAGGAAAATACAAAATTCTATACCCGGTGCTGTAGAATTCCCCCAGGAGTAAGAGTTCATCACAGCACTGTGTTCACAGAGCCAGGTTAGGACAGAGTGGGGCACACAGGGCTGCGGAGAGGGAGAGGAAGGGGAGAGTCACAGACTGGGGTTCAGAATGGCTACTCGGGGGGACTGGAGCATGGGCTCAGGAGCTAGTGGGTGACAGCGTTGAGCCTGGGGACGGTAGCTGCAGAGACCCATGGAGATGAGAGGTGCGGGGACGGGGCAGATGTGCCTGACTGAATGGCAGAGGCTTGGGGTCAGCAAGGATCTGCATGGGGGAGGCTTCCCAAACACCCTAACAATCCCCTCTCAAAGAAAAACCTCCCACCCACACCCAACACTGCTAGGCTCCGTCCCTCTCCCTCAGCTCCTCCATTACCCCTGACTCCACCAAGCCTTTGCACTGCTTCTGACAGGTGCAGGAAACACAGTTCTCTATTGTAATTTAAATGAATTACACAAAGTTCTGTATTAATATGCCTCGTAAAGAATCTATTTGTCAAAATAAAAAATTACCAGAATCTTTTTTGGGGGGGAGGGTCTGTATTGTTAGACATACTTGCTGACAGATATTTTGAAATAAATTACCAAAATAATTGTAACTGGTATGCTTATATCGTGTTATTTTGATAAATAAAATTCGCAGAATTTTCAAATATCTGACACAGAATTTTTAATTTTTGGCACAGAATTCCCGCAGGAGTAAATCATGAGCCTGATCCAGTGACCACTGAAGTCAGTAGAAAGATTCTCATTGATCTGTACTTTAGGCACAATGACAAGACAAACCATTCTCACATATACAAGCATTAAAGCACATACCGATCAGATTCAGTGACAGTGAAATAAATCTTTTACCACTGAAGAAGGTAGAACCTAAAATACATTGTGAATTTGACTGTATCTGTTTCACTCTATTAATTTTTGGACCTTTGTATGTGTTTTTGGGAGTGGTTAGTATCCATTTAGATCCAGCTGTCCTCAAGTCTCATGTGTTGTTTACTTTAATTCTTGGCGCTTTTTCAAAACACATATGATACAGTGTTTACTCCTGAGGGCATTCTGCACCAAAAAATTAAAAATTCTGTGCCAAAAATTAAAAATTATGTGTAGGATATTTTAAAATTCTGCAAATGTTACTTGTCAAGTAAATGTGGAGGCTCCAGCATGGTACTGGGGAGCACAGGCCACTGGCTGCACAGAGGTGGGAGATCACTCTGCAAATTCCCCCCTGGGACACAGATTCAGCAGTGAGGCTGCACCCAACCCTGACACAGCACAAGGACCATGCCTGCCCCAGAAATACCCCAGGGCCCTGCCCATCTGTGTGGGCAGGCAGGCTCAGCAAGACAGGATCCAAGTGTGGAGTGGACTTAATGTGGGGGGATCCAGATGTGGGTTGAGAGGGCTCTGTGTGGGGCATTCTGGATGCGGGAGGCTCAATGGGGAATCCGGGTGCGGGGGGGGATCTGGATGCACAGGGGCTTGTTGGGGGTTCTGGGTGCAACAGTAATGGGTCTCTGCAGGGGTGTTCAGGTGAAGGTGGTTGGGGCTCAGTAGGGGGAGTCCAGAATGGGGCGGGGGGGATAGAGCTTGGTGAGGGGTCTGGGGGGGTCCAGATGCTGGGGGAGTGGGACTCAATGGGATAGGGATCCAGGTACAGCAGGTTGGGGCTCGGTGGGGTAGAGATCCGGGTGGCTTGTTAGGATGGTCAGGTGCAGGGGGAGTGGGGCTCATTGTGGGGGTTCCGAGTGCGGGGGTCTGGATATGAGGGGATCTGGGTATACGGGGGGGTCGGGTGGATGGGGGAGTAGCTCTCTATACAGGGATCCCCAATGAGTGCAGGAAGCGGGGGGGAGGGGGGCGGGGAGAGAGAGAGAGAGAGAGAGAGAGAGTTTGCAGAATTTTCTGCAGCTGGGGAAGAAATCTGGGGGTGGGTCTGAACTGGCCCCAGATGCCGTGCAGGGGAAGAGGAAGTCCCATCCTCCCCAGCCCAGCTGTGACAAAACAGCTGAGCCTGGCACAGGGTAGGAGCCACCAGCCAGGTCTTCCCCAGTCCTGTCTCCTGCCCCATGGTGATTTACCTCTCTGCCAGCTGTCCTAGGCACCTGAAATATACTGCTGGGCAGGGTCGCATGACCGCTTTAGTGGCCTCCCTTTGCTTCCCTGTCAGCAAGTCATTTTTCTGTGGGGAAACAAAGAAATCTGCGGGGGACATAAATTCTGTGCATGCGCAGTGGCACAAAATTCCCCCAGGAGTAAGTGTTTTATCAGATAATCCAACAATTCAAAAAAACCACACAGAAAAAATTATTTGCATGTGGTATAATTTGTGGTATCTTTTGTGGAAAAGAATAAGACATACTGTCAATTTCTACTGATTCAGCATATGATATTGAACATTTTTTGTTTATATGCACACATCTATATACGTGCACAGCTTGAAATATAATTTATTTGCTTTCTATTACTTGAATTTGAAATCTTTCCATTATTGGCTGTTCCTGCATTTCCTGGAGCGACTAGCACTTGTTTTACATGTGGAGATTGTGCCAATTTCCAGCCCAGAGCATGCTCTCTGCCTCCACGGCCAATCACAAGCACTCGATCAGCCATCAGTCTGTGAAAAGCCAGTCACTGTACTTATTTCAGAGTCCTATGGGAAAAAACAAAAACATATGAATTATGTCTCTAACAGCCACTCATAATTCGTAGCCTCAGTCTAGTTCTCAGCATATAGGTATTCAGTTGACAAAAATACACCATCACACATCGTATTGATTGGCAACAGTGTTGGCCTTCTGGGTGAACTCATGGACCAACTGAAGTCAGTGGAAATTTTACCATTGACTTCAATGGGGTCAAGATTTAATCCCTTAAGTGTACAGGCCAATGTGTAGAGACTGAACTACCCACCTAGGTCTGGTTCCTCCACAGAAGTACTGAGCCACATTAGCAGAATGGGAAAGCTTGTACAAATGCTGGTTTTAAACTTACCTTTAACGCAGGCTTCAATATGGAGAACGTCAATCCAGAAACTTTAATGAGCACTAAAATATGTAATTTTTAAAAAACAGCAATTGTCAAAATATAAAAATCAGTGAGAATGCTGCTAAGACAGAATAATGTGCTGAATACACCCCCCCCCCCCATACACTGACATTTAAAATTATCTCAATAGTATTTCTTGGCAGATCAATTTTGATGTATTTCAGAAACACTATAATATGCAATGTATTTTACATCTGCTGATCTAGTTTTTCCAATATGAAATTAAAATGGGCACACATAAATGTCATGAACAAAACCAATCCCAGAATATGACCTTTAAGATTGGTTAATGTCAATAGCATCTATCCATAACCACAGCCACAAAATACATAATAAATTAAGACCACCATAAAAATGTCAGCTTTCCAATCAACACAACATTGCTCTTTCTCAGAAAAAGGATCTGTGAGGAGTTTACTATATAGCTTACAAACAAAATCAGAGACAATATTTAAATACAAAAGCATTATGTTTAAGAACAGATTTTAGTAAACTGTAACCTTTTAGGAAGGAGATTTTGGTTCTTAGCAGAGATGGCACCAATAATCGATAAAATAATTATTGATTATATACATTTCCAAAATGACTGAGCTGATCAAGTATAATGTCCACATAAAAAGTTTTATGTGCTCTCCTTCAGGGGACTTTATCCTGCAACTACAGGGAAAAGGATTACTTTATATAATAAGTCTTTTCCAACATTTTTTTTCCAGAATAAGGGTACTATACATTAGGTGCACTAAATACATACATTAGATTACCTTGAAATAAAGTTTACTTTGTGCAAAAAATTTTAAAAGTTGGGTTCTTCCCTGTTTTGCTTCATCAAAAGTTTTCTTTTTCCTGCCCCTCCTTCCCCTGTCTTCGGTCTTAGCTATATAAGAAATGTTAAGTCTGATCGTCCCTGTTGTTGCTGGAAGACTTTCGGGGGCGGGGGGATTTTACAGTATAATTAAAGGATAAGAGAGCTCACAATAAGCAAAAGGTTGAAATTCATGACATTTTAACAAAATAATCATTTATCCCAAATGCTCAGTACACACTGGAATTAAATAGGTGTTAACTAAAAAAGTTTTTAAAAAATTGAATTAAATCCTCTCCCCTCACAGTTATTCAATTTTCAACCTCTTCTTGACCCATCATAATTTCACTAGTTCAGTAGTGTCTTTCAAGGTAGAATAGATCTAAATTTCTAATGGAGGGTGGGGGCAGGGAAAACACACAAGCAGAAACCCCTTCACGCTTAAAAAAAATAGATGTTTTCTTTTCATATCATAAAGAAAAAAAAAAGGAGGGGGCTTTCCTCTCCCTTCCCCCCTTCTTCCAGTCATCTTAAAGGCATCTTGGCAGAAAAGGGAGCTCGCAGAAGAACAGAACTTACTTTAGAGGAGATATGATGGGGACTCCCAGTTGAGACACCTCTACTTGCCACATCAGGCACTACTGTTCCAACAGAAAAAACTTCAAATCCAGACTCCAGCGAGAGACTGCTGAATTGGAAGTCATTTGCAAATTGGATACAATTAACTTAGGCTTGAATAGCGACTGGGAGTGGCTAAGTCATTATGCAAGGTAACCTATTTCCCCTTGTTTTTTCCTACCCCCGCCCCCCCCCCCGACGTTCTTGTTAAACCCTGGATTTGTGCTGGAAATGGCCCACCTTGATTATCATACACATTGTAAGGAGAGTGGTCACTTTAGATAAGCTATTACCAACAGGAGAGTGGGTTTGTGGGGGGCGGGGGGGGGGGGAGAGAAAACCTGGATTTGTGCTGGAAATGGCCCAACTTGATTATCATACTGAAGTGAGCTGTAGCTCACGAAAGCTTATGCTCAAATAAATTGGTTAGTCTCTAAGGTGCCACAAGTACTCCTTTTCTTTTTGCAAATACAGACTAACACGGCTGTTACTCTGAAACCTGCCATTGTAAGGAAAGTGATCACTTTAGATAAGCTATTACCAGCAGGAGGGTGGGGTGGGAGAAGGTATTTTTTCATGCTTTGTGTGTATAAAAAGATCTTCTACACTTTCCACAGTATGCATCCGATGAAGTGAGCTGTAGCTCACGAAAGCTTATGCTCAAATAAATTGGTTAGTCTCTAAGGTGCCACAAGTACTCCTTTTCTTTTTGCTAATGACTCCAGAAATTCCCCAGCCAGATACAACCCCGTCCTCCTGCTCCCAGTTCAAATTCTTCTGTGTGATGAGAGCTGATCCCATAGCCAAGGACAACAAGCTCTTGGGGAGCTAACCTCTCCAAGCCATGGAGAAGGATGAGGAGGAGAGTGTGTACTCCCATGCTCCTTTTAGGAAAGAGGGAGAGCTGCACTCCCCCTTATTTTAACTCCTGATGGTAATGCAGATGAATTACTCCTTTAAAAAACAAAACAATATAAAACAGGGTGCCCCCTCAAAAAACTATGTAACATTTGCTAGTCTCCATTCTTTGGATTTCTCACAAGAGAGCAAAAAATAATATGGCATTATTTCTCCACCAATCAGTTCTGTATTTTTGCTGGTAATCCACACAAACTCTGTATTCCCCATTCCCTATAAAAACAAAGATTATAATTTCTGAAACTGAGACATTGGTCAATGTACTCATCAGTCTGTGCCATTTTCCTGCACTTTTATGGCCCTTTTCAAGTAATTAATCTCAAGGCAACTTTCTATAACAACAACACAAACATCTTTGGTAACAGTACAGAAGTTAAAAACTGTTCTTTTCTGATGTCAGAGGATGGGAGAGACATTCTTTAAATTAATATTGAAGTCATTGCTTGATGTGCACGTGTAACTCCCCACAACCTCAAATCAGTAATATAAATACACTTTTAGATTTGTTTAAAATTTACTTTAATATCTAGCACATATTAAAGTTAAGTGTTTTTCCTTTAATCCTGAATTATGACATGGAAACTTTTAACCTTGTGGAAAATAAAATGAGGTTTATTCAGTGTTGGAGATAGGTACACAATAAGTAATATGTTCTATTCCATTCTTTATAGGTTCTTTTACCATCCTCACCACCATAGAATTTGAATACCTTCCAGTAGTGCATTAAGAGACATGACTAACACCATGTTTCCAATACTACAGTTGTTTACAGGAAAATAAATCAAAACATGCTGATATATCAATGAGCAAGACCTTTGTGTGAACTTTTTAAAGCAGGTGCACACTGAGGCAGTGAGAAATAAAAGTTTGTCTCTCTAAAATGCAATACATTTCTCTCACATCATTAAAATAAATAAATTTACATTAACAAACAGGATAATGTCACATATGCACACCTTCCAATTCCCTACATGTTGATGGACAGATTTTAGCATCACAGTAAAAAAAAGCCATCACATTACAATAAGCTTAATCACCACCTATCTCTTTTTCTTTCTTCTAGTGAATGACAAACAGCGGGAGATTCCTTAGTTGAAATCCAATCAAACAAGCATACAACTGCTGAGGCAGAATTTGGTCTGTAGATGTTTAAACAATTTCTTCTTACATTCACACGGATCCTGCAGTGTAGATCACAACAAGAATCCACACAATTCCGAAACTCTGTCTTCTTTTACCCAATCACATAAGAGGAGGATACTGAAAATTTGCATTCATTCTAACTGCCCACAACATACTGCAATTATCTGACTCAAGTCATTTTCTAAGGTAGGATAAGAAAGAGAGACAGACAGACATACAATAATAAACAGAGAGAACAATAAGAGACACAAAAACTGTTGAAATGTCTAACACCCAAACAAAAACACTTCTTCCATGGCATCATTTCCGCTTCACGTAAACGTTTAGGTTTGCTGCAGTTTTCATATACAGATCAAACAAAAGGAGAACAAACTAACTACACAGGGCCAGATTCAGAGGGGATGTAAGTGGCAGTATAAATTGCATATTCATAAAACATCATAAGCAACATAAATTGGTGTAATTTACTCCAAGAGAACAAAGATGCAATGGGAAAGCAACATATCAGGGTACAATCCAGACTAATGAGTTGCTGTGTCACTCCTGCCCTCTAACATGGAGTGCCCTTTACAATGCTTTGCTGCTGTAGCCTCCAGCATGAAAGTCATTCCAAGCTATGTCTGTGTGTGTGCTGCAGCTAGCCACACCTGGGCTCTTACCAACCTCGGTTATACTGCAGGTGACCCCAACTCACCCCCAGTATTTGATTTTCCCCCAGAAATGTATGTCCTGTGATACCCACCCCTCTCCTGGACAATACAAGTTTATATAAAGTCTGTTATTGCTTTAAAAGAAATAATTTGCACAGAACCTGCCACTCCAAATGGAGTTTCCCAGACACTTCAGTTTAAACACATTGGACTAGATAAAACAATAAACTAAGTTTATTCACTACAAAGGGAGATTTTAAGTAAGTACAAGTAATGAGGCATAAGTCAAAGTTATAACTCTGATGGTGCTTAACTTAAATTATATCAGAATCAAGCAAAGTAGTTTCTCACCATATACTTTCAGCAGTCTTACTCACCAAACTTCTTAGGTCAGGATCCCTCTGCCAGTTCAGCACTGATTCCTTTGTCCTTCAGGTGCTGTGAATGCATCTCCAGATGACATTCGGGAGACAAAAGAGTCTATATGGAAAGATATTCCCTGCTGCTTTTTCCTCACCTGTTTGAGCATCCTGTGTTTCCCAACCTGCTTGATAACTCTGTTTACTGCTTAAATGCTAATTAAGCAGAACACACATTCCTTTGAGGCAGACCTGTCTGCTAACCTCACTTTGGAATATGTGTTAATAATATCATAAAGTGGAATATTATAACTTCACATAAGACATTGTCACACACATTTTATCAGGACAATAATGATCAGAAAATTATGAGTTTTAAAATGATATCTCACAAGGCATATTTTGTACAAAGATTATTACAGTAGCATGTGGGGTGTGGTCACAGCAGGTACATTCTATCACAAGTGTGTAAAGATGAAAGCCAATAAGATGAAGCAGGCCTCCTTTTACACACTTACATTAGTGGCTTTTCTTGCTTCAGTGATGCTGTCATTTCACTGACTGGGTGTACAGTATTGCTTACCCCAAGCATTCAAAATCATGAATTGGGCTCAACAAATCCCATAAGATTGGCTTAAAAATCATGAGAATTTTAAAAAATAGAGAATTTTGGGGGGTGGAGTTATTTGCCTTCTGGGTTCTGAGCTGTTAAGGGTGCAGTTAGTTCACTTTTTCAAGCATTTCTCTGCAACCATTACAGCTAAATACTTAATTTTTTAAATAAAAGCTGAGAGTATCATGTAATCAGTTGACTCCAATAGGTGGGATATTTAAGAAAAACACCAAATATTGAAAAACTTGCAATAAAATCACAAGAGGTAGCAGTACTGAAATGTAATTTACACTCTCATAAAGCAGCTGATGCCCATTTACAAACATGATACACCCCCATGTACATCACTTCTGAGTCTGGCACATGTTATCTCAAAACCAATATTCCATCCACAGATAAATTGAAACCACTACCCCACAAAAGATACCATTATGCTTCAAAAAGAAAAGGAGTACTTGTGGCACCTTAGAGACTAACCAATTGATTTGAGCATAAGCTTTCGTGAGCTACAGCTCACTTCAACTACTGCTGCACAAACCACACTTCATAGCTATACTGCCTAAAAGATATGAAAGTTCAGCATCTACCAGGCAGAGTTCATTTGCTAGAGAGCAAAGAGACAGACTGAGGCCATCACCCTTAGTCTGAAGCACTCATTGACAGCGCTGGGAGTTCCTCCACGCAGCACCTCTCTCGGGATAGGGAATGCACAGTTCTTTCCAAGTTACCATGTTTCTAAC
Source organism: Natator depressus (assembly GCF_965152275.1). NCBI lineage: Eukaryota > Metazoa > Chordata > Testudines > Cheloniidae > Natator > Natator depressus. The sequence goes on from NC_134234.1 coordinate 162,552,441, forward strand.
CGTGATAAAGTAACAGCTGGCCCGGCCCTGACAGCTTGGTTCTGTTTCCCAGGGGGCTTCAGTAGGGCATTTAGGCCCCAGCGACGCGGGCTTTTCAAATAAGTTTCAGGGGTTATCTGGCTGCAGACCCAGAAAACGAAGACTCAAGCTGGGGCTGCTGATGGGGAACACGCTAAACACCGTCTCAGGGGCTGGCTGTACATCACAGACGGCACTGGGGGGGGGGTCGGAGTGGGGGGTGTTAATTTCTTGTCTGTTGCAGTATCACCAGGGGCCGGGGCATGAACAGTCACACTGCCCAGTTAACTGCCAGCCCCTGTGCACGCGGCCGCTCCCCGATGGTGGCACCTCCCACTCTGTCCGGACAGCGTTCAGCGCCCCCCTCCCCAGGGTCTGTGGCGCGCGCGCCCAGCCCGGGCGACTTCTCTCACGCAGGCCGCGCGTCACAACCACCCCAGACTCTGTCACGTGTCAGGCGGACGCAGGAGCGGGCGGGGTCACGCGTTGGCAGGGCGGCCAGAGGCTTCTGTCTATGGTGGGGACTACATATCCCACCATCCCAGGCGGCACGCGCGTCGGCTCCGTTGGAATGGGAGGGGGCGGGGCCGCGACCGCCAGAGAGAGCCACTAGGAGCCGTCCCTGAGCGCGGGGTGAAAGGAGCTGCCCCTCCCACCGCGCTTCCAGACACCACCCCTCAACGTGAGCGTGCCTTCCACTCCCCTACGCATGCGTCAATCACAGGGAAGGGTGGGCCAGGTGAGGCGGGGGCGTCGGACAGCAGCGGCGGCGTTGACAGGCGGGGGTAGTGGGGGCGGGGCAAGGGGCGCTGCAGGGCTCGGCCCCCGGGGGGTGGGGGTGACACCGGCGGGCTGTGCTGAGACCTTAGCTCGGAGGGGGGGGGTGACTTAGTGTCAGTTCCCCCACTGCCCCCGCCATGCTGCGCACCCCCCCCCCCCGCTGAGCGGGGTCGTGCCGGTTGCGCTCCGGAAGTGGCCCGTCACCCTGGTCTCTGAGCCCTCGTCTGGCCGCGCCCTGTGCAGCGTGTCAGATCGCAGTGCGGAGCTCTTAATCTGCCATCGTAATGGAGTGGGAAACAGCTGCCCCAGGGTGAGCCAGCGTCACTGATCTCTAGGGTTCCGTCCCCCCCGCAGTTTCCCCCACATGACTGCACAACTGGCACTTACTGCTGTGAAGGCATTGTTTGCTCTGGGGGGAGAAGTAGCTCTAGAGCTGGATAATCAAGTTTTACCGTAAACGGTGAGTCTAGAGTAACCCTTCTACTGCTGTGAGCAAAGTGAGGCCAGGTCTACACTACAGACCTATATTGGTGTATAACTATGTCACTTGGGTGTGAAAACTCCACAACCCCGAACAATGTAGTTATACTGACCTATCCCTACATGTAGACAGCACTATGTTGATGGAAGAAGTTCTCCCATTGACACAGTTATACTGCCTCTCGGAGAGGTGGATTAACTACGCCGACAGGAAAAGCTCTCCTGATGGCACAGGAGCAGCTTCACTTTAACGCTCAGCAGCATAGCTGCATTGGTGCAGGTGCGGCATTTGAAGTGTAGACCTGCCCTGAGTGTTTGCAGATGGAAATTTCATTTAATGAATAAAGAAAAGGAGTACTTGTGGCACCTTAGAGACTAACCAATTTATTTGAGCATAAGCTTTCGTGAGCTACAGCTCACTTGTGAGCTGTAGCTCACGAAAGCTTATGCTCAAATAAATTGGTTAGTCTCTAAGGTGCCACAAGTACTCCTTTTCTTTTTGCGAATACAGACTAACACGGCTATTACTCTGAAACCTGACATTTAATGAATGCTTATTAAACAGCAATAGTATTTTTCTCACAGATGCCTCTATCAGAGAAGAAAGTCCTTCTCTGATGAAAATTGCAGGATTAAGGCCAAAATCACCATAACAGTGAGGATGCCATTTTAGTTAAATACTTTTGTAGAGCATGATAGTACAAAATATCATTTTGCATAGGTCTTACATAACTATCCTACATAAAGCACCACACACCACTGTATAAAATGTTATATACAATCGTAGCAGCTTTTATTTAAAATTATCAACAATTGAGTATTACTTTTAGATTTAAACAATAGTAATGAGTAGTGGATTGTACAAGTACTTTTAAGTGATACTTAGAATCTGAATTTTTTTTCCAATCAGATTATAAATATAAAGCAGGTCTAATTTTGAGCCTAATCTGTTTAATTTGACAGCAACTCAAAGTGGCTACTAGGCATAAAAACTTTCAGCACACTATTTTGAGTAACGTGAATATATGAAAAACAGTTACACACAGTTGTAGGGGATTCATCCACTGACTAATGCACTCAGTTCTAAGAGATGGTCTACTGATCTTATTTAACATGTTTGCAGTCTTTGTTAAGGCAACGAGACTATAATGATCATCTGGTCCAGGGATCAGCATCCTGTGGCCCGCCAGGGTAAGCCTCCTGGCGGGCCAAGCTGGTTTGTTTACCTGCCACATCCTCAGGTTTGGCCGATCACAGCTACCACTGGCCGCGGTTCGCCGTTCCAGGCCAATGGGGGCTGCAGGAAGCGGTGGCCAGCACATCCCTAGGCCCGCGCTGCTTCCTGCAGTGAACCCCGGCCAGTGGGAGCTGCAATCGGCAGAACCTGCGGATGCAGCAGGTAAACAAACTGGCCTGGCCTGCCAGGGGGCTTACCCTGGCAGGCTGCATGCCAGAGGTTGCCGATCCCTGATCTAGTCCAACCTCCTGCATAACCAAACCCATAAGAATTCATAGTGGTAGTGTTTATAATAAGAAAGTAAAACAAGGCAAGGTGATTAGAAAATAAAACAACCCGCTGCTCATCTTAAATTTCAAACCCGTGCTTTGATGCTTTATGTGTGGAGTTGTACCTTTACAAGGCATTCAGGACAGATGATCAGCATTGAATGCCTCTAATCTTGCCTCTCTTCAGAAGGGTTCTTCCAAATAGATAGCCTGCTAGCTGTAGAAAATGTAAATAACAGTAATTGATTCAACCTGTCCAGTTTTATATCTTAAAATGCAAGCTGACATAAAGACTTGTGGTGGTGGTGGTGGCCATGAAAGTGAGGATGATCTTGGTGTACTGTACAAGGAATTAGGCTGACGATTCTCATTAACAATAATGGGTTGTTTCAGTGGTGTATTAGGTGTATAGTTTTTGCTTGCTTTGTATCTTTCTAGTTGATTTTTGTTTGAAAAATTATTTTTTATGTAAGTATTTGAAAAAGAATTGCTTTGGGACCCCAGCGCTTTCAGCAGCCAGTCTTCTCAGCAGAATCAAAGTTAAGGGATTATTGGTCTTTTCTATTCTTACTAAAAAGTTAATGTTCTCGATTTATTTTATCTTACTAACAGGAGTAAAAGAGGTTGGCATCTAGGATATTTGAGTCCTGCTGGTGTACAGCAGTTTGCCATCTAAATAACTGAATAATATGAATATGGCTTTAACTTATGCTGCAAAATACACCAGGGTCTGGTCCAATAAACTTTTAAATATACATTGGAAAATAGATCCTGTGGCATTCATAACTGTGGATATAGAGTCCAGCTGGTGGGTAGTTTACATTTAGAGCCTGACTAAAATGCAACTGTATTGGCAGGGCTCTGTTATTACACAATCACGTCTTCAACATAGTTATAAAGCACAGCTCTCTGCAATATAGAGAGGACCTAACTGTGTTTTAAGAAACATGCTAAAACTTTGTACCTGTGTAAAGCCTTGGATATTTACACTGCAAAAGAGAACTGCTCTTTTGTGATATTGGGAGAGCTGTGTTGCAAATGAGTTTTCATCTGTAGTATATACAGGATTCTTCTTGTGTAAATAGTGCTAATCTGCTGTTACTATATATATATATATATATATATATATATATATAGGCAAGTATATGACTGAGAGTTGGTGTCTAAAATAAAGATCTTTGTACATAAAAATTAATCTGAATTTTGACAATCTTTGAAAGTAAAGGAAAATAACTGGTTAATGTCAGAAGATTTTAAGAAATAATATTGGCTTTTAAAATTTAACACATTAGTTTTATTTTATGTTCAGTGTTGTTGTTTTTTACAGGTCACTGTTTAGGATGTAGCAGCATCTGAAGAAATATGAAGTGGCTTTGTGTCATATTGACAAAAAAAATTGGATGTCGTCTCTGGGCGCTTTCAACAATGATTCCCAAAAAAGTAAAAACATTTCCTTATCCCTATATCATTGAGCATAGAATGTTGTCAGGTTACAAACCTAAAAATAACATCAAAGACTCTTACAGACGTCTTAAACTTCAGGAGGGGTGTTCCCTAGATGAGGTAAGAAGTTCATTTAGAAATCTCGCCAAACAGTATCATCCAGACAGTGGTTCCATCACAGCTGATTCCGCAACATTTATGCAGATAGAAGAAGCATACCGAGTTGTGCTTTCTGATGTGGCCAAGAAAATGAAATCAAGTGAAAGTGAAAATGAAGAGGAAACCAAATTCAAATCCAAAGCACCACAGCACAGGCAGTATTTAAGTTTGGAAGGTGTTGGTTTTGGGACTCCGAGTCAAAGAGAGAGACAGTACATGCAGTTTAGAGTAGACCGTGCAGCTGAGCAGGTGATGGAATATCGAAAGCAGAAACTTGAGAGCCAGTATGCTATGAACACTATGATAGCCAAAGATATAAGGCAGAGTAAGAAGGTAAAAATTACCCAAGCAATTGACCGTTTGGTTGAGGACCTCATCCAGGAATCAATGGCTAAAGGAGACTTTGATAACCTCAGTGGTAAAGGAAAACCATTGCAGAAATTTTCATACTGTCCACATATTGATCCTATGACTCACAACCTGAACAGAATTTTAATAGATAATGGATACCAACCAGAATGGATTCTGATGCAGAAAGAAATACGAGAAACTATTGAGGAACTAAGAAAGAACATAGTAGCATCTAGGAATAAACTTGGAGAGCCAATGACACCATGTAGACAGAAACAATGGAGTCAGATTTGTGAACAATTAATAGAAGATATCAAGAAACTAAACAAAAGAATTAATAACTTCAATTTAATTGTTCCCATTCTGAACAGACAAATGGTTCATTTTAATGCAAACAAAGAAATTGCACGAGCCCAGAAGGCTTATGAGATCCTCTTGGAAAAAACAAAGACCACTGATGTGGATACAAAGGAAAATGAACAGGAAAAAGTTAAAATGTTTAGGCTTAAATCCGGCTTTTTTAAGTGGATAAATCTTATGTTGAAATAAAATAAAATGGATGTACCAGTTTTGATTAAATATTCATGTTAATATGTTTTGTAGTTTGAGAGAGAATTTTTCAGGTTTACTGAAAATATAAAACCTACCTGTTTTAATGTTATAATGTTTAGAAGGAATCTAGCTGCTTGACCTGGCTCTCCAAGTGGTCAATATGAAAGCTGCTTAAGAATAAATAATTTTTCTCGGCCAGTTTTGCTTCTGTCAAGCTTATTCTTCTGCATATATTGAACCAATGTTTTATTTGGGTAAATCAGAAAGAATTAAACCTCGTAAAAGTATCATTATCTTTGCTTTACAAATTAGGAAACTGAGGTGCAAAGAAATGACAGCAAGTTAGTGACAGAACCAAGAATAAAATCTATATTTATTAACTTCCTGTCCTGTGCTCTATTCATTGAACCATTCTGCCCTCTTAGGTTGAATGCTTACAGCAAGGAACAGTGGGCAGGTAAAAAAAAGAGCCCTTTTAAGTAATAAGTTGTCTTATTTAAAAAAATATTTATGTCAGAGACTGTTTTCTGGTATAAGGAATTGTGGCTAATAGTGGAGTCCCTGCTCGCATGAGCTAGTACGTATTTCTTTAGATAAGTAGACTGAACATTTTCCTGAGAATGCTGGGAGCTTAGTTACTAGTTCCGTTTTCTGAATGCTTCTTATATGTTAAAAGGACACTGAGAAAGCTGACAGGCCCAAAATGTAAACCTTACCACCACAACAACTTTTTGTCCCCTGATGGTTGCTTCTAGTGTCTGACCATTCCAAATGAAAGCTGAAACAGTATTAAAATCACAGCTCATTGACAGGTGATCTAGCAACAATCAAACCTGAATTTATTGCATTTGTTTACACATACACTCATTTTGTACTGTGCCTGTGCTGTCCTTGCATTCTATGTTTTTGTGATCTGGCAAAAGGCTGAAATTGGCTCTCAAGTTTTTCAGAGACCAGGATTCTTGTCTGTTTCCATAGTCCATCCCCTCATAAGAAATGAGCAGACAGAGCAAGTAAAAGACTGGTATGATGTGTACAAACTCATATGCAATCCCACTGAGCTGAGTTTATTGGTGGTGGGTCATGCAGTTGAGAAGCTTGCACTGCACCCTTTAGTTTTGGTAGGATAAGGATAATCATTTTTCATCGTCATCTAGACATTAAAAAGAAAAATTCAAGAGGTCACATTTAGGGCCTTTCAATCTTCAGTGACCCTACTGACAGCTGAAAGGGGTACATTTTCCTTTTTGTCTTATGAATAGCAATACTCAAAGCCATGGAATGCTTGAATACATTATTTTAGCATCTCAGGGAAGATTTTGTCCTTTCACAAACTTTGTGCTCATTTTAGGTGTCACTGCTGTATGAATGCCTGCTTATTCATTGAAGAGTGTAAGTGACTGTTAGTAGTTCTTGTTTATAATGGAAACTTCAGACCAGGCAGACTTCTGCTTAAATTTAGGGCTTAATTACAGCAGATAAAAGCCTTTTCGCACAATACTATTAAAAAGATTGTAACTTCTGTTTGTCCAGATGACCAATGGAATTTGACTGGCATTTCTAATTAAACTTATCCAACAGTACAAACAAAATAATTGCTCATTTCTCAACTGCAAACTGAATAGGTGTGGACAGATTCCTTCTACTTTAAATCAGCTTTACAAAATGGTCATGAAAAATTATCAGGCACAAGATCTGCTTTTCCACACTTTACCTTGATGATGATAAAAAAAATTAAATTTTACCTGCCCCTGGCATGTGGGGGAACGACTGATATAAATGTCAGTTTTCTACATATTTTAGGCCATAAAATCTTAAGAATATCACGCTATCTAATCAGCATTTCTAAAGCCCCTAGCACCATAATATCTAAGAAGTGTATTTGAATTATACAAACCCAAGAAAGAACTACCGAGAGAGCAGTAAATTCTCCATCTCATGTGAGGTCTAATAATGGGCCTCTAATTTGAGATTGATGACAGTTCTCTGTTAGGTCTGACTTGTGGAAAATAATAAAATTAAGATATTACTTCCAGATACAAAGGGTGTCTGACTACCTACATGTACAGGGAGTTATGTGAATAATTAGTAGATGGAAAGTGCCTTGAAAGGCTTGTCGATATGAGATCTTAATATTCAAATAAAAATTAGTTATGGAGTTGTTGGAATAGACTATATCAACCTTGGTGTCAGTATTTTGCTCATTCCTACCCAAACCTGCATTTCAGTTTCTTTTAATTACTAGACCATTACCATGCATCTAAATCCTGTTCTAGTAGTTGTAGAGCTTGGGTTTCAAAGTCCAAACATCCCTGCTGGAGCTACTGTTGCACAAATGGTATTATTGGGTCTTGAGGGCTGCCATTCACCTTCTTTTGAATAACCAACAGAGAAGGTTTTGAGGAGAGGCAACAGGGGGGCACTACAGGGGAGAGCAGAGGACAAGCAAGGGGCAAGAAAAGTTGCCAAGTATCCATTCTTGCAGGAAGCAGCTGACACAGCTAATAGAGCATGGGAAGAAAGTGTTTGCATATTTGAAACTGCTTCTCCACATGTTTGTGTGTGGCTTTTCCTTCCACGTCCTACATATGGATAATACATATGGGGAGGCCTCCACCTGCCCACGATTGAGATTAGCAGCACGAACTGATGTAGAAAGTGGCCACAAACGTTGTTTGGGGGTGAGGAAAGTTCAAGAGATGTGAGCCACCAGGGGAAGAAGAGCAGCAACAGCATCAGAGAACAATGTGGAGGGAGGAATCGTAGACTCATAAACTTTAAGGTCAGAAGGGACCTCTATGATAATGTAGTTTGACCTCCTGCTCGTTGCAGGCCACAGAACCTCACTCACTCCTGAAATAGACCTCTAACCTCTGCCTAAGTTACTGAAGTCCTCAAATCATGGTTTAAAGACTTCAAGGTACAGAGAATTCACTATTTACGCTAGTTTAAAACTTCAAGTGACCTGTGCCCCATGCTGCAGAGAAAGGTGACCACCCCCTCCCCACAGTCTTGGCCAATCTGACCCAGGGGAAAATTTCTTCCCAACCCCAAATATGGTGACCAGCTAGACTGAACATGTGGGCAAGACCCGCCAGGGAGAAACTTGGGAAAGAATTTTCTGTAGTAACTCAGAGTCCTCCCCATCTGGTGTCCTTACTAGCACCACCAGATGCTTGGAGGAAAGGATAAGAATGTGGTGGTGTGAATTCAGATAGATGTACTGAGAGGGTAGCGAAAGGTGCAGTACGTGGACAGGGGACTATTACTGTATTACTTAGTGCCAAAGTTGGCGTGGCACTTTACAAGTAGAAGATAAGGCAAGATTCCTGCTTCAATCCAGTAATAATTATTATACTTTATTTATGCTGAGGTAGTGCCCAGAGACTTTAATCAGGGTCGGGTGCTGTACAGACAAAAGGTTCATTTCCTGCTCTGAAAAGCTTGATTTAAGGTTGTTTCTACAATTGAATTGCATGGGCAGATTCCTGTGCCCATAGAGAGAACCCCATAGATTAGTGGAACTTTGGTCGGGGGTGAGCGAGGGGAGGATCAGGGTCTAACAAGGTCTAAAACAATAGGAAGGAGGGAAGGAGATGAAGATAACAATGGTAAGAATAGGTAGATTTGTGAATGCCTTGGTGGGTTTGAGACACTTAAATCTAATGGCAGTACTCATGTAAACAAGTGTTTGAAGGATCAGGGCTTATGTCTGTCTTTAGTGTCTGCATTTTATGTTTGTTTCCACTTGACATCTCTCTATATGCCTTGGGTTATGTTGCTCCTGTCTTTGTTTCATTCTTAGTTCCCCATCATCCTAGTTTCTGTTCCTTTTGAGTAATCTTTAAAGTTTCTTCCCCTTTTTGTTTACTCTCTTCCTCTTTCTAATTTCTACTTCTTTTTTTTTTGACTGATCCTGCTGTGGGTACACCAGTCATTTGAATATGAACACTTGTTTTGTGAGACTGCCAGCTAACATCTCCAATATTGAATTTAGTCCAAATTTAGTGTTTTGCCTCAAGATTTCTAAAACCTGGTTCATATTAAATCCTTTATAATGGGCAATTGCCCAGCAACTCTTTTTTTGTTTAAAGAGATCTCTCAGTATATATTGGTGCTAATCTATCCTTTTGTCTCTCTCTCTTGCTTTGAGAACAAAAAGGCTAGACAGCAAGAAATAGAGAGCTAACTAAATCATGTGTACAGGAAGCAGGAAGGAAGCTAGTTAGTAATTGACATCTTGAGTCAAATTTTTCACTGCTCTGCTTTTAAGGTTGAAAGTTTTGATCCAGTACACAAAACAGGATCAATATGAGAGCCCACTTACGGAATTTTGGAGATAGTGTGAAATGTGCATTCAGGAAGACAGGGGAGGGGGGAATTCTAATCAGCAAAACACATTAAATTATGATGTCTCCTAGGTTGAGAGCACTCAGCTTTATATGCTCCAGAGCAGGGTTGCCCAGTGGACTGGGCTAGGAATACCTACAACAACTGCAGTGGTGGTAGTGTTATACCAATAAAATAAAAACCAGCAGGATCTTATTAAAGGGAAAAAGGCAAAATACCACATTTATTGTGAATACAGAAAGAATCTTAGTAAGCAGTTAGTTATAGCTATAATATTCCATTCAATCTCATATTTATTCACACACACACACACACACACACAGGTTCTGCAAGGTTGTTATCATAGTTACCAGCCTTAGAGTTGCTCATGCCAAGCCACTGGCCAGGTGGCCTGGACATGAGGAGGGAGCAGGGCCTTGTCAGATGCTCATCTGATGCTCCTGGAAGTTGGTTTGCAGAATCAGACCCCAAAGTTCTCACTTTTTAGAGTCTATTTTTATAGGAATTTCTTCCTATGCCAGTCTATGGGAATTGCTTCATCATGCTGTTGCTGAATCAATCAGCAGATAGCACATTCCTGACGGCTCCACGGCTCCGTGCTGCTAGATGTTATCTTGTTCTTTGGTTCTCCCATTCTTGAGGCTGTTGGGTGGATTCCAGTCTGCCCTCTGGGGGTCCTCTGGTTATTTCCACTTGACGCCTTCTTCAGCCGATGGACACTGGATTCTTAGGCTGGCACCTCCCTGATCATTCAGTTATTATCCACGCCAAGCATCCATCCACATACATCCTCTAGCTTTATTTTAATCACAATTGTTAATACAACAAAAGGGCAGGGAGTCTCTGAGTGCTGTTTCTGTTGTTACAGAGTATTGCTTTGAGTCTCTCTCTGTGTGAATTGCTTTGAGAACAGACTCTGTCTTAGAATGTACTAACGCAATTAGCAGCTTGCAAGTTTCACACATAGAGGGAGAGAAACAGTACCAAAAACCAAGAGACCTCTTAATTAGTAATACCCTGGAATTTAAACTATGGGGAATCAAACTCATTTGTGATTTTAATACAGAACTTCTTTAATATGATCCAACAGTAGCAATGGTGAAAGTGCTGGCATGCCAGTCTTTTCACCACTGTATCATCTAGCCCTGCTTTGCACAGTGTTAGAAGACAATGATTACAATAAAGGTGGATTTTCTACACTAGTGCTCTCACCAGTGGAACTGCATAAAAATTATCAATAACGGGTAATTTTACACAAAGAGGAAGCTACTGCAGGTAGTCAGCATGTATCCTCAATTCAGCCTCAAACTCTACTATTGCCTCAGACAGTTTCCCCTTTTTCAGCTTCTCAAAAACTATACCGAACTACTTGTGAGTCAAACAACACTTCTAGTTCTTGGAATCTGATTTATTAAAACATCACAATTCAAATGTCAACTTAAATCTAAACAAGACTTTCCCTTGCTCCACATTTTCTTCAGTTCCTTTCTGGACTGAACAATTCTTTCCCCAAACCCAGGTCCTTCCACCTGGTGTTTCCTCATGCCTCTTTGGGTTTCAGCACATCACTGCAGTTTTCGCTAGGTCTTTTCATCTGGCTGGTAGGGAGAGCCTCTTTCCCATGGTCCCCTCTGGATCCCATGCAGAGGTCTCCCCTTTATTACTGTTGTTCAGGGCTCCAGGCCCCAGCACACATGCACTCTCTCTGAGTACGGGAGCTCTACCAGAACTACAGGTTCCCTGGATAGCCCTCTGTGACACTAAGCACCCCTGTATTCACACCCTACACACAATTGCAATAATCTTTTGTACAAAGTATGCCTTGTGATGTATCATTTGAAAACTAATCATAGAATCATACATTCTTCTTCGAGTGCTTGCTAATGTCCATTCCACGTTAGGTGTGCGTGCACCATGTGCACCATTGTTCTAGCACTCTTGGGTGCCGTGCTCTTATGTGCTGATATAAGGGGCACTGCCAGCCATGCACCCTCTCCGTTCCTTTACCACCCGCGACGGTTGCTGGAACAACTCCTCTTGCTTCGGCAAGGCATTTTTCAGTGGTTTTCTTCTCTTAACTTAGTTTATTAGTCTTAGTATAGTAGTAGTGTAAATAGTGCTAGTGTAGATAGTTAGCCCTCTTCATTTAGCATAGAGAGGCTCCCTTTGCCCCTGGGGCTGGGTATGCCCTGATCCCCGGGCTTCAAACCTTGTGCATCCTGTGGCAAGCCTATGCTAGTGAGCAACTCATACTGCAGTTGTCTGAAGTGTATGGGAGAGGCTCATGTATGAGAGCGCTGTCAGATTTGTCGTGTCTTTAAGCCTTGTGCAAAGAAAAACAGAGGCTAGTCCAGTGGTGGGCAACCTGTGGCCAGTGGGCCACACGCGGCCCGTCAGAGTAATCTGCTGGTGGAGCGTGAGACAGTTTGTTTACATTGACCATCTGCAGGCACAGCCACCTGCAGCTCCTATTGGCTGGGAACAGCGAGCTGCGGGCAGTCATGCCTGTGGACGGTCAATGTAAACAAACTGTCTTGTGGCCCACCAGCGGATTACCCTGGCGGGCCGTGTGCAGCCTGTGGGCTGCAGGTTGCCCACCACTGGGCTAGACTGAGGGCTATCTTAATGGAAGCTGCTCTTAGACCTGCCTGAGAGCCAAGCCACGCATATTCAGCACCAAGCACTTTGGCCTTGGTGTGAAGCGCTTCTCCAGTACTACGCACTTCCTTGCACTCATGGGCGGCCGGTGACCCGGCTGTTGGGTGAGGCTAGCCCCTAGCCCCTCCCCTTGTGCCCAAGACCCCACCCTTCCCCATCTGTTCCCTGTTCTTTCCCCCTCCTCCTCCCCTGCAGGAGCCCAGAGCACCCCCACCCAGGCCCCAGCACCGGGCAGCCAGGGGGCAAGGCCCCAACCCCAGTGCTCCAGGTGCCGTGGTCAGCCCCAGTGTTCTGGGCGGTGCAGCCAGCCCCAGTGCGCCAGGCGGCAGCTCTCCTGGCCCCGGTGCTCTGGGTGGCAGTGCTCCCAGTCCCCCGGGCGGGAGCGCTCCTGATTCCAGTGCTCTGGGAAGCCAGACAGCACAGCTAGCCCCGGTGCACCATGCAGCAGCGCTCCCAGCCCTAGTGCTCTGCGTGGCGCAGCCCCAGCACCAGCCGACCTGACTCCCTGTGGGAGGCAGGTCAGCCAGCCCCAGCCATCCTGGGCCAACCAAGGTAGAGCACTCTGGGAACTGCAGGAAGGGGCCTGGCCTGGGGTTGGAGTGTGGGCAGGACCACGCTAGGCTGTTTGGGAAGGCACAGCCTACCTCCGCCTACAATACCCACCGCCCATGCTGGCACTGTTCTCCATCTCTGGTGCCCAGGAAGAAACATAAAAAGCAGCGCTCCAACAGAGGGCACTCTCCAGTGCCGAAGAAGGGCAAAGAGGGAAGACAATGGAGTGCAACCCACATTAGGCCACTCCTCAACCCCCCGGTCCCAGGGCGGCACCATCGACTCCTTCAGAGGGATGTTGAGTCTGGTGCGGGACTCCCTGCCGATGCCAGGAAGTTATCGCGACAACAGCAGAATCACAGTGCCTTCTACTCTGGCAGCTTTTGCACAGGCCAGGATACTGCTGACCTGGATGGGACAACCCCCGGGGCTGATGGGCCTGAGGAGGAGAGAACATGATGCTCTAAGCTTCTTCCTGGCACCGGAATCTTCGGTACCCTCCAGGAGCAAGCCGATCTTGCTTTCTTCAGTGAGGTCATCTCTAGTTGGCAGTAGTCCTCAGATCCTCGGTACCACACAGTGGAAGTGAGGGGAAGCACTCCACCATGGTCACTTGGGAGGACTCTTCATCGGAGTCTGAGATGGAGCTCTACGCCCACCCTAAGAGCCACCTCCAGTACAGGTCTTGTTGTAGGAGCAGCAGTGATCTGTATGCTCTGTATGACTATGCTATGTATAACCTGTATGCTCAAAAGGTCTGTTACACTTCCCCCCCCCGCCCCCTTTGACTCCTCTCCCTCTTTGAATACCTGTGAAGTGGCTTTTCCCCTCCCTTCCTGGAATGCTTGTGGGATGAATGGGTTAGTTGAACAGCTGGACAATCAGAAGAGCTCCCAGGTAGACAAGGTGTCTGGGACTCTAATTAGGCAGCACTCACACACCCACTGCATGGACACTGCCCGAGGTGGAGTGTGACCAACCAGACCCGGCCAAGTCATCTCTAGTCACAGGCCATGAGGAGCAGGTCCTTAAAAGGGGAAGGGGCCATGTGCTCAGGAGCGCACTCACAAGCTTGTACCTCCAGTGAAGGCCCTTCGCCCAGAGCGCCTGGCTAGTGGTTCCTCGCATTGCGTTCCATTGTGCCTCAGGAAGACTTACCTTCATCGCACCATAGAATCATAGAATATCAGGCTTGGAAGGGACCTCAGGAGGTCATCTAGTCCAACCCCCTGCTCAAAGCAGGACCGATCCCCAATTAAATCATCCCAGCCAGGGCTTTGTCAAGCCTGACCTTAAAAACTTCTAAGGAAGGAGATTCCACCACTTCCCTAGGTAATGCATTCCAGTGTTTCACCACCCTCCTAGTGAAAAAGTTTTTCCTAATATCCAACCTAAATCTCCCCCACTGCAACTTGAGACCATTACTCCTTGTTCTGTCATCTGCTACCACTGAGAACAGTCTAGATCCATCCCCTTTGGACCCCCCTTTCAGGTAGTTGAAAGCAGCTATCAAATCCCCCCTCATTCTTCTCTTCTGTAGACTAAACATCCCCAGTTACCTCAGCCTCTCCTCATAACTCATGTGTTCCAGTCCCCTAATCATTTTTGTTGCCCTCCGCTGGACTCTTTCCAATTTTTCCACATCCTTCTTGTAGTGTGGGGCCCAAAACTGGACACAGTACTCCAGATGAGGCCTCACCCGTGTCGAATAGAGGGGAACGATCACGTCCCTCGATCTGCTGGCAATGCCCCTACTTATACATCCCAAAATGCTATTGGCCTTCTTGGCAACAAGGGCACACTGTTGACTCATATCCAGCTTCTTGTCCACTGTAACCCCTAGGTCTTTTTCTGCAGAACTGCTGCCGAACCGTTTGGTCCCTAGTCTGTAGCGGTGCATTGGATTCTTCCGTCCTAAGTGCAGGACTCTGCACTTGTCCTTGTTGAACCTCATCAGATTTCTTTTGGCCCAATCCTCCAATTTGTCTAGGTACCTCTGTATCCTATCCCTACCCTCCAGCGTATCTACCTCTCCTCCCAGTTTAGTGTCATCTGCAAACTTGCTGAGGGTGCAATCCACACCATCCTCCAGATCATTTATGAAGATATTGAACAAAACCGGCCCCAGGACCGACCCTTGGGGCACTCCACTTGATACCGGCTGCCAACTAGACATGGAGCCATTGATCACTACCCGTTGAGCCCGACAATCTAGCCAGCTTTCTATCCACCTTACAGTCCATTCATCCAGCCCATACTTCTTTAACTTGCTGGCAAGAATACTGTGGGAGACAGTGTCAAAAGCTTTGCTAAAGTCAAGGAACAACATGTCCACTGCTTTCCCTTCATCCACAGAACCAGTTATCTCATCATAGAAGGCAATTAAATTAGTCAGGCATGACTTGCCCTTGGTGAATCCATGCTGACTGTTCCTGATCACTTTCCTCTCCTCTAAGTGCTTCAGAATTGATTCCTTGAGGACCTGCTCCATGATTTTTCCAGGGACTGAGGTGAGGCTGACTGGCCTGTAGTTCCCAGGATCCTCCTTCTTCCCTTTTTTAAAGATGGGCACTACATTAGCCTTTTCCCAGTCGTCCGGGACTCCCCCCGATCACCATGAGTTTTCAAAGATAATGGCCAATGGCTCTGCAATCACATCTGCCAACTCCTTTAGCACTCTCAGATGCAACGCATCTGGCCTCATGGACTTGTGCACGTCCAGCTTTTCTAAATAGTCCCGAACCACTTCTTTCTCCACAGAGGGCTCCATCCATCGCTGCACTGTGGGACACTTACCTTGAAGGATCCTGACATCTCCAGTCCCATGCCTGTCCTGGGAGTGTGAGAGTGTGAGTGTGACCCCCCCCCCAATTCTTTTGAGCTTAGCTATCAGAATAATAAACGTGCTGCTTTCTGCTAAACTCTGGTGGGTCATTAGTCCTCCCTAAGCTTAATAGCTGGCCCAATTTTGGGTAACAGGTCTTACATCCTGCCAGACCCGGTGCAGGTCCCCCTGCCGGAACCTGGCTAGGTGGATAGTGGCCTGTGCAATGGTCGTTATGGAACCTATGGGGTTTTCCCCCGGTACCGGGTTCGTCATCCCACCGGTCCTACTTGGTTGCATCCAAGAGGTGGGCTCCCACACTGCTCTGCTCATCACCGGACCCCAACTCCTGTACCAAACCCGGTACTGATATACAGGATGTGGACCCAACAGAGGTACTAGAGGTAGAAGAAGAGGAGGAAGCTCGCACTCTGGTCCAGGCCTCTTCCTCCTCCCCAAGTGAGGCTGCCTCAGGACCGAGTGGCTCGCTGCCCCAAGATGACTTTAGAGCCCACCAGGAACTCCTAAAGAGGATAGTGGCCAACCTGGGACTAGAGGTTGAGGAGCTCAAGGAATCATCCCACAGCTTCATTGACATTCTGGCTGCAGCAGCACCATGTAAGGTGGCCCTATCCATTAATGAGGCAGTAATGGGTCCAGTCCCTGTGGCAGACCCCATCTTCTCTCCCTCCCACTTCTAAGAGGGCAGAGAAGAAATACGACATGGCAGCCAAGGGGTATGAATACTTATATACTCTCACCCTCCTCCTGCATCCCTAGTTGTATCAGCGGCCAATGAGGGGGATAGATGGAGCCAAGCAAGTGCTACCCCCAAACAGAAAGATTTAAAGAAACTGGATCTGTTTGGGAGGAAAATTTATTCAGCAGGTGAACTACAGCCGCAGATCTCAAACCAGCAAGTCTCACACCATCTAGGTTGCATTTCCCTAGTTTGTTTATGAGAAGGTCATGCGAGACAAAGCCTTACTAAAGTCAAGATATACCACATCTACCACTTTCCCCCGTCCACAAGGCTCGTTACTCTGTCAAAGAAAGCTATTAGGTTGGTTTGACATGATTTGTTCTTGACAAATCCATGATGACTGTTACTTATCACCTTATTATCTTCTAGGTGTTTGTAAATTGATCGCTTAATTATTTATTCCATTATCTTTCCAGGTACTGAAGTGAAGCTGACTGATCTGTCATTCCCCTTTTTATAGATTGGTAATATATTTGCCCTTTTCCAGTCCTCTGGAATCACTCCCATCTTCCATGACTTTTTGAAGATAATCACTAATGGCTCAGATATCTCCTCAGTCAGCTCCTTGAGTATTCTAGGATGTATTTCATCAGGCCCTGATGACTTGAAGACATCTAATTTATCTAAGTAATTCTTAACTTGTTCTTTTCCTATTTTAGCCTCTGATCCTACCTCATTTTTACTGGCATTCATTAATACCTTGTCTACATTACCAAGTTTTGTCACCAAAACTTCTGTTTGTTGACCCAAACAGTGAGTTCATACACACTGCGAGGTGACTTTTGTTGGGGAGAATGCTTGGTTTTGGCGACAAAATACATCCACCCTCATGAGAGATTTACGTCTTTTTCCTCTATATTTTTGTTGACAAAGTGCAAGTGTAGACACCACACTTCATTTCATCACTTTAATTGGCCTCCAGGAGGTGTCCCCACAATGCCCATCCTGATCGCTCTGGTCAGCAATTTGAACTCCACTGCCTGCAGCCAGGAAAACAACCATTCACCCCTCCCCCTTAGAAGCCCTGGGAATTTTTAAAATTCCATTTCCTGAGTGCTCGATGTGGAGAGGTCTCATTGCATCTTCCCAGGTGACAGGTTATCATAGCAAATGCTCTCCCACTTGGATCACTGCAGAGCTGTTGGATCTGCTGAGTATATGGGAAAAGGAAGCTGTGCAATCCCAGCTGTGCTTGAGCCGCAGGAATTGGGATACCTATGGGCACTATGATCGGGACATGCTGCAGTGCAGAGCAAAGATAAAGGAGCTGAGGCAGGCCTACCATAAGGTGAGGGAGGCAAACCGGCGCTCAGGTGCTTCACCTAAGATCTGCCAGTTCTATAAGGAGCTGGACACTATCCTTGGTGGCGACCCCACCTCCATCACTAAGAGCCCCATGGATACTTCGGGGGGCATGGAGGTGGCAGAAAGAGGACCTAACACGGAGGATGAAGTTATTGATAAAAAGGTGGAGTTAGATGAGGATGTGCAGCTCCCAGTGGGGTCACCCGGTGGGGCAGGCAGCCAGGAACTGTTCTCCACTCCAGAGGTGTCTAGCCAGTCTCAGCAGTTGCTCTCCGGCGAGCAAGAAGCAGGAGATGAGACTTCTGGTAAGTGGCTGTGGTTTGTGTAGTGTGGAGATGGGTTCAGGGTGTAGAAATGTGGAAGGCTGGCTGTGTTTTTTTAAGCTGGACATTTCCCTGTGTAGCTAATCAGTACGGCAGAATGGTGTTGGTGCACGCCGAGATCTCAGGAATTCTCCAGAGAGATCTCCAGGAAAGTTTCCTGGAGATACTCAGTAATCCTCTGCCGAAGGTTCCGTGGCAAGCAGCTTTGTTTCTTCCCCCATTGTAGGAAGCTTTCCCACGCCATTCAGCAATGACTTGTGCAGGGACCAAAGTGGCACATAGGCAAGCAGCATAGGGAGGAGGACAGAAGCCACAAGCATGGAGTAGATGTATCCTCGTTTCCCTGCTTACCCTTAACAGGGAGATGTCTGCTAGAATTACCCCCACCTGTGGAAAAGTGTGGGAGAATTTTAGAGTTTGTTACCTAGAATGCTGCACCACGACCCTTGCAAAGAGTGTGTGCACTTTTCCCCATGTAGAGCGCCCCCCGCCTCCGCCAACACTGACCATGCTTTGGGTGTTCACAGAGATTTGTGCCTGACTAGGATCAGTGAGAAAGAGATGGCAATGTTGCAAAAGTGTGTGTAGTGGGGCGGCTGCCCCACACAGGCAGAAGAAGGGTTAAGACAGCCTTGGGGAGACTGTGCAGAACCCAGCCAATTAGAAGAGGACTTATTGAGCCATCCAATAGGGAGAAGGCTTAGTGGAGCAGCCAATCAGGGCCAGGCTGGCCCATATAAGAACGGCTGCTGAGCAGAACAGAGGCAGTCTCTCCCTGGTAGCCAAGGGAGGAGGACTGACTGCCCTGTAGGAGGGTTGAGAGTGATAGCACCACAGACAGAGCAATGCTGGGCAGGATCAGGGGAGCAAGAGGGAGCTCCAGCCTGACGGCTGCCAGACTGACGCCCTGATACAAGGGCGGAGAAGGTGGGGAAGTGGCCCAGGGAAACAGATGACGGAGTAGGAGGAGGGGCAGTATGTGGCTGCCAGTTATAGGGTCCTTAGAATCATGAACTCATCATTTCATGATCACTTTTACCCAAGCTGCCATCCACTTTCAGATTCTCAACTAGTTCCTCCCTATTTGTCAAAATCAAATCCAGAACAGCCTCTCCTGTACTGTGCCTTTCTCCACTTTCTGAAATAAAAAATTGTCTCCAATACATTCTGAGAACTTGTTGAATAATTGGTGCCCTGCTTTGTTATTTTCTTAACAGATGTCTGGGTAGTTGAAGTCTCCCATCACCACCAAGTCCTGTGATGATCATGTTAGGCCTGGTCACTGACCCAACCACTGGCCTAAATCCATCACCTGGGACCAAATGACATGGCACAGGTGGGGCTGAGAATAAATCCTTTAAATGGCAAGTCAATCCTGTGACACAGGATTGATAAAATTGGGATAATATTCACCAGTGTTTTAGGGTTATTTACATGTGCAGTAAGGCCTTTGAACATACAGGAACTGTTTAAGGATCATATTTTATCCTTGTTCAACATGTATAACTCTAATTGAAATAAGGAGAAGTTGTGTGAAAGATAAAGGGAGATAGTAGAGCCTTATCTGCGAAAGGCCAAATTTCACCTCAAATATACGTTCCCAAATCATATGAAAGCTAATGGGAGGTATACATATGTACATATCTGAAAACAGAATTTGTCTCTAGATATTATTCCAAGTGGACATTTTGGGAATTCCAGTTACAGGTAATTACAATAAAAGGAGACCCTTTTGTCTAACCAGAATGTAAGGGAATAACAGTCATTGTATTTTGGAATAAAATGCTTCTTATAACTTTATCCACAAGAAAGTGACTGGTGTAATATCAAATGGTTGAAGATTCCAGAGTGGGCTCCATTCTCTGTGTTACAGATTAAAAAAAAAAAAAAGGACACTTCTCACTTTATGAATCTACAGTTATTAAAAGCAACCTGCAAAGGAACAAAAAATAATATTGCCCTCTTTTCTTCTTTACGGTATATAAAGAAGGCCTGACATCTTTTGGGGTTTTTTATTTTTATTTCCCCCCCTCTTTTTTAACAATAAATTCAGGTCTTGGCTGCTGTTTTCCCTAGAAGACTGAATGGTTGACTGGACAATTAGTATGATTATGACATCACAACTATCATACATACCAAACCTGCTTAAATGTGCAGGGAAATACTTTTTATTCACTGTTTTTAAAAGTTAATTTTATTTAACCCCAGTATCCTACAAATGGTATAAAAGTTCTTGTTGGTAAAGAGGAAATTCCCAGTCCTCTGAGACCTCCAAAGCAGACTTGATATTCCTGATATTCTAAGGTTAAAAAAGGGGAGTTAGGGAATTATTTTTTTTTAAAAAAAAACCCATCCTTGCAGGCTTCTTTATACATCATAAATAAGGCTACGTTTTGTCAGGTATTTTAAGTAAAAGTCACGGACAGGTCATGGGCAGCGAACAAAAACTCACGGCCCATGACCTGTCCATGACTTGTACTATATCTCTGATTAAATCTTGAGAGTGCAGCTGGTGCTCAGGGGGGGCAGCCCAGGGGTGCTGCAGGTGCTGGGGGGGCGGTGGCCCAGGGGGGCGCCGTGTGGGGTGGGGCCACAGGTGCTCGAAGGGGGTGGTCCAGCGGGTGCCGCGAGTACTCGGGGGGGTGGTCTGGAACCCCTGCTGGGGGGGGGAATAGAGGGGCTGTCAAACTCCCCACCCAGCTTCTCGGAAGCAGTGACATGTCCCTTCCTAAGCTCCTAGCTCCGTGTGCTGCCAGCTCAGCAGCTCCCATTGGCTGGGAACCGCAGCCAATGGGAGCTGTGGGGGCGGTGCCTGCGGACGGAGGCAGTGCGCGGAGCTAGGAGCTGAGGGAGGGACATCTCACTGCTTCTGGGGAGCCCCGCAAGCTAAGCGCTGCCTAGAGCCCTCACCCCCTCCCATGCCCCAACCCCCAGCCCTGAGCCCCCTCCCACACCAAACTCCTGCTGCTGCTCCTGGGGATGGAGGGAGGAAGCTGTGGCCTGAGACTGCCCCAGCAGGGGCCGGTTCAACTGGCCCATGTGCTGCCTGAGCCAGCCACACCAGCCGCTGCAGAAGTTAAGGAGGTCATGGAAAGTCATGGAATCTGTGACTTCCATACCTCCATGACAGACATGCAGCCTTAATTATAAAGAAATAAAAAAGGGCAGGTTACTTTGAGATGCCTGAGTGAGGGATAGTGTAGGAGTGTAACAAGGCCAGGCCTTGGGCTTCCAACTGTCATGATTTTATCACAAATCGCATGACATTTGATGTTTTTCTTAAAGTCCCAGCTCAGGAATAATGCACTTACATGAAAGTCTTGGCTTTTATGTAAAAAGAAAAATAGTTTCTAGCAGTTATGGTTGCTGAGAAAAACTTTAAAATGTTAAATAATAGCGCCTCAAAACCCAGAAGGCAAATAAAAAATCCACCAGGTGTGTGTATGTATATATATAAAATTTAATCTTTTTTTTTTTTTTTTTTTTTGCAGGCGGAAGGGCACTGATCTAAGTTCTCTTTAAGCTGCATGGCTGTGCAGCAACTTTTTAAGCGCTGGGCAGGTGCTCAGGGCTGCGGCGGGGAGAGATTCCTCTCCTTCAGCCCCAGTACGAACCTGCCGAGGCTGTGGGAGAGGCACCTCTCCCGTGGCCCCAACCCAGCCCTGGCACAGACCTGCTGCAACCGTGGGAGAGGTGCCTATCCCATGACTCCAACCCAGCCCCAACCTGGACCTGCTGCAGCCGTGGGAGAGGCACCTCTCCCGTGGCCCCAACCCAGCCCTGGCATGGACTTGCTGCGGCTCTGGGAGAGGCGCCTATCCCATGGCCCCAACCCAGCCCCAGTTTGGACCTGCTGAGGCCATGGGAGAGGTGCCTCTCTGCAGCCCCAACCCAGCCCCGGACCTGCCACAGGAGAGGCATCTGTCCTGTGGCCCCAACCCAGTCCCAGCCCTGCCACGGCAGGTTGAGGCGCCCCTCCCCCCCAAACCCAGGTACTGCTGTGGGGAGAGAGAGCTGCGGGGGATTCCTCTATTCCCGCTGTAGCCCCGGGGCAGCCTGCACCCATTCCCGGCCCCATCCCCAAGCACGCACCCCAAGCTGGAGCCCTCACCCCCGCCAACCCTCTGCCCCAGCCCTTAGCCCCTCATCCCCAGTCCCACCCCAGAGACCGCACCCCCAGGCGGAGCCCTCACCTCCCCACACACCCCAACCCTCTGCCCCAGCCCTGAACCCCCTCCCACATTCCAAACCCCTCAGCCCCACGCCCACCAATGAATTTTGTTATGTGCACCAATATGGAGGTGATGTGTCACGCATAACAAAATTCATTCCGCACATGGATGGGAAAAATTAGAGGGAACACTGGCACTGACCCATAATTTTTGGATACTTGGGGTTGGCAGTGCTAGCTTCTTCTCTTAGACACTGTGGAAAAGGAGCCCTGGTCCTATTCTCCCTGGCTGGGATGTAAATCAGGAGTAACTGCACTTAAGTCAGTGAGTTGGAGCTGGGTTGGTTTGGGCCACAAGGAACAGCATACTGCACTTTAAATTCACAACCTACCTTAATCAGCATTAACTTTGGGAACTGGAGTGGGTTCATAGATTCATAAATTCCAAGGCCAGAAGGGACCATTGTGATCATCTAGTTTGACCTCCTGTATAATACATACCATAGAACTTCCCCAGAATAATTCATAGTGCACATCTTTTAGAAAAACATCCAAGCTTGATTTTAAAATTGTCAGCAATGGCAAATCCACTGTGACCCTTGGTAAATTGTTCCAATGGTTTACGCTGTTAAAAATTTACACCTTATTTTCAGTCTGAATTTGCCTACCTTCAACTTCCAGCCATTGGATCATGTTATACCAGGGGTGGGGAACTTATGGCCCGCAGGTCAGATCTGGCCCACTGCTTAATTTCATATGGTCCTTGGCAAGTCTCTGCGCTGCGGGCTGGAAGCCCCGAGCCTCAGTGCCTCCCGACCCTGTGGGGCTGGAGCTGTGAGCGCCATCTTGCTCCACTGCAGGGGGAAGCTAGGTTCGGCTCCAGTTCTTGAAAGCGAACGGCATGTCCCTGTAGCCCCTATGAACAGGGGCGAACAGGGAAACTCTGCTTGCTGCCCCTGCCCTCAGCACTGGCTGTGCAGCTCCCATTGTCCGGGAACAGAGCGCACAGCCGCTTGGCTCCTCCGCCTAGGGGCCAGACATGGCGGCAGCTTCCAGGAGCTGTGTGGAGCCAGGGCAGGCAGGGAGCCTTCCTTAGCCCCGCTGAGCTGCCAACCGGGAGTCACCTGAGGTAAGCATTGCCTGGCCAGAGCCTGCACCCCGAACCCCTGCCCCAGGTCGAAACCCCCTGCCGCAGCTTAACTCCCTCCCAGATCCTACACCCCAACCCCCTGCCCCAGCTCTGAGCGCCCTCCCACACCCAAACTCCCTTCCAGAGTCTGCACCATGAACCTCCTCCCGCACCTCAACCCCATGTCCCAACCCTGAGCCCACTCCTGCACCCAAACCCCTTGATCACAGCCTAGAGCCCCTCCCTGCATCCCAAACCCCTTATCCCCAGCCCCACCCCAGAGCCCACACCCCCAGGAACCCTCACCCTCACCCCAACCCCCTTCCCCAGCCCAGAGACCCCTCCTGCACTCTGAACCCCACATTTCTGGCCACACCCCAGAGCCTAGGGGAAGCCCTGAGCTTCTGCACCCACCCCTCCATGGCGGGGCTATGTGTGGCCCACAACTGATTTTTTCTGTGGGTCAATGGCCCCTGATAGAAAAGGTTCCCCACACCAGTGTTATACCTTTCTCTTCCAGACTGAAGAGCCTGTTATTAAATATTTGTTCCCCAAGTAGGTATTTACAGACTGTAATGAAGTCACTCCTTAACCCTCTCTTTGTTAAACTAAATAGATTGTGCTCCTTGCGTCTGTCAATATAAAGCATGTTTTCAAATCCTTTAATCGTTTTCGTGGCTCTTCTCTCAACCCTCTTCAATTTATCAACATCCTTCTTGAACTGTGGGCACCACAACTGGCCACAGGTCAGATTCCAGCACGGGTCGCACTGGTGACAAATGATAAAATAATCTCTTTGCGCTTCCCCCTATTTGCGCCTTCCAGGATCGCATTAGCCCCTTTGGCCACAGCATCACAGGGCGAGTTCATGTCCAGCTGATTACCCACCACCAACCCCACGGTCTTTTTCTGTGTCACTGCCCCCCGGGACCAAGCGCCCATCGCATCTGTGCGGCCACTGCCCTTTATTCCCAAGGCTTGGGCTGCAGCGCCTTCTAACCACATCGCTGACCCATTGTGACGCAGGCAGGAGGGAGCTCGGCCCGTGCCGGTTCGGCGCTGTCAGAGAGCCCCCCGCTGCCGGCTGGGGGAGCGGGGGGGCAGCCGGCTGCCAGAGGGGCACGGGCCATGGCACTGCTGCAGCACAGGGTGGGGGATGGGGACAGAGTGACTCAGGGTCCCGGTGAAGCCGCTGCAGCCCCGCGGGGAGGGGCAGGGGCTGCTTTGGGGGCTCCCAGGCGGGGAAGGGCCTGAGCTCGGCTGGAGCCTCACGCCCGGACCCGGGCTAACCACAGCGCAGCGCAGCCTCCCTCCCTGCCCAGCCCATTGTGACGCCTCGCTGCGGCTGCTGATTGGGCAGAGGCACCTGTCAGTCTCCTCGCCTACCCCTCCCCCCACCCCCCGGGCCGGCCGGGCGGTGGCCGCAGGAAGTGTCTCACGCAGGACAGGGTAGGTGCGGTGCCTGCGTCCCCCTCGGACCGGCCCAGCGCGCGGGGAGGGGGGCGAGCTCGCGGCAAAGGCGGGCGAAGCGAGGCCCTCGCGAAGGGAGGCTGCGAGCAGCTTGGCGGCTGCCGCCTCCCCGCTGGGGTAGGGGCTGTTCCTGAGCGAGCGCCCCTCCCCCCGCCGCCGGCCGTTCGAACCGCCCCCCGCCTGCTGCACGCGCTCCACGGGAGTCCCCCCCTAACGGCCGCAGGCCAACGGCTCTCTGCGCGCGGCGGGTCAGGGTGCAAATCTTCTCGTCGCTCTCTGCACGTGGGGGGGAAGGGGAGGTTGCCCCGTCACCTCCTCCCCCCTGCTCCCAGTGCTGGGGAATGGATGCTCTTTAAAAAGTGGGGGGCCGGCACCCAAAATGCGACTCTGCATCGCCCTTCCCCCCCACAGACCACCCGCCCCCCTTCTTTGCCCCCCTCTTTCTGTCACGCAGCCCCCTATCTTGTAGCTTTGTGTCCCCGCGGGTGAGAACCTGAAAGTGAAATTGCGTGTAAAATGAGCGATTCTAATGGGCTAGTTCAAGGATTCTCAAACTCTTTTTTTATAAAAGAAGTATGTGTGTTTAACTGTCTTTAGAGTGATGTTTTATCCTTTTGAAAGACGATTTGGTTTTAATTTCTTCCCCCGCCCCCCCATCCGTTCTTTCTCATCTGAAAATGAGGAGAGCTAGCACTCTGCAGAAACCCCAGAAAGTGCTTCATGGTGCAGAGACCACTATACTGGATTTTCATTGTTCAGACTTTAGGAAATGCAAAAAGAAATGAAAAGCTTAAAAAGTAAACTTTTTCCCATTCTTTGTTTTCATGGGAGACCGTGTAGCCGTTTGGACTGGATTTCAGATGGAACTCCTGAGTTCTAGTTCCATTTTAGGGTTTGTCTGTACTTCAAAGTTAATGGCAGTTAAGGTAGGGTGTTAATTAAAAGTGCAGTAAGCTGTTCCCAACCAACCAACTCCATGTGTGTACACTCTTATTCCGGAACAAGCATGCCTTGTTCCTATTTAGCATTACCTCCAGTGACACTCTTGTTCTGGAATAAGGGTACATCTACACTGGCAAAGTTACAGCGCTGGCGGGAAACCGTTGTGTGTTCACACTGTCAGCTGCCTGTGCAATAGCATGTTCACACTTGCGGCACTTGCAGCGGTATTCGGAGTGGTGCACTCTGGGCAGGTATCCCACGGAGCACCTCATTCTTTTCTGCTGCTTACACTTGTGGGAAGGCGGAGGGGGTTATGGGGCATCCTGAGTCCTGTCCCAATGACCTGTGATGCATTGCTTTGCATCCCAGCATTTCCTGTGCTTCCGTCCGCATTTGTCGCTATCTTTCAACGATTTGTGTACTGCGCGCCCTGCCTCTTCTGGCTGCAGGAATGGATCCCGAACTGTCGACCATTATGCTGCTCGCTCTGACCAACCCATCACGAGTGGCAGTGGAGTTATTCCTTAAACTACAAAGGCAAGACGAGTGTGACATTGATCTCGCCACGTGTAGTAGCTACAACACAAGATTGCTTGTGGCATTCATGGAGGTGCTGACCGCAGTGGAATGCTACTTTTGGGCTCGGGAAACAAGTACAGAGTGGTGGGATCACATCGTCATGCACATCTGGGATGATGAACAGTGGCTGCAGAACTTTCGGATGAGGAAAGCCACATTCATGGGACTGTATGATGAGCTTGCCCCAGCCCTGTGGCGCAAGGACACGAGAATGAGAGCTCCCCTGCCATTGGAGAGGTGCATGGCGATTGCACTGTGGAAGCTGGCTACTCCAGACTGCGACTGATCGGTCGCTAATCAGTTTGGAGTAGGAAAGTCTACCGTCAGACTCGTGTTGACAGAAGTGTGCAGGGCCATTAATTGCATCCTGCTTCGAAAGACTGTGACTCTGGGCAACGTGTGTGACATTGTGGATGGCTTTGCATATATGGGCTTCCCTAACTGCTGAGGGGTGATAGATGGCACGCATATTCCAATTCTGGCACCAGACCACCTAGCCACTGAGTACATTAAGTACAAGGGGTATTTCTCACTGGTTCTCCAGGTGCTTGTGGATCACCATGGGCATTTCACAGACATTAACACAGGCTGGTTCGGAAAGGTGCACGACACATGTATCTTTTGGAGCACTGGCCTGTTCAGGAAGTTGCAAGCAGGGACTTTCTTCCTAGACCAGAAGATCACTGTTGGGGAAGTTGAAATGCCCATTGTGATCCTGGGAGACCCCGCCTACCCCTTAATGCCGTGGCTTATGAAGCCATACACGGGGCAACTTGATAGCAGCAAGGTTCAACAACAGGCTGAGCAAGTGCAGAATGACGGTGGAGTGTGCTTTTGGCCGTTTAAAAGCCCACTGGTGCTGCCTCTATGGGAAGCTGGACCTGGCCGATGACAATATTCCTATGCTTATAGCTGCATGCTGTATGCTCCATAATATTTGTGAAGGAAAGGGTGAAAGCTTCACTCAGGGCTGGACCGCAGAGGCTCAGTGCCTGGAGGCTGAGTTTGAACAGCCAGAGACAGGACTATTAGAGGGGGCACAGCGTGGGGCCATAAAGATCAGGGATGCCTTGAGGCAACAATCTGAAGCTGAAAGCCACCAATATTTGTTGCTATGCTCGGGAGTGCAGTGCTTGTAATGCTAGGAGGTGGTTGGTGCACATGATGCAATAAGTGGGTTTAACATAATTGTATGTTGCTTTGCAGTGCTCTTTTTGCTTTCAATTAATAGAATAAAGATTACTTTCAAACCAACACAATTCTTTTATTAAAAGACAACAGCTGGAGGAGAGAGTCAAACAAAAAGAGCCATCAGCAGTGAGAGGGATAAGGGAAGATCCCAGGAGGAGGAGGGGTCCCCGGATGGCTAAAGATTTGTATATGTCCAGGGATCATATCTATCCTTCTCCTTTGGAGTACAGTGCAGCGGGTACTGTACTTCAGCAGGGCCAAACTGGAGAGGGATGGGTGTTGAGTGCAGTGGGTAGTGGGAGTCCACAGTGCTGGACTGTGAGGAGGGAGGAGTGGAATGCCGCGGGTATAGACTGGAACCAGGAGGTTGATAAGAGTGTGTTGGCACTGTCTGGGGGGCGCATGGGAAAGAGTTTTGCCACAGCGGCTGCAGGGGAGGGCGGGCACGGAGCTGCTTGGTTTGAAGAGCTAGTATCTCCTGGAGCATGTCTGCTTGGCACTCCATAACCTTTAAGAGCCGCTCCGTGGCTTCATTCTGGCGTGTTGCGTTCTCCTTTCGGTCCCTCTTCTCGCTGTCCCACCACTCCTTCAATTCCTGTTTCTCGGCAGCGGAGTGCACCATAACATCATGCAGAAAGTCCTCCTTAGTTCTTCTTGGCTGCTTTCTAATTCTGCGTAGCCATTCAGGTGCTGATAACAAAGAGGGAGGCTGGGCTCCCAAGGTCATCTCTGTGAAGTTTAATGCAACATTGTACAGAAGCAGTATTGTTTGCAACACAGAGAACACTGATTCAGTGATTTAAAGCACAGCCAGTACTCTCACACCTGTCACTAACTGGTTGACCCCAGGCAAGGACACATGAGCCACAAGACCCCCAAAATGGTGAGTAGCCACAGGGGCAGGGTAAATCACTCTTCCCGGACCTTACTGTACACTTGGCACGTGGCTCTTGGGGAGAGCCAGCACTGTAGGGGGGGGCCTGATAATCACTCCTGTCCCCACACTTTCCACAGAATGTGATTATTATGGAAGATATCTCACTGCTGAAGGTGAGCAGGAATCAAGGGAGGATCTTCTCCAA
Source organism: Natator depressus (assembly GCF_965152275.1). Classification (NCBI taxonomy): domain Eukaryota; kingdom Metazoa; phylum Chordata; order Testudines; family Cheloniidae; genus Natator; species Natator depressus. Next base: position 162,581,069 of record NC_134234.1, read on the forward strand.
GCCTGCAGCTTCCGCCCAGGCCCCTATGCAGCTTGCCTGTGTGCAGCAGTGGTCTCCCCCAGCCCCCCGTGATGGCACAGTGGCGCGGGAAAGTTACCGTTCATGGGGCAAGAAACAAAGCAGCTCTGCCAAAGAGCCTGTGGCAACAGATTGCCCAGTATCTCCATGAGAGTTTCCTGGAGATATCTGAGGGAGAATCTTGGGAAATGAGGGAGTCAATCAACAGCCTATTCCGCCGCTTAGACTAGGCATGCGGTGGGAGACAAGCCTGCTTTCTGCAATACTCCTGCCCCCAACAGCTCACTTCAGCAATTCACAAAATCAGATCCACTTACCAGGTGCCTCCTCACCTGTTTGCTCTTCGCCAAGCTCTGACAGCTTGTGACTGGCTAGCCTCCCCCAGGGTAGAAAAGAGCTCCTGGCTGCATGCATCTCTGGTCTCCAAGTCATCCTCTGCCTCTGGGTCCCCCTCCCCCTCCCCCTCCACATCCTTGTCCCAGATTTCCTCCTCCTGGCTTGGTCCACTCTCGACTGCACATGAGCCACCGAAGTATCCACAGTGGTCTTCAAAGTGGAGGTGGGGTCGCCATTGAGTATCGCGTCCAGGTCTTTATAGAACTGGCAGCTCATGGGCGCAGCACCGGAACGGTGGTTTGCCTTCTGTGCCTTGTGGTAGGCGTTCCACAGCTTCTTCACTTTGTCCCCTTTCTGTCATGCATCATGAAATCTGTCCATAGGTGGTATAATTCCTGTGGATGGCGCGCAGCTGGGACTGGACAGCCTCCCTCTCCCCCTCCCCCTCGGAAATGCTGATGAGGTCCAGCAGCTCATCATTGCTCCAAGCGGGGGATCGCCTGGTGCATGGAGCAGACATGGCCACCTGGAAAGATGCACTGAGACCACTGCACGTATTAACGAGCAAACAGGAAGGGGACTTCCAAATTTCCAAAGGAATATATGGAGTGGGGATGACGGTTGGTCACCTGAGGACAGGGCAGTAGAGTTCAAACCTGTGATCAGAGAGGTGAGAACAGGCATTGTGGGACACCTCCCGGAGACCAATCGCAGTGCTGTAATCGCCATGGTGTCTATATTAGCACTGCAGTGCAATAGCCCCGTCTCAGAAAGCTCTATGCCTCTTGTTGGGGTGCTTTTTTTAAAGCGCTACAACTGCGCAGTTTCTGTGCACTTAGTGGCTTGGCATTGTTTACACCTTGGGAGTTACAGTGCAACAAGCTGCTTTACTGTGCAGAAACTTGCCAGTCTAGACAGGGTCTTAGTTTCTTCATCTGTCAAATGGCTGTAATAATACTTTACTCCTGGGGCATTCTGCGCCAAAAAATTAAAAACTCTGCGCACGATATTTTAAAATTCAAAATTTTGCAGATTTTATTTGTCAGAATAACACTACATAATCATAAAAAGAAAAGGAGTACTTGTGACACCTTAGAGACTAACCAATTTATTTGAGCATAAGCTTTCGTGAGCTACAGCTCACTTCATCGGATGCTGTAGCTCATGAAAGCTTATGCTCAAATAAATTGGTTAGTCTCTAAGGTGCCACAAGTACTCCTTTTCTTTTTGCAAATACAGACTAACGCGGCTGTTACTCTGAAACTACATAATCGTGCCAGTTTCAATTATTTTGGTAATTTATTTCAAAATACCTTTCAGCGAGTATATCTGTAACAGTAAAGATGCACACAAAAATTCCCCCAGGAGTAGAGAGAGTAGAGTAGAAACCCCTATGACAACCCAGTTCCTGTTTCTCCTACCCCTTCCCCTCAGAGCCCAGTCGGGAGGCCAGACACCTGCAACTCCTCCCATCCCAGAGCCCAGCCGTGCCCCCCCCCCCCCAGCCGATATACCCGAACCCCTTTCCCCCACCAGAGCCCAGCCGTTACCCCCCCTCCTTGCCCAGACACCCTTCTCGCTCCAGACCGCAGGGAACCAGAGGAGGAAACAGCCTGATGCTCACTCAGTCCCAGGCTTGCATGGAGTTTCCTGCGCTGCCCTCTCCTTCCCTCAGCGCATGCTGGGAACTGCAGCTGCCAGGAACCCTGTAGCTCCCTCCTTCTCCCCCGGCAGTGTCTTCTATGTGCAAGATGGGCTCTGCTTGGCCCATGAGCCCTTCGTGGTGGCTAGCAGTACTGCAGCCCATTTCTGTGGGGAGAAGGAAATTCTGCGTGCACAACGTTGATTTCTGCAAAATTCTGCATTGCGCAGTGGTGCAGAATTCTCCCGGGAGTAATGCTTGCTTCCCTCCTTGAGATGTTGAGGATGGATTAAAAGTTTTGAAAACAAAGTACTATATAAAAGCTAATTATTAATAATCTAGGATGTTATTAGGCACACAGGTATATAGTATTCTATACATCTATGGTGATACATAAGCAACTAAGGAAATGTTGTTTAAAAATGAATTTTAACTTTAAGTGAAGCTCCATAGTTGAAGTCCCATAAATATCATTGTCATAGGAAAGTTTGAGACTTGCTGTTTGCAGCGTTCTGTGTACCTTCCATGCTCAAATTATGTTAGGAAAATGGGCTGCAGATTACAGCAGATGAGCTCCTGCATCATTGAAGGTCTGAACTCTGGAGCAGGGCACCCACGGTTAAATTCAGACTGAAGTCAGAGAAGGTCTCCAGAGTAGACCCTTTATAGACATATCTTGCTTTACTTATGCTGTGTTCATTTGCAAATTATTCTTCATTGCTTATTTATTCTTCATATTCATACTCATGTTCTGGAGAAGCAGGAAAATTGTGTTGTCCATTATGAGGCTCTTATTGTAGAAAAATGCTACCTGCTGGCATTTTTATCCGGTCTTCTCATGTTAATTGTTGCATTATCCCTCTGGCCTGGAAGGTCAAGTTCAAACAAAACTCATGTTTCAGAGCCAGTTCTGGGTATCAGGAATGCACTCTGTAATAAAGAAGATAATATGCATTGGCAGCAGATTGCTTTGCATTTCAGCCAGCAGTTCTTCTAAAAAAACCTGTTAGATTTGCAAGGGCAAGGAGGCATCAGGTTCCCTGATTTCACTATTTTGCCCATAGTGTTAGTATTAAAAATAGAATCTGATTTGTGTGGATAGTTATTGAAATGCTGAGAGAAGTTTTGTGTGAGCTTTCAGATTTCCTGTGTGAGCTTTCAGATTTCCCAAGTGAGCCAAACATCCCCAATTTGGTGCTCAACTTTTTGAATGTTGAAAAATTTAAATACCTTTTTTGCAAGTGTACACTGTATATACGTATTTCCATCACCACCAAATTACTTGAGTTCTGACAAGTTTTACCAGGGTTACTGACACACTTTGTTTTGAAATTGCAAATCTGCATAGTTACACATTTTTCTAATATCTCAGGATGGGAAAGGTACAGACTACATCTCCCACCTAAGTCCTAGGAAAGAGAGAATTTTTGTATTTCATGTTGCCCTTTTGACTAAAGAATTTTTTTTAAAGGAAAAAATGATTTAACCATATGTATCTTCTTAAGAATTGAATGTTGTAGTCATCTGAAAATCTAGCAGGCATTCTTTCAATGAGAGGGTGATCTTTTAGCAAACCAGAACAGAGAGGAAACATTGATCCTTCTTAGTGGCAGGCAGATCAAATTAATAAATTGGGTAAAGTTATTGTTATTTTAAGTCATACTGTGTCTGTAACTCTGACACGTTTGTTTCTAAAGGAATAATTTTGTTTGGATACTGAGTTGTTTGCTATTTCCCTTAACATGTCCGCTATAGCACGATATCAATAATATTACTTCTCTCTGAAATTTTTGAGTAATATTGGGATCAGGGAGAAAATATCAGGTAGCATTCCTATTTTCTCTTGTTTTTAGAACTCTCTTTAAAAATTAATAAATAACCTTTGAGAAGGTAGTTTTCTGTGAAGAAAATGACTGGCTATGGCCAATAGCTAAATGCTTTGCTTCTAGGCTTCTTGGTGAAAAGATTGCTTAATTTTCGTGAACTTCTAGCATTCTAAAGAAAATGTGACCTGTTTAGAACTTGAGTACTTATTTTCTATTTGACAATTATTGAAAGTGTAAATATGATCAGAGTGATTACTTTATCTATACAAAATTGTGAAATCGCATAGAGTATTTGGGTTTATTTCCTAAATATTCCCCAATATCTTTTCTCTGTGAAAGTAAATATGAAACTAATAAGTCTAGTCAGTTTCACAGATGATATTTACAGTGCTGGGCACTGTGAAACTGACAATCATGTCAATTTCTCTCCTGCTGTTTGGGCAGGATGTGAGGTGCACTGGAAGCAGGCACTGGAATATTTATGAGGAGGGGTTAAGAAAACTGGGTGAGAAAGAGACTTGTGATGACCCAGCTCTTGTAGTAACCAGTTAATTGGGAAAAGACTAAAGGAGCGGACACCTGTACAGCCAAGAGGCTCTGGCCTTGGGGACCAGATGAAGATGAATCTCCTTCTCCCTTCCAGGCATCAGATGGGTATAAGAGGGGCTTCACATTTATCAGGCACTAAACCCATTAACAAGAGGGGGAGCAGGTTCTGGTACCAAAATCTTGGTAAAAATCTCAGTACCCTACTTTTCAGTGGCTTGGGGGTAATTGCTGTGCTTCTTACCAGAACAGTAATCATGGAGCTTTCTAGTGGGTTCATCTTTAGTACCAACCTTATGGCAGGTAGACTTACTCCTCTGACAAGCAGGTGTCTGGTAAATTTTCATGCCCTGACTAATAATAACTGCTGTTACTGCTCTGGAAAAAAGAAAAATATTCATATGCAAACCAATTCCATGAAACCCATTTAAGGTAATCTCAGTATCAAAATGAATTTAAAAGTCTTCCATTTGGGAAAACCTGACATTTTTATAAGGCATTAACATTACTGGAGAGATGTTGGATCATGCACTACAAACCTTTGCTGAAGTTTAATTTAAGTAACAATTGTATTATTTCCTAGCTTTCAGATTTAAGAAGGTGAGAGATTATAGCAGGAAGATCAGTATTATATGTGCAAAATGCCACTGGCAAAGACATTCTTGCATCATAAATATGAATAATTCATATCACCCACCTAAAATCTATAAATGTATTAACATACAAATGGAAACCATACAAACCTCAAAGAAAATTAAGCAAATCTGGCAGGGAGAGAAGAGTATAGGTTTCACTTTATCTATTGGAGTATGGGCAAAACTCTCCGGGGAATTATTGACAGCCACATAACTCTGCCTTTAATCTTTATGTACGGTGTTGCAAACGGTTGTGTGGATCCTACAGTTGGTATATTTTCATGCTCTTTCTTTTTTGTTGAATGATACTTATTCTGTTAAGCTCTTGCGTGCGATTTCTGGGCAAATATAGTACAAAGGTTTATATCACTAAATATATTGCAGTCTCTGTGTATTGCCTCACTATGCTATTGTTTGTTTCTCAAGCACAACCACTCAGTGATGCTTTTAGTTGTCTGAGGCTTTGTCCTACCCATTTATGCCATAATTCTTAGTCCTCCCCTAAAGATGATCTGGTTGAAAAGTGAATGTATGTGTGTTACTAATGTTGCAGTCCTTTCCCTACATGCCTGATGGATCAGCCTAAAGTTCTTTCTTCCTTTCTGTATTTGTGCAGTAGCACAATATATTCTTAATTTTAGCACATACCATGCTGCTAGTTGGAATGTGTTGCAAATTGTATGAATTTACACTGCAGGTTTTGCAAAGTATTTATACAGAAATCGTACTGTTTCCCAGTATTTTAGAGATTAATGAGCTTCACCACAAAGATCCAGTAATAGTTAGGCAATGGTACCTTACACACCACTCTCACCTCAAGGAGAGTGGCTAGTGTCTCAGTAATCAGAGTAACTGAGAGAGAATTCAGTTATGTACGTATTCAAACCCTGCCGTTTTACTAATGTCATCTAGTCATGATTGTGACCCATTCTCTTGGGGAACTGTAGTATAGAAAAATATGGACAGTCCTTGTGATGGAAAAGCTTTAACACCAAGTATGTACACAAGAAAAGTGCCAAAAATGGGATAGGTGTCTAGAAATTTTGTCACCCTTTCTAGTGTACTCAGGAGGGAGGCTTCCCGTCAGCAAGCCAGAATCTTTAGCCAGGATCTTTGAACGTTAACTGGAGCCTGAATAAGTAACATATGGTGTAGTTTGTTACCGGTTTATTGTAACTTTGCCTTAATAAAATGTTTTTTAAAATGTTGCATGTTTCTGCATGTGCCATTGTGTTATAATTAATGGCTGCAATACCATACACAAAGGAACCTGTAGTTCAGGGGTAGGCAACCTATGGCACGCGTGCCAAAGGCGGCACGCGAGCTGATTTTCAGCGGCACTCAGATTGCCCAGGTCCTGGCCACCGGTCCAGGGAGCTCTGCATATTCATTTAATTTTAAATGAAGCTTCTTAAACATTTTTAAAACCTTATGTACTTTACATACAACAATAGTTTAGTTATATATTATAGATTTATAGAAAGAGACCTTCTAAAAACATTAAAATGTATTACTGGCATGCAAAACCTTAAATTAGAGTGAATAAATGAAGACTCGGCACACCACTTCTGAAAGGTTTCAGAGTAACAGCCATGTTAGTCTGTATTCGCAAAAAGAAAAGGAGTACTTGTGGCACCTTAGAGACTAACCAATTTATTTGAGCACATGCATCCGATGAAGTGAGCTGTAGTTCACGAAAGCTTATGCTCAAATAAATTGGTTAGTCTCTAAGGTGCCACAAGTACTCCTTTTCTTTTCACTTCTGAAAGGTTGCCGACCCCTGCTGTAGTTCATGGAGAAAGTGGTAATGAGATGATCAGAGGTGGACCAGACCTTCTGAGAAGGAGGTCAGTGGAGGAGGGGGAAGGAAACAGGAGCCACAGGGAGTTGAAAGGAAATGAAGAAATTACAGGACGAACAAACAGCAACTTAAAGGTGGGGTGGAGAAGGAAGCACAGTAGGAGCCAGCATAGAGTTGTGATAGAGGGAGGGAAGCACAGAGGGAACTAGTGGAAGAGTTGGAAGGAATGTGAGCCTTTTGGAATCCTCTAGGTAAGAGCTGGATCTTGGACTCGTATCCATTACTGCTGTTTAAAAAAAATTTTTTTTTGAATTGTGCAATACATTCATTTGGAAGTTATGGTTGACTACCCAACTGTTCAAGGACTGCTTTAGTGGTTTAAGATGTCACCATAACCATTGATTAAATCATAGTGCTAGATTCAGAATTGCTTGTTTCTTCTATAAATATCTAAACTACAAGAAGTGCCCTTTATTCATGTGTAGGCTGATACTGAGTATTTGATTTCATTTTCCTTTGACCTTCAGTGGGGCATTTTTCTTGATAACAATGGAATTTAAAAACCTCCACAGCAGTCTTTCCTGTACTTTGATTAAGATAGTTAATTGTTAATCATAATAGTTAAACAATATTTGTAGATTGTTCTGTATAGATTAGGGAAATGATTAACTACAATATTAAAACAGAATTAGACATCAGGAATGCTTGGTGTGAATTGCTAATATGCTATGTAAATCTTGTAAATATTTGAACCCTTAACACCAAAAAACCCCCCAAAAACTAAAACCAGGTATACAAGCCTGTACAATATCAAATATAAGGAATGTGCAAATGGAGGATATGTTATAAAGATTAAAATGTAATAGACTATGAACAATAATATAGTAGTTCAGAAACTTTTATAGTTACTGGTCAGCCAATAAAACATTTGAGGCCCAATTATTTCACTTCTATTTACAGTTATTTATAGCTTTCTCTTTAATTACCCCTGCTTTAGCCTTCAGACTTTTAAGGTTCTGCAGTGATGCACCTAGCTCCTTGGTCTAGAAGGACTAGATAAGACACCCTTCACATTTTATTAACACTGTTCCTTAGCTGAATCAACAAGTTTATTCCCTTCTCTCTGTAGTGTGAGTACACTACTCCCCAAACATCCTTAGCCCCTGAATACAACTGGTATCAGGAATCTAACTTAATAGATGATCTGATGTAAAGACCAGTTATTATGCATTTATGCAGAACTTCTTAAATCCCCTTGCATCTGTGATATTTCTCTTTTTATCTAGAAGAGTATTTGTAGTGGCTGAAAGATGGTTGTGCCTTTGAAGTTAAACTCTCAGGTTAAAAATCATATTTAGTTTTTACCACTTATGTTGTTTTGCTTGCTTTTTTATTTTTGCATTTCTGTCAGCTTGGATGATGAAAATAGAGTGTTCCATTTCTAATCACTTTTAAGTTCTCATGTGCTAGCACAACCCTTCATTGTTTGGGTTGTAGGTTTTAGATTTTTTTTTTTTTAATTGTGGATATATTGCTGTTAGACTTAGTTTGTAAAAGCTTGTTCTTACAAAACAAAAACGTTAGCCCAAATTTGATTTGAGAAAAAATGCTTTTTTAAATGGATGTTGTCTTTAACAAAAGTGTAAATATTTATTTTTTAAAGGAAAAAAAATCATGAAATTTCTAAATTGTCTGGCTGTTTTGTTAAATTATTTAGGATTCAACAGTTAATGAAAAATTCATGCAAGAGTACAGATAAAGAAGAAAAATCTAACCATTAGAGAAATGGCAGGATTCCTAGACAATTTCCGATGGCCAGAGTGTGAGTGTATTGACTGGAGTGAAAGAAGAAATGCAGTTGCTTCAGTGGTTGCAGGTGTACTGGTAAGTATTCAAACTACACAAATGAATCCAGATTTGTCATCTTGTTTAATGTGGCATTAATACTTCATTAATCTTTGAAAATAAAATGTTCCTAAATCAAATTTTGTTAAATTGCAGTGCTAACTGCAAAAACAACGAGGAGTCCTTGTGGCACCTTAGAAACTAACAAATTTATTTGGGCATAAGCTTTCCTGGGCTAGAACCCACTTCATCAGATGCATGGAGGGGAAAAATACAGGAGCAGGTATGAATACATGAAAAGATGGCTGTTGCCTTACCAAGTGTGAGGTCAGTCTAACGAGACAATTCAATTAACAGCAGGATACTAAGGAAGGAAAAATAACTTTTGCAGTGGCAATGAGAGTGGCCCATTTCAAACAGTTGACAAGGAGGTGTGAGTAACAGTAGGGGGAAATTAGTATGGGGGAAATTAGGTTTAGGTTTTGTAATGATCCAACCACTCCCAGTCTTTATTCAGGCCTAATTTGATGGTGTCCAGTTTGCAAATTAATTCCAGTTCTGGAGTTTCAGGTTGGAGTCTGGTTTTGAAGTTTTTTGGTTGAAGAATTGAAACTTTTAGGTCTGCTATTGAGTGACCGGGGAGATTGAAGTGTTCTCCTACTGGTTTTTGAATGTTATAACTCCTGATGTCAGATTTATGTCCATTTATTCTTTTGCATAGAGACTGTCTGGTTTGGCCAATTGTTTTTGCTGATACAGACTAACACAGCTATCACTCTGAAACCCAATGCTAACTGCATTCTTAAACCAATATATTTCTTCACATTTTGCAAATTTGTTTAGGAAAACCTTGCAGTTCACCTGGATGTATACACTATGTTTGAATTTGATGTTCCAATACTACTACTACTTTTTCCGGTATTGTTTTTCTTTTAAAAAGTGTTAAATTGTTGGAAGGTATGTATTCACTTTCAAAGACCTTCATGGCCCTATCCCCATCCTACCTATCAACTCTCATGTAGTATTGAAAGGTAGACTCCTGCCTCTGATCAGCCCGTGATGCCAGCTGCCATCACCTACTTGTTGACTTTTCAAACGAGAACCTTCATGCTTTCTCCCATGTTGCCCCTTACGCTTGGGAGAAGCTCCCGATAAACATCCGCAAAAGTAACTCATTATCCTCCTCCAAATCTCTCCGTAAAACTCTCCTTTGCTGTGAGGCCTACAAAATACTTGACAACAGCTAGACAGTTTGTGTGCTGAGACCACAGCCTATCATGCTAACCAGTATTGTTTCCTCGTACTCCCCCTGTGATCAGTCTGTCTGTCTCCATCGGTTGTCTCTTGTCTTATACTTAGCATCATAAGCTTGTTGGAGCAATGCCTTGTTTTTTGTTCTGTGTTAGTACATCATCTAGTATAAGAGGGTCCTTGTCCATGACTAGGACTCCTACATGATATATGTGTGTGTCTGGCATAACAAGGTATATTATAGCACTTACATTTTACCTGGCTAAATCATGCATATATTGGGAACATATGTTCAGGTTTTTAAGGCAATGTGGGTAATGTAGCCATACCCTTTTTTTTTTTTTAATTTTAATAGAAGATTTATGGCTAAATCCCAAACACTGCTTTGAAAATGTCAGCAGTACGCTTTTTTTCAGCTTCACTGGATTACAGAACATACATGTCAGCAAACTTTTTTAAGAGTGTATTTGTGAAAAGAAGAAATTAAGTTAGCAATATGCACAAAGTGGTAGACAAAGAATACATGCTGAGAGTTTATCTTCACACCCCTCCCGCTTCAAATACTGTGTGATGGTCTTATTGTTTCTCTAGTTTTTCACAGGCTGGTGGATAATGATAGATGCTGCAGTAGTTTATCCTAAACCAGAACAAATGAACCATGCATTCCACACCTGTGGAGTGTTTTCCACATTAGCTTTTTTCATGTAAGTATGCTAATAATAATTCTGTATTTAAAAAGGTCCTTACTTCCTGTATATGCATAGATGTATAATTTTACAGAGTGGAAAATTTAACCAGCGTTCTATATTTTCCAAATTTGAACCATCAGCATCATTACTTTTAGCTAATCCACCGGTACCTCCTTCGCGTATCACACAAAAGAAGGCAACGTTCTTGGTCTCTGCTTCCTTTTCTCTTGGGTACTTATGTGGTTATTTGTTTCTTCTCTCTGCTTCCTTTAAGTTTTATCTTTAAAAATTATATATATCTTGGCTTACTATGAGGCATCATCTTTTCCTTTTATAACAAGTACCCATATTCCTGGAGAAAAACCTCTGCTATATTATGCAATAATACTAACATGAAGTTAGGCTAGATTCATCCATGGTGTAACTAACTACTCCTACAGCTCTTTCTCTGGGTCTAAAACTTATTTTGATGACCACTTCTTTTTTTCAGGGTTGCATCAGAGATGAATTTAGACCATTAGTAGTAGTGGGTAGTTGAGTGCTTCATGCTATTGTCTTCATCACAGTCATCCCACAAACCTATTTGGGGTGTCTTTAACTTTAAGAAAAATGCATTTAACTTAAGCCAGGAATATATTACAGATATTTCAATTATTTTTAAAAAAAGGACACTTAAACAAGGCTCAGATGCTTGTTGCCTTGGAACAGACCTTGCACCTGAGAGGATACCATGGACTTCACTGAAGCTCTCTGTGGGTGTAGAAATCTGCCCTTGTGGATCCAGTTGCAAGATCTGATCTAAATAAAGAGTTTACGAACTGTGTGACTGGATGGGAACGACCTGCCTAGTAACTTTCTCTGAATATTTTTCACATCTCTTAAAAACGTTAATTTTGTTTTTAACCATCATCATTTTGAAATGGCTTTTGTAGTAAAGCTTTAGACTTATGAACTTATGTATTTGAGTTTGTTTTTTGTCCCAGGATAAATGCTGTGTCAAATGCACAGGTGAGAGGAGATAGCTACAGTGATGGATGTCTAGGAAGAACAGGTAAATGGTTTATTTAATCAGCATTAAAAGAGCTAAATGAAAACAACTACAGTTTGTAATGAATTTCATTATAACCTCATAGAATTTACAAAAATGTTCCTTGCTCATTAACCTCTGAAAAATATTTGTTTGGCCATTTTTGAGTCTTAGAACATGAATTCTGGATTTCCTACTAAAGATGGAATTCAAGAAGTATATATAGCTTGAGTAACTAGCATTTATCTGTGCATCCTGCATGAGCACGGAGGAAGTGAAATCCCTATTCACAACCTGAGATGGGTTGCTGAGGCTGCAGTACAGCCACTCTGCATCTTATGCCAGCCTGTGGGTTGGAAAAGTGGCTGCTGCCCCTCCATGCTGTCTACAGGGGGAGTTTCTGTGGATCCAATGGCCCTCTCTCCTGTTCCACCCCAAATACTTCCATTAGTCCTAGGCTACTTCAGGCCAGCAGAAAGTCCATCTAATTGGCCTTGGAGAGTGTAGAAACTCCCTCGCCTGGTCATTGTGTATCATCTGTTTGCTCAGGGCTTCTACATGGAGGTAGGGCTGCTATGGGACTCCTGTGTACAGGTTTTAATTTCACTTTGTACACGTCTATTCATTTTTTTATTTACACAGGGCAAGATTTTTTAAAATAAATCCAGCCCCCCCAAACCTTCTATCACCTGCCCATGTACCCACTGACTATTAATATTGGCTTGGAATGACCCATATATCTGTGCATGGAGGAGATCCTTTGCATATAGCTATTCCTTCTCCCACTTCCACAAGGTACTGTTCTCCCCCCTTCAGAACTTCCAGAGGCTGTTCTGTGTCTGGAGTTCCCATGAGGTGGAGATTGAGTGGGCACGGGACTGTGGCCAGAGGGCTTCACATGATCTCCCTGGAAAAGATAGCATATCTTAGGCATTCTGCTATCTTTTCTGTTGGAATTCCCCTCCCATCCCAGGAGTTCCATGGTCTGCAGTGGCCGAGTGGAGTCTCTGGCAACATAGCTCCACTTGGAGATGCACCACTAGGAAATGAGGAATGCTGTTGGAGCCAGAGCCATTGTGAAGGCACGGGGCCTGTCCACAGATGGCCCTGGACTCCTGTGAATACCTGGGGGGAGCCCCCAGATTTGGTGACAGACCATGAGGCCTATTACATCAGGAGAGGCAAATCCTGCCTTACTTCTCCCTGGTGGGATGCTGTGGTAGAAACTCTGCAAGGGTATCCTGGTGGAGATATTTCCCCCCAGAGCCTCCTCCCATGGGCAGGATGGGATGATTTGAGCCACTCTGTTTTACGATACATTATCTCCTACTGATCCGAAGATTATTTTTAATGCTTTTAATATATTTCTTGCAGGTGCTCGCATCTGGCTCTTTATTGGTTTCATGCTGATGTTCGGTTCACTTATTGCTTCAATGTGGATCCTTTTTGGAGCATATGTTACACAAAGTAAGGCTCCTTCCTTATTACTTTTTAACGGAGGGGAGGGGACATTCACAAAGTGGCAGCAAAAGAAAGTCTACACATACAGTGCAAAGTGACCTGCTCCACTTTGTACTGTTGACCTCAATGGCAAACTCTGTCTCCATTACACATGTACCTCTTGTGTTGATGTTGTTATTGAGAGTTTTGCAAGTTCAGAGAATAGAGATCTGGTGAGTAAAGTAAGGAGCCATAGTGCTGCTCACATTAAATGAAACTGTAAATGAAATTCTCAACTCTTTACTGAACTGATTTTAGTGACTTATTTTGAAGAAGCTATATATACAGGTACTGCTGGGCAGTCTATAGTCTTAATGCTTGAACTTCAGTCTCTGTCTACTAACATAAAACTCCCTATCACTGTGGAACTTCGAATGTCCTTTAAGCATACAAAACCAGTATTTACTTTTCAAGTATTCTAGTGAAGCCTCCATTTCTAAGGGTTTTATGAAACTCTATTAACCAATTCCTTTTTAACTAATACACTTATGGTCATTACTCAGGTGCACTGACTAACACTTACGTTTTGCATCTGAATAAAACTTTCTCTATCAGCTAGGAGGGAAACCCAGAACAGAACAAATCATGGAATCCTTTGTGGTTCTAACTGCAGACTTTTATAAGAATTTGAACATTTCCATTTATTTGTGGGGACCTTATTTGGTTCTTTTCTGACATAGTCATCCATGTAACCTATTGCATTGCAATGGCTATGTTCTAATTTACAATCACTTGTGTAAGTACTAGAAGTGAACAGTGACAGTTGCTATCTACCTTTGGTACTTATGTGGCTTCATTACCATAGCATCTGAGTGCTTCACTGTTTTTAATGTATTTATCCTCACAACACCCCTGTGAGATAGGGCAAGTGCTGTCTTTCACTGTCCATTCCCCTTCACAGCAATGTATGCTTGGTTTGTGTCAAGATGGTGACTCTATGAATAAAGTCTCAAATACACTTTTCCAATATGAAGCTACTAAACTTAATATATCTTGCACTTTTATTTTGTAGACACGAATGTGTACCCAGGATTAGCTGTGTTTTTTCAAAACGCATTGATATTTTTTAGGTAAGTTATTTTTCTTTTACGTCTAAGTATTTCAAACCATTGCTGGCATCTGTCTTATTCTACCCACAGTCATGTTATGAAGCAGGTAAACTGCGAAACTGAAGTCCATTTCTGTTTTACTCATTAAACACGTTTCTCTCTACTCATAGGAGTACAAAGCGTGTTTGTTTTCATACAATTAAATGCTGTTAGTAAACAAATGTTAAAGGCAGAAGCTAAAGTTTTTAAAAAAGCCTAAAGTTGGGCTCCCACCTCTATATTTAAGCAGTACAATAAGTGGCCTGAGTTTCAAGAAGGTTGAGCACCCAGCCACTCCTGTTGACCTTAGTGTAGGCTACTGCTCTGTCAGCATCCACAACCAATGTTTACCCTGGCCCATCCCTCACCCTATGGCCCATCCTCACCCCTTCCATACTTGAAAAATGAAATGTGGAGGTCTTTCCTAGTTTTTTATAAACCTGGTCTCTTCACATTCTAGCTGGTGAAACCCTTCTGACACCTTTGTTAATGAAAACATCTCTAAAATGGGATTTACATGCCAAATCCTCCTATTCTCAAATATGCAGGTTATGAAAGTCAGTATGAGGTCTCATTTCTCTCTTCTTCAACAGGGTCTTGCAAACCTAGGGTTGGCCCAGCTGTAACTGATTACTGAATCTGGGCCATTCAAGTCCTGAATCCTCTTTCCAACCCCAGTCAATACCAGAAGCTTCAGATGAAGGTGTGAGAACCCCACAATAGGCAGATGTGGGGATAATCTGACCCCCTCCTCCCCATTAGATCTCATCCTGGTCTCGAATAGATAGTTGGTCTTAAGCCCTGAAGCATGGGTTTTAATATCTCTTCCAAAAGTGCATCATTAATTATGATAACTCTGAATAGTCTTGTTATCAGTATGTCCTAGTTCCTTTTTGAATCTTGCTAATTTCTTGGCCTCAATGAGTTCCATAGTCTAATAAAATACTTTTTCACAGAGTATATAATCAGTTTTGAATTTCTCACCTTTTTAATTTCAGTAAAGGCCCCCTTGTACTTGTGTTATGCCACAGTGAAAACAGATGTTCTTGATCTATCCTCTCCTGACCATAGTCATCTTTTTTCTAGGGTCAACAGTCCTAGTCTTTTCATTCTCTCATCATAAGAGGTTTTTTCCAGGTCCTTGATCATTTTCATTGCCTCTTTCTGAACCTCTCTAATTCTGCAGTAACCTTTTTGAGATAGGATGACCAGTGCCACACCATTGACATTATGTAAATATATAATAGTGATTGCTGTATTATTCTCCATCCATTTACTTATACAGCTAATATCATGTTTGTTTTTTTGACTGCAGCGGCTCATTGAGCTGTCTACAGTGACACTCAGGTCCCTTTCCTGAGTTAATAGTTAATTTAGAGCCCTATCAAAAATATGAGTAGTTTAATTTTTTCCATTCAGTGTGTATTGCTTTGCATTTGTCAACACTGAATTTCATTCATCGTCATATTGCCCATTCATCTGGCTTGTTTAGGTCTTTCTGAAGTTCCTCACAGTCTTCTCTGGTCCTGACTAACCTAAATAACTTTGTGTCATCTTCCTCACTGCTCACCCCTCTTTCCAGGTCATTGTTAAATGTTGAATAACATGGGACCTAGTACAGAACTTTCAGGCATCCGCTAGCTACTTTTTGTCATGTGGAAAACTCACCATTTATTCCTACTCTGTTTTCTCTGTCCTAGCCGGGCTTGAGTCATGACAATGCTTGTTGGCCTCTTGCTCCATGAACATTCAGCTTTTTTTTTAGTAGCCTCTTGTGCAGAGACCTTGTAAAAGCATATTTGGACACCTAAATAAATTGTCAGCCATTTCTCCTTTATGGTTTATCTGTTGATGTGTTCAGAGAATGCTAAGAGATTGGAGAAGCACTATTTTCCTTTGCGGAAACTGCTGGGTAGACCCTATCATATCATGATCTTTCACATATCTTGTTCTATTTTTAATTTTCAAGCAGTTTGCCAGCTACACCTGTGAGATCTACTGCTCTAGAGTTCTGTGGATCACCCCTGGAACTTTTTCAAAAAATTTGTACATTTACTACTCTCCAATCCTCAGAACTGTGGCTGTTTTTAAAAAGAGATTGTATAGTGTTACTCAGCCACTTCATACTTAAACTCCACCAGAAGTCTTGGATGTATAGCCTCCAAGTCTGGTGAGTTATTGCTTAAGCCAGATTTCATTTTTTCAAGTATGCATAGGGGATTAAATATATGTAAAAGTAGATTTTCAAATTAAAGATGTTAAAGTGGACTGAGCTAAGATTAGAAGAGGGAGCCTAACTGTACTGTAGCTAAAGAATTAATATTTTACACTTAGTTTCTTTCAACCCAAATTATAAGTGCGAAACTTGAGTTTAAAGTATCCTCTGTTCCTATGTCAAGTGACCTTTTTCCACATTACATGTAAACTTCTCTTTTCTTACAGTACTCTGATCTACAAATTTGGAAGAACAGAAGAGTTATGGGGATAATATAATCAAAGTTAGCATTAATTCAATGCCCTTTATGTTGTATTCAGTATCTAGACATCTTTGTTCTGTTTGTTTTTACATTTTGCCAAATACTTAGCTATTGCATTAAATATTTTTGTTAATGTTCTTTTGCTTTCTCTAAATTGAATGATGAGATTTTCAAAAATGGTTTGACAGTTTTCTGTAATTAGTTCCCTTTTTTCATAAAGAGATTTGTGAATATGTACATTATATAGCTGTGTATGTATATATCTTAAAACAAATGTTAAATTTTTTTATTTCTGAAGCTTTTATTTCTTCTCTCATACATGAACTTGCAACACTATGTAGGATCTGATCCTTCAACCCTTCACACATGAGAGACAAACTTCAACTGAACTACTCAAGCAAGTAAGAGTTTGCAGGATCAAGCCCACACTGTATCAAATCAACTATTACTTTTATGCACTGATGGGCTGTAGCTGATTTTACAAGCTGTGCAGCAATGCCAAGTTGGATACCTCAAAGTAGAAGTGAGCCCTTCAAAGTGTCTCAGCTAAACTTCTGGATAGCTAAGAGGAAAAAAATCTTGATTAGATCCTGGGCTAAGAGGGAGATTTTAAGAAGAATTTTATATAAAGGTTTGAAAAAAGTCAAATTCAGAATAGTTTTTGAACTATTTTTAAAAGGTGAAGACTTTTTAACAAAGTCCTAGAATAAAGGGACAATTTGACCAGTTTTATTTTCAGTCCTGTCATTATTATAGCACAAGTACAATTTACTGAGATGATTCTTGTAAAATTCAACACTCATGTCTAGTGTTCAGTAACTTATTACCATTAGCTACATTTACCATTACATTCAAGAAAAACCTAAATTCATTTGAAACTGATATGTATTTGTCATACTCAAATATGAAAGGCATTAAAACATTTTAAAGTTATATTAATGCAGCTTTTCTTCAGGGATAATTTTGCTGATGAAATATATGTGGAAGGATGACTTTTCCTCATTTTTATGAATTTTTTTTTCATGTATATTTCTTCAATCTAATGAGTACAGACTTAGGAAAGAATTGCATTGAAATGGTTCCATTATTATTGGAGTCCAGTGTGTTCTAACTGGAGAAGACAAAAAGGAAGATTTTGATGTTTATATTGGATGATCTTGTACATGTTCGAGTTTTGATTACACATTTTACATCCTTCTCTTATTAGTTCTACCTGTATCTAAAGCATTTAGCATAAAGTGAAGTGAGATTACCTTGCCTCACACTCAGCTTTTATATACCATAAGCTTGCTCCACAAACAGCATTAACATAACTTTGACAGTGTGAAAAATATTCCACATGTATGGCAACTAATTTTCCTGTTAATTTGATTTCTTCTCATTCCACTCCTTTCTGGGGATCTTTCTAGTGGGCATAATATGAAGCAAACACCATAGCTGAGAGTTGTCCCATTGCCTTGATTGTTAGTTCGGACCTGATTTGTCCACCAAACTGTGCAAGTTCATTCTGAATCAGTTACATTTGATGATGTGAAACTGTGTGAATTGTACATAGCTTATATTTGCTCAATTATAACTTCACTGAAATACAATAAAGGCTTCCTGAGACTAATCTCTTGTTTGTACAGATCTTACATAAAAATTGCCAAACACCACTATACATTATTTAAAAATTTCAGTATCCTGTTTCATGACTGAGAAGTAAGTACGGTAGAGTGACTTTGCAGAAGTCAGCCAATATTAAAACAAGTTATTTTCCAGACCTCTTGGCTTCAAGCTTATCAGACCAAGTGGTGGTAGCATGCCAGAACTGAAGCTTTCCATGAACCTGTGGCTATAGATGGTGATTTTCTTGCAAAGTGAAAACATCTAGCCTATTAATGCTTTTGTAGGGTATCCTTTTAAGTTCTCAATTATATTTCATCTGCCAGGACAGTGTGGTTAGCTCCACTTGTGTGTTCAAAGTGGCATTCTATGTGCATCCTAGCTCAGGGGCACAGAAGCAAATGTTGCCCTGATCCTGCTGAAGCTCAGGTTCCCACCTGGGGACAGTGCTGTCTTGAATACAGCTGTGGCTGCTGTTACAGCAAATGGAGCTTAGAAGAAAGAGCACCAGCAATAGAGAGGCCCCAAACAATAGCCAGGAGCAGCACTGCTGTGGTAGTATCAAGATGAATACATCCCTCCTTTACATACCATCCTCACGAGGGCTTTTAGTCTCATAAGTCTAAGCATTATAAGACTGGTTTATTTCTTTAAAATGTCACTGGATTCACTTGTTGGGTTTTTTTAAGATTGATGAAGAAAGGTAAATAGTGGTATCCCCCAGGAGTCTGCACTGGCTGGGATGAGTGTTGAACAACATATTCATAAAGGATCTGGAAAAGGGTAGATACTGAAGTGGCAAAATTTGCAGGTGATCCAAATTACTCAAAGATAGTTAGTACAAAGTATACTGGGAAGAGTTAGAAAGGGATCTTACTAAACTAGGTGACTGGGCAACAAAAGGGCAGATGAAATTCAATATTGATAAATGCAAAGTAATCTACATTGGAAGTCATAATCTTAACTACAGGGGACACAAAAATGTTGGGGTCTAAATTAGCTGTTACCACTCAAGAAAGATCTTAGAGTTACACTAGTTTAAACCTGCAAGTGTTTGTACTAGTTTAAACCTGCACCCTGCCCCATGCTGCAGAAGGTGAAAACACCCTGAGTCTCTCTGAGCCAAAAGAAAATTCCTTCCTGATCCCAAATATGGTGATCAGTTAAACCCTGAGCATGTGGGCAAGACCACCAGCCAGACATCTGGGAAAGAATTCGCTATAGTAACTCAGAGCCCTTCCCATCTAGTGTCCCATCACTGGCTGTTGGAGATCAGCTACATGCCATTGTAGGCAGTCTCCTCATACCATCCCCTCCATAAACTTACCAAGTTCAGTCTTGAAGCCATATAATTTTTTTGCTCTCACTGTTCCCCTTGGAAAATTGTTTCTAAAGACAGTGCAGGATACACCAGTCAAAACTGGTAGCATTACCTTGCCCCCAGGGCTGACCTAACCCCCGTTTCTGTAACACTTGGTATATGCTTAGAAACTGACAGTTAAGGTAGTACAACCCCCTCCTGTAGGCACAATTCTATCACTGTAAGATGCCTTTATACCAGTAACAGAAATAAGCTATACTGCTATAAAAACATTGATAAAATTGTGCCCAGAGGAGGGGACAGTACTGCTTTAACTGCCAGCTTCTAAACATATACAAAGTACTACAAAAAACTGCATGTGCCCATCCCCAGGGCTGACCTAAAGTAGGTAGTCCACAGCTTGATAGAATCTATAGTCAAAACAGTTCAACCATATTATAAAAATGGTGTAGCCAAGGCCCTAGAATGGGAAGAGATACCCATCTACCCTTCACTTAAGAGAAGACCAGCAGCTTAATACCATCTACTCTCATGTGCATGCCCACTGATCAGACAGACTCCAGAATGCGGCTCTACTGCAGCTTCAGAAAACAATTGGAGAAGTAACTTATTTCAGAGGGGACGGGAGGTTCCTGTGGGTGAAACGTGTCAAGGCTCTCGGATGAAGTGTGGCACTGTGGAAATGCAGTGTTGTCTAGCTTCAGTACATTTCCTCATTTAACCTGTCACACTTCGATGTGCCTTTTCTATAGCTTACCAACCTAAGCTGCTCTTCTCCTTTCCCCCTCTCCTGGTTTCAGGGGAAGCTAGGCAGGTTGACGAGTAAATGCTGAGAATTACAGAAACATTTGGGAGTAAGGAGGTGGTGCAAAACAGGTTTCACTTGGACAACCCCTTCTACCACCCAAAACCTGGCTGAGCAGCCCCCATGCTTTTAAATAGCTAGTTGTCAGGCATAATCCCCCGAGAAACTGGACATTAGTTTAACATTTAACATCATTTTAGCATCTCTCTCTTTCTCAGGTGGCTGTACTTCATTAATATCAGAGGGAAACTTGTGTACAGCTTGGCTGTTCCTTAATACTCCAAGTTCACTGTAGCATGGGGATGGTACTGGACAGCTGTCTGTATCCATTTCTTGTCTTAATACTTAGACTGTAAGCTCTTTGGGGATGGAATCATCTGTGTTTGTACCGCCCCTACCCCCATGGGGTCCTGGTCCATGACTCGTGCTTCCGGGGCACTCTGGTAATACAAATAGTGGTTCAGCAAGACTGCTGCTAGAGATGAAAAGATGAGGAAATCAGAGCAATGAACCAAAGAGTTTGCAAAAGACTCTGAGCATATCACTAAAACAACATTAACAAAACCATGTAACTTACATTATGCTGGTCAGTCAGTTTCATCTTCACATTATCATGTTTTCCTTCCATTACACCTGTCCTCTGCACTGGCTTCCCACAGAATTTCAAAGCAAGTTCAAGATCTCAGTCCTTATCCTCAAAGTGCTTCATATAGTCTGCGCCCACAATATACAAGACCACTGAAAGCTCCGGGACAAAGTTCTTGGACAACTATGCTCCTGTAGCACAACAGAATTCTCTACAGAAAGAATAAACCTTGTCTGTGTGAGGGACAGAACTTTCTCAGAGGCTGGTCCAACACCCTGGAATAAATTCCCTGCAAAGCATCATCACAAACCTTTCCGCTCACATGCAAAGTGCATTTCTTTGCGTTAATCTTCTCTTAAGCACATAACAGATATTTTAAAAACAAAAACATCCTATCAAAACAAGACACTACTGCACATAGAATCATAGAATATCAGGGTTGGAAGGGACCTCAGGAGGTCATCTAGTCCAACCCTCTGCTCAAAGCAGGACCAATCCCCAGCTAAATCATCCCAGCCAAGGCTTTGTCAAGCTGGGCCTTAAAAACCTAAGGATGGAGATTCCACCACCTCCCTAGGTAACGCTTTCCAGTGTTTCACCACCCTCCTAGTGAAATAGTGTTTCCTAATATCCAACCTAAACCTCCTCCACTGCAACTTGAGACCATTACTCCTTGTTCTGTCATCTGCTACCACTGAGAACGGTCTAGATCCATCCTCTTTGGAACCCCCTTTCAGGTAGCTGAAAGCAGCTATCAAATCCCCCCTCATTCTTCTCTTCCGCAGACTAAACAATCCCAGTTTCCTCAGCCGCTCCTCATGAATCATGTGTTCCAGTCCCTTAATCATTTTTGTTGCCCTCTGCTGGACTCTTTCCAATTTTTCCACATCCTTCTTGTAGTGTGGGGCCCAAAACTGGACACAGTACTCCAGATGAGGCCTCACCAATGTCGAATAGAGGGGAACGATCACATCCCTCGATCTGCTGGCAATACCCCTACTTATACAGCCCAAAATGCTGTTAGCCTTCTTGGCAACAAGGGCGCACTGTTGACTCATATCCAGCTTCTTGTCCACTGTAACCCTTAGGTCCTTTTCTGCAGAACTGCTGCCTAGCTGCTCGGTCCCTAGTCTGTAGCAGTGCATGGGATTCTTCCGTCCTAAGTGCAGGATTCTGCACTTGTCCTTGTTGAGCCTCATCAGATTTCTTTTGGCCCAATCCTCTAATTTGTCTAGGTCCCTCTGTATCCTATCCCTACCCTCCAGCGTATCTACCACTCCTCCCAGTTTAGTGTCATCTGCAAACTTGCTGAGGGTGCATCCATGCCATCCTCCAGATCGTTAATGGATACTGAACAAAACCGGCGCCAGGACCGACCCTTGGGGCACTCCACTTGATACCGGGTGCCAACTAGACATGGCGCCATTGATCGCTACCTTTTGAGCCTGATGATCTAGCCAGCTTTCTATCCACCTTATAATCCATTCATCGAGCCCATACTTCTTTCACTTGCTGGCAAGAATACTGTGGGAGACCATGTCAAAAGCTTTGCTAAAGTCAAGGAATAACACGTCCACTGCTTTCCCCTCATCCACAGAGACAGTTATCTCATCATAGAAAGCAATTAGGTTAGTCAGGCATGAATCCATGCTGTTCCTGATCACTTTCCTCTCCCCAAAGTGCTTCAAAATTGATTCCTTGAGGACCTGCTCCATGATTTTTCCAGGGACTGAGATGACGCTGACTGGCTTGTAGTTCCCCGGATCCTCCTCCTTCCCTTTTTAAAAAGATGGGCACTACATTAGCCTTTTTCCAGTTTCCCCTCCACTTCTACTTCCATTAATGTCCTTTTCTGATTCCCTTCATTCTCAGCTGCCCACTCTTATTGAACCTGCCCTACTTCCTACCTCTTTGTCACATTTACCTTATTCAGCACTCCCTGAATCCTGGCTCCCTTTATGTAACTAGGGGGGGGTGGATGGACACCTGGTTCCAGGTCACAATAGAGGTGAAAAGGCCCCATCCCCTCAACTGAAGATAGGGTGGGGGACCCTGGCAGGAAGATCCCCATTACTAACAGCAGTGGGTGGCTGAGACCCACCCCCAAAGAAACTGGGGTGAGGATAAGAGACCAATCAGCCTGTGACGGATGTGTAGTCATATTGCTTAATGCACTATTGGTAGGTGCTGAGAGAATACAGTGGTGAGTGTGGTTAAAAACCTACATAGAATTGAATGTATTAAGGTGAAATGTTTGGATTGTGTAGGGTTGTTTACATTTCCCTTTTAGTAATGTAATGAACTACTGAATTACCAGTACCACCACAACTGGATGGTTTTATAAATAATAAAATAGCTGAGCTCCTCTCCACCCAATTCATTAAGAAACTTAACATGATCAACTATTAATAATGATCATGACTAAGGCTGCGATTCTTTCACAAGGCCGCAGAAGTCACGGATTCCATAACTTTCCGTGACTGCTGGTACAGCTGACTTCAAAGCCACTTGAGCAGCTGATCTCAGGGTCAGCTGGCTACAGGGACCATGTGAGCAGCAGCTGGTCCCGGAGACTGCCCAAGCAGCAGTCCTGGGGTGGCTGGAGCAGCAGCCCCAGGGGCACCTGGAGGGTGTTTGGAGAGTGGCAGCTGGGGGGCAGTCAACCCCCAGCACTGGAGCAGCCCCTCCCCTCTCCCCTCGTAGACCCCCCCCCCCAAAAAAAAAAAAAGAATCGGGGCCCTAGAAGTAGAGATTTAGTCAGGGGTATTTTTGATAAAAGTCATGGACAGGTCACAGGCTGTGAATTTTTATTTATTGCCTGTGACCTGACCATAACTTTTACCAAAAATACCTGTGACTAAATCTTAGCCTTAATCAGAAGGATAACAACTTTAACGTAGACCACATTACCAGAACTGGGAAAAAAACACTATCTTGTTTAAAGCAGTAAGTTAAACATGTGAGGTGGATGTATGGAAAATGTGTTATGAAGTCACTGAATTTGAAAGTGATGAGTCACATTTGATCATATATATTGTTGAAAGTGAGCAGAATTTTAAGTTTAGAGCCACACAAGCACTCCTCCCCATCCCAGACAGGAGCAGAATGCCACTGTGCTTATTTTTAAATTCTGTCAAGAACCATAACCAAAGCTTATTTTCATATGAATAAAGGGTCAACCTGGAAAATGAAGAAGAGAGGCACCAAAAGGGCATTCTATAATGCTAACTTACCATATCCCTGCACATAAATCTCTGCTCTTCATAATGGTCATATGAAAGAAGTCCTTTCTTCCTCATTTAGGCACTTATTAGATCCTAAAGGAACAGCAAATGACCACATGGAATTTGAAGGAAAAAAAATCATTGGGAAACAAAAAAACACCCTAAACCACTTTTTCCGTATTTTAATTATTTCTATTAAATGTCCATACAAATAATATTCCAATACACATTGTAGGATTTTTAACAGCAAGATTTTCACGTATACGATGAAGTGGTGTAAAGAATTTTCAGATGCTTCATTCTCCAAACAGCCACACTCCATATCCCGGGTCTTGTCTTCACTAGCAGTCAGAACTTGCCTGAGCAGGTGAGAGAACCATGGCTTTGTTCTTCGTGTCCACTAGCTGTGGGTAAACCCTATGTTTGACACATCTTGCCCACATGTACTCTGACTACACAGAAAGCTTTGGTTCATGTGCATCAAAACCTGACAAGTTCTGTTGAATGACTTTTGGAAGGGCTCTCCAGGTAGCCAAACTTGTTATATTTTAGTGTCTGATACAAGCTTTAGGAGTTCATTTCACTGTAAAGGATGTGACGCCTACAGAGAGAGCATCTCCACACTGCAGTTGTAGAAGAAATTAATGCCATTGTTGTGCAAGCATCAGAAGGCTCAGAGGAGAAGTGATCCAACCTGTCTGTCCCTGTAAGCACTCCTTCCATGACGGTTCCTTAATTGGGAGTGAATTATGTGCTGGTTTCTCCTCAGCTCATATAAATTTTTCTGGAACACATTTTAAAAAAAAAAAAAACCCACACAAAAAAGGGGGGAGGGGGGGACAAAATGGATTCCTGAAAACATGCTATTTCCTTCAGATATAGAGCACCACACACAGACCAATTTTTCACATATATAAAATTTTAAGAGTCATTTTCTGAGTGCTAACTTACTGTGTGCTAAGGGACAGACTTTATATAGAAGTACTGATAAGCAAAGATCAATAATCATTCATGGTGCAGTAATCTACTAACTCACTGAAAAATTCTTTCTAGTACTATATCCTACCATAAAGTGCTACGGTCCACTAAACTTCATTAGAACCTAGATCAACTTAATAATCAACACCGTTCATAGTAATATTGCAGTCTTTTCTGCAAAGATGTTCAGATGCAGCCATTTTACTCCAACCATGTTGTTGTCCTTTCCCTGCTCTTTTAGTGTTCATTTCCAGTTCACATTCAAATCCGTTTTTAAAAAGTCTCTCATGGAGAAGGGACTTCATATGGTGAATTGCAGTAGAAACCATTAAAACCCCATTCAAGGTTACACAATGTTCTCAGGAAGTCAAGACTCCCACAACTTGGTTTGTCGACAGTGACACTATCATCTTTCTATAGCATCAAGGCACTGGTACAGGTCCTTCTACCGCAATGTAATGAAGTTCTTTCCACTTTCAATAGATCTGCTCTCTGAATGAACATGTGTGTTCAGAGTGTCCTTTACTAGTGCTTGACTTCCTTCTGCATTGGAAACAACTGACACGGAGTCCCAGGGATCTTCCTCAGCACAATTATTCTGCAATTCTTCTAAAACAGGCATTCCAGGATCTTTTAAATACTAAAAAAAAGCAAAAAACAATAATTAGTTATAATGCACTCTGCAGAACAAATGCTATAACAGACCAATCTTATGCTATATGGTTTAGGAACGTGTACTTATATGCGGAGCTGACAGTGCCACCCATAAATTAAGGTTACCCAACACTACTTCATTATAAAACCCTATTTTCTGCTGTTTATAATTTTGCCATACTTTAGTTGGGTCAGCTTCAGGCTGATTATGGTGCGGGGGAGGGAGTTTAAAAAAAAATTCAGCCATTTCCAAGAAGGAGATTACAGAAAAATGTGTTTTGCACATGTTAAAAATGTTCTTGCAACTGTTCTGTTGAGATGCTCTAGCCCTTTTGTGCTTTGGAGCAGGGACCTGAAATTTGGCCTGGAGGGAGGGGTTACCTCGGTGCCAGCGGTGTGCCTTTTGCAATCCCCATGAAAATTCACCCAAATTTGGCCAAAATATAAGCCCCTGAAAAGCTGTTTGTGGAAGCTCAGTAGAGGCTTGTTAGAGTTTGGCAGCTAAATTCTCTGACGATTCCATCTGCTCAGAGCATGTTCCATCCCAAGGGCTGCAGGGGGCTCAGCAGGACTTTCTGAGCAACTGCTTCTCCTAGCTGTTGCTGTGGCACTGAACACCAGAATGGCAGGGATGTTGCGTCTCTGTGATCCTCCTGCTGGCACCCAGGCAGCATGGAGAAGGACGAAGCAAACACTGGAATGCAAGTGGATGAGGAATCAAGAGGAAGGGGAGAAGGGAGAAAGGGAGCTAGAGACAGGCAATGGCAGCTGGGCTAAAGCTACAGGGAAAGAAGGACCTAATCACTAGTCTACAGAATCTGGAATCGAACCAGGATTCCCAAATGTCTACATTCCCCTGCTGTCAGAAGATCGCTGCGAAACCCATTGGCAAAATGTGCGGCTCATCCCCCTCTAATGACTGGCCCACAGGGAGGATAACAGCTCAAGTGATAAAGTTCTGTGCTGGGGATCTAAAGGTCTGAACCCTGCTGATGACCCAGGTGGGGGTAAATTGCTTCCTCATGATGGAATTATTTTTCCTCATTTTTTAAAGATTAGGAAAATTACATTACAAATACTACATTAAAAGCACGTTAGGGTGCCTTTGAAGTCAAGCACTCCGAAATTTGGAAATCCCAGGATGAAGGTTGACTGTAACCTTAATTCAGCCCTTCTGTACATGTGTTATGATACAATATTTAATTACATGATCACATGCTATGTTTTCCACCCCTGTCCCTTCCCCATTCAGTGCACAGGATGGCTCTGCTCTCGGAATGAATCAGGGTTGTGTAGTGCATGAGACTGTTGTCTACAGGACTCGGGCCTTGTTTGTAGCAGAAGTTGGAGGGCGTGTGGTGAATGAAGCAGGGGATTTCATGAAGAGAAAGGATGATCTCCTGTCCTGGTTAGGGAAGCTGAACAGCATTCTGGAGAACTGGATTCTTTTCCTGCCTCTGCCACAGAGTTCCTATGTGGAACTGGAGTAGTCATGTAATCCAAACATTTCACAGGTGGCCATTAACTGCATCTTGTCTACACTTAGTGTGCCACTGTAGTGCTTAGTGAAAATGCTACCTACACCAACAGGAGAGCTTCTCCCATCAGCGTAGGTACTCCACCTCCCCAAGAAGTGATAGCTATGTTGACAGGAGAAGCCCTCCTGTGTTCATAGTACTGTCTATTCTAGGGTCAGGTCGGCATAACTATGTCGCTTGACAGAGGTGATGAGCGTGGGGTGGACGGACACGTGGGGTCGCATGCCCCCTCCAGATTTCTGCCAGGATCTCTCTTTTTTTTTTTTTTTTTTTTTTTTTTAAACAGGAGTGGGTTCAAAATATTGCCTCTGTTGCTTGGGGGCAAGGATTTTCCATACCCTTGTATGATGCAGTTAACTCCGGAGAGGATTCTGTGCCAAAAAAATTAAAAATTCTGCTCACAATATTTTTAAATTCTTCAAAATGTTATTTGTCAAATAAATATGGAAGTTCCAGCATGGCATTAGGAAGCACAGACCACTGGCTGCACAGAGGTGGGAGATCACTGTTCAGCTTCCCGCCCCACGGGGACACGGACTCAGTGGTGTGAGGCTGCACCCAATCCTGACACAGCGCAACACCCCAGGGCCCTTCCCCTTCGTGCCAGGTGCGGGCAGGCAGGCAGGCTCCGAGCGTGGAGGGGATTAGTGCGGGGGTGGGGTGGGAAATCCACGTGTGGGTTGAGAGGGTTCTGTGTGGGGATCTGGATGCATAGGGGTTTGTTGGGAGGCTCTGGGTGCAACGGTAATGGGACTCTGCAGGGGGGTCCAGGTGAAGATGGTTGTAGCTCAGCAGGGGAGGTCAGGGGGGGCCCTCAGTGGTAGGGTCCCGATGCTGGGGGAGCGGGGCTCAGTGGGGTGGGGATCCAGGTGGCTTGTCAGGGTGGTCCAGGTGCGGGGGGGGTGGGGTGAGGCTCAGTGGGAGGGTCTGGATGCCCGGGGGTTGGGCAGATGGGGGAACAGCTCCCCATACAGTGATCCCTCCCCCTGCAGCTGAGGAGCATTGGGCATAGGAAGTGCGGGGGGAAGAGTTTGCAGAGCTTCCTGGAGCCTTGGGAAACAATCTGGAGGTGGGTGTGACCCGACTCTGGATACCGGCTGTGCAGGGGAAGAGGAAGTCCCGTCCTCCCCAACTCTGCCAGGACTAGCAGCTGAGCCCAGAGCAGGGTAGGAGCCACAAGCCAGGACTTCCCCAGTCCCGTCCTCTGCCCCACAGTGTTTTACCTCTCTGTCGGCTGCCCTGGGCACCCAAAACATACTACTGGGGAGGGTCACTTGAAAGCCACAAGAGCGATCCTTTGCTTCCCCGTCAGAAAGTCATTTTTCTGCAGGGAAGCAAAGAAATCTGCAGGGGACATGAATTCTATGCATGCACAGTGGCACAGAAGTCCCCCAGGTGTAACAGTTATACCAACACAAGTTGGTAATTGACACCAAGCCTGTGTGTTCCATTTCTGGATGCCTGAAATGAGCCACTGGGGCACCAGATATGCCAAAGTGCAAAGCATTCATACGAGCAATTGAATTCAATAGGAGCTGTGTTCTCAACACAACGTGCTATAAAAATGCCAAGTTCTCTGAAAAATCAGGCCCTCATAAGTCTTCAGTTAGGCACTCAAAATTAGTGGACACTTGGTAATTTTGGCCTTACTCTCTCTGTGCCTCAGCTCTCCACCCGTAAAATGGGGATATCACCCACTCACCTCAGGAGTGTGGTGAAGATAAATTCATTGAAGTGAAGCACTAAAGATGTTATGGGGAAAGCAGAGTTTGAGGGTGTGCAGTAAATGAAGCCTGGGGCCACACACAGAATGAGGGGGGATAAAAAGAAATATTTAATAACCCACTCACTGAATGAGACAGATTCTGTGGAAAAAGTCATGTTCGATCATGTAATTAAAGACTATCATCAAAATGCATATGTACATGGGAGTTGAATTAAAGTTGCACCAGCAACCTTATTTTGGGTAGTTCCCAAATTCTGAGTGCTTGACTTTGAAATATTAATAAATGTTTCTTGTAATGTAGATTTTTTTTAATGCAAACAAATCCACACAAACTAAAGAGCAAATCCTGCAGTCCTCAGTCACTGAAGTCACTAAGAATGTTGCCTGAATTGGGACCGCAGGATTTGGCCTTACAGTATTTTCATATTAGAATCATTCCTACTTTTGATGACAGGAATAACTCTGAGAAGTTAATCAGATATATGATTAATCATTTTTAAATGACCACAAATGTCCCAATGTACTTTTCTGTTAAATTTACTGGGATTCTGTTGCTTACTGGAAGACAGCAGAAAAAACCTGCAGCATCTTTCATTTCATACTGAACTGGGGAACTTCCATTCTATTTCTTATAATCTGTTGATATCAGCTGAGAAAACTTGGCAAGGCAAAATGAAAGTAAATTCTATAGGGATTTTCCAGCCTCTAACTACTTTGTAACTTTTGCCATGTATGCATCAGGAGCATTCTGTAGTTTCTTACTATTTTATCTATCCAGAATAGGAATTTCTCAATGTTAAAATATCACTTTAATATAGAAGCATCCTAACTTACTTTCACTCTACCTACATAGTTAACACACATTTCACAACTGTACTGTGTTTACAGTATATATATATGGAGCAATTTTTAGTGTCGTAATTTGGAGAGGGTGATCTTAAAAGCTGGCTCTACTTAGAAGTCACATTACAAAAACCAAAGCTATTATAACTAGTCCTTTCAAAAATGTGTTGTCACACAGAACTTGAGGCTGCTAGGAAACATAATAATCACACGTACACAGTAATCAGACTCTGTACTTGTGAGCATAGATGCACACCTGTGACTCATTTTATAGAAACACAGTACTAGTGCAATGTTGATAAATGCAAAGAGCTTTTTTTTAAAAAAAAAAACTAAATCAAAGGTCAAAGTATTTAAACCAACAGTACAGCAAACTAACGTGTTTTTTCCCTAACTTGATTAGCTCAGACTTGACTGTTATTTTCAGCAAAAAACAGTGTTCTAATTGTTTAAAAGGTTTCCATTATGACAACCAGTTTAATCAATACACACCATTAAATGTTTTAAAAGCCTGTTTCACTTCCCATCTTAGAGACACTTGTCATGAAACACAACTTTCAAACATGACCTACTCCAACTATCTTTTAAAAGCAAAACACACCAAAAATTAACCGTTTGACAGCCTATCATCTACAAACAGAGCTTTGACATCACCAACACACTTGAATGTAACAAAATTTAAGCGTTAGAGCTCTACGTTGGAAACTTTTAGTTGCTGCATTAGTCAAAATATCAAATGATACATTCTTCATCAATATTCAGCAATATAATGCAAGTCAATAGAGTACATTATATGTTGATTAATCACAGTATTCTATTAGCTAGAGTTATTTAATTTCACAGGTAGGTGTTCAAATTGGCTGACATCTCAAATGTTAAGACTGGGTGGTCAAGTACAGGAACTGGGCTGTAATATACCTAATATATTTTATACACAGTATAAAGCACTACAGAATTGCCATCAGGCTGCGTGCCTGCCACCAGAAGTTCACCTCTGATAGCCCATGTGGAGCAAACAAAAGTTTCATGCACTTTACATCAGTGCTGTTAAGACAGGGAACCTGGGTGGGTTCTGGCTTTCGGGCAGGTGGGCGGGCAATGACTGGGCAGGGCACGGGGGGACGACGACAGGAGGGATGGGGGCCCTGCAGAGGGGGAGCAGGAGGGATGGGGGGCCCACCTCCCCCCATCACCCCTTACCACTCGGGGCACGCAGGCTGCGGGGCACGCCGGCTGCGGGGCACGCCCATGGGCAGGAGGGAGGGCCCCACCAGGGCTCGAGCTCCATCAATCCCTCCCAACCCCGGGTCGGTGTCTGTCAGACTGGCTGCATCCCTTACCTGCTGGCGATGTGCGCTGCTGCCCCAGTCTCCAGCCCCAGCACTAGCCCTGCCCAACCTGCCCCCACGAGGCAACCTCCCTTCGCCCTCCCCTCCCCACCCCCGAGGGACTAGCACTGGGGCCGTAGACCAGGGCACCACTGTTTTAAAAGCCAGCAGGAGAGGGACACGGTCGGACACCAAGCTGGGGTCAGGAGTCCCAGCCTGTGGATTTGGAGGGATCCGGCCCCGATTTGGATGGACCTGGATGCTAAGTGGGCTCGCCGCGGTCCACTCAGGCCCACCCAGGCTACACCTCTGCTTTACATTGATTAATACTGGACAAGGACCAGGCTGATATGATTTTTTTGTTCTTACACACCTTTTGACACCTATTCGGTATCACTTTATACAGACAACTCGTGGAGTTTTGGATTTATAAAAATGCAACCAGACGCTATGAATGCATGTATGCAACTAGAATAATAGCATACCCAACTTAATGATGAATGTCAGCTTTAAGTAGATTGTCCCAGGACAAAATAAACAAATCTCACTATCACCCCACCAAACAAAAGGCCTAAAACAAGCACAACAGCACAACACAGATGGGCCTAAACAACTGAGAGGCTCTTGAGAAAGAGGTCTGAAATACTGACAGGGCAAATGAGAACACAAAGTTTTCAGCACAGTGCAAGCTGGATTAGATCTCCACCTTCCCATATTGTTACCTGCAAACCCTAACAAAATACTATTCCTATAATTTATATTTTGCATTTCAAATTATAAACAGCCTTGTACTAAAAAGTGTGGATTTTTAATCCAGGGAAACAAGGAAAAATTCTTAGATCTGAGAAAGATCTTTTTTCCTTAGAAATCTGATCTTGTGTCTTTGAATACATTTCAGTGGGAACAGAAGATGTGAGAGCACCTCAGACAGCTGAGCACAAAATTTTTATTGTTGAGGAGTTATTCCAGGGCTAGTAAGAAAGCCTAGAAGCCAAAAACTTTCCTAATGTTACAAGCTACAACATGGCTTATATCTTACAAGCTATAACATTTTAGTTGGCTTCTGTATTAATATAGTTTTAATTATAGATATAGGTGACAGGGTAGGGACAAGGAACAATTTAAAGTCATTTTATGACTTTCTTACCTCTGGCATTAATCTGATTCAAATAATTTTTACAAGTAGATTTTAAAGACAGGAAGAGCAAATAAGTACATTTTAATGAATTCAAGAAATAATCAGTTTGTGATTTTTTTTGCTACACCAAAGGAGTGGGAAAATATCAAATCTGCTTCCTGTAACTCAAATGAAAGCCTGGAATTTGGTCAAAAGGAGGAACTGTGTGATTTTCTGAAAAGCTAAAAAAAACACATATGAAACAGAAGCCACTACCATATATTAACTATGGTAACTTGTTCTAATGACAATCTTTTCACATATCCATAGATGTAAGAGGAAGAAAAGCACTAGGCCAGATAACCCCTCTTGGAAAACATTTAGAAACAATTCTGCTTGTAATATTTATGTATCATTATCAGTGTTATTTGCCTGAAAACAGGTTCACTGTTGCTGAAGCATTCGCTTGATTTCTGCTGCTTACTATCCAGTTGGAATCCTAATGACCTCCACACTGAGGGTTATAAATCCTGATGGAGAGTAAGCATTAGAAAACAGAATAACTCTTACCGTCCTTTCCATAACATAATGTGTATTTTTAAACAGTGAACATATTTAGGTACTTATGTGCCCCCCCATCATAATAATAATATCTAATTGCATAACGTTATTAAACTTCTCCTCACAAAACCCTTTTGAGGTGGGAAATCACTTAATCTGTCTCTGCCTCAGTTCCTATCTGTAAAATGAAGATGATGATGACTTGCCGAAGGTCATGCAGGAAATCTATAGCAGACTTGGAAACTGAACCCAGATCCTGAAGTCCTGATCCAGTTCCTTAATCACAAAAGCACCCTAGAGCTCAAAGGATTGTTTTTGATAGTAGAAATGTTTAACACATGATGTGGAAGATGTCTCAAGCCATAAATTTTAATTCATGATCAATGGAAAAACATTTCCTGTTTAAAACGTAAAAAGAGGAAGTTGAACAGAGCTGAAATGTTCTTCAGTACAGAGATGCATGAGCTGCCAGAAAAAAAAGTCACATGCATCTTTCGTCATTCATCTGTGAATTGTAATAAACCATACAAAACAAACCCCCATCCAAAACAATCCCCCCACCCCCACCCCCACATATACCTTTCATCTCCCAAGGCCTTCAGAGATTCTGATATTCGGTGTCCACTCTTAAAATGGCACATGCTCCCCTGTAATTCAGAACCTGAGCGATAAAGTCTACTTAACCCCCAAACCACTAATACTGTATCACCTGCAATTTGGTCTCAGTTCTGTAGTGAAGAATTGGTCTGCTGATCAATCAATATTTTTATTTTAAAACAAAAAATTGAATCTCCTTTTTTCATATATGACAGTTTCACACAAAGGAACACCACAATATCTGTACTTAAGTACAGAGTGAGCAAGTACAGAGTGAGCAAAGGATTCCAGCTACGTAAAATGGCATAAACTGGAGTTATATTACAGCCACACTAAATATGAAAAACAAGCTATACTGCATTTATGGAGTTTGGATGTAAACTCAGACAGGCAAGAGTTTAATATTTTGTAGCTTCTATGTGACCTCAACTAAGCTAACCAGTTCATTCCAGTCACACCACTACCTCTTCTGCGAAACAAAAAGACAAAAAACACCTACCTCTTCAATATGTGGAGGCATTTTAAAAGGAGGTTGAAACCAATATTTAATGACTTGATGAAATTTCTGAATAAAAAGGAAACAGACAATTGCTGAAAACACCACAGTAATTGTGGCTGCAACAAATATTATTACAACAAATCCAGCTCTGGTTGCATCTGAAAAGAGAGAAGTAAAAATGTATATATCAAAAGCTTTTTCTTTTTACTCCACAGGTGTCAAGTTTATCAACGAGTCTTGATAACTTTTTAATGTGACAACTAATCAATTGTTTTGGATACTGATTTAAACTGCATCATAATAAGCAGGAGGCTTTTATAGACTTCCCTTGTTTAACACAGAAGCTTCACCTCTTGTGCACGGCAGTATTACTGCATAACTTACAGGTCATGCATAGCTTCCGCCAGAGGTGCTAAACGTGTATTTCAGGCACATGGAACTCTTTTTCTAGAATCAAACCTTAGACATGACAGTGACAGACACTATCAAAAAACAAAATAAAATGATACTCTCCAGCTTTAACATGGGAGTAAAAGAGCTATGGGAAACACGAACTTTTATCAAAAATTGCTGGGAAGAGGAGGAGAAACATCAATAGCAAGTACATCATGCTAGGTCTCATTCTTCTCAAAATTTTGTTTAAAATGAACACTACTATCTTAAGCCAAACAATGTAGAAATTCACAGGCTGAGATCCAAATCCCACTAAGCAGAAGAAATATTAATATTAGTGTATTTGCCCTGGATAATTTGCATTGCTCTATTAAACAATGATTCAGTGTGAGGTACTAGAATGGCAGACCCAGAGGCTTAACTCTTATTTAAATTCATCCACTCTGCCCTGCTAACGCACTCACGCACTGAAACATGTACTTAACTAACATAGGAGTAGTCCCAGTGGTGTGCGCACATGCTTAAAGTTAAGAACATACTGTAACTCTTCGCTTAACGTTGTAGTTTATGTTCCTGAAAAATGCGACTTTAAGCAAAACGATGTTAAGCGAATCCAATTTCCCCATAAGAATTAATGTAAATGCGGGGGTTAGGTTCCAGAGAAATTTTTTTCACCAGGCAAAAGACTATATAATATACACACACACACAGAGTATAAGTTTTAAACAATTTAATACTGTACACAGCAATGATGACTGTGAAGCTTGGTTGAGGTGGAGGAGTCAGAGGGTGGGATATTTCCCAGGGAATGCCTTACTGCTAAGTGATGAACTAGCACTCAGCTCAGCCCTGTTGTTAATGTAACCTCACACTCTACAAGCCAGCACAAATGGAGGGAGGGGAGACAGCATGGCAGAGAGAGAGACAGAGACACACATCATGCGTGCATGCATGAGAGAGAGGGAGAGAGACACCGTGTGTGTGAGTGTGAGAGAGAGAGAGAGAGAAACACATGTACTTTGCCCCTTTAAGTATGCTGACCCCACTCCAAGTAAACTGCCTTTTTAAGTAGATCAGCAAGTTGAGACAGCAGCTTCTGCCAGCACGCTCCCTCTGTCCTGAGCCCTGTCGTGTGTCCCCCTGCTCTATGGAGATGGGGCACAGGAGCAGGGGGACACCCTGACATTAGCACCCCTCTCCCCCCCCCCTCCTCTGCACAGTAAGCAGGAGGCTCCCAGGAGCCGCTCCAAGGCAGAGGGCAGGAGCAGCACATGGCAGTGGGGGGAGGGACAGCTGAATTGCCAGGCAGTTGATAGCCTGCTGGACAGCTGCCACACAGGGAACTTAGGGGAGCTGCTAGGGGGGCTGCCGGTCCACCCTGGTTCCAAGCCCCCACCAGTTAGCTCCAACTGGCTGCTCTTTCTGCAAGCAGTGGACAAAGCAGGCAGCTGCCAAACAACATTATAAGGGAGCATTGGGCAACTTTAAACGAGCATGTTCTCCAATTGGTCAGCAATGTAACGAGAAACAGGGACGATGTTAAGTGAGGAGTTACTGTATTTTAAGAGCTTTACTAAGTTAGAGCCAGAGTGCTCAGCATCTTGCAGGATCATGCCCTAAAGCAGCACCTTCTTTGACACATTTGTGTAGGGAGAGGATTGAAAAAGGAGTATGTGAGCATGGAGCCTATTCTGTCTTCTCATGTCTAGAGGTGATTCCTCCAGGTTAGAGTATGAGACATAACATGAAGGCCTAAATCTACACAGGCTTTACAACAGAGTTTAAAACCAGGCTTAAGCTCAGATACAGACAAACCAGATTCTAACACTGTGGCCAACAGTATAGATGAGACCAAACTGTACTGGTTTCTGAATTGTCCTTGCCCTCCCCAACCTTGTCTCACCCCTCCTCTCTCTCTCTTGCCCCTGTTCTCCATACAATGGCAGAGCCCGGGATCAGGTGAACGGGATAGGGCAGAGAGGGACATGGTGAGTTTTCCTTCAAACAAATTTGACCCAAGGTGAGAAAAGGAATTTACCAGTAAGTAATTTCCCCTTAGAATACCAATATATATTTGTATTTGTACCTTAATAGCCCCATCAAAAAAAAACAAACAAAAAATCCTATCTAGGAGGGGTGGGGAAAGGGAGGCAGATGCTCTGGTTTACTCTCTCTTATTTATTGAGCTGCTGAAAAACTCATTGTGTGAAAATGAATGAGAATATGTTCTTGAACTACTAAAAAACAGTGCCCTTTTAGAACTGAAGACAGGTACTGGTTGTGTGATAAAGTAAATTAAAACAGCTAGCCATTTAAGACTCAAGTTTTATACCAGTTTCATTACACAAGAGATAAAACAGGTGTTCATGAAGTAAGATTTATACCACTAGCTGCAGTTCTGTGACAATCAGTTTTGCTTAATGGTCCAATGTTGTCATGTAATATATGGACTTTTGCTCGTATTTGAAAACAATACTCCGTCAGTTGCTTTAGATTCAGAAGTCTGATTCGGGTATTCTTGGTCCATTCTGTTTCCTGTTAAAAAAAAAGTGAATTTATATGTTATTGCAAATAATATTATTACAAAAACCATATTTCTATTAAGAGTTTTCTTCAATACAATCAACTTGAAATCACAAGTCTCCATTCAAAAGCGTCACAATATTATTTTTCATAACTAACATTTATACAGTATGCAAGAGAAGTAGTGTAACTGTATGAGCTTCTTATTGCAGTGCATTTTAAATGCAAATGTTATTAAATAGAGGCGTTCTGCTTCAGTGAAACAAAATCTGGATATTTACGCTCCCCATCTACCACAGACATGATTATTTATTTTGTGAATGCAAGTAGGTTAATGTAAAATTTCACTGTACACAAAACACCCTTCGAACCTCTGAAAGTCTGCAGTATTTTTGTGCCAATACCTGCAGTAAATGGTGATTTGGAAGGAGTAGGAGTTGGAAAAACAACAAAACAAAAATATCGGCAAAAACAAATCTGCTGCTTTAAAATACCAGGTTCTGGGCTAGGATGCCCAGAACCATTAACTAGGGATTAAAGACAGATGCAAATATGGTGTTCTTTTTGCACCAAAACTCCACTCTTGACACTAGAGCCACTGGCCCCAGACAGCAAGAACTGAATTAGACAAAGTTCTGTCCAGTGAAGATCATGCTGTTCACCAATTTATCTCTTTGCCTACTCACAAGAATGGAGCTAGCAGGGAGAACTGTAGAGCAAGACTAAATGCATTCTTATGTCCACAGTCCTAACAGCTAGCAGTTTGCCTTTTTCAGTGCTGGGAAGCTCAGTTAAGAACTTGATTAATTCTTAATGTCAAAGCTAAAAGTTATGACATGAGGTCTGAGTTCTGTCTCATCTGTATGTCAGCTAGAGGAAGGGGAGTATGTTAAAAGTGTGTCAGAAAACTCAATTTTTCTGGGAAAGGAGGGAGGTGCATTAACCTTGACATGGTCTGTCTTTTTAAAAAAAAAGCTCAGCTCATTAACTGAAATGAAAAGGGTAAGTAGTTGGAAAGCCAGAGGCAGGGCCGTCCCTAGGGGGGGTGCAGGGACTGGGGCAAATCAGCCTGTATGGGGCCCACCTTAACATTTTTTATACAGATGTAATCTGGTTACAGTGAACTTCAAGGGCAGCTGCTGGCCGCAGGTTAAATATTGCTAGCGCCCAGTTGTATAATTATAATGTTGTTATAGAAAAGAATAGAATATAATTATAATGAAGTTCATATAGTTTTTAAAAAAAAAATCTCACTGATCATGATCAGTGTCGCACTGCTTAGATTCTGAAATCCACCTTCCTGGACTTCCCTGCAGCAAACTCACTTCCCAGGTGCATATGGTCTCGCTACCCTCAGTAGATTTTTTTTTTTTTAAATGTAATTACACATTCGCAACACTGAGAGCCCATGTCTCGGGAACTGGGTGGCTCTTGGCAGGCCTATATGTGCCCTGGTGCTGGGGGACCCCCAGGACCCTCCAGTACTCAGAAGGGGCTCTAAGATTTGTTTTCTCTGGGGGTTGGGGGAGGAGGCAGAAAAGCAGATGGATGGAGGACCCCAGTCCTGGTGGGTGGTGGAGAGATCAGAGTTGTGGGACCCCAGGTCCTGGTACTGCAGGGAGGGGAAGCCCAAGGCTGGAGAGCTGAAAGGCAAGGAGGACCCTGAGGCAGAGGGGGTGATAAGAGGTGGCATTGGAGGACCCCACACAGTGCTGGGAGAGGGGAGAAAGGGCAGTGGAAGGGGGAGGTGTGGGGCACTGGGGGGACACCAATGTGGGGCGATGGAGACTACTGGCTTGCATTCACCTGTGCTAGGTGACCCCCTGTGTTAGTGAAGGGTCCCACTGGAAAAGGGAAGGGTCTGTCTGCCCAGGCATAGTGGCTGGGTGACACCGAGAGCCCGCGGAACAGGCTGGGGCCGGGTCACTCGGTGCTGCCGCAGAGACAGAGACAGAGCCCAGGGGGCTGCAGGAAACAAAAAGAAACAAAACACCTCGGCCAGCGAGTGTGGGGCACGGGCCCGACCTCTGCTGCCGGCACCAGGCCCCCCGGGCCACCCTGACCCCACACGCCATCCGAAGCACCTCAGGCCTTGTTTGCACTGGGAATTTCAGCCACTTGTGTCCAGTTACTGGAGTAGCTGTGCTGGTTCAAATCAAAGCCTTAATGTAGACAAGTGCAAATCTGCTACAAGACCTGATCTGTGCAGTATCAAGAAAGGTGAGCTGCGTCAGTGTGGTTGCCCTGGTCTGCCCTACGGATGGGACAGCTCTGGCCGGGGCGGATTTTTTCATTTATGAAAAAAATCAGTCTATGTCTTTAAAACAAAAATTCCTCATTTGTGGGCAGTTTGTTCAACCAAAGCCAGCATGTCCAGACTGGGAATTTGCCCTGCTTATAGCCATTGGTGGCCCTGACAAAAGTGTAACTACACTAGTGACTTGGTGTACACCATATGTTTGCAAAACCTCTATAGGTAGAGCCCTACCAAATTCACGGGCATGAAAAACACATCACGGACCATGAAATCTGGTCTCTCCCTGTGAAATCTGGTCTTTTGTGTGCTTTTATCTTATACTATACAGATTTAACAGAAGAGACCAGTGTTTCTCAAATTGGTGGTCCTAACCAAAAAA
This sequence comes from Natator depressus, assembly GCF_965152275.1. Taxonomy (NCBI): domain Eukaryota; kingdom Metazoa; phylum Chordata; order Testudines; family Cheloniidae; genus Natator; species Natator depressus. The sequence continues at coordinate 162,620,684 of NC_134234.1, forward strand.
GCAGTTGCGGGGGGGGGGGGGTGTCACACTATTGCCACCCTTATTTCTGCACTGATGCTTTCAGAGCTGGGTGGCTGGAGGGCAGCAGCTGTTGATTTGAGGGCCCAGCTCTGCAGGCAGCATGACAGAAATAAAGGTGGCAATACCACACCATGCCATCCTAACTTCTGCGCTGCTGCTGGCGGCAGCGCTGCCCTCAGACCTAGGCTCAAGGCCAGCAGCCGCTGCTCTCCAGCTGCCCAGCTCTGAAGGCAACGCCACTGCCAACAGTAGCACAGAAGTAAGTGTAGCAGTACCACAACCCGCACCGCCCCCCCCCACAATAACCGTGCGATCCCCCTCACCCCCCAGCTCCTTTTTGGGTCAGGACCCTTATAATTACAACACCAGGAAATTTCAGATTTAAATAACTGAAATCATGAAATTTACAATTTTTAAAATCCTATGACCATGGAATTGACGAAAATGGACTGTGAATTTGGTAGGGCCCTATCCATAGGCCACGATTTGAACTGGCACAGCTCACCTTTCTTGATACTGCACAAATCAGATCTTGTAGCAGTTTTGCACCTGTCTGCATTAAGGCTTTGATTTGAACCAGCACAGCTACTCCAGTAACTGGACATAAGTGGCTGAAATTCCCAGTCCAAACAAGGCCTGAGAGAGAGAAAAATCTCAGAGGTCCTAGGTAAAATTTTCAAAAGTGCCTAAGTGACTTAGGAGTCTGATTTTCAGAATGATGAAGGTGTTTAGGAGCCCATATCATTTTTGAAAATGGGACTCCTAAGTCACTTAAGGGCTTTGGAAAACTTTACATCCATTCAATTAATAACAGTTAATAAATCTGAGCCCAGATTAGATTAACTTCCCTTCAATTAACTAACAAGCTTCTTTTCTGCTGGAAAAAAAGGTCAATATTACAACTTTGCCCTCCATTTCTTTCTACCATTTTGCCAAAAAAAGGAGAGAGATAAAAAGAATTCTTACATGTTGTTTATTTGTTGATTTCTCCCAGTAGCGCACAAGATATTGTAAAGTATCTTCTTTTACAGGGGGCAGGAAGCTAAGGAAAAGCGAATCAGGTGTTGAATCCACATTTACTATAACAGGAGGCCCTATAGTAGCTGAAAATGAACAAAAAAAAAATAGATGAACATTTGGAATTTTTAAAAATGAGCAAATTTCCTACTAGTTTTGATCTGATGCATAATAAGAAATTACTGAATACAACAGCCTGTTATTTGGAAGAGATATAAATCGTTCAAATACATTTACTCCTTAATTATTTCAAATAGCTTCATAGCACTAAATATTAGCTTTTTATGTGAATTTAAATGATACGAAGAATCATTTTGTCTACTTTATCTTGAAAAATTATCAAGCTGTAGTAGGATCTATCTGCAGTTCACTCCAACTTTTGCATAGCCTTGTTGACATTAATCTGATTTAAATTTTTCCTTCAAAATGCCAGATCAGCTATGCATTCTGGGCTTCCCATATTGCCTCCCAGCAAAGGAGCCTCATCTGTTCCAGCAGATAGGACACTGGACTTAGAGTCAGAGGATGTGGGTTCTATTACTGGCTATACTACTGACTCATTGTGTGATTTTGGGAAAATCATTTCACTCTATCCACTGGGGATAAAACTGAGGAAGTTTACCAGCATTTGCAAAGCACTAACAACTACAGATAAAAACACACCATATATGTGCTTAATTATTATTATTATTATTATTTCTGATCGGTAGTCTCTCTCACAGACACCCCTTGACCAGGCAATCAATTCCAGAGTAGTGTCTCATGCGCAAAGTCTACGTACAGGTGGAGAAGGCCGCAAAAGGAATGTTATAACCCCACTCAGTTTCACTTCACAGCCAGCTGCATCTGTGAAGTGCTCCTGTATTTCAACATGGCGCTACTGTTATATGCTGTGGTTGCTAAGAAGAGAAAAAGAAAGCAAAAAGATTCTAGAGGAAGAAGGATGAGAAGACAGATGCAAGCAAGGTTAGATGCATGCAACATGGTAAAAGGAGAACCAAGGCCTTGTCTACAGCTAGGAATTTATGCTGGTTCTAGCCACAGGTGTGGATGCATTGGTACCACCTCTGGTATAGGCAGGCAAAGCTGCTATTTGCACTACAGCAGGTTACCTTTATTTCAAGCAAGGCTAGGCCCCACCAGTGTGAATAGCAGCTATGCCTGCCTACATTAGGAGTTTGCACTGCTCCAGCTACGTCTGTGACTAGTCTTCAATGGCTGGGATTGGGGCAAACTCCAAGTGTAGCCAAGGCTTAAAGAAGAGGAAAAGAAGTGGGTCTTATTGTGACGTTGCACTCCATATGATTTTATGAAAATATCCTGATGAGTGTGAATATAATGTAACTGGAATATGCTTCATGAAAAAGGTCTCTTGTAAGGTATCATTACAAAGCTTATAATCTACTGAGTGTGGTCATCCTATTTGTATAAATGTATCATTCTTGTATGTGAAACTAGAAATATAACTCTGAGGTCCTATTGTAATTATGCAAAGTGTGGGCCATTAATGGTGGTTTGGAATCTTGATGGCTCCCATCAACTAGAACAACTGACTATAGATGGCCCTGTTTACTTGCAAGCCTTCCTGTGAGTGAGGCCTGGAAGAATGAAGGCTTGGGGTCTCAGGAGATGTGACCATGTCACCTGGTACTGGAATCCATCTTAAACCTGGTGTTTTTCCATTTAGAAGGAGGGGTGGAGACCCAAAGAGACAAAAGATTCCCACATTGCGCCAAAAGATATATAAGGGGGTGGAATGGAACAAAGGGGGCTGCAGTCATGAGAAACCCCCTAGCTACCACCTGAGCTAGAACAAGGACTGTACCAGGGGAAAGGATTGGGCCCAAACTAGAAAGGAGTCTAGTCTGTGAAATAAGCTGATTGGAACATCTCTGAGGGCGAGGTTTCAACTGTAATCAGTTTTACAGTATTAGGCTTAGACTTGCATGTTTTTGTTTTATTTTGCTTGGTAACTTACTTTGTTCTGTCTGTTATTACTTGGAACCACTTAAATCCTGCTTTTTGTATTTAATAAAATCACTTTTTAAATATTAACCCAGAGCAAGTAATTAATACCTGGGGGAGCAAACAGCTGTGCATCTCTCTCTATCAGCATTATAGAGGGTGAACAGTTTACCCTGTATAAGCTTCATACAGAGTAAAATGGATTTATTTGGGGTTTGGATCCATTAGGAACTGGGTGTCTGGGTGCTGCTTAAGCTGTTTTCAGTTAAGTCTGCAGCTTGTGGGGGACATGGTTCAGACCCGAGTCTGTATTTGCAGCAAGCTAGCATGTCTGGCTCAACCAGGCAGGGCACTGAAGTCCCAAGCTGCCAGGGAAAACGGGCTCAGAGGTAGTCTCAGCACATCAGGTGACAGTCCCAACGGGGTCCCTGTGACCGAACCCGTCACACTTACGTTCGTATGTTATATTTTAATTTTCCCATTGAACATTTTCAGAGTAACAGCCGTGTTAGTCTGTATTCGCAAAAAGAAAAGGAGGACTTGTGGCACCTTAGAGACTAGCCAATTTATCTGAGCATAAGCTTTCGTGAGCTACAGCTCACTTCATCGGATGCATACTGTGGAAAATACAGAAGATGTTTTTATACGCACAAACCATGAAAAAATGGGTGTTTATCACTACAAAAGGTGTTCTCCCCCCCCACCCCCCACTCTCCTGCTGGTAATAGCTTATCTAACGTGACCACTCTCCTTACAATGTGTATGATAATCAAGGTGGGCCATTTCCAGCACAAATCCAGGGTCTAACAAGAACGTCTGAGGAACTGGGGGGGAAGAGGAGAGGAGGAATAAAACAAGGGGAAATAGGTTACTTTTTATAATGACTCAACCATTCCCAGTCTCTATTCAAGCCTAAGTTAATTGTATCCAATTTGCAAATTAATTCCAATTCAGCAGTCTCTCGTTGGAGTCTGTTTTCGAAGTTTTTTTGTTGAAGGATAGTCACTTTGAGATCAGAAATCGAGTGACGAGAGAGACTGAAGTGTTCTCCGACTGGTTTTTGAACATTTTGTTGGTCACCAAAGTTTGGAAGTGAACTGCTAAAACGTACCTTCCTGTATAAATACAAGACTACCAAGCAATTAGTTTATCCCTAATTATTGTTATAGCATGGCATAAAGAAAAAAAAAGGTGAGTTGCCCTGGACTCTTAACTAATTTGTATCACAGTGCCTAATACAATGGGGTTCTGAGCTCTATACACGGCTATTTTACAAATATATAAAAAACAAATGTTAAAAGACCAGAAAAAAAAAGTCAGACAGCCTAGCATAACACAAGAGAAAACTGATCCTTTCCTGTAACCTCTGCTTATTATTTTTATAATGGCAGGACACGTTTAGATTCATTTTGTTGCAATGTCATCCATGCTATGGTAACAGAAAAACAAAAATAATAAAACTTCACCCTGCTTCATTCAAATGGTTCTGCTCTGCTCAAAATTATTTTGTGGAAAGTTGGCCCTCTTGTTAATACATTGGATCATGAACTTTTTAGTTTCTTCTTGCATCATGCCCTACTACAGTTGCAACTGCTATCTCTCCTTTAATGTGTCCTCTCTTCTGTACATTTCACTTGGCAAGTAATTCTCCCCAGTATATTCTCTTTCTCACCGCTCAGACTGTGAAACATGATCTGGGGTGTGATCTACATGGCTGATTTGAATGCCATAGGAAAAAATACACACAAGCTACAAGGCTAACAGCTGAGTTTACAGGAATTGATTTTAGGATTGGCTACATGAGGTGCCACATGAGAAGGCAGAGAAGGCTGCTGGCTTTCAAGGGGCCACTTGAAAGTACCCAGAGTACTGGATACACAAGCGGGGAAGGGGTAGGCGTGGAATCATGCAGTTCCTCCCCTGCCCCCGAGCCTCTCCTTCGCCTTGCACTTCCTTTGAGCTAGTTGGATGCCCCCACCCACAGGATCCATTCCCCAGGTTGGGAAATAAGAGGGAATAATGAAGGACTCTCTTCTGCGCTAAATATTATTTCAGACTTAACTTTTGAATAAAGGAAACCCACCACTGAATCTCCTCCTACCTCAGAAACCAACCATAAAAAAGGAACTCGCGGATACTTCTAAATGGTAAAGTTAGATGTGTTCACGCAGCCACCAAATTAACCTTGATTTTGTCAGTATGGTATACTCCCCGTTATCTGAATAGCACAGGGGACACTGATTTTATTTGGGTAATCTTGAGTTTGGATAATTAAAAGGGCAGGAGCCATGGCCAGGGGCTTGTCCTCATCCTCACAGCCCTGGCTGGGGATCTCTGCTCTATTATCTGAATCCCTGCCTTGTCCCTCAGCACGAAGAGGCTGCAGAGGTCAGGTATCTCACACTGGGGGACAAGGAAGGGATTCAGATAATGTGGAAGTTCAGATTATAGGGTTTTGGATAAACGGGAGTGTACTGTATATCCCTGACCCCTTTATACTATACAAGTAGGGAATAATGTAGGTACTTTTGAAATTATATGCGTTTGGTGCCAAAATGTGTTTAGGAGTTATCACAAAATTAGGTGTGCAGAAAAGCCCAAAATCTACAGGAAAATAAAAAAGTTAAGTTATTGCTCTCCTGGGCTCTGTTCAATCTAGAAAAATTAGTTGTCATCAACAGATTCCCCCATCAACTGGTGCTGACAAGAGTTCAGTGTAGATGAGAAACTTGTTTTAACATCATTACAGAAAAGTTGACAGATACCAGTTTCTACTAGGTCTCTGTATCCGTACCACTGGCATAGCAAATATAAACTGAAATAGATTTTAAAAACAGATTCCTAACGCAGCAGGTCCCATCACCTCTCTTTTGAGTTCTCTCACATACTATACAAAGTGAAGAAAACTAAGACACAATAATAACAACAACAATTACCAGAAATATTTTCTGTAAGGAGGTAAGAGGCTGAGATCATAAGAGACTTACTGTTTTGGTCTGCTACAAATGTATTTGTTTCCACCCAGTCAGATTTCACTTGTCCTAGCTCAGCCCTAACACGTAAAGTAATTGTCCAAAAGCTTTTGATATTTGGATGTGTGAAATTGCATTCAGTCTTTGTAATGTTTGTGCAGTTAATTTCTTCCCAACAATCACAGGCCATTCTGCAATACAAAATGAAGAAAGAATAAGTCAGTGGAATCGCCTCACTGCTGCATCTAGTACAACTGATAGAAAACGCTCTCTGAAATATTCTTTACACCTATCCGGTTTCTAAAGAATCGACATTTAATATAAAAGTACAACTTTCAAGCAGTTTTACTCTATAACCATGCAACGCCTTCTCTCAAAGTACCTGAAACTCTTTTCAAAATGTAGCCAATTAAAAACTTTAGGAGGTAGGCAGGGGACATTCTGTAATCCCAGAGGCTGAATGCCTTCAACTATTACAGACCAGTAAGCCTGACTTCAGTACCGGGCAAACTGGTTGAAACTACAGTAAAGAACAAAATTGTCAGACACATAGATGAACATAATTTGCTGGGGAAGAATCAACATGGTTTTTGTAAAGAGAAATTATGCCTCACCAATCTACCAGAATTCTCTGAGGTGGTCAACAAGCATGTGAACAAGGGGGATCCAGTGGATATAGTGTACTTAGATTTTCAGAAAGCCTTTGACAAGTTCCCTCACCAAAGGCTCTTAAGCAAAGTAAGCTGTCATGGGATCACTAACTGGTTAAAAGATAGGAAATAAAGGGTAGGGATAAATGGTCAGTTTTCAGAATGGAGAGAGGTAAATAGTTGTGTCCCCCAGAGATCTGTAGTTGGCCCAGTTCTATTCAACATATTCATACATGATCTGAAAAAAGGGGTAAACAGCGAGGTGGCAAAATTTGCAGATGATACAAAACTGCAGAGGAAGGTTTTTCGCCTTCCTCTGCAGCATGGGGCACGGGTCACTTGCTGGAGGATTCTCCGCTCCTTGAAATCTTTAAACCATGATTTGAGGACTTCAATAGCTCAGACATAGGTGAGGTTTTTCGCAGGAGTGGGTGGGTGAGATTCTGTGGCCTGCGTTGTGCAGGAGATCAGACTAGATGATCATAATGGTCCCTTCTGACCTTGGTATCTATGAATCTATAAAATATTATATTGCCTCTATATAAATCCATGGTACACCCACATCTTGAATACTCTGTGCAGATGGGGTCGCCCCATCTCAAAAAAAATATATTGGAATTGGAAAAGGACAACAAAAATTATTAGGGGTATGGAACGGCTTCCGTATGAGGAGGGATTAATAAGACTGACTTTTCAACTTGGAAAAGAGACGACTAAGGGGGGATATGATAGAGGTCTATAAAATCATGACTGATATGGAGAAAGGAAATAAGGAAGTGTTATTTACTCCTTCTCATAACACAAGAACTAGGGGTTACCAAATGAAATTAATAGGCAGAAGATTTAAAACAAAGAAAAGGAAGTTTGCATTTTATTAAAAAAAAAAACAAAAAAAAACCAGTCAACCTCTGGAACTCCTTGCCAGAGGATGTTGTGAAGGCCAAGACTATAACAGGGTTTAAAAAAGAACTAGATAAGTTCAAGGAGGATAGCTCCATCAATGGCTATTAGCTAGGATAAACAGGGATGGTGTCCCTTGCCTCTGTTTGCCAGAAACTGTGAATGGGCGAGAGAGGATGGATCACTTGATGGTTACCTGTTCTGTTCATTCCCTCTGGGGCACCTGGCATTGGCCACTGTCGGAAGACAGGATACTGGGCTAGATGGGAATGAACAGAACAGGTAATCATTGAGCGATCCATCCCGTCACACATTCCCAGCCCATCCTGGCTAATAGACATTGATGGACCTGTCCATCTCAAATTGGGCACTCAAAATTAATGCATACTTTTCATTTTAACCTCTCTCTGTTCTTTTTTGAACCCTGTTGTAGTCCTGGCCTTCACAACACCCTCCGACAAAGTTCCACAGGTTGACTGCATTGTATGAAGAAATACTTCCTTTTGTTTGTTTTAAACCTGCTGCCTATTAATGTCACTTGGTGACCCCTAGTTCTTGGGTAAGTAAAGGTAAGTAACATTTCCTTATTTACTTTCTCCACACCAGTCATGATTTTATAGATCTCTATCATATCCCCCCTTAGTCGTCTCTTTTCCAAGCTGAAAAGTCAGTCTTATCAACCCCTCCTCATATGGAAGCTGTTCCATACCCCAGTCATTTTTGTTGCCCCTTTCTGTACCTTTTCCAATTCCAATATACCTTTTTTGAGATGGGGCGACCACATCTGCCCGTAGTATTCAAGATGTGGGCGTACCATGGATTTATATAGAGGCAATATGATATTTTCTGTCTTATTATCTATATTGATATTTAAAATAAGAACATCCTGAGTATAAATAACCATGGGCTTCAAGAAAAATATTAACAAAGCTGGTTTGGAACAAGAGTGAAAAAAAATTGGGAAAAAGGAAGGATTTCATTCTTTTCCTTGTTTAGTGGAAATAATTCAGTCCAAGAAATTTGTTTTCACATGTACCTGAAAACCTTTTTAATAAAAACCTCATTTTCTACATACAAGCTTATACTTTTCTATTAGAATGAAACCAATTCAGTAGAATGCAACTATTTACTTACGTACTATACTGGACCGTATATAACACTGAGCCATTATGCACTTTAACAGGAGCCCATCTCAATAAATTCTGATAATTATATGAGTAAATTGTCATATTCTGTGGTGCTGGTAACTGCAATGACGATTCTAAAATAGAGAAAAACATCAAAACAGTAAGTAAAACTTTCAACACACAGTAACTACAGATTTGAAATCACCTTTCCTCACCTCCAAAATTCATGGCCACATTTATACAGCTTTGCCACAAACTTGCGCCTTTTCCTCAACTGCTGCAGAACAAGAGACCTCCACACCATCTGTTTCCAAGTGTACTATGCACCTGTGCCCGTACATCTCTATTACCCATTATTATTAATGTTTTCTGCACTATTGCCTAATACTAGATACAAGCTACAGTTTGCAGTTAAATCCAATATCCTGAAGGAAGGCTTTGGGAGAGGAAACTATAGGGGAAAAATTAAAATCACTATTTTTATTATAGGTGAAACTGACAGCACCACTCCGATATACAGGTTACCCAACACTTCCAGTTACAGAACCCTGAACCAGTTGTTTGTAACTTTGCCAAACTTTAATTGTTTGGGCTGAAATTTTCCATGCTGGGTGTCTGGCTCAGGCTGAATTTGTTGAAAAGTTTCAGGCAAAATGGTTCAGCCATTTTCAAAGACAAGATTAGGAAAAATTCATGCAGCCATTTTACTGAAAGCTCAAGTACCTCCATGCTTTGGAGCAGGCGAACTTTAAATTTGACAGGGGATGTCCTTTTGCTATTCTCATGAAAAAATGCCCAAATTTAGCCAAATTACAACCCTTTGAACCATCTCAGTGTTCACATGCTCAGCAGAGACTTATCAGAGTTCTGGACCTAAAAATCACAATCATAGGACTGGAAGGGACCTCGAGAGGTCATCTAGTCCAGTCCCCTGCACTCATGGCAGAACTAAATATTATCTAGACCATTCCCGACAAGCGTTTGTCTAACCTGCTTTTAAAAATCTCCAATGATGGAGATTCCACAACCTCCCTAGGCAATTTATTCCAATGCTTAACCACCCTGACAGTTAGGAAGTTTTTCCTAGTGTCCAACCTCAACCTCCCTTGCTGCAAATTAAGCCCATTGCTTCTTGTCCTATCCTCAGAGGTTAAGAACAACAATTATTCACCCTCCTCCTTGCAACAACCTTTTATGTGCTTGAAAAGTGTTATGTCCCCTCTCAGTCTTCTCTTTTCCAGACTAAACAAACCCAAAATATCCATAGATACCGTCCACACTGAGCATGCTGCACTCCACAGCTACTGTGGTCAGGCCAGGCACCAGAACTGAGAGCAGGGAGATTGTGCTCAGTGGCCCTCCTGCTGGTGCCTAGGCTACACAGAAGAGGAAGGTGCCGGATTCAAATGCACAGGGGATAACAGCCAGACTGGGGGTGGGGGAGAGGAGATTGGAACAAGTAGTCTGGTGAGGGAGAGACTTGAGACTGCGGGGCAGGGAGAGACTGGCATTGGAGCCTGGGGGACAGAGGGGAAGAAGAGAGAAACTGGGACTGGGAGCTAAGGGGCCACTGAGACTGGCTGGGCAAGAAGATTGGTGAGGGACAGCTCAAACAAAGAGATTAACTCAAGGGAGGCCAGAGCAGGAAACTAGGACTGGCTGATCAAGGAGACTGGGACTGGCTAGGCTTAGAGAATGGAACTGGGGTGAAGAAAAGATAGGACTAGAGAGTGGCAGGGGTCAGGCTTGTGGGGAACAGGCACACGGGTCTGTGACCATTAGAGAATACTCCTCTCCACAGCCTGAAATGGAATCCAAGATTCCCAAGTCTCACCAGTCCCCATCTGTGAAGAAATAGCTCTAAAACCCCGGCAAAGTGTGTGACTCATTCCCCTCTAGTGCTAGTCGCCATAGAAGGTGACAACAATCAATTACTCTCTTAGGTCAAGTGACAGAGACATGTGTGATGGATCTTCATGGTATTAGCACTGCTGATGACTAAGGCTAAGATTTTGTCATGGATATTTTTAGTAAAAGTCAGGGACAGGTCATGGGCAATAATGAAAAAATTCACGGAAGCCGTGACCTGTCCCTGACTTTTACTAAAAATATCCATGACAAAATGAGAATCATAGAATATCAGGGTTGCAAGGGACCTCAGGAGGTCATCTAGTCCAACCCCCTGCTCAAAGCAGGACCGATCCCCAATTAAATCATCCCAGCTAGGGCTTTGTCAAGCCTGACCTTAAAAACTTTAAGGAAGGAGATTCCACCACCTCCCTAGGTAACGCATTCCAGTGTTTCACCACCCTCCTAGTGAAAAAGTTTTTCCTAATATCCAACCTAAATCTCCCCCACTGCAACTTGAGACCATTACTCCTTGTTCTGTCATCTGCTACCACTGAGAACGGTCTAGATCCATCCTCTTTGGAACCCCCTTTCAGGTAGTTGAAAGCAGCTATCAAATCCCCCCTCATTCTTCTCTTCCGTAGACTAAACATCCCCAGTTCCCTCAGTCTCTCCTCATAACTCATGGGTTCCAGTCCCCTAATCATTTTTGTTGCCCTCCGCTGGACTCTTTCCAATTTTTGCACATCCTTCTTGTAGTGTGGGGCCCAAAACTGGACACAGTACTCCAGATGAGGCCTCACCAGTGTCGAATAGAGGGGAACGATCACGTCCCTCGATCTGCTGGCAATGCCCCTACTTATACATCCCAAAATGCCATTGGCCTTCTTGACAACAAGGGCACACTGTTGACTCATATCCAGCTTCTCGTCCACTGTAACCCCTAGGTCCTTTTCTGCAGAACTGCTGCCGAGCCATTCGGTCCCTAGTCTGTAGCGGTGCATGGGATTCTTCCGTCCTAAGTGCAGGACTCTGCACTTGTCCTTGTTGAACCTCAGACTTCTTTTGGCCCAATCCTCCAATTTGTCTAGGTCCCTCTGTATCCTATCCCTACCCTCCAGCATATCTACCTCTCCTCCTAGTTTAGTGTCATCTGCAAACTTGCTGAGGGTGCAATCCACACCATCCTCCAGATCATTTATGAGCATGGGCAGATGTGGGTGGGCTGGGAGCTGCAGGGTCCCCCTCAGCTGGGGATCCGAACTCGGGAGCTCTAGGGATCCCTCCTGCCCCCTATGGAGGTGGAGAGCTGTGGGGGTCTCTGTGCTGCCCATGGGAGTGGGGAGCATTGGGGGTCGCCCCTGCCACTGCTGGCAGCAGGGGACCCTGCAGCTCCCAACCAGCCCTGAAGTCACGGAGGTCTTTGGAAGTTACAGAATCCATGACTGAATCACAGCCTTACTGATGACCAATGGGGATGTCAATATGATGAAATTTGGTTTTTTTTCAGGTTTTTTTTTTTTTTTTTAAAGCAGAGCTGCAGCACGCTTGCTGTCTTGTTGCTCAAGTCTGAATCTATGAATCTTGCCCTGATTCCACACACACACACCCCCACCCCGTCCCCAAGGCCCCGCCCCTGTCTCCATCTCCTCCCCGAGCAGCAAGCGTGCTGCAGCTCTGCTTCTCCCCCTCCCTCACCATCAGCTGATGGGCAGCAGGGAGGGAGAGGAGGAGGGGCAGGAACCCAGCATAGCGGTGGAAGAGGCGTGGGAGGGGGGACCTTGCCTGCCCTGCAGCAGCAGCTGACAGGACCAAGCTTCCCCTCTAGCCCCTGCCGTGAGCCGCTCTGGGCAGGGGGCTTGGGGTGTGGGCTAGCCCCCTGCCCTGACCCCTGCACCCCCCCTCACATGCCTCCAGCCCTCTGCCCTGACCTCTGCATCCCCACGACCCCAGCCCTGACTCCAGCCCCCCCACACATACCCTGCCCCCCCCACACCCCATGCCCTGACTCCTGCACCCTCCTCACATGCCCCCAGCCCTCTGCCCTGACTCCTGCACCCCCCCACATACCCCCCCCATGCCCTGACTCTTGCACCCCCCACATTCCCACCCCCACCCCTCGCACCAAACGGGAGCTCCTGCATCCCCCACACATTCCCACCTGCACCCCTCGCACCAAATGGGAGCTGCCCAGGTAAGCACTCCACACCCAAACCTCCTGCCCCAACCCTGAGCCCCCTCCCTCATTCTAGCTCCTGGGCAGACCCTACACCCCAACCCCCAGCCTGCTTCTTCACCCCCAGCCCTGTGTTCAGTGCACTCCCACCCTCAGCTCAGTGCAGAGAGAGAGGAAGAGAATGGGCTAGAACCAGGGAGAAGGTAGGTACCCATTCTAGGTGGGCAGGGCCAGGATCCCAGACCGGCAGTGGGCTGAGCGGGGCCAGCAGCCGCTGCCGGTCTGCGGTTCTGGCTGCCAGCCCCTTGCCAGCTGGGGTCCCGGCTGCAGGCCCCGTTCAGCCTGCTGCCGGCCTAGGTGAATGGAACCCCAGACTGGCAGCGGGCTGAGCAGGCCAGCGGCTTAAGATCAGCATTTTAATTTAATTTTAAATGAAGCTTCTTAAACATTTTGAAAACCTTGTTTACTTTACATACAACAATAGTTTAGTTATATAATATATAGACTTATAGAGGGAGACCTTCTAAAAAACATTAAAATGTATTACTGGCATACAAAACTTTAAATTAAAGTGAATAAATGAAGACTTGGCACACCACTTCTGAAAGATTGCCGACCCCTGCTGTAGTCAATGCACCTCCCCGAGAGGCAGTAGCTATGTCGATGGGAGAATTCTTCCATTGACCTAGGCCAGGTCTACACCAGGAAATTAAGCTGGCATAACTACGTTGCTCAGAGGTGTGAAATATCCACACCCCTGAGCAATGCAGTTAAGCCAATCGAACTCCTAGTGTAGACACGCTAGGTTGATGGGAGAATTCTCTCATCGACATCGCTGCCGCCTCTCGGGGAGGTGGAGTACCTATGCCGGGAGAAGCTCTCCATCAGCACAGACAGTCTTCAGAGAAAAAATAGTTATAAAAACCTATTAGGCTTGCTAACAATTAGCATTTTTCCACAGCACTTTGAAGAAACTGCGAAGTACAATACAACCTGTACAAAGTGTGTTGTAAAACAATTTCCATCCAGTTTTAATGACGTTCCAATAACTTTGTGTAACACGCCAAATGGTCCCATTAGTCAGGAATTTTTAACATATTAGTGTAAGAAGCCCTTCTTTAAAATAAATAATAATGATTCCTTAGTGCCCAGTCTCACAGCAATACCCCAGAGTACATTTTTCCTGGTGACGTTAACCACAAAACTTGCCTATAGGGCCTCTGGTATGTATAGAATTTTACAACATTGCCTGGTTTTGCAGTGTTGTCTTTTTAAACTTGCAAAAATGGCCAATATAGGGGAAAAATGTCTTTGACATAACTGTAGTTCACTTATGTCATCAGTATAGCACACCCTGAGCAGACATGCCAAACCTGCGGGAAAAAAAATGCAGAAATTGGGCTTGTTTTTGGCTTAATTGAATTGCTTGTTGGCTAGTTTTTGGCTTGTAGCTTGTTGGGCTTGTAGCTTCTTTTTTTGACCGGCTCCCGGCAAGCAGGGGCAAGGGGGGTGGGGAAGAGAGTCACAGGTGCACAGTGGGCCCACCACAGACCCAGACTGCATGCCCCAGGGGGATCTAGTCACAGTGTGTTGGGGTTTTTAGGGATTGGCTTGTTTTGGCCTTGTTCTGAAACAGGATTAACTAGATTTCTGGCTTACTGTGAAAGTCGGGGTGTTTATTTGAAAGTTGGCAACTGTGACTCTGGGGAATCATGCACAATATGAACTCACCATCCGTGGCAGGGCTGGCTGTCATAAAATCAATGAAAAGTGAGTTTTAAATGGTGTTCACAGCATAGTTACATTTGCTATTTAGTATATATTTCTAAGGTTGCTGAGAATCCTTTGCTTAAATATAAAGAGCAAACTTTTCTTGAATCATGGTATCATGCAAATTCCTGAATACTTGAACGGCTAGAGCTCACTGTTGGTCTGAGGCACATGGCAGAGTATCTTGTATAATCAGCTAAGTCACTTAGCCAACCATATGAGGTAACTAGTTCTACAAGACAGGTGACAATTCAAGAATGCCGATGGTGTGAAATGCACATTCTAATTTTTTTCTGGACTGTTACTGAAATAACAAAAGAGGAAGGAAATTAGTTCATTTTTCCCTGACACTGGGTTCACATACTGCTGGTATGAAGCAACACCATTATTCAGAAGCAGGACTGTCCCAGACAGTAGGCTCAGAAATGACTGTTTTAATCAAAACTTTTAACTTGACAGTTGATACACAGTAAGAGGTCAGGTTTCAGAGTAACAGCCGTGTTAGTCTGTATTCGCAAAAAGAAAAGGAGGACTTGTGGCACCTTAGAGACTAACCAATTTATTTGAGCATGAGCTTTCGTGAGCTACAGCTCACTTCATCGGATGCATACTGTGGAAACTGCAGAAGACATTATATACACAGACACCATGAAACAATACCTCCTCCCACCCCACTTTCCTGCTGGTAATAGCTTATCTAAAGTGATCATCAAGATGGGCCATTTCCAGCACAAATCCAGGTTTTCTCACCCTCCGCCCCCCCACAGACAAACTCACTCTCTTGCTGGTAATAGCCCATCCAAAGTGACCACTCTCTTCACAATGTGTATGATAATCAAGGTGGGCCATTTCCTGCAGGAATCCAGGTTCTCTCACCCCCTCACCCCCCTCCAAAAACCACACACACAAACTCTCCTTACAACGTGCATGAAAATCAAGGTGGGCCATTTCCAGCACAAATACAGGTTCTCTCACCCCCCCACCCCCATACACACACAAACTCACTCTCCTGCTGGTAATAGCCTATCCAAAGTGACCACTCTCCTTACAACGTGCATGAAAATCAAGGTGGGCCATTTCCAGCACAAATCCAGGTTCTCTCACCCCCCCCCGCCCCAAAAACCTATTTAAAATGAAATTTGAATTTAATGTACAACAAATTAAGGCCCAAATCTCTTAACGTTTAAATAAAAACTAAATATGCTGAATCCATGAGTCTCTATTAAAAAAACCCTCTGAATTAGAGTTACAGGGGATGCTCTTCTATATAAAGAATCAGGGGGAAAACTTTTGAGGTCAAACTTTATAAATATGGCACAATACGTATGTACTGTATTAAGGGCTCGATCCTGTGGGGGACCCAGGGGCTGTGCTACTGGGTGCAACAGACTGGCAAAGTTATCATAGAGAGCCGGCCTCTGACTCCAGGAGACACCATCATGTATCTCATCAGGACCATCCACTGACCCCGACCTGGGTGGTCTCATACTCCTGTTTTATAGCTTCTCCCTACCTCAGCTCCAATTGGCTCAGTTATCAAATTATTATTATTTATGACTCCACCCACCATGAAAACGTACTCTCCCGTTCATGGAAAAACACTGAAGTTTATTAAAACACCCCTAAATGTTTTGCATACATAAATTGTATATGTTGTTTTCTGTGTTTAATTAAATTCAAATCATCATCCTAATGCAGCTTGACACAAATCATGAGCAAAAAGTTAATTATCTAGTAAATAAGCAATATACCATTTTCTAACTACTAAAAATGTACAATTAATAAGAATCTGAAAATATTAAGTTATATAAATTGCTTAAATAAACGTATATAGGAGGGTATACTCTAACTCAGGGGTTTTCAAACATTTTTCTGTTTGAAAAAAACAGTTGAAGTAAATTGTTGATGCCCGTGACCCAAAGGAGCTGGGGATGAGGGGTTTGGGAGGGGCTCAGGACTGGGGCAGGGCTCTGGGTGCAGGCTCTGGGGTGGGGCCGGAGGTGAGGAGTTTGAGGTGCACTGATTTAAATTGCTTTAATTTTCATTTAAATCTGCAGTACTTTATTATAACAACCTTTTCATTTCCATGGAATTGATCATTTTAATGTTTAGCATTTTTTTTTCTTTTCTTTTTTTTTTTAAAAACTACAAGGTTATTAAAATATCATTCCAAGCATCCAGTAGTTAAGTCTTCTTGAAAAAGGAATGTCTGAAGAGAGTTCAATTTAATTTAGATTGCAAGATGCTGCAGACAAGAAACCTTGACTTGCCATATGTTTGTAATGTGTCAGACCCACATTTGGTGTCATTTTAAAATAACTTCTCTCTCAGAAAAAGGAGCATTTACCAAGGAAGGAACAAGTTATTTGTTTCTGGACTTCAGAAACTTCTGATATAGTCCATATACAATTAAAGATTTATTGTTTTCCTCAAAGTAATTCCCCATGTTCACCATTGAGAACACTAAAGATATATAAGAATAAGTGAATGTAAGAGTAAAAAAGAGAGGGTTTTGGGTAATAGTTAAGGTTGGAGTTTAGGTTTGAAGTAAGTACTCCAACATTATATCACCTGGCAGTACATCCATCAAAATAGGACAGTCTAATTCTAGTTCTTTATTTCAGACAGATCATGAACTTGATCATGAAGCAAAATAATCGCCTTTGAAAAGCAATAACTCAAAGTGCAGTCAGATTTAGGCAGTGGCACAAAATGGAAATTCAGGAGTCAGAAATCTATGCAACATAATTAGGCAGAGCTCAATTTTTATTTTTTGAAAACTTCAGTAATATAGATTTAAAGCTTTTTTTGAATTTTCAATTTACATTTTCATAATTGCAGAAAATTATGAGATGGGGGTCAGAAAATAGTTATTTAATGACAGACATTGATTCAAAAAGTTAAAGCTGTTAAACTTTAAAACTGTAAAAACACAAACTGTCAACATCACACCAAAAATATACAAAGTAAATATACTCAAATCAAATTAATAATTTCTCAAACAGCATTTCCCCTACTTTGCCTATCTGTAAATTTCAATTATTATTGAGGGAAATATTTTTTGTTGGTTTGTGTTTATATGCTGAAATCAATGTTTGACATTTACTGATAAAAATCTAATTCTTCCAACCCTAAACATAATTGTTAAATTCCATTTTTTACTTTTATGTTCTTTCAGAACTAGAATTTATCCACATTTAAACACTGTAACAAAGTTTCAATAGCAAATCCTCATGTATCTAACTGCTCACACAAAAAAACTGTTTTAAACTACAATTGCATAGCAAGCTAAGGGGGCACATGCCGAACAGCAAATTATTGCTAAATGGAACTGGTTCCATGGAACACTGTAAAGGAAAATACCCAGCTCAGATGACTGAATTTAATCATCTAACTGAAAAAAACAAATTGATTTCTCAAACTGTACAATCAATTTTGTAAGGACTCTTCCTTCTCATTTTATTTGGACTAGCATATTACATGTTTTGGAATAAAAGGTGAATCTGGTTTACATTACCCATATTTACTGGAGATACAGGAAAAGACACCATAATAGGGCCATATTACACAGTGAAGTCCAGTACCTTGCCTACTTCGGTTTATATTTTAAAAGCGGCCTCACTATATTATCCCAGGTCTCAATTTCTGTGGCCCTTAATGATCATTATTCAAATTTTAGTATCTGATAACTCACACACAAAACAAAAAATAACCAAAAATCCAAAGAACAAATAAACGATCACCTATACAAAACTGCCTCTAATTTCAAAGAGTATTTTCTGGTTTTGTTTACTACAGTCTGAGATTGTGAAGAACGCAACTGCAAATCAACTGGATTAAAAAACATCCCAAATTAATAAATGCAAAATAAATCTGCCAGCCATTATTGAAACAGATGAGGGCCCCCTCCCCACGGAAAGAGATACAGTTAAAAACAAAAAGATACAGAAAAATACACCCATAGCACAGAAACACAGCTATAAGTATAAAACAGAACAATGAATTTCATAGGCGAGACAAACACCATTTTAAATGGCCCTTTTGTGCATCTGTTTTGCATTCATCTGAGTCACCATATGTTACATATTATTCAAGTATTGCTACACTGTATTAAAGCACGAAATGTCAGATCAATGAGTTCCTTTCCAGCATTTAAATTTCGTTGATTTCTTCTATCAATTTGAATATCAGAACACAGGTTTGTGTCTCAAAATGTATCCAACACTTAGCCTGCTAGCATTTTTAATAAAGCAAAATTACATCTGGGAAGCATGGGATAGCTGGCAGGCAAACTAATAATACACTCCTCTCAGTTTCTAGCTCCTACCCATGAGGATACTGGAACAGCTAGCAGCAAGGCAAGAGTTGCAACAGGGGTTTCCACACCTGATACTGGGATAACCAGGCGGCACACTGTGACGTAACATAAGAAAGAATGACTTACTTCCATTAAGAAAAGGAGTACTCGTGGCACCTTAGAGACTAACCAATTTATTTGCGCATAAGCTTTCGTGAGCTACAGCTCACTTCAATTTATTTGAGCATACGCATCCGATAGTTAGTCTCTAAGGTGCCACAAGTACTCCTTTTCTTTTTGCGAATACAGACTAACACAGCTGCTACTCTGAAACCTGTCATTACTTCCATTAGTAAAATGTTTACAGACAAGTTGAAATCCAAAGAGATATATAGCTTAGACATATTTAAAAAAAACAAAACGTAGAAAGGGAAAAAAGGCCTATCTACCACAGAAGGCCTGGCTCTACTATAGTTTTAGAGCACCAAAAATCCAGTCCCCAGCTACAAGCACTGTGTATCACTGTGTATATAGACGGAGCATTTTTATGAATTAGCAAATGTCAAGACATTAAAGGGGAGGAGAATTGCCTGTAGTGTATACGAAATACAGTAACGCATTTTAAAACCAGCAATTAAGTTTGAAAATAAAAATAAAGGCGAGCGATGTCCCCAGAACATACATCCCCCCTGCCCTCCCTCCAAAGAATTTCCCCTAGGCGTGAACTGAAAATCAAGGGAGCCTTTTGCTCACCTTAACACATCTCTGGCTTCATCTATCGGTTTGCGCAGGGAAATGCGTCCCCAGGGGCTTTCCCACTAACCCCTGTCTGAAACCTCCCCGAGCGGCTCTCTCACCCCAGAGCTGGGGCACCCCACACCCCTAAGCAGCCCCCCCAAGCCGCAAGCCAAGGAATCGCCCCAGGCAGATCGCTCCTGAGGGCTGGTTTCCCGGGGACCAGGGACTCTGCAGCAACACAAGCCCCCCCCCCGCCCTGTCCGGCCCCGCTCGCTGCAAGGGCCCGCGCACAGCCCCGGGCGCCCCACGGCACCTACCTGCGGCAGGGGGCTCGGGCAGGCTCAGCAGCAGCAGGCAGAGGAGCAGCGCGGCGCCGGGGCGCGGCATGGCCGAGGCCGGGGGGGGCTGTTGTTGACCGAGGAGCGGGGCTCTGCAGTTCACACGCCCCGGGCCCGCCGCCACCCCAGCTCCGTCCGGCTGGCTCCGAGCCCGGGCGGGTCACCGCCCGGCTGCTTCTCCGGGATGTGCGTGCAGCGCCCGGGGCCAACCCCTTCCCGGACCTCCGGCCCACGTGCGGGTCGGGGCGGCGGCCAGCGGGGCTCCTGGGCAGGGAGGAGCCGCGGCGGGACAGGGGAGCCCGGGCCCCGGGGCGGCTCGGCCCAGCGCCCCCTCGGCAAAGCCGGGGACCCCCGCGCGGGCTGCTCAGACGCGGCCGGCGGCGCGGCAGGGGGAGCGGGGCGCTCAAGGACTCCCGCCCCCAGCGGTGACGCGGCAGCGGAGCCTGGGCCGGGCCGGGCCGGGCCGTTCCCGCGGGAGCTGCTGCTGCTGCTGCTACTGCCCGCCCCCGACCTTCGCCTAATAACCCCCTGCAGGCGGGGGCCCACGCGGGCCCTTGCTGCACAACAGCCCCTCCCCGCCCCCGGCGGCTGCGAGAAGCCGCGGCCTTGCGGGACTTCCTGGTGCGTCAGCTACCACAGCCCTCGCCCTCAGCCCGGCCCGGGGGCGGGGGAGCCTGGGACCCAGCGAGCCGCAGGGACACACCCAGCTTGCCGGGCTGGGCCACTCATTGTCAGTAACCCGCGTCAGTCACGCTCCGGACAAACCCAGCTCCGGTGGGGCTGAGGCCTTTGGGACAATGACCCTGCCCGCGAGGAAAAGCACCGAGGCCTGCTGGTGCATTTTTGCCCGGTTACTTGCTTGCTAATTGTGGTTGCAGTATTCCTGGAGGGCTGGTAACCCTAAAATTAATTCTCTTCCTGGTTTACAGTTGCAGCTGATAAAGTGAGCTGTAGCTCACGAAAGCTTATGGTCAAATAAAGTGGTTAGTCTCTAAGGTGCCACAAAGTACTCCTTTTCTTTTTGCGAATACAGACTAACACAGCTGCTACTCTGAAACCTGGTTTATAGAGACACCCAGCCAAACTCCTGTTCTTAAGGCCCAGGCTCCCAGCCAGCGCACTAGACTACAGTGCCTCTCCTTTTATTAAACAATAAAAATGTGTGAGGGAATTTTGCTCAAAGTTTACAGAAAAGTTCATCTTTAGACTAAAACCAAGCATGGGGAATTATAGTATGAACATGTGAAAGCAGGTGGTGATAGAATAGAAGTCTGAATAGTAAGTTCAATAACATGAGTGTTTACAAGGTATTGTTTTATGTTATAGCACACCATATTATCCTGTAAGATGAGAAAATATATAATGGATGAAGAATAAAATTGTAGGCCCCAATCCAACAATAAGCCGATCTAGTTCTGTGGATGACATCCCTAGGGTGTGCAAAATCCCATTGCAGGGCCACCTCAGGTAGGGTAGATTTTTTCCTTTAAACTGGCAGAAAACCACACTTTTGAAGGATCTGGATTGCTATAAAACGAACCTAATTTAATAGAAGCAGTACTAATGAGGAGGCCAAAAGTGCCAACTACATGCAATTTATGTAGTATAACTATAGTTATTCTATGGTTTCAGAAATAAAGACGCACATGCTCTGGTTATCATGACCACACATGGTATAAGCTTACAGAGGAGTGTGCAGTATTGTTTATATATTTGTGGTTTAAGTGAGAAAATCTTGCATCAGGTGGTTAAAAAGTCCCTTTGCTTTCACTACTTGCATCTGGCGCAATGCAAACACGTGGTTGTATTCTAACCACACACCTTCACTAATGTTATTGATTACACACCAACAGTAAACAAGGGTGCTGGAACAATTTTTATAATGGGGGTGTTGAAAGCCACTTAACCAAGGTGTAAACCCTTGTGCGTGTATATATGAGAGAAGCTGCGGCCTTGCGGTACTTCCTGGTATGCCAGCTACCGCAACCCTTGGTATCATAGGTGCTGGAACTAGGGTTGCTGCTGCATCCCCTGGCTTGAAGTGATTTCCCTTATAACTAGCACCCCTAGTTCCAGCACCTATGATAGTAAATTTTTACAAACCCTAGGTAATTTTGAAAATCAGAGTTCCTCCCAACTCAGATACTATAGTGATAATTGAAATAAAAACAATAATCAAAAGATAAATGCACAGGGCAGGAATCTGTCTTTTGCAGCCTTAATGTACTTCTAGCATCTTCAACTTTAATAAAACCCACTTTTACTGCACATGTGAGGTTTATAGGTACATCCATTGAGTAGAGGCATAATGCTCTTCAGAATAAACACCAACAATAATAGTGAATAATAGGAATTGCTTGATTAAGAGGGGAAAAAAAACCCAAGGTTTTGCTGAGACACAAGTCTACCTGTCTATAGACTTAACTTACATGGCTCTCACCATTCACCTTCAGTGGTCCCTTGAAATATCTGTTCCACCTTGTATTTAGCTGTGACACTCTGACGGCTTGTCTTCATGTACAACGCTACAGCGGCACAGCTGGAGCACTTTAGTGAAGACGCTACTACACTGATGGGAGAACTTCGCCTGTCAGCATAGTTAATCCACTTCCTGAGGAGACAGGAGCTATATCAATGGCAGAAGCTCTCCCGTTGACATAGCGCTGTCTACACGGGAATTAGGTCAGTATAACTACGTTACTTGGGGTGTGGATTTTTCCCATCTCTGAGCAAAGTATTATACCGCTATAGTGTAGACCTGGCCTGAGTACACTTCCCAGATGTGAAGAAGAGCTCTGTGTGACCTGAAAAGCTTGTCTCTGTCACCAACAGAAGTTGGACCAGTAAAAGCTATTACCTCACCCATCTCCTCTCTCTCTAATATCCTGGGACCAACGTGGCTGCAACAACATTGCATACATTAATATTAAATGACAGTCATGCGCCTAAATACACAGACAGTACCATGATATGTTTTGCCTGCTTCCCCTGTCTGCTCTGAATTCCCAATGAACAGTAACATAGGATCAAATGCAGCACCACCACGAGCAAACACAATACTGACTTCAGTAAGAGTTGCAACTGCTTAGGAATTTGATAGGATCTAGTACCTCATGGGTGAACGATCAGCATGTATTTATAAGGAAAATATATTTGTAGGCATAAAACACTCCTGTTCTTACTACAAAAAAGACCCCATCTCTTTTAATCTACTTAGTCCGAGGGCATAGAAACAAACACCAAACAACAGATGTACAAGTAATGACAAGAGCACAGCAGACAAATTAACAGAGATTATCCTGACCACTAGGCAAGAATAACCCAGAGGTGGTCTTGTTTTACTGAAACAGCATTGCTCTCTTCACTAATAGAAAGCTGAGCCAGTTTTGAAAGCTATGTCCCAGTGTTGGGGATGCAACTTTTAAAGCTGACAGTGTAATAACACTGCCCTTCAAGGAGCCATTTTAGAGAATGCACCATAGTTTTTGGAGGGATAATAAACTGTGCTATCAGAACTATGGGCTCAGTCCTGGAGGGTACTGAATGTCCTAAACTGTCGTTGGTTTCAATGAGAATTGAGCATACACAACACGTAGTAGGATGAGGTTCCATGTTTGAGACTCTCCACATCAGAACTTGAATCAAGTTATGGAAAAGGCTAACTAAAAAAAAGTTTTCAAATTTGATTCATAATTATGCAAAACTTGCTAAAATTCTATTTAAAATAGTTGGTATTTGAATGCTAACATTTTATCTGGTTAAAGAAAACTTTTACTAATATGTTTTAAAGTTAAGATTTTTTTTAAACTATGATAATAATCTTGATAGCGTCTCTTTAAATGTTGTCCTTTGGAACTATAAAACCCCATATAGGACTATGATGTATCAATACCTTCTCAGAACAAGAAACTGAGGTTTTTTTTGTTTTAAACAGAGAGTTAGATCAATTCAAGAACACCTGAAAACCCAGTGCAAGTTACCAAATGAAATATAGCCCTGGCCAATAGTGTCAGAGTTCCAACAATAGGAAACAGAATGATGAGCATAGGAGGACAGTTTCATAGCTAAGACACTGGACTGGAACTCAGGAGAACTGGGTTCAATTTGTGTGTGACCTGGACTGAACTTTTCTCTTCATTTCAGTTCTGTAAAAAAAGAGGATGAGAATCCTTCCTTTCTCCCACCCTTTGTCTGTCCTGTCTATTTAGATTAGAAGATCTTTAGGGCTGTGATTGTCTCTTACAGTGTGTTTGTGTAGTGCCTACCTTAATGAGTTGAGACCTTTAGGCACTACTATCCTACAAATAATAATGATAATGGTTAGAGAGTTCCAGTTTTGTTATGTTCTTATGAGATTAAATACAGCAAGACAGTACAAAGCAACTGCTGAAGAGTCATCAGGAATGGATGGTGAAGAACATGGGATAGAAAGATGATAGGGATGAGAACCACTCTGTGATGTAGGCCAGCTGTCTTGAAAGATGCTTTGGGGAGACATAGCACAGAGGAAATCCTGCATTTTGTCTGACCTCTTCTCGAGCCCTTCTAAGAAGAGTGACTCATCTACCTTCCTTGGTAATTCATATCTAAATAAGCTTCTCTTTTCAGTTTCTTAATGCAAATTTACATTTGTTCTGTTCAGCTTAGGGTTCTTAAAAAAGTCCGTTGAACTTCTGAGTCATGAAGTTGATCTTCAACAAGCTGGTGAGCCAGTTTTGCATCAATTATAGATTATCACTTCAAAAAGAACAGGAGTACTTGTGGCACCTTAGAGAGACTAACAAATTCGTTAGAGCATAAGCTTTCGTGGGCTACAGCCCACTTCATGGGATGCATAGAATGGAACATATAGTAAGAAGATTATATATACACAGAGAAGGTGGAAATTGCCCTACAAACTGTGAGAGGCTAATTAATTAAGATGTGCTACTATTAGCAGGAGAAAAAAAAATTGTTGTAGTGATCATCAAGATGGCCCATTTAGACAGTATGCAAACTAGATACCATTAACTTGGGTATGAATAGAGACTGGGAGTGGCTGGGTCATTACACATATTGCATCTATTTCCTTATGTTAAGTATCCTCACACCTTCTTGTCAATTGTCTAAATGGACCATCTTGATTATCACTACAAAAGTTTTTTTCTCCTGCTCATAATAGCTCAGATTAATTAGCCTCTCACAGTTTGTATGGCAATTTCCACCTTCTCTGTGTATATATAATCTTCTTACTATATGTTCCATTCTATGCATCCCATGAAGTGGGCTGTAGCCCACAAAAGCTTATGCTCTAATGAATTTGTTAGTCTCTAAGGTGCCACTAGTACTCTGAAAAAAGAACAGGAGTACTTGTAAAAAGAAAAGGAGTAACAGCCGTGTTAGTCTGTATTCGCAAAAAGAAAAGGAGTACTTGTGGCACCTTAGAGACTAACCAATTTATTTGAGCATAAGCTTTTGTGAGCTACAGCTCACTTCTACACTTTCCACAGTATGCATCCGATGAAGATCTTTTTATGGCCCAACTTGATCATCATACACATTGTAAGGAGAGTGATCACTTTAGATAAGCTATTACCAGCAGGAGAGTGGCGTGGGAGGAGGTATTTTTTCATGCTTTGTGTGTATATAAAAAGATCTTCTACACTTTCCACAGTATGCATCCGATGAAGTGATCTGTAGCTCACGAAAGCTTATGCTCAAATAAATTGGTTAGTCTCTAAGGTGCCACAAGTATTCCTTTCCTGTTCTTTTTGCGGATACAGACTAACACGGCTGCTACTCTAAGATTATCACTTCCTTAATCAACTGATTTCTGTCTTTCAAGGAAGATAGAAGTATAAAAACAAATATGGTCATATGCACAACTGTAGAAGCAGGGACTGACCAGTCCTTGATGAATTGAACAGAGTAAGAATCACTCAGCCAAGGTTCAGTGACAGGTTAACTCAATAACTTAGTTGGTCTCTTCTACCTAGACACAAACAAATTTCCTCCCTAAGGACCAAATCCTGCAACCTGCTCTGTGTGAATGCATGGGTCTGCCCTATGTGGGGTGACTTGCAGGACTGGAGCCCAAATCAGCAGCAAAGAATAAAACCTGGGCACAGCCAGGACTGAATCATATCTTTACAGCCAGATTCCAAGCTAGAATCTCACAAAAAAAATGGCAGGCAGCAGGCCCAATGTAAAAAACAGGATTCATTCAGTTAAGAAGCCCCCACTGCTGACAAAGCTGGATGGAGAGCAGCTAGCAAGTAGTGCTATTGCCAGGGCCATTTCTACCTCGTGACAGTACTAGGAATCATGGCTGCTTTTGGAGCCATGTGTGACAGATCTAGCTGATCTGCACCAGACTGCCATAAAGGGATCCAACCTGCTTTAAGCCTGTGGAGACTGAAGAGAGTCCAAGCTCTGCAATTGGCTTGGTGTCTCTAGGCAAACTCTCACGGTGCTGATCATTTGTCTAGCACCCCTTTCTCAGAGCGGAGACCCTGCCATCCAATTGTCCAGCCGCTGGTACAGTACCAACCCCCTTACTCTCCCGCTGCACACAGTGTCCCAGAAATCTAGCCATGGGGGTACTTGGTTTTACACAGTTAGTCTCTTCAGGGGTGTGTAACAATGAAAGCCAACAGATGTACAGATTCACTCAACAGCATGAGCGATATGCAGATCTAAACAAAATAAATACACCACGTACATTTCATTGCCATATGTTCTTCAGCAGTCTGAAGAGTTCTTAGGGCTTGGGCAGAATTTTTAGGGATTTTCCCTAGTACAGCTCATGATTTCTCTTCAGAAACATGGAGCCTCTTTCTAGGTCATCTAGCTTTTTCCAGTCAGTCCCTCAATTAAACGAGACCTTCCTGCTACAAAAGCCTGCCTATCTCTTCCCCACTATTGCCCAAAGCTTCATACTCCTCTCTTAGTGTCTCTCTCGAGTTGTCTCCCTACCAACACCTGGCTCCTTTGTTCTGCTGGCTGGGGGTGTTTTTCCACTCCACTCCACTCGCCCCTTTGCAGACGCAGTCTGGGAGCACTTGTAATTCCATAGGCAAGTTAATGGTAGAAAGGTAAAAATAGACAGAATCATAATTTCAGTGGTGTCATCCTCTGCAGTGTGGCCTCCTAGCTCTAAGTCCTCCATTGGTAGAACTTTTGATAATGCCATATCAGCAAAAGTGGGTTGAGTTGGTTCCATTATTACACCAAGCATTCTTTTCTCCAACACTAATTTTTTAAACACTTTATTAATTTTATGTTTGAATACTTTATTACTTGCACTATCCCCAACTATTTAGTTCCCATTGAGCTGTGCAATGTCAATTTGTGGAAAAGCTCCTTTTAACTTTCCACTTTTTTTCTGAGTTTTTTTTTAAAGTGACATTTTTCAGCCAGATTCTTTCAGCAGCTCTGAACTTATTTGTTTTTGTGCACTTATTCCTTAATTTAGTACACTTTGCCTGCAAAGCTGTACTCACTAATTACAGTCCTTGAAGGACGACTGGTTTTTACTTTAGATTTATCTAAATAGCTAACTGACATTGTTTTCCCCTGACCTCTCAGGAATATTTTCCTTTTACTCTGTTTCCTCGCCTACACCTCTGATTTGCTCTTTACATTTTTTGCATTCACCGGGTCATGCTGTCTGAAGTGTCTCACTCCTGAAAGTACTTACCTCCTGGCAGACTGCCAAGAACAGGGCAGACACCCCAAACTATTAGCATGTTCTATAATTAGATTTCACCAACCCAGGCAGCTGCATCTTCTCCATTTGGTCTTCAATCCTGCTTCCTACCTCTGGAGCAACTTCTGTATAAACTGACGCATTGAAGGAAGGACTGAATGAATGACTCATCCAATCCGTGGATGTGTTCCAGAGGGACTTTCAAGCCAGCAAACTCAATAAGAATCTGAAACATGGGCTCTGAAGTCTTATGTATAGGGTGACCAGACAGTAAGTGTGAAAAATCGGGACGGGGGTGAGGGGTAATAGGCTTCTATAGAAGAAAAAGCCTCAAATATCAGGACTGTCCCTATACAGTCAGGACAGCTGGTCACCCTACTTATGTATGTATCTGATTGCTTTACCATTTAACAACTCTCTTCTTGTTCTTTTCTTTTATAATAAACCTTTAGTGTTAGACATTTAAGATTGGCTGGCAGCATGGTATTTTGGGTAAGATCCAATCCTATACTGACCTGGTAATGTGGTTGACCCTTTGGGGTCAGAAGAACATTTTGTATAGTGAGCAGAGTTTTTAAATATCTTCTCATTGTACTGGACCTGGGTGCGGATTGGGAGCCAGAGAACTGAAATGCAATAAGGGGGGGGGGGGGGATGTGTGATTTCTTTTTTAGCTTCTGGATAACCAGTGTGGGGGATCAGGAGCACAGTTTGTGACCTGTTGGTGAGTCTAACTTCAGTATTAACCACCAGTTTTGGGGAGAATCTGCTCTCCTTTTTCGAGCCTGCCCTGACCTTGGCATTTTCAGTGAGGGCTGCCCTCGGCACCCCGGGTGACAACCTCATCTTACATTCCAGGCTGTTGTCCATCATAAGTGGTTCCCTGGGTGTTCCCCCTGTCTTAGCTGCCACAAGGAGACCTAAGGGAAAGAAATCTGACAGTATTAGAAACTTACAAAGTTCCTTTTTTACCTATTTTTGTTTCTCCCCCTATTTGGGCATATCTTACCTATGTTTAATTGTTAGGATGTTCCCACTACATAGATTTGACAATACTTCCCCATTTGTGCATGAACATCCTCCATGGCAGTACAATCTAAGGAATGAAGCCCAAATCTTGCAAACTGGTCCGTGTCGGGAGACCTCCACCATTAGGTGGAGCCTTATTTACTTTAATTCAAGTTTGCCCATCCAGGGCAGCTTGCAGGATTGGGACCTATAGACTAGAATTTTTCCAAAGGAACCTAAGGGAATTAGGTGTCCAATTCTCACTGGCTTTCAAAACAAAAGCGCAAGGCTTTATTTAAAAAAAAAAAAATCTAAATCCTGCTGAGATATATTTTTAAAGGGTCGATAGTGACAAGGTCATGAATTAAAGGAAAAATATTTTTGAATTCCCCCAGGAATATGAAACAGCTTCAAGATACTGTAGTTTATTTGTCTCTCTTTCAGATTTGGTATCTTTCAAACTACATATCACATGAAATTCTCAAGTTATGAGGTTAGACCACTGAACAGAATTTCACACTCCAAGATATAACTAAACTGTGTTTATAAGTGTCAAGGCCGATTCCCCACTCTGGCACTTCAGGTGCAGAAGGTGGGGGCCCGCAAGGATTTTTAAAAATTAATACTGGCCACTCCAGGCTTGTATTAAACTCCCAAGGTTACAGCTTTTCTCTGACCTTGTATGGGTAGATGCTGCCACCACCCAAGTGCAAAAAAAACCCCTTGGGACCCAGGAAGGCACACTTGGGAATTCCTCTCTGTGGGGAACCCTCAAGCCCTTTCACCCCACCTCCGGGGAAAAGCTGAGAAAGAAAACAAAGGAAATCAGCTGTTGCCACCAGCTAATTAAACAACATATGCACGAACCTCTTAGGACACAAAAATTCAATCCTGTTCTTAAAAAAGGTAAATGTTATTAAAAACAAAAAAGAAAGAAAATACATCTGGAACTTAGGCTATTGCCAGATTTAAAAAGAGCAAATATCATAATTAAGCATCAGGAATGGTTTTCTTGAGGTCCAGCTAAATGGTTACCAACAAAACAAAAGCATTTGGGGCTTAGCACAGAGGAGTCCACAAGCCAATAATAAATAAAAGAAATGACCCTAATTGCACCTTCCTAGACCAGGGGTGGGCAAACTACAGCCTGCAGGCTGGATCTGGCCCGTCAAGGCTTTGGATCCGGCCTGTGGGATTGCCACTCCCGTGGCGCTGCGGGCCCCACGCCGCTCCTGGAAGCGGCCAGCACCACATCCCTGCGGCCCCTGGGGGAGAGGGGAGCAGAGGGCTTTGCATGCTGCCCTCACCTGCAGGCAGCGCCCCCTGCAGTTCCCATTGATGGGGAATGGGGAGCCAATGGGAGCGGTACCCACAGGCGAGGGCAGCGCACAGAGCCCTCTGTCCCTCCCACAGGGATCTGGGGCAAGCCACTTCCAGGAGCAGCACAGGGCCAGGGCAGGCAGGCAGCCTGCCTGAGCCCCGCTGCCACCCTGGAAATGCTCCAGGTAAGCAGTGCCAGAGCCCGCACCCTGAACCCCTCCTGCACCCCAACCCCCTGCCCTACCTCTCCTGCACCTCAACCACCTGCCACATCCCACACCCCTCCTGCGCCCAACCCCCTGCCCTGAGCCCCCTTCCACACCCCACACTCCCTCCTGCACCCCAATCCCCTGTCCCAGCCCTACATTCATGGCCCTGCATGCAATTTCTCCATCAAGATGTGGCCCTTCGGCCAAAAAGTTTGCCCATCCCTGTCCTAGACATTCCCTGATTTACTTATGTTGTAGGAGCAGCAGTGATCTGAATGCTCTGGATAACTATTGTGACAAAGCTCTGTCCTTGCCTCTGTGGGTTTCCTGGCAGATTTCACTAGCCTCAGAGGCTCACTGTGACCTTCCACGTAACCCTTCTCTCTCTAGGGATAAGGATCACAGTCTACTGAGCCATTTGCATTATAAGCCAGTGAGGGAGATGAGGAGAAGTTATCCTTCCTTGCACAGTCTCTGTTGTCTCCCAGTCATTAATCAGGGGGCAAAGGGGGGGGGAGCCTGGGCCCACCCTCTACTCCAGGCTCCAACCCAGGGACCCTAATAGTATCAGCTCTGGTAGCTGACCTTTTAGAAACATGACATGTACAGTTCCCTGGGTTACTTCCCCCATAGCAGCCCTCACT
Source organism: Natator depressus (assembly GCF_965152275.1). Lineage (NCBI taxonomy): Eukaryota > Metazoa > Chordata > Testudines > Cheloniidae > Natator > Natator depressus. The sequence continues at coordinate 162,651,371 of NC_134234.1, forward strand.
TCCTCAAGCTCTACTTCACCCTTACCTCAGGGCCTCCTTCCTTGTGCCTGATATGATGTGTACTACTCAATCTCTCCAACAGCACAACTTCCTCCCACAGCTCCTGACATGCACACCCACCTGACTGGCTGGGAGGCTTTTAATTAGTTTCAGCCAGCCCCTGATTGGCTTCAGGTGTCCCAATCAACATAGCATTCTCCCTGCCTTCTGGAAAGTTCTTAATTGGCCCCAGGTGTCTTAATTGACCTGGAGCAGCTGCCATTTCACTTATCCTGGTACCAGGGATTTGTTTAGCCTGGAGCTAATATATCTATCTCCCACTACTTTTCTATAGCCATCTCGCCTTGCCCTATCACACTATGCTCTATATAACCTGTATGTTCAAAAGGTCGGTTACACCTTCCCTCCCGCTTTGTCTCCTTTCCCTCTTTGAATATCTGTGAAGTGGCTTTCCTCCGCCCCATCCCCCACTCCCAGAACGCTTGTGGGATGAATGGGTTGCTTGAGCAGCTGGAAGATCAGAAGAGCTCCCAGGTAGACAAGGTGTCTGAGACTCTGATTAGGCAACGATCACATGCCCAACACATGGACCCTGCCCGAGGTGGAGAATGACCAACCAGATGCAGCCAAGTCATCTCATGTGGCAGGCCATAAGGAGCACATCCTTAAAAGGGGAAGGGGCCATGTGCTCAGGAGTGCACTCACAAGATTGTACCTTCCATGAAGGCCCTTCACCTGAACCGCCTGGCCAGTAGTTCACCATGTTACATTCCATCATGCCTCGGGAAGACTTACCTTCATTGCACCATCCGTTGCTGTGCTGTGGGACACTTACTTTAAAGGATCCTGACATCTCCAGTGCCCTGCCTGTCCTGGGAGCGTGAGTATGTGAATGTGACACTCCCCCTCCCCCTTCTTTTGAGCTTAGCTATCAGTATAATAAACATGCTGCTTTCTGCCAAACTCTCGTGGGTCATTAGTCCTCCCTAAGCTTACTAGCTGGCCCAATTTCAGGTAACAACTTACATATCTGGGGTTTCAGATAAGTAGTTCTAGGTATGATCTGATGATTTTCCATACCTGGCTTAAAGCTTCTTATAGCATTGCTGTTATGTCTCTCCTCTCTCCAGAGAACGAACAGACAGACAGACCAAGGGAAAGTTTTTTTTCCCCCAATTTAAAAAAGTTCTTGCCCTCCCATTGGCTCTTTTGGTCAGGTGTCTGCTCCCTTCCTTTTACCTGTGGACTTTTTAACCCTTTACAGGTAAAGAAAGTAGAGAACAGCTACTAACATGAATTTTGTAACTAACCAGCTGGCTGGGTGTCCATAAAAGGGAACTACCCCCCACCTCCACACCCTTCATTTATCACAATAAGTGATCTTTTATCATCAGTTGCAGGAAGGGTGATTCAGAAACGTACATTTCTGATGACTCTCCTTACTACCCCTCAAATCCAACTTTGCAAAATGTATAAGATAGCTATCCATTAATTGATGTGGGACTGGGAGCATGCAGAACTGACTGATTGTGGAGCTGCTGGCAGGTACAGAATTAATTGATATGGGGCTGCGGGTGATGCAGAATTAATTGATATGGTGATGCAGAATTAATTTACTGGCTTGTGTGCTGGAGGAGCTGAAAGCCTAAGCACCATCAAGCAACATTTTATGCAAATGTATGTAATTATATGCAGATAGTCTTTTCCCCAAAAGATGCTTGCAGCTATACTCACCTGTACCATCTAACATGGTCAACTGGCCAGACCAGGAGGGTACAACTGCTCTAGACAGCTCAAGGGTTGGGCCCAACTACTTTAGTTTAGCTGTATAGCATGGTTCAGTATGTGTGTTTGTATGGCTGAATAGGTCTCTAAACATACTGTAAAGTTATAATCTACTCCTTATCTTGTTTTTAAAAAGGGTAACTAACTCAGATGGAATGCTGAAAACAATTGTCAGACCCAGTTTAGCTCATCTCTATTCCCCTGCTATAAACATCAAGTTTCAAGATAGATGTGCTGGAGTTTCACATTGGTTATAAAACCATTACAAGAAAAAGTTTGAGGCTTTAGCCCCAGATAGGCTGTACAAGGGATATTCAACTTTTTGTACCTGAAAAGTGCTGAGAAAAACATACAAAAAGGAGGAGGTAAGGAATATCAATCATTCATGTATGACCATGTCATTTTTTTTCCAGTTGTTTGTCACTGTATCCATTAAAGCAGTTATGGATAGCACTATGTGTTCAAAATATTCATGCAGCCTATAGCAAGAGTAAAAAACTAGAGAAATTTGTCTGCGACTGTCTGGATCTCCATCATTTAGATGAATATGTTAGGCCAGCTTTGAATAAATGGTCTAGTTTTTGATAAACTCCATGTGATGTTTATTTAAGACACCCCTCAAATAGAAAACATATCACCAGAAGGTTTCCCAGGAATCACAGCTGACTAAGCTCATTTACTTTTTCCATTTATCTTTAGAGTCCTAAAGAAGTACACTAAGAAATTTGTGCAAAAAAAGGGAGGAAGTTACTTTGTTTCATTTAAACCAGTGGTTCTCAACCTATTTACCATTGTGGGCCGCAAGTTGAGAACCACTGTGCTAGACACAGTGGCCTGCCCAGCCCTCTACTGCCAGCATGCCCCTCAGGGGGCAGGCCTGCACCACACACCACATCGACCCCCTACCCAGCACCACCCCCTCCTCCCCCCTGACTCCCTATTCCCAGTGCTCCCCTGCCCAGAGACCTCCCCAAGACTCCTATGCCCAGCACCCCCCACCCAGACACCTCCACAGACCTCACACAACTGCATAGTGCCCTGTACACCACCCCCGTCACCCAGTGCTCCCCACCACCCCCTGCGAGCCCCACCATCACAACTGCCCAGTGCCCTAACATACAGACCACCCCCCACAAATCACTCACTGTCCAGCACCTCTTATCCCCTCGCTGCCCAGAGCCCTGCCACAGACCCCCTCCCCACCAAGACCCACTCTCCTGTGCCCTGTCCCCCAGCTGCACTCATTGGCCCTGCTGGGAGGTGATTGTGTCCACCGGGCTGAGCCAGCAGCACGGCCGGGGCTGACTGAAGATCGCTCTTCTCTCTTAGGAGAGGCACAATCAGCCAGGCTGGAGCAGGAGTGAGGCCTGGCTCTCTCAGGACCCACTTGCCCAGCAGGGCTCCTTATGTTGGGCTACTGAGCTCTTCCCCTGCCACGGGGGCTGCTTCGTCTTCCCTGTTGGCAGGAAAGTTCCAGCAGGGCTCCAGCGTGACACCATTTCCCCCTCAGCTGGCCCTGCCCCCTGCTGCAGGAAACTGAATTTTTTTTTCGCACACTGCTGGGCCACAGGAGGGTGCTAATTGGGGCGCACGTGGCCCACGGGCTGAGAACCACTGCTTTAAATGGACAACTGCTTTAAATGGATCAACTATCAAAATTTTTTTTAAACACAGTTTATTTCTCCTATTCTTAAGATTGAAGCTACTTTGTAGACAAGCTAAACAGAAAGTTTGCTAAGTGTGGTTGTTTTGAAGAGTTATTTTCTGAGAAGAAAATTCTAATTTGCTTGCTAAAATTAGCCATCTAAAACCATATGTAACCACTAAGTAAATGTGGCCTAATTTTTCAGATGTGCTGAGCACTCACTTCAGTGAACACTCATTTGAAAACTCAGACTGCTTGCATTTAGTGCCTACATGGGGATTTAGGTTGCTAATTTTATGGAATTAAGCTCTAAAATGTTGGGGCTACATTTTTGATCAGTGAAACAACTCATATCTTAATTTGAAAGTTTAATTAAGTACATGAAAAACTGCTCCAGGTACTTCTGTGCGAGGGTGTGATATCTAAAAGTGCTTTATAAAGGAGGCAGTCCCCATCACTATTTTACAAAGAGACAGCATGACTTATCGGTCAGCTATACAGCAGGTCAATGACAGTGGAGAGGTCTCCTAACTCCCAGTCCAGTGGTCTATCTACTGGAGCACATTGACTCCCAGCTATAAGCTGCACAATTATTAGAACAGCATATTCAGAGCATTTTCAACAGTATGAAGTACTTTTTAGTTAGCCACTACTTAGACTGTGAATATTAGGGGTTATTGGCTGGATTGTTAAGCAACTTTGACATGGAGAGCACCATGTACTTAATGTATATTGGTGACTAAAGTTATTCTGAGTCTATGGTAAGCCTCCCACAACAGCATCCATGGGAGGGGAAAAAAAGCACACAAAGCTGGAAAAAACCCAGATGATATACCCTAATAGCGTATACTTTTCTTCGCCCATTTCCAGATTTTTGAAGGCACACTTACAAACATTTCAGACGTAATCTTGAGAGCCTTTTTTTGAGCCAGAGCTCTTTATAATGAAGTCTTGTGTCCCTAGAACACCATTTACTTATCTGTATATTTTGCTGAACTACTGACTGGAACAAATAGGAAGAGCCATAATCAGAACAGGAAAAATATTGATGGCATCTAACATTTTTCCTTCAGTGTCTGTTACTAGAAACTTGCGCACACAACATGGCTGCAAGCAGTCTTCCAGCCAGCTCCAGCCTCGTAAATATATCTTCACACATGAGAATTTTAAGCCTAAAGAGAAAACAGCCCTTTAAGATGTGAAAAATGACTTCAAGACACAATTCCATTGTTTTTTACAGCTTGCCAACAGTTTTTCCGTCAAGAGCCTCTACTCCTGTCTCTTGTCTATTATACAATATATAATAAATGACACTTACTGATGTATATAACAACCAACCAATAAATATGTTTCAAAGTAATATCGGTCCTGACAACTGTTTAAAGAAGCTTTGCTTGATAAAGTCACAAAAATGTCCATATTAGAAAAGACTGACATTTCTCAATGGTGACCTGAAGAGCTTTGTAAAACTTGAAAGCTTGTCTTCCACCAACAGAAGTTGGTCCATAAAAGAAATTACCTCACCCACTTTATTTTTTCTCAATTAACAGTTGGAAGGTAGAATAGTGTAAAAATACTGACAATTTCCTCAATGGAGGTGCAAACATTAATAAAGTATAAATAGGCACCTTAATAGATGCGAGTATAAAAACAAAATCATGAAGGTATTCTGAATATTACATGGGGAATAACACATGCAGTCAGCCACCTAACACTCATTCACTGAGGTTCTGAATGATTGACATGTCAGTGTGAAATGGCGGTCAGATCAGATGTTGGTTTAACTCTTATCATTGGTTATGCTATCAGTGTGACTCGTATTTTCTGTCGGTTTCAACATGTAGAATGGTGCTAGAGACTTGAGGTATTTCCTGGAGATTAAGTGACCTGGGAGTAACTGATAACCTACATCAGTGCTTTCTGACTCAGCTGCTATTATGCACAGAATACTCAAGAACAGATTACATTTTCTGTTTTTTTTTTTAATTACTTTTACATGGGGTAAACACACTTCACGCATATTGTGCTGGGCACGTCTAGAGAATGAAAGCCCAATTTGTTAGCACAAACACTCATCAGTGTTTCAATTAGCTGCTTGTTAATTCACACCCACCCAAGAAATAATAAAGATGAAATATTGATTTAAACAAAGATGAATGTTTTCAAATTCACTTTTATATAATGGTGCAAAGTAATACAATACATTTTATATATACTCAAGTCATGTCACAAATGTAAACAAATACATAAACAGGATCTGTTTTTTATGGCAAGGGGAAAAAAAAGACCAGGTTAAGCAGTTAAATATTTTGCTTTGAACTTTCAACTTTTCCCCTTCTAGGGATTGGAAATCAACTCTCCACAGTTAGTAGTAGTTGTGCTTCTCTGCTCAGACCCTCATTCAACAAACTTAATAGATCTGAAAAGGAATGTCTCTTTACTGTCCTGTTTGAACCCAAGTCAACACTGTCATAGTTAAAAGAAAAGGAGTACTTGTGGCACCTTAGAGACTAACCAATTTATTTGAGCATAAGCTTTCGTGAGCTACAGCTCACTTCATCAGATGCATACTGTGGAAAGTGTAGAAGAAGCATGTGTGTATAAAAAGATCTTCTACACTTTCCACAGTATGCATCTGATGAAGTGAGCTGTAGCTCACGAAAGCTTATGCTCATATAAATTGGTTAGTCTCTAAGGTGCCACAAGTACTCCTTTTCTTTTTGCGAATACAGACTAACACGGCTGTTACTCTGAAAACTGTCATAGTTTTGAAGTATGGCTTGTTAGTATGCTGCTGCACAGCCAGCAGAGGGAGCTCAACAGATCAGGCTCTCTGTGGTCCCATTAAAAATGGCTATTTGGTTAAAAGTCATTTTATCTCATTTGCTTTCCCTAGGCCGAGAAGGAAAAACACTTTATTAGGGTTTCCTGGGAACAACTCTACTTTTAAACTTTAAAAATTTCTTCTGTTTTCTTCAGCTGCATCCCCAACACTTTCTGATTTCATGCAAGTCTGGCAGTTGTCTTGCAATCAACCTGTAGCATTTCACTGATCAGTGACTATACTGGCTGCACAGGACTTTGTGGGGACCAGAAAGCTTCTTGCAGGTGAGGGTGAAGGATATCACTGGGGCAGGAGGTCTACTATCCAACTACGACTGGCTAGTAGATGATGACAGCACCAATGGTAATATGGTTGAAGAGAGGGACAAGTGGGAAACAGGAGCTGAGAGAAGCTCACTAGGATCTCCCCTCTTCCTTTTAAGAGGTGCTCTGTACATCCTGGAGGCAGCAAAAGTGATCAGCAAAGATCATCAACAAGGAGACCTGTCAATGTTTGCTGTACTTGCATTAGGAATGCTGAAGAGTATGCAGAAAAAAATTATATATAATTTTAAAGAAAAGGATTAGGGTTTTACTCGTATGAAGCCTCACTGACAAACTGGATAGTAGAGCAGAAATTCCTCTGTGATAGTTATCAATTCCCCATTAGATTAAGGTAAATCAAATTCTGGGGCCTCCATAACTTATCTGGCAGCTTTACTTCTTCCAAATTACTAACTAATGCTTAAACCAGCAGTTCTGGCACTCTCAAATAGTCATCATCATGAAGTCATTACTTGCTCACACCTGGCCTTACTGCCCTACTTACAGTGGAGACTGTTAAAATATTTAATGTCTTGTAAAAAGTCAAGGATATCAGCATTCTAATTACTTTTTTCTGCAGAGGAATAGGAAAAAACCCTCTCTGTTCATCAGTCCCACATTTTGATGGGTTTTGTTGTGAAATCAAGGCACATTGGCAATGAGCTGGCTTGGTACAGGTTCTGCCAATACATGCTCTGAAGAACCTAAATTCAAAAGTGGCAGTCTTGACTGTCTAAAACTTTTTTTTTTTTAAAAGCAATTACTAGTAAAAAACGACAGTTTTGAGGTTCTGCCCCACTGGTTTTACTTGGAAAGGCCTATCAAATATAACCAATCAATTTATATGTGGAAAACAAGCAACTAAGGACCCAATGTGACCCAGATGCAGCATAGGAAATCACTTTGCAATCACTGGGAATTCTGCTTGCCAACTGGGCTGCAGAATCAGGCCTGTAGGCAACACTGAAATCAGACAAACTACAGAGACTAATTGCACTTCTATTGGTTTACTATAGATCCAAATACACAGTACCCATCAACATACCATCTGAAGTTAGTGGAGAATTTTGGCCTGTAGAAACAGGTCAGTTTATTTCATACATCATAGTTCTGCTTCTTGCTGGAAAACTAGCAGATAGCTTTCTTGATACTTCTAGAAAATTACTCTCATGAGAACAAGTTAGAGCATGGGAATGATGATAAAAGCAACAGACTAAGAAATAGCGCATAACAGTGACTTGAAATAAAGTCAGTGATCATGAAAGAAGAATCCATTAGTCAAATACAGAGACATGTCTGACAATTGGTGCTTGTCAAAACCTGCTACTGTACTTTAAATTCCTTGCTAGTGGTAGGTTTTTTTTTTTTTGGGGGGGGGGGGGAAGAAAGCACAAATTAACAAGTGTAATTTTAAGATAGTCTTCTGTGTATAGATTCTGTATTTATACTGACAATTGTCAGTATGCAAGCACTTGAATATCCTTCCCCCAAATTGGTTGTAGATCCCTGAAGACACGAACCCATCAGCTGGGAGATATTTGAGTGGAACAGCCTTAGACATACCTGCTAATGCTATTAGCAATGAGACATCCAAATTGGGTTTCCTCCCACTTAGGGACATCCGTTACTGGGATCGATGACTCTTTCACAACCCCAGCAACAATTAACATATAGCCTGCTTTGGAAGTCTGCTGCAGTTACATGCTCTGTAAAAGCCCCGGATAGAGAGATTGGAACAGGTGATAGAAAGCAGAGGGCCAAAGACAGAGCACTTTAGTTTGTTAATATGCCCAGTGTATCAGAGCCAGAGATTTTTTCCTTAGTTGAACCTGCTGGGGCAGCTTATGCCCTCTGCTGCCTTGTGCTACTGCATGAGGGTAAAAAGGGTACAGCCACCCCTGACCTCAGTTCCTTCTTACCGGACAGAGTCCAATAGAGAGGGGAAGGAGGGTGGGTTGTGGAATACACATGCAACACATACTGAACAATCGTTACAGAACAGGTAGCTGTTTTTCCTTCAGATGATTGCACATATCCGTTCCACTTCAGATGACACACAAGTAGAACAGTATGGAGGTGGGTTTTGCAGTGTACTTGAATAATGTCTAAAGAACTACTCATCTGAGCTTGGCATCGTTCTGGAATACTAAGACATGGCACGAATGGTAAAGGTGCATACCGATGACCAAGCTTCAGCCCTACAAATGTCTGTTAAGGGCACCTTAGTTAGCATGCTCAGCTTCTATCACCACCCTACTTGGTGACGTTACGTTGGCAATGTCATAGCACATACATATGCAAGAAGAAAATCTCTGAATTGAGACTGGAACACCCTTCATCCTGTCTGTAATTACTATTAACTGTTGGGATGATAATTTAAACAATCTGCCCAAGTAAAAAGCTAACATCCTTCTGAAAGGTATGGAGTCTCTCTTCATCCTTTATGAGAATGAGGCTTATGAAAGAAAGTTGGTAAGTACGCTGCTGGACTGAGCTAGAATTTCAGCACTACTTTAGTCACAAATTTCAGATGAAGATGCAAGTAAACTTTGTCTTTATAAAAGACTTTGTAAGGAGGGACGAAGACCAACACTTGTAATTCCCTCACTCTTCTCACAGGGGTAATAGCTACCAAAAACGCTTTCATGGACAGATGAAATAAAGAGCAGGTAGCCATCGACTGAAAGGGTGGACCCATCAACACCAGATCCAAGTCTCAGGGAGGGATCAGATCCACCTCTTGGGGATATAACTTGTCCAGACCCTTTAAAAATCTAATTGACATCAGATTGGAGAAAACAGAACATTTCATGACCAGAGGTCGGAAATGGAGATAGCTGCCAGGTGAACCACCATAGAACTAATGGATAGGCTTTGTTGTTTCAGTTAGAATAGTTCAGGACATTGCTGTATGGAAGCCCAGGCGGGTGAAACACCTTTTTGCTGTGACCATAAGGAGTAAGTACATGTATCTAGTAGAAAGCTTTCTGCTTTTCAGGAGCATGTTTTGCACATTCTCTGAACAGACCTCCTCCTGAGGCGTTAGCCATGGAGAAGCAGCAACCCAAGAAGAAGTGTCCGTAACTAGTTAATGTGGGTAGGGGAGGGGTGAAGGGAACTCTCATACATACACTTGCCTGATCTGTTCACCAATTCAGGGAGGCTAACACTCCTACAGGCACTCAAATCAGCATGTCTAATGGGTGACGAGCCAAGAAGTACACTGAGCTTACCCAGCCCTACTACTTCCCGAGACGAAGTCTGGCACGCCAAACCACATATGTGCAGGGGGCCATTTGCCTCAGAAGTCTGAGTTTCTTATAGTGGTGATTGGATAGGCTTTTAGGTCTCTGGAGATCGCTAACATTTTCTGGCTTGAGGAAGGAAAGCCCTGGATACTGTAGAATCCTATAAATTCTATCCTCTGAACTGTGAGAAGACTCACTTGTCCCCATTGATTGACACCCCAGAACACTGAAGACCGACCAGAATCTTGGACATACTGAATTCACCCTGGCTCTTGGACCAACCTCACACCAGCCAGTCCTCCAGATACAGAAATACTTGCACCATGTGTTCCTTAGGAATTTGTCCACCACCACACAAATACTTGTGATGCTTTGGGAAGGCCAAAGGGCAGGATAAAATGGTTACTTTCTCGTAACTGTTGTTCTTTGAGATGTAGTGTTCATGTCCATTCCACATTTGGTGTTCGCGCGCTGCGTGCACGAGCGTCGGAAACTTTTTCCCCGAGTGGCTCCCGTCAGGCCGGCGGGCCCCGCGAGTGGCACCACCGCGCCGTGCATATATACCCCTGCTGGCCCGACCCCCTCCAGTTCCTTCTTGCCGGCCACTCCGACAGAGGGGGAGGAGGGTGGGTGGTGGAATGGACATGAACAACACATCTCAAAGAACAACAGTTACGAGAAAGTAAGTAATCATTTTTTCTTCGAGTGCTTGTTCACATCCATTCCACATTAGCTTACCTCTGGAGGAGGGTAGGAGTCATGGAACAACTGCTCGGAGGACCGCTTTGCCAACTGCCGCGCCTTTTCTGGCCTGCTGGTTGACTGCATAGTGGGTCGTGAAGGTGTGCACCAAGGACCAGGTGGCTGCTCTGCAGATCTCCTGGATCGGGACCCGTGCCAGGAATGCCGTGGAAGTTGCCTGTGCCCTGGTCGAGTGGGCCGTGACCCCTGGGGCCAGAACACCTCCGAGCTTATAGTACGCCCGGATGCAGCTTTTAATCCAAGACGAAATTCGCTGCGCCGACACTGGGAGGCCTTTTATTCTCTCGGCTACAGCCACAAACAGCTGCGCAGATTTGCGAAAGGGCTTGGTGAGCTCCAAATAGAATGCCTGCGCTCGACGCACGTCCAAGGTGTGCAAGCTGCGGTGACTTGGGTCTGTATGGGGTTTCGGGAAGAACACCGGCAGACAAATGTCCTGGCCCAGATGGAATTGGGAGACCACCTTAGGGAGGAACTTGGGGTGCGGCTGGAGCTGCACCTTGTCCTTGTGAAATACTGTGTATGGTGGCTCAGAGGTGAGGGCCCTCAGTTCGGACACCCTTCTGGCCGAGGTAATGGCAACCAGAAATGCCACCCTTCCAGGAAAGGTGGAGGAGAGAACAGGTAGCGAGGGGCTCGAAAGGGGGTCCCAGGAGTTTAGAAAGGACCAGGTTAAGGTTCCATGGAGGGACTGGGGGGCGGGAGTATGAGAACACCCTCTCCAACCCCTTAAGGAACCGTCCCACCATTGGGTGGGAAAACACCAAGCCCCTTGAGAACCCCGGATGGAAGGTGGAGACGGCTGCTAGGTGCGCTCTGAGTGAGGACGGGACTAGCCCTTGCTGCTTGAGGTGCAGGAGGTACTCCAGAATGGCCTGCATTGGGGCCTGGCCCGGCTGCACCTGTCGGGGTTCACATCAACAAGACAACCTTTTCCACTTGGCCATATAGACCGCTCTGGTAGAGGACTTTCTACTGCCAAGCAGAATATGCTGCACAGGAAGAGAGCACTGGCTCTCCAGGGCATTTAGCCACAGAGCCTCCATGCGGTCAGGTGCAGTGACTGCAGGTCGGGCTGGAGAAGCCGCCCACTGTCCTGTGTAATGAGGTCCCGGTGTAGGGGCAGGACTACTGGGGCCTCCACCAACAGCTCTAGGAGCTATGTGTACCAGTGTTGGTGGGCCCAGGCTGGGGTGAGGAGGATCACCGCCGCCCTGTCCCTGCGCACCTTGAGCAGGACCTTGTGCGCCAAGGGGAGCAGGTGGGAGGCATACATCAAGCCCCCTCTCCACGGGATCGCAAACACATCTGCGAGTGAGCCCGGGCTGTGGCCCTGGAACAAGCAGAACCGCAGGCACTGAGCGCTGGCCCTGGTGGCAAACAGATCTACCCGGAGAAACCCCCACCTGCAGAAGAGCGAAAGCATGATATCCGCCCCGAGCATCCACTCGTGCATGCGGTACGACCTGCTGAGGGAGTCCGCCAGCTTGTTCCGCACCCCCAGGAGATAGGACACCTCGAGGTGAATTGCATGGGCTATGCAAAGGTCCCAGAGGAGGAGAGCCTTGCAACAGAGTGGCGAGGAATGAGCCCCGCCCTGCTTGTTTATATAAAACATGGCAGTAGTGTTGTCTGTCAGAACTGTCATGCTGTGACCACTCAGTGGCGTGAAAGGTCTGGCAGGCGAGACGAACTGCCGTGAGCTCCTTCACGTTGATATGGAGCGACTGCTCTGCTTTGGACCACAACCCCCTCCATCGTGAGGTCCCCCAGGTGGGCCCCCCATCCGTGGTCTGACACATCCGTCACAAGCGTCAGGCCCAGAAGTGGGGCGGCAAAGGGGATGCCTTTGCAAACCACAGGCTGGGACTGCCACCACAGTAAGGAGTCCAGCACGTCCCTTGGGGCTGTCACTACCAAGTCCAGGGGGTCCCTGCCTGGGCGGTACACCCGAGCGAGCCACACCTGCAGAGTCCTGAGTCTCAGTCTGGCATTCCTGACCACGTGCGTGCATGCTGCCATGTGGCCCAGCAGCCGCAGGCAGCACTTGGCTGTCGTCGTTGGAAACTGGTGCAGGGAGGTCACTGCTTGCTGGATAGCCCAGAATCAGGATATTGGAAGGCTTGCCCTGGCCTGCGCCGTGTCCAGGACCGCTCCTATGAATTCCACTCTCTGCGTGGGCACGAGGGTGGACTTGGGGACATTGACCAGGAGCCCCAGTTTGCGGAACAATCTCAAGGCCTCCTCCACATGGCCCCGCACCTCCGCCTTGGATCGGCCCGCCAGGAGCCAATTATCGAGGTATGGGTACACCCGGATTCTCTGCCTTCGTAAGAAGGCCGCCACCACTGCCATGCACTTCGTGAACACCCTTGGGGCCACGGCAAGACCAAATGGGAGAACCGCAAACTGGTAATGTTCTTGGCTCACGGTGAAGAGTAGGAACCGTTGATGTGCTGGGAAGATGGCAATATGAAAGTATGCATCCTTCATGTTGAAGGCGGCGTACCAGTCCCCTGGATCCAGGGAAGGGATGATGGTGCCCAGAGAGACCATGAGGAACCAGGCCTTGACCAGGAATTTGTTGAGCCCGCGCAGGTCTAGGATTGGGCGAAGGCCCCCTTTGGCCTTGGGGATGAGGAAGTACTGGGAGTAGAACCCTTTTCCCCTTAGGCCGTGAGGCACCGCCTCTACCGCCCCCGCCTCTAGCAGCGAGCAGACTTCCTCCTCTAGGAGATGCTCATGAGAGGGGTACCTGAAAAGGGACGGGGAAGGGGGACTGGTCTGGTATGCTGTCCTCGAGCGTACCTTCAAAAGCCTGGCTTAGTGCCCGGCTGGGGTTTGTGCTGGCCTTGGTTCTGGCCCGGCGCATTATTGTTGTAATTGTTATTGCGCCATCACCTGTTATCCCTGCCTCACCTATGGTAAGGCTCATGCCTATGGCAAGGCTGGTACTGGCGTTGGGGGGAGGGCTGTGGCTTAAAGGGCTTCCTCTGGGTCGCCAGGGTGTGCATACCCAGCGACTTGAGTGTAGCTCGCAAGTCCTTGAGGCTATGCAGCCTCGCATCTGTCTGGTCTGAGAAGAGCTCGGACCCTTTGAAGGGGAGGTCCTGGAGTGTATTCTGGACCTCGGGGGGCAGGCCTGACTCCTGGAGCCACACCGAGCACCTCATGACCACTCCTGACGCGACTGTTCTAGCCACCGTGTCTGCCAAATACAGGGAGGCCTGGAGAGAGGTCTTGGCTACTGCCTTACCCTTGTCCACCAGGGCCGTGAACTCCTATTGGGAACCTTGCAGGAGGTTGTCCTTAAACTTCCCCACCACCGCCCAGGAGTTGAAATTGTACCTGTTGAGAATGGCCTGCTGGTTAGCAATCCTCAACTGAAGGCTCCTAGATGAGTACACCTTTCTGACATAACGGTCCAGGCGTTTCATCTCCTTGGCCTTAGGAGCTGAGGCCTGCTGACCATGGTGTTCCGTTTCGTTCACCGCTGAAACCACTAGGGAGCAGGGACTCAGGTGGCAGAACAGGAACTCATAGCCCTTAGATGGGGCAAAGTATTTACGCTCCACTCCTTTAGCCGTTAGAGCGCTGCCATATAGTCTTATAGTTAGACTGAATGGTCTTAATGAGCGGGAGCGCTATTCTGGATGGACCTTCAGGGCTCAAAATGTCCACCATGGGGTTCTCCTCTCAACTGTCTCCTTGGCCTGCAACCCCAAATTTTGGGTGACTCTGTGCAGCAGTTCCTGATGGGCTCTATGGTCTACCGGTGGAGGGATGGACACCTCTGTACCCACCACCGCCTCATCGCGGGAAGACGAGGAGGTTAGCTGCTGCTCGACCCCCTCTGGTTGGCCCTCCTGCTCCCCATCTCCTGTGGTAGGGGCCTCCAGCTCAGGTTGGGGCGGGAGTCCATGGGATGGCACCGGGCTCGGTACCGGACTCTCCAGTCTATGCTGGGGGGATGCTGGAGGCTTGGATACTGCTGCCTCCGGCACCGTCTGGTGTTGGTGTGGGGACCGGGACCGCTGCACCAAGTAACTTGCCCTGGACAGGGCCCCGTGGCGCTCCTGATAGGCCCAGGGGGTCCAGAAGGGCCAATGGCCTGGCGGCCCCCATTGAGGTTGCCAGCTCCCCTGAGGGTCCCTGCTTTCCGGGCCCCAGTGCGGGTAGCTATGTTGGCCGGAGCCAGACTGCGGCGATGCCAATCGCGAAGGCCATGGCGGTGCCAACGATCTGTGCCAGTGGACGAACAAGTGTCTCCTAGCTGAGCGGGACCAGGAGCAATACCGGTATCCCCGGGACCGGGATCTGGACTGGTGTTCCCTGGACAGGGACCGTCTGCAGGAGACCTCTGGCGAGGGCCGTCAACTCCTCCCGGTGCTGGTCTCTGGGCAGTTCTGGAGAGCGGCGTGCCCTTTCTGGTGCTTCTTTGTGTTGACCCACTGCTGGTGTCGCAACCTCCTTCTGGGCCGCTGGCAAGTGGGAATCTGCAGAGTCGGAGCTCAACCAAGACCAACTCCAGGAGCGGTGCCGGGACGGTGTCTTCACACGAGACACCATTGCTGGCTTACCCCTCGACGGCACCCGAGGCATGAGTGCTGGAGGGTTCTCCCCATACGGGAGGGGGCTCGCTGCCGACAGCTCGATGAGGTCCTTTGCAGCCTCAAAGATGCCAGGCGTAGAGGGCTGATCCCTTATGCCCTCGAGCCCATCGTCCGCAGTGAGCTCACTTAGGTCTCGGCTCGGTGGGGCTTGTGCTGCTGAGACTGGCTGTGTCAGCGCCGGTACAGCGGCCTTCCCACTCTTGTCAGCGCTCGGGGGCCTTGGGAGGCGCCAGCCTCCTGTCCAGGGAACGGCCGCACCGGGGGCCGCACCGGGGAGGACGATCAGTGCCAGGGCCTAGCCTGGTGCTCCGGGGCTGACAGTTTACAGTGCTTAGCTGGTGCCGGGTCTTTCGACAGCTCCGGGGTACTATGCACCGAGGAAGCCTGAGCCAGCGTCAGGCACGCCGGGCCCAGCGGCTGCAATGCAGCCTCGATCAACAGTTGCTTTAGGCAAAGGTCTCTTTCCTTGACCTTGGCTTAAACGCCTTGCAAATCCTACACCTTTCGGTCTGATGTCCGTCCCCCAGGCAATCTAGACACAAGTCGTGGGGGTCACTAACTGGCATAGGTTTGCGGCACGTGGCACAACCCTTGAAGCCGTGGGCCTGCAGCATGCCCCGCAGCCCGGGGCAGGTGCTGGAGACCTCCAAGCACCTAATGACTTAAGTGTCCACAATCTGTATGTGGAC
This sequence comes from Natator depressus, assembly GCF_965152275.1. Classification (NCBI taxonomy): domain Eukaryota; kingdom Metazoa; phylum Chordata; order Testudines; family Cheloniidae; genus Natator; species Natator depressus. Next base: position 162,667,260 of record NC_134234.1, read on the forward strand.
AAACTGATAACAGCTACTCTAAAGGCCAAGGGACTGCTCTTCTACGAGAGAGAGGTTGTTCCAAAGCTGCCACGGATGGTAAGAAGGAACTGGAGGGGGTTAGGCCACCACGGGTATATATGCACGGCGCAGTGGTGCCACTCGGGGGGCCCGCCAGCCCAACGGGAGCCGCTAAGGGAAAAAGTTTCCGATGCTCATGCAAGCGGCACGCGCACACCTAATGTGGAATGGTGAACAAGCACTCGAAGAAGAATGTAAACTAATAATGTATATTGATGAGGAATCTTAGAAATTGCCTGTGGCTTTGATGGATAGCCACATGGAAATATGCATCCCTCAAGTTGAGGGCAGTGTATCGGTTGCTGAGTTCCAGGGAGGAGATAGCAAAGGCTAGGTGATCATAACATATATTTTCTTTATATATCTGTTTAGCTCTTGCAGGCCTATGATGGGTCTGAGACTTCCTTTTACCTTTGGAATCAGGAAGTAGCATGAATAAAACCCATTCCCTTGGTGGAGAAGAGGAGGAGCCTGGAAGACAGCCTCGTGAAAGTGGTTCCTGAAGAGGGATGGGGGTGTGAGGGAGGGACTGAAACAAACTCAAATTCCCCTTGCTTAGAACCCAATGATCTATGTTAGTATGGGCCCAAGAACATAGGAAGTGGGATAACCTGTTGGAAAAAATAAGGCTAGGAGGAACTGGTGTAAGAGAAACTGGTACACTGCCCTCAACCAAACAGTCAGACTGCTTGGCATTCCCAGGCTGCCGAGAAGAACTCACTGAATAAGAAGAGTGAGGAGGTAGAGATCTCCTCTTATGATTTTTCCCATTTCTTTCTGGACTGGTCAGGTTGTCTAGGTGTGAAAGACAGGTATCACTGAAACAAGTGAGCAGAATTATTTCTTTTTAGGAAATGGAGTATAAATCCCAAATTATTTCAACATAGCCCTCAAGTCTGAGATTGAAGTTTATCAGTCTGCTGTGAAAAGAGGGTCAGACCCTCAAAGGGGAGATCCTGTATAGTCTGCTGGACATTCTGTGGAAGACCCGATGATTGAAGCCATGAACATCTGTGCATAATTATTGTGGATGTCATGGGCCTGACTGCCACATCCACTCCTTCCAAGGCAGCTGGGAGAGAGATCCTAGCCACCAACTTGCCCTCTTCCAAGATGGCCTGAAACTCCTGCCTCGCATCCTCTGGTAATTTGTCCACAACCTTGACATTGTCCCAGAGGGAAACATTTTATCTTACCAGAAAGGCTTGCTGGTTCAAGATATGAAACTGCAAGTCTGCCAAAGAATAAACCTTTCTACCAAAAAGGCTACGTCTATTCGCATCTTTTGCCTGTGCGGTAGAAGGCTGAGCCTAATGTTCCCCTTCATTTACTGCTGAGACAACCAACGAACCACGGAAGGGAAGGTGTAGACTTGTTCATATCTCTGTGAAGGAATGTAGGTACATCCCGTCAGTCCTCTCAGCTGTTTGTGGTAAAGATGATGGCGTTTGCCACAATATTTCTGTGGGCTCCAGTATGGCCCCATTTATAGGCAGAGCCACACAGGAAGGTCCTGCAGACCCCAGTCTATGGGAGCTTTCTTCACTACCTCAACCTGAATGTCCAGAGAGAAAGTAACCTTCTTTAGCAGGTCTTGGTAGGCTCTGAGGTAGTCCTGAAGAGGGCAGGATACCCCAGGCACCATTGCCTCATCAGGTGATGAGGAGGAGCGCAAAGGAGGCTGAAATGGAGCCTCTTGTACCTTGTCTGCGGAAGGCTCTGGTAGGCAAGGTTGATTCTGTTTGGTACCAATCTCAGTCCCTGTGTTAACATCTTAAGTCTCTTCATGATAATGTCGTGACATATGCTTAGGAACTGTAGCAGGGCAGTTACCCCACTCCTGGGATAAAAGGAGTGACAGCAGCTGAGGGAGGCTGGCTGGGTAGCTGGCCACAGCTGGCCCTGATAAGAGGGCTGTAAGGAGCTATGTGAGTCTCACTCCAACTCTGGAGTGAGAAGGACCTAGATGCCTGGGAGAGACACGGTAATTTCAACAGAGCAGCGCTGGGGAAGGGGCAGGCTGAGCTGGGGAGCTTGAGGCCTGGCAGGAAGGTCTAAGGAGGTACTGGGGCTGCAAGGAGACAGCTGGGCTAGAAAGGCAGCAGGTCCAACCCCCTTGCCAATGATGAGTGGTCATTACAGACTGCAGTGTGCCCCAGAGAAAGGGGGCTAGAAGATGACTGGCATTAGCAACTGAGGCAAGGTGGGCACAGGTGGATTGGGGGCTCCCCTGCGAGAGGACACCCAGAGTGTGGGGGCACTGCTGTGGGGCAGCACCCCAAGATAAGGGGGCCCAAAGGGCCTGAAATACAGTGGTGGAGATTGACGAGGAAGCAGGTACCAGTAGGGAGATACCGGCCAGCAGGAGGCGCTCTGAGGCTGGACTGAGCTAATTCCTGGACTGACCAGCAGGAGGCACCGTGGTAGTGAGTAACCACCATGTTACAAGGACCTAGAGGGAGGAAGAACCTGGTGAGAGGAAATCCCCCTGGGTTCCAGTACTGCCAGTGGCAGGGCATAGGGGAAAGATCTGGGTCCCTAGACCATGAGGGGACCTTTGCCTGGTACCAAGGGCAGAATCCTCTTGATGCAGGAGAGGCACCTTCTAGATTGAGAGCAAGTGGCATAAGAGCCAATTTCCAATTCTGACCAAGAGTCCAAGTTGCGAGAGCAGGGAGTTGTGGTACCCTGCAGCGCCAAGGACCGGTCATGTGTCCTTGGAGACATCAATATGGATGACAGCATGCTGGGCTTTCCTGTGGGTGGCACTGGGTGAAGAAGTGCTGGCCAGTCTGAAGTCAGCTGTAGTATTGAAGGCTGGATGCTACTCACAAGTAAGCCTGAAGTCTGGGGATCAATCGGTATGAGACAACTTGTCTCATACAGTTGGGGAATCTGGTACCAAGAGGCATAGGAGATTCTCTGATGTCGGTGCTGAGAGGTTCCCTGGTATTGCTGATGTTGCACTGAAGGGGTTGACCTCAATGGCACAGGCACTGTTGCTGCAGCAGAGGACCTCCTGTGAAACAAAGCATCTCTTCAAGGACAGTACATCCTGCCTTCCAGCCTGTTTGCTGGTAAACTGTACCAGGGACCTTGATCTCCTGGAGGAGGTTGGCTCCTTTGAAGCATGTTGTCTATGCTTCTTACGTGGTACTGCTCCCCTTACTTGACACTGAATCTCCACAATGTCCAGAGTGGCACTTCTGAGTAAGGTAGAAGTCCTTGGTGCCCGCCCCAAGCAGGTAAGCTCTGATAATAGACATAACACCGTCTCCATGAGAAGGTGACCTATCTTTCTTAGTCCGGGGCTTGACGTCTCTACAGATCTGATACCTGTCCCAGATGTGACTGAGGCACTTCAAAAACTTGGAATGAGGGTCATTCACCACCATTGACTTTTTGCAGCCATTGCAAGGCTTAAAGCTCAAAGACCAAAACATTTCCCAGTACTGTTAGCCAGTACCCAGAACAAACAGGAAACAAGTAAAATAACAAAAGAAACTTATTCTAAAGCTCTACTATCTGATGAGTACACTAACTATATACAGAAGAGAAAAATTCCCTAAAAGGGAGAACACTTGCAAATCAAGCCAACAAGCTCTGACTACTGATCATGGGAGGTAAGCAAGAATGAAGGTGGGCTGGGTGTGTCTCTGCCCTTGATGTCATTGTGCAGCAGTGGATGCAGGCACCGCATGAATGGGCACTACTAAGGTAAAAATCTCTGGCTCCGGTGTACTGGGCATGCACACACTTGAAATTGAATGGACATATTCAATCACTCGAAAAAGACAGATTTCTCATTGAAAGACGACTCCAGCATGGTGGACAGATGTGTTACTCATGCAATTCTTGATAGTCAATATACTTGTAGAACTACATATTTCTTTAGCTTTCAAACTCGGACATGAAATTCTGAAGTGGAGAGCAAGCAAAAAATTAGAACCCATGGTAAAATCATGTGACCGGAGGGTCTTGCTAAAATCAGAGCCAGATGCTAATTCCCTTTCAACCAACGACCCCCATGACAGGAATCCTCCCCCCACAGAATTTCTAATTTTTAAGAGGAAACTGTAGATTAGCATAATTACTTTGAAATCAAGAATTTCAGGCACAGTAATCCAATCCAATCTCCTCCAGACTACCATATATTGAGAGGTCTCCTTATATTACTAAATATTTAGAAATGAAAAAAAGTAGTCAGGAAAAACATTTCCCAGGGAGACTAGAAACATCATTCTCTAGAAAGTTGGCATAGTGTAACCCAGGGGTTCTCAAACTTCATTGCACTGCGATCCCCTTCTGACAACAAAAATTAGTACACGACCCCAGAAGGGGGAACCGAAGCCTGAGCCTGCCCAAGCTCCGCCGTCTTGGGTGCGGGTGGGATCAAAGCTGAAGCTCAAGGACTTCAGCCCCGGGTGGGGGGCCTGAGCCCCGCCAGCTGAAGCCTGAGCCCTGCCACCCAGGGTTGAAGCCCTCAGGCTTCAGCTTTAGCCCTGGGCCCCAGCAAATCTAATACCAGCCCTGGCGACCCCATTAAAATGGGGTCGCAACCCCCTTTGGGGTCCTGGCCCACAGTTTGAGAACCGTTGGTGTAACCTATTTGAAATGTCTATGCTAAATGAAAACATTACTATTTCTCAACAGAAATTGGCAAAGAAAAGCAGTAAGAAACTCATTTCCAAAAAAGACATTTTCTCATGCAACTGGATTTTTTTAAAAACTTAATACAAAAAAGAAAGATATTAAATTGGAAAACAGTGGAGCAGTCCTTAGTATCATATGTTTGGAGATCCTCTGGACATGGATAAAATTACATGCCCAAATTTTTCAAACCTAGGTGACTAAAGTAAGGCTCCTAAGTCAGAGTGATCTGAATCTCAGATGTACTGAGCCTCCACAGCTCCTACTGGAGTCCATGGTAAGAGGCAGAACTACCTTCTCACACCCTGCGGGGGTGGTTCCTTCCAAATAAGGGTTGAAACATTAGCAGTACAATGCAGCAAAGAAGATAGTACTGTTATCCATGGTGTTCCTGTTCCGTGGATAGCAGACTCTAATACCTTTGATGCAGCATCAAGTTCACTAAACACACCATGCTATACATGAACATTGGGGTTGTAAAATGGCAAACTAGTTTTCAGAGAGATTCAACTTGAGAAATTATTTTGCGAATAAATCGTGGGACTTTTTCCTCTACATCTCTATAGCTTTTTAGCACAACAGATAAAAACCCTGTAGCTCCCCGTCTATTGATATGAAATTCACAGTCTGGAACTCTGAATTCCAAATTGTAGCAGGGCAGTTACCCTGCTTCTGGGGGGAAAGGTAGGCTGATTGGGGAAGCGGCCACTGCTGGGGCCACACCCAATCAGGCCACAGCTGGCCCTGATAGAAGGGCTAAGGGAGGAGCTGGGTCAGTCTTACTCCAGCCTTGGAGTGGGAAGGACCTAGCTGCCTTAGAGCACAGGGTACCTGAAGCAGAGCAGTGCTGGGAAAGGGCAAGAAGGAGCTGGAGATCCAGCCTGGCAACTCCCCAGGCTGAGGCCTTGTTAAAGGCTTAGGGAGGTACTGGGACTGCAGGGAAAGGCAGCTGGTCCAACCCCCTTGCCAGTGATGAGTGGCCATTACAGACTGCAGTCTGCCCCAGAGAAAGGGGGCTAGATGATGACTGGGCAGACTGGCAGTAGCCACTGAGGCAAGGTGGGTATAGAGGGTTGGGGGTTCCCCTGGGAGGGGAGACCCAGAGTGTGTGACTGCCGTGGGGCAGAACCCCAGGGTAAGGGTCATGGGTCCGGGAGGGACATGGGGGTCTGAGGCAGGAGAGACACAGGCCAGCAGGAGGCGCTCCAAGTGCTGAAATTGAGCTAATTCCCGGACGACCAGCATGCGGTGCCATTGGGTTGTGCTCCATCTGCTACACAAATCTTTTGAACATCTGATTTCTAGAAGTCAGGAATATCCCCACACATCCTCATTTCCGAGACAGCAATATGGAACCTGGTAGTATTAAATTCCTAAAGAGAATATCCATGTACATGGGTTTTCCAACCTTCATGGAATACATCTGAATATTAATTTGGGCAGGCAGCACATGAAAGTATATGCCTCAACTGAAATTATCTATTTGATCCCACCAAATCAAGCCTCTGTTGGGAATTCTATCATGTGGAACCAAAACAGTCTGAGATGGTTGTGACGACTGACATCCTTCACCTATACTGTAGGATAGAGTTGTCCTGGTTGAATCCAAAAATTCAAAGTGGAATACTCCCATTGTCTTTGAGCAGGTCATAAGGCATTTCATAAGCCTTATGTGCTGATCCGAGTCCAAAATAGGCACAAAAAAATTAAAGATGTCTCCTGTGACTAGCATATGCCTCATTCTTATCTGGTTATGCCAATATGTCCATACGAGTCTTACATGCCTATTGCATGTAACTATTTCAAAGGAAATGCTGCTCCTAGAAAATGAAGACTTGTTGTGACAGCTCACTAGGTGACAACGCCAAGTTTAAAAAAAAAAGCCTTATTGCAACCTATTACTGCACCACACAAGCCATGGAAAGCACAGGTAGTTCACAGTGCACCAGGAAGTGTCAGCTGTTGGTTCCAAAACCCATAAGTGTATCCTCAGCATAGAAAGCAGGAACAGTAAAGTGGTGTCAGTGCTTCAGTGCTACTGCAAGAAAAGTGCACCGAACTGCGCTTAGACATTCTGATGTTTACTGAGCTGAGAAGGCAGCAGAACATCTGCATACACCAGCGTGTTAAGAAAAGCAATGAAGCCAGCACAAGCATCAAGATGTATTGGGCCATCCATGTGAGAAAGCGTTAAGTCAGGCTAAGGCAACACCACACCTTGCTACACCTCAGCTAGAGAAGATGATGACCTGAGAAAAATGTTGACAACCTTTGAGACGGCATGAAATTTCTTCACCATTCAAATCTAATGTGCCACCCGGTATGAAGTCCCTGGCATTCAAAGGAGCTCTTCCAGTTCTCTGAAGTTGTGTCTTCTCTCCCTCTCCAATGCATAGTTTAGAACTGCATGCTAACTATCCAATTTCAGCTGGAAGATGACAAAGCAATAATGCATCAGACTGCAAAAGAGTTTTGCAGATGTGACAAACTAAAAGATGTCATTTATGAATAAGGTGTATGGCTATGGGTGTTTGTTCATGATGGGTTACTTGCTATGCTACTTCAAAAGGTGTTAGAGGAACCAAGTAGGAAAGGTAAAACAATAGCCAAGAAAAGGAACATCCCACACAAACAAAACAAAAGCCAGGATTATATCAGGGAAAAGGCAACTCCTTGGCCCCAGCCCCGGTGACATAACTGTTTGGCCAAAGCTGACAGGAGAGGGATCAAAGGGAACACTAAAATATTAGAAAGCTTCACAGATCCTAGAAAAGGGAGGGGGTTGTATTAGCTGGGGAACATCGTCAGGAGGTGGGGCTCAGTGAAAAGAGGACAGACGACAACTGACTGAGACACACAGGGTACATCTAAACAAAACAAACCCCGTGGCAGCAAGTCTCAGAGCCCAGGTCAACTGACTTGGTCTTGCTGGGCTCACACTATGGGGCTAGAAACAGACATTTGGGCTTGGGCTAGAGCCCAGGTTCTGAGATCCAGTGAGGGGGAAGGGTCTCAGAGCCTGGGCTCCAGTCCGATCCCAAACATCTACATGGCTAATTTTAGCCTCACAGCCTGAGCCCTGGGAGCCAGAGTCACTTCACCCAGGCTCTGAAACTGGCGGTTGAGGGTTTTTTTGCTTTTTTGTTTTTGCTATGTAACATGCCCACAGACTCAGAGAGGTTTGCTGCAAATGTGCAATTTGCCTTCTAGGCCAGAGCAAAGAGAGCTGCCTAACTAAGCAAGGACAACCTGATAAGTTAGGATGCAGTTATACATTGAGGTTTTGCTTTACCATTTTAACCCAATGTACTTAAAGACTATGGCGTTCCAAGAAGGAGGAGTGCTAGGCAGAGACGGGCTCCACCTAACGGAGAGAAATGGAAGAGCATCTTCGCAAGCAGGATGGCGAACCTAGTGAGGAGGGCTTTAAACTAGGTTCACCGGGGGAAGGAGACCAAAGCCCTGAGGTAAGTGGGGAAGTGGGATACCGGGAGGAAGCAGGAGCGCGCGAGAGGGCAGGGCTCCTGCCTCATACTGAGAAAGAGGGACAATCAGCGAGTTATCTCAAGAGCCTATACACAAATGCAAGAAGCCTGGGAAACAAGCAAGGAGAACTGGAAGTCCTGGCACAGTCAAGGAATTATGATGTGATCGGAATAACAGACTTGGTGGGATAACTCATATGACTGGAGTACTGTCATGGATGGATATAAACTGTTCAGGAAGGACAGACAGGACAGAAAAGGTGGGGGAGTTGCACTGTATGTAAGGGAGCAGTATGACTGCTCAGAGCTCAAGTATGAAACTGCAGAAAAACCTGAGTGTCTCTGGATTAAGTTTAGAAGTGTGAGCAACAAGGGTGATGTCGTGGTGGGAGTCTGCTATAGACCACCAGACCAGGGGAATGAAGTGGACGAGACTTTCTTCCGGCAACTCACGGAAGTTACTAGATCACAGGCCCTGGTTCTCATGGGAGACTTCAATCACACTGATGTCTGTTGGGAGAGCAATACAGCGGTGCACAGACAATCCAAGAAGTTTTTGGAAAGGGTAGGGCACAATTTCCTGGTGTAAGTGCTGGAGGAACCAACTAGGGGCAGAGCTCTTCTTGACCTGCTGCTCACAAACCAGGAAGAATTAGTAGGGGAAGCAAAAGTGGATGGGAACCTGGGAGGCAGTGACCATGAGATGGTCGAGTTCAGGATCCTGACACAGGGAAGAAAGGAGAGCAGCAGAATACGGACCCTGGACTTCAGAAAAGCAGACTCTGACTCCCTACGGGAACTGATGGGCAGGATCCCCTGGGAGAATAACATGAGGGGGAAAGGAGTCCAGGAGAGCTGGCTGTATTTTAAAGAATCTTTATTGAGGTTACAGGGACAAACCATCCCGATGTGTAGAAAGAATAGTAAATATGGCAGGCGACCAGCTTGGCTTAACAGTGAAATCCTTGCTGATCTTGAACACAAAAAAGAGGCTTACAAGAACTGGAAGATTGGACAAATGACCAGGGAAGAGTATAAAAATATTGCTCAGGAATGCAGGAGTGAAATCAGGAAGGCCAAATTACACCTGGAGTTGCAGCTAGCAAGAGATGTTAAGAGTAACAAGAAGGGTTTCTTCAGGTATGTTAGCAACAAGAAGAAAGTCAAGGAAAGTGTGGGCCCCTTACTGAATGAGGGAGGCAACCTAGTGACAGAGGATATGGAAAAAGCTAATGTACCAATGCTTTTTTTGCCTCTGTCTTCACGAACAAGGGCAGCTCCCAGACTACTGCACTGGGCAGCACAGCATGGGGAGGAGGTGACCAGCCCTCTGTGGAGAAAGAAGTGGTTCGGGACTATTTAGAAAAGCTGGAAGAGCACAAGTCCATGGGGCCAGATGCGCTGCATCCAAGTGCTAAAGGAGTTGGCGGATGTGATTGCAGAGCCATTGCACATTATCTTTGAAAACTCATGGCGATCAGGGGAAGTCCCGGACGACTGGAAAAAGGCTAATGTAGTGCCCATCTTTAAAAAAGGGAAGGAGGAGGATCCTGGGAACTACAGGCCAGTCAGCCTCACCTCAGTCCCTGGAAAAATCATGGAGCAGGTCCTCAAGGAATCAATTCTGAAGCACTTAGAGGAGAGGAAAGTGATCAGGAACAGTCAGCATGGATTCACCAAGGGCAAGTCATGCCTGACTAATCTAATTGCCTTCTATGACGAGATAACTGGCTCTGTGGATGAGGGGAAAGCGGTGGACGTGTTGTTCCTTGACTTTAGCAAAGCTTTTGACACGGTCTCCCACAGTATTCTTGCCAGCAAGTTAATGAAATATGGACTGGATGAATGGACTATAAGGTGGATAGGAAGTTGGCTAGATTGTCGGGCTCAATGGGTAGTGATCAATGGCTCCATGTCTAGTTGGCAGCCGGTATCAAGTGGAGTGCCCCAAGGGTCGGTCCTGGCGCCGGTTTTGTTCAATATCTTCATAAATGATCTGGAGGATGGTGTGGATTGCACCCTCAGCAAGTTTGCAGATGACTCTAAACTGGGAGGAGAGGTAGATACGCTGGAGGGTAGGGATAGGATACAGAGGGACCTAGACAAATTAGAGGATTGGGCCAAAAGAAATCTGATGAGGTTCAATAAGGATAAGTGCAGAGTCCTGCACTTAGGACGGAAGAACCCCATGCACCCCTACAGACTAGGGACCGAATGGCTCGGCAGCAGTTCTGCAGAAAAGGACCTAGGGGTGACAGTGGACGAGAAGCTGGATATGAGTCAACAGTGTGCCCTTGTTGCCAAGAAGGCCAATGGCATTTTGGGATGTATAAGTAGGGGCATTGCCAGCAGATCGAGGGACGTGATAGTTCCCCTCTATTCGACATTGGTGAGGCCTCATCTGGAGTAGTGTGTCCAGTTTTGGGCCCCACACTACAAGACGGATGTGGAAAAATTGGAAAACGTCCAGCGGAAGGCAACAAAAATGATTTGGGGACTGGAACACATGACTTATGAGGAGAGGCTGAGGGAACTGGGATTGTTTAGTCTGCAGAAGAGAAGAATGAGGGGGGATTTGATAGCTGCTTTCAACTACCTGAAAGGGGGTTCCAAAGAGGATGGATCTAGACTGTTCTCAGTGGTAGCAGATGACAGAACAAGGAGTAATGGTCTCAAGTTGCAGTGGGGGAGGTTTAGGTTGGATATTAGGAAAAACTTTTTCACTAGGAGGGTGGTGAAACACTGGAATGCATTACCTAGGGAGGTGGTGGAATCTCCTTCCTTAGATATTTTTAAGGTCAGGCTTGACAAAGCCCTGGCTGCGATGATTTAGTTGGGGATTGGTCCTGCTTTGAGCAGGGGTTGGACTAGATGACCTCCTAAGGTCCCTTCCAACCCTGATATTCTATGATTCTATGTATTACTGTTGTCTAATAAATATCCTGCTTTGAAAAGGCTGTCCTGTGTCAATGCAAACATCTGCTGTTTGCATAGCTCCCAAATGGCTAAGTCTCCAACAGGTGTCCAAACGCCTTTGGACTTGCTGAAGGGCATGGTGAGAAAGAGGTGCTGAAGTCAAGGAACCAGCCTTGGAGTAGTGGGGCTTTCTGTGGAAAAAGTGGAGGCACAGGGCCTATCACTAAGAATATACTTCCAGAAAGACTGCATAGAAGTCAAAAACTAACTGTTACGGCTGTGATTGATGCCTTAAAAGGGAACAGGCCCTGTCCATCTGTGGTCAGTTAAGTACCTCCTAATGGGGGGCATGCATCATATAAAATCAGATAGTTATTTAGAAGCGAAAGAGGAAACAAAGTGCCAGCGTGGTGGGGAAAATAAGTAATCTTGGGATCAGTAAAGGAGTCTGCCTCTGGGGACAGCCTGGGGAGGCACCATTTGGGAAGGGGTGGGTGGATCTGCCATTTATTAATTTTGCTGGGGACTGTACTTAATACTGTCTCACGAAAAAGAGCCCAGGAAGAGCAGATTTAAAGAGGATCTGTGCATTATTGGTTTGGCTTGGGGCTGTTCTTAAAGTGGTCTTAGAAAGAGGAGGCTGCAGAGGGCAAAAGTCCCAAGGGCCAAATTATTCTGGCTGGGCAGTTGGGGAACTGGAAATTTACACTTGTGCCAATAAACAAGCCCAGCCAGGGATCTGAGAAGGGGAAAAACTGAAGCAGAGCTGCTGCAATGGTGAAAACCCAACCACAAGGGGGTGCTACAGAGCATCTGCTGCTGTGATATTTAAAGTGGTGAACAGATCAGCAATACAATGAATGTACTACCAAATATACAGTAGGATGACACTATAGTACAGGTTTGATATACACATGTGCAATTCCCACTGAAGTCAGAGGAAGTTGCCTAAGCTAGCCTTACACCTACAACTTTCAGAGATTTTTCAGCCATCAACAGTTTGATTATTTACAGTGAAATCCCTCATATTAGAAACAATAATCTTTGGAAAACGGCCATAACACATGGAGCCAACCAAATCTGTCTCACTAGTAAACGATCCATTTCCAAAAGTAATACTTCACCATTAGCCATTGAAATATCAACTGAAGTGTTCTCCTTAGAAGAGAAAAACAAAACAAAGGAAGACAAAAAGTCCCCCAAAATGGAAGAATGTGTTCCAAACTTAAATACTGCTGAAGAAATAGGCCATGATTAAGAAATGCTATTTTCAAAATAACTTTTTTGGGGGAAAGTAGTCCCAGGAGGTACATCTGCAGCACAAAGCACTAACGGCTACATAAACAAGAGGAAGAGATGCAAAACTATATCCAATTACAATTTGTATGTATGATACCGTTTTATAGCTCCTTTAATCTAAGGCTCTCCCAGCACCGTCACAAACTGAGGTACAGCTATTAAATGATTTGCTCAAGGCCACACTAATTGATAAAACTGTACATTGAACCCAGGCAATTCTGACTCCAAGTTCTCTGTTCCAAAAAGGAGACAACACTGCCTTCTCCAAGGCCAGTTACCTACAAAAGTTAAAGGTGTTTTTTCCTCCACCTGCTTCTTGAAATTTTTTTTGATCTAAAACCAAAAGTGTTTGTTGTAATAGAGCCAATTAGGTGAATTAGGGATGTTTTAGGTCTACTTCTAAAACATTTGGCGCTGACCACCACCAGACACAGGAGGCTGGGCCAACGAATGGGGCAAAGACTGGGCTATTCCAATGCATCTCTTGGGAGCTATAAATTAATCTCTGTGGTCTAGCCACCACTAGTGACAAAGTGCCACGAGGTGGGCATGGCTTACACATGTATCCTCCTAGACTCCTATAGTAAAAAAACAAAATTCAAAAGCTCAAGGGATGTCTGGTTATTTTCAATTTACCAACAATGTTAGGAAACAAATTTGCCAAACGTTCACAAGGGCATTAAAAAAAACAACCCACCTGATTTCGGGTGGGGCGAGGTGTGCAAAGGGAAGGGAATGGTAGAGGAGAGGGAGACACAAGAAAAACATTTCTACTCTGCTCAAAGTGCCAAAAGGTAAAATAATGAACGTTCCCCAAATCTAGAAGTAGTTAGAGGAAAATTCATGTCATGTCCAAATGCTGTATTTTCCTTTCTAACTACAGGTTATTATCATAAGCAATTCCAGCCTCACTGTCACAGGACTAAGCAGAACTATGCTGGGGGAAAAAAAACTATCCTATAAAACATATTATCCTGTCCAATAAGTACTGAGGATTGAGCTGGGAACACTCACTTAGATCTTAGACATCAAAAATATTCAAATTTTGACAGAAACCAACAATCACCTATAGCAAGTTATAAATTTACATGAAAGCTGGAAGAACGTATCCTGGTTCTTACGCCAAGTCAACTTTCCCCATAAAACAGGAAACTATTTTTAAAATCCCATATGACAAGAAGAAGAGTGGAAAAATTATCCACAAGACTGGAGTAAATTTTTTTCAGGTGTCGGTGCAGAATGTATCATGTTTTGTATAAACAAGAACCCACTGATAAAGAAAGATCTGAGCTGGAAAAATTTGTAAATGGTGAATATTCTTGTCATTCTGTCAGTCCAGAGGAATTATAGATCAAACTAGTAATTGCAGCGCAACCATAATGAGAAAACTAATTTACCCCAGCAACATACAAAAATCATTGCTTTAAATAATTCCCCTGTGTGTATGCTTCAAAGATGATTCAACCATACCAATATTTAGATATGTATTTGTGGCACCACAACATTCAAATCAGTTGGATTCAGGTTTATAAATTTTAGCAATCATTTGGCTCTACTGCAGGGGATTGAAAGGATCCAGTTTTCCAAAGCCATTTCCATTTGATGGTTATGTGTTTGCCCTTCATTTATGATCAGTAGGAATTCAAGAACAAGTTGAAAATAAAATGTTTGTTATTTTCAAATGTAGGAAAGAATTTCACATTTAAGTACATCTCAGTTGTGGGTAAGAATGTTACAGCTTATGGGCATCTGGTTACTAAACAGACACAAGTATAAGCTCCCTAACTTGCTTTGGCATTAAAGTGCATAATAGAATTTGTTCTGTTCTTACAGGGCTGAGATTTTGCTTTTATGCACATCTAATCTGGACGATCACTGCTTTATTCTGGATGTAGTGCTTGTTAGGCTAGAACGATCAAGAAAAAGTCACCCAAAACTATTCTTACAACAAGCATCCACTATTTTCTTTTAACTTCTCCAGCTAATATTTACCTGAGAAAAATCCCTTTTCTGTCTCTACCTCTGCACGTTAGCTAAGCTAGCTGAATTGTTTGGGAGGAGGGCATATTGATAGCAATAAGATTAAAGTTCACAGAATTGACACCAGCATGTACAATGGACCACTGGCACCAGGAGTTCCAAGAGCAGGCTTAAGGAAGCTTAGCAGAGTTCTCTTTTGAGACTGGTGTCTACATATGTTGGCATCTACTACCAGCAACATAGATGGGTGAAGATTGTCTTTTCTGTGGAGACATCACAGGACTTTTCCTGATGTTATCAGGATCCACATGGTAAACAGAAAGACTAGTACTAAATACCAACCAAACTGGTATGCCAGAAGAATATCCTTTTCCTGGGGGAGCAGTAGTAATATTTGTTCCTCACATTTACATAATTTTGCACTACTGAAAAGCAAAACCGGAAGCTTTGGGACTAACAGTCTGACATCAGCCTGCCTTTGTAAGGCAAAGACTCTTCCATATGTAATGAGAACAGCAAAATGCTAGTTAGGCTTGCCAGTCTCAAGTCTGAGGTTATTTTTAGTTATGCTGTTTCCTGGTCTAGCATTTCTTATAACACTTTAGTTCCAGAAGTATCATCATCATTAGAATAATTTCCTGAATCTCGAGTGCTCTGTTTAGAGGGTTTGTAGTCTTTAAAATCAGTTTGATTTGTTTCCTCTATAACAATACTCTCAATTATACAACAATTTTCTGTTGGCTCCTCTGAAGCTGACAGATACGGACTGTTGAAAGGTTGTCCACCAAGGCACTGCAGATAGGGGAGAATGGAAGGAGAGAGGAAAAACAAAATGATTAGTTATAAGCTTAAATATGGCTTTGGTTAATGCAGCTCTTTGCAGTCTTGTTCCCATTATATTCTGTAGTACAATGATGTCTCTACTTATGGTATGGCACTTTTTTTTTTTTTTTAAGGCATTAATAACTTACCCATAAAGGTTGCTTTGGTATGTAAATACAGACAAGTATTACAAAATGTCTCTAGATATGTCCCTAAACTAGTATAAATGGTGGATGCTTGGTAACTTGAAGTCTTTAAATCATGATTTGAGAACCTCAGTAACTCAGCCAGAGGTTATGGGTCTATTAGAGGAGTGGGTGGGTGAGGTTCTGTGGCCTGCAAAGTGCAGGTCAGACTAGATGATCATGGTGGTTCCTTCTGGCCTTACAGTCTATCAGTCTATATGGCCATAACTAATTTTTCTCATTTTTTTTTTTTACTGTGCTAATAAGTATTAACCACTTACACAGTGTGCTCAGCA
Organism: Natator depressus; assembly: GCF_965152275.1. Classification (NCBI taxonomy): domain Eukaryota; kingdom Metazoa; phylum Chordata; order Testudines; family Cheloniidae; genus Natator; species Natator depressus. The sequence goes on from NC_134234.1 coordinate 162,682,953, forward strand.
AAATATAAAAGACAAAAGATTATACAGACTCTAGCCTTTTGGAGCAGGGAGCTACTACATCAACAGCACAAGTACACACTTTGAGACCCAGAGACAGAACTTAGCGCATTTGGGGACAGGGAAGTGGTGGTAATAGGTAGGTTCATTTTTTGTTTTAAACTGATGTGGATTAGCATTTGCATGCTTTGCAAGGGGAGAAAAGGTTCTGAGGAAAAATTTGAAATAGAGAGACAGTGGGTGCTGGGGCACTTAGATAAGGGAAGGAATTCCATCTAGTCTTATGCCCCTCGGTACTTTACAAATAGTGAACAGTTAACTCAACCCTAGACTAAAATATTTAAAATCCCTTCCTATGAAGGGGACACTTATAAATAAAGCATTACATGAACTGTGTTGCCAGTCTACAATTGATGCAAACAGCTGAAATTTTGCCTTACAATTCAATTTACAGATAATTTGATAGTAGATATATTGTTTAAGTTACAACTTGACTAATATTAATGTTTGTAAAGCACTATGTACTGTACATGCCAAGGGTTCCATTGAGGCAGAAGTGCGCTGGGAACAAGGTACACTGTCCAAGTGACATGCCACCTTGTCAACGGTATAACGTTCTCAAAGGCAACTGGGAGAGTACTGTGAAAGCTGATTCTTGCTACACTTTAGTATTTGAATGCTGTGAGCCATAATGTGTGCATCTTGTGAAGGTGCATGTGGAGGAAAAGGGCACTCTCAAGCAAACCTAAGTTTTATGTGAACAACAACAACACAGCTTTAAAAAGTATTTTTCCATACAAACACTACCTGAATATGTACAGACTGAAGAGAGTTTTTGGAACTACCCCATGACAGTGGGAACTATTTTGAGGTAAAAGCGGAGCTTATGATTTGGAAGGAAGAAAAAAGGCTTCCTTTTGTTCCATGACTACTTGCATACAGTCCTCAACGTAGTTATCCCTGAGCTTCACCTACTCCTGGTTTCAGTCACTGCAGCTTAAATGACCACAGGGTTATGGTTTGGGTGGGAGAAAGTGCCAGTGGCATCCCTCCCTTACAAGATATTTGTGCTCCATCATTTCTGATGTTACTAGAAGACAGTAAGGGGATGTAACCACATTCCTTTCATCATACTGTTCCATAACTGGACGGATGGGTGAAGTCAAAGAACTTCATCTCATCAACCCTGAAGGGGAAAATGAAAATTACTTACTTGTAACTGGAGTTTGAGATGGATTCTGCATATTCACACTCTTGGGATGCACTGACTGGTGCAACTTGGACAGTGGACCTTCTTGTGGCAGTGCCAGAGTGCTTGTGTGCCCCTCCTAAGCCTGCCATCAGAATTTGAGCATGTTCTGAGAGCAAGGCTATAAAAAGGGACAGTCCCTTTATGGGGCAAGGAATTAATTAGGACTCCACAGAAGGGGGAAGGTGGGCAGGGAGTGAGAATACACAGAATCCATATCAAAGAACTTTGGTTACAAGTAACCAACTTTTTTTGTTGTTGAGTTTCTGCTGAACATTCCCTCTCATGAGATCATTAAATACTGCTTGCCAAATTAAGGATGGAGGCACATGGTGTCCTAATTACATACAGATTGAAACACTGCTCTGTCAAACTGAGCATCAGATCTAGATACCATATTTAAACTGTAATGTTTAATGAAAGTGAGACATGAACCCCAAATTGCAGCTTACATATTTCAAAAAGAGGAACATGCCTAACATGCCACACAGGTACCAACCACTCTAGTTGAGAGAGTTCTCTCTCACCTCCTGCTGGTCTCAGAAGATCTCTTAACTCTACTCTATATGCTCTCTAGCCCATCTAGACAAGGAATGTGCAGAAACAGCTCAGCCCCTAAAGTTTCCAGCACAGGAAATGAACCATTTGGGAAAGGCCTAAACTCCTTAGTTCTAGCCAGATAACAATAAAACTATGTCTGAACACTAATCTACACTCACGCTTATGAGCATGAGATCCAGGAAAGATAACCAGTATACTGATTACCATGAAAATCTGAAATTACTTTGGGATAAATTTGGGGTGAGGTCTACGTATAACCTTGTCCTTATGAAAAAACAGTAGAAAGAGGGTCTACCATCAAAACATGTAGTTCCATAATTCTTCTAGATAGACTAACTCCTATTATAAAGTTGTTTTTATGGAGAGAGAGGTTTGAAGGGTGCAGATAATTGTGTTAATACCAAGTTTAGATCCCATGGAGGAACTGGATTTCCTACTGGCAGATACTAGTTCAATAAACCCTGCAAAACCTTTTAACAGTTATATGAAAAAAAATAGTTACCATTAATAGGTAAATGAAAAATTGCTACTGCTCCCAAGTGGACTAAGTGAGGAAACAGATAAACCCATAGATTTTAAGTGTAGTAAAGATTCTAAAATATATTGAATAAGAATGGATACAGGATCAATATCCTAGTCAGTCAGCCATAAAACAAATTTTTCCATTTAAAATCATAACATTTCTCTGGTCTACTTTTCTAGAATTGATTAAAACATGTTGCACACCTACAGAACAAGCTACAAAAATTAAGCTCCTCATTGATCAACCACAGTGCAATTAGGAGTGTTGGGTGGCAGAGGAGAAGAGAATAGGAGTTGGAGACTCAGAGGAACTCATGTAAAAGGAGCACTCCCCACGAACTTTCTTCATTCTCATCTACTCCACTTATTCTTTATGCATCAGCTACTAGAGGATGTAATGTCTCATAAAAAGTAGGTTTTTTTTTTTTAAAAGCAAAACCTGAAGCTTGGAAGAAAAACATTTGCACAAAGGCATTCCTTTATTTAAAAATAAAATTTGATACGGGCTTTTCCCTTCTTTGGGTCAGCTTGACAAGGCAGAAATCCTAAAACATTATTTTGTAATGGCTTTCAATAGGTTTTCCCCTTTTTTCCATATAAATTGAAATATCTGTTTATCACAGATTTAGAGAAATCAGTAATAATCACAAGAGATCAGACTAATTCACATACTTTATCATTAAACTCTTGGTATCTAATCCTGGCAAGTCTCCCTGACACTATGAAACACAGAGACACTATTCTTTAGAACAATGAATCAGATATATTATGTGATGACATTCTACTGTTCTTTGATCCTTGAATAGTTACATTCTTGGAAAGATAGTCAAAATCTTACCTCTATGTTTGAAGGAGGTTTGCATGATGGAAAGAACGCATATCTGATCCGTCTAGATATATAATATATACCAAAAATTAAAAATGATGCAAAACAGAAGAAGCCAATCATGGCGATTACAAAGGTTTTCAAAATAGTCCAAGGTGAAGTTTTATCTAAAAAATAAAGGAATAATCATTAATCTATCTAGGTATTCATGAAGTGTCCTATCACCAAGATCTCTATATTTAAAGATTATATACAATATAAAGGCTACACCATAAAACTTTATATTTACAGTGTTTTACTTCTTGAAAGCATTACATGAATATGAATAAATCCTCACACCATCCCAATAGCTTAGAGCATTCTACTGAAACAAAGCAAAAGGTTTTAGGCACCATATTTAGGTAGATGGAAACTGCCATTTTGGATCAAAAACCAAGATCCATCTAGTCCAGGACCCGGTCTGACAGCGGCCAGTACAGATGCTCCAGAGTAAAATGTAAGAACCACACAGTAGGCAGATGTGGGACAAACTGCCCCTCACATAGGTGTCTTCCTGATTACTAGTTGAGATTGCCCTAAACTTTGAAGCATGAAGTTTAATATCTCTTCCAAAATTTATCATTAACAACTCTGGATATTCTTGACATCCAATCCCTTTTGGAAACTTGTTAAATTCCTGGCTTCAGTGACTTCCTGTGGCAACAAACTCCACAATAATTTAGTTTAAGCATTAATGGGACAAACATATTTTAAGAAATTCACCTACTGAAGAAATACAAACACTTTAAAAAATTAAGTTTAAGCTCAGATGGAAAGGGGTAGCAGTGTCTCGCAGCTCTAGGTATTCCCAGCAGCTTGTCACAAGACCATATTCTGCTGCCTTTAATCAGGATATTGTTTTCTCTATTTAAGGCTTCATCTTGTCATGTACCTCAATCAGCAAAGCACTGCAGTGTGTGCTTAACTTTAAGCAGGTATGTAGACCATTGAAATAATCAGGGCCAGAATTCTCAGCACCCGGCAGGATCAAGTGGATTTTCCACTGGCATCAAGTAGATTTGTGGAATAAGATACTAAGTGTTTTAACACGAGTAAGGCTGGCAGAATCCAGCTCTTAATTCCAAAGAATTGTAAGGAACAGAGAATAATCTCTTTTGAGGAACCTGGAATTTACTACAAGTGTTTCACCCATTCTACTCTGGAATATAATCATTTTCTTCCATCATCTTTTCTCCCTTTCATTAGCTGTCTGTATTCTGAATATACTTTCAAAAGCTACAGGCAATGCAGCCAGTACTTTCCACTTCCAGATAAGTGACGTAAAAACAAAATCCTACAGTCCGATGTATGGGGCATTATATGCAAGACCAATGAAACAATTTCTCTTTATTGCGAGTGTTGGTAAGGCATGCTTGGATCCTGACTACAGATGTAGGCTCCTTACTGTGGAGGAAAAAAAAAAATCCAAAGAATAGTAAAATGGATAAGAATAAAAGGTCTGTCATATAAAGATAAAAGGAATTAAATAGATTGCTTATAGAGAAAAAAAGGCCACATTTGGGGATTATAAGTGCCAGTATGTAATAGGCAATGTTCATATGGGTGATAGTTTTAAGACAACAACTCCATGTTACTCTTAGACAATTTTAATATTTGAAAACATTTCTAGCCATAAGGTCAGTTAGAAATTCTACAATCATCATCCCTTTGTGTTCACATAGGAGAAAAATAATCCCCTATGCTGGCCATCTGTACATGGATGGGATTTCACTCAGTGATGAGCTATACACTTTGCTCCCTTCTTACCAGTACAGGATCTTTTAAACTCTCCAGGAATACGTTGGATTAAGACACAATACAATAAACTTGAAAGTATCACCTACAGTATAATTCATACTTTTCTAACTTAATTTTGATTTGCATTTACTTTTATTTTCATGGAACATCCCACGTAACTAGTGTAAGTTAAATCATGCTGATTTTTGATGTCACAATTCACAATAGTTACACTTCACATTTTACAGTATATGGAGAAATGTCTTTTTCCAGAGGTAATTGCATATTTTAGGTTAAGTCATTTTATTGTAGCCTAAATTATAAAAATTTCTGAACTGAGTTTCAATATATCCCAAACATATATTTAAACTTTTCATACCATCAAGCGTTTTAATACATGCCACATCACTAAAATGACCATCTTTTTTATATGCTGGTGAAAATGCTTGCACTTTCAAACAGTACAAAACCAAGGGTGTCAAGTCAGAGATTGTGAATAACAATTGTTCTTCTTCTTTGATTTTCTCCTGAAAGAAAAATAAGAAATGCAAGTTAAAAAAACAGTACAAGATTGATTCAACTGTATTAAAATTGTAGGCAATGCAATACTGAAAATATATTTTTATATAATTTTAATTATACTTTACTCTTTCATATCAAAAAAGTTTCAATTTCAAAACTACATTTAGAAAGTAACTAACCAACCATTTTCGCTATTTTGAAAAGGTGTTTGCAATAGTACACTTCAAAGTTTGTGCTGTACATACAGGAAACTTTCTGGTATGTTTAAGTGTTCTGATAACTTTTCATGTGTGCATTCTTATTGTAGTCTTGTAAAACAAAGTTAAAGAGTTTATTACACAAGTTTAAAAATGGAAAATCACACCAAAATGTCAACTAAAAATATGCAAATTCATAAATGCAGAGAAATTCAGCCTAATCTCAGCTCTGAATTAATTAGAAATGCCATACAAACTTCAGTGCTGAGAATTTAAAAAGAGAATATTTTTAGATCAACAGGAAAACAACTGAACTAGTGTTATGCCAGCTTTTTTGTCCCTTCTTGGAGTAACTGATATAAGAATTACTGTTTTTTGAACTGAGTGGCCATAAAACTGCCAATACAGAACTTCAGAAAGTAATATTTTTTCTCTAAAAGCCTGATCCTGCACCAGTGAAGTCAATGGGAGCTTTATCAATGACTTCAATGTGCACGGGGTCAGGTCCTAAATAAACTGCTTCCAGAGAGCCATGCACTCAACTTCTCAAAAATGATCCATCAGCAGCCATTCATGCAAGATTCCTAAAATGACTGTACAGAGGCAATATCATGCCATCAACAAACCAATATTACCATCTCTTTGCCTACTTTATGATGTAAAATCTTGCTGGGATGTATACATTTTATGTGAGCTCTGCAACAAGAAAATAAGATACAAGGCTATTTGTGAAATTAAACTTTTTAAGGGGGAAGGTCTTAGTGTAACATTAAAAACATGTTACTTATTATACCTTTTTAATTAAAGAAGTTTGAAAAAGTTTTTCTACCTCAGTATCTGAAGAATTTTTCCAGTACAGAATGCGGTAAGATAAGTCATAAAATCCACTCATGGACTTATTTTCAGGCTCTCCTGGAGGAATGAGCTGGATACGAAGCGAATCCTCACTAGAGCTTACTGTTATGCTTGGAGGGCCAATTTCATCTTAAAACAATTTCACACACACAAAAAAGTTAAAAATCTGTTAGCTAAAACATGTAAATAAAAAAATGTTACGGCTGCGATTAAACCCATAACAGCAAAGGTTTTCAGATTTATGGCTAGATATCTGGCTTTTACTAGTACCTTTACAAAAACAAATAGGGGGAGATGGGAAAGCAGGCACAATGATGTAAACGTTTAACCCTAATGTTTCAGCATTAATATTGTATTTGTTGTTTTTGAACTTTCAGTCACACTGTGAATGATATTTGAAGTTGTGATATATATCACTCAAAGTACAGCTATTGACATTTTAAAACATGCATTGCAATATCTACTTGATAGTTTAATTTAATAGGGAGAGCTAATGAAAACATGAAAATATTTTTATTTATACTAGCAGGATAAAAACATGCAAGAGTCACCAGATGGCACTGTTAGTCTTAGTAATTTTTTCCTTAGTGTGCAAACACTATCCATTCTTTGAAGAACTGCTGTATTATTGTTAATTTTTGAGGAAAAGTACGTAGGCTGTTGGGGGAGCTGTTGCAAACAGCAGGGGAGTTTGCACTGTCTTATTTCCTCTGTCTGAAGTCAATTCTTGGGGCAGAGCTTCTTCCTGAGAACCAGACACTAATCTATAGACTGCGATTTCTGAAAAGGGACTACATGCATGCTATTTGTGATCACCTGTGTTCAAAGATTGGTGTGTATAGCATAAAAAACAAACAAGTTGAACTAATATACCCAGACTCCATACCACCAATTTCTTCTCCAATGGGAAGCCCAAATGCAAGGCCCTCACATCTACACCCAGCAACAATTACAAGAACTATGACAGTCTTTGTGCTTCTTAAACTGATCAACTGGATCAGGAAGCAGTTCCTCTTTTACCCCCAGAGGTATAAGCCAGGTGAGAAGCATTATTGATTTTCAGCCTTCAGTAAAAGGGTAAGAAAAGCAGTGGTCTCCAACGTTTTTATGCCCAAAATCACTTTTTGAATCTAAGGGCAACCTAGGATCTAGCCCGCCCCTTCCCCAAGGCCCCGCCCTATCCCCAAAGCCCTCCCCACACCCCACCGCATTGCTCCCTCTCCCCCACGCTCGCTTTCACTGGGCTGGGGCAAGGGTTTGGGGTGCAGGAGGGGGTATGGGGTGCTGGCTCTGGGAGGGGGCTCAGAGTGGGGCTTGGGGTGTAGGAAGGGACTCGGGGTGCAGGTTCTGGGAGGGGGTTTGGTGTGCGGCCTCCCACCGGGCAGCACTTACCTCTGGCAACTCCCGGTTGGTGGAGACTGCCTATCCTGGTCGCACACCGCTCCCAGAAGGGGCCAACGCTCCCCTGTGGCCACTGGGGGGCACGTGGCTCTGTATGCTGCCACTCTCTGAAAGCATTGCCCTGCACAGCTCTCCCAGCCAATGGGAATGGCAGGGGTGGTGCCTGCAGGCAGGAGCAGCATGCAGAAGTAGACCTGTGCTCCCCGCCCCTAGGGCTGCAGGTCTGCGCTGGCCGCTTCCAGGAGCAGCTTGGGGCGGGGGTAGGCAAGGAGTCTGCCTTAGTGGCAACCACGTTGCACTGCTGGAGATCGCAATCAACCAGTTAGTGACCACTGTTAGAAGGTAATGTTTTCTCAGCCTTTCAGGTTGAAACTCCTTAACTCAAAGTAAAAAACACTTACTTTTATAGTAAACGTAAAGGTGTTGAAAAAAATTAATGATAAAGCTGATAAGCCTATATTATTTGTTTGTGCATTGAAAGGCTGACAAAATAGAGGACACTGAAAAGTAAGGTGTACAAGGAGTGCCAGAGCAAGATTTTCTTTTTTTTAGATCAGCAGTTTTCAAACTGTGGGTCGGGACCCCAAAGTGGGTCACGACCCCATTTTAATGGGGTCACCAAAGCCAAAGCCTGAGACCAACCACCTAGGGCTGAAGCCCTGGGACTTTGGCCCCCCACACCCAGGGCAGTGGAGCTTGGACTTTAGCCCCACTGCCTCAGGCAGTGGGGCATAGGCAGGCTCAGTCTTCAGTCCCACCTCCTGGGGTCATGTAGTAATTTTTGTTGTCAGAAGAGGGTCGCGGTGCAATGAAGTTTGAGAACCCCTGTTTTACATTGTAGTAAAGTTTTAGTGCCTTGCAACCCTCTCCCCAGTTGTCTTTCATAACTTCCCTGGGAGTTGCAAACCACTAGTTAGAAATAAAATTTTATTAAAGCTAATGTTAAAAAAATTATATAATACATAGGTTGAGAACAGAGAGTGTCTGTACATGTGGGTAGTGTACTCAGATTATCCACAAATACAAAGTTTGTTTTTAAAGTAATAAGACACATATAGTGCATAACCAGCAATAACCCAAATTTAAGTGAATGAATTTAAGAATACAGTTTAGATATTTAGCATCCATGCATTCGGGTACATTACTCATGAAAAACGTTATACAGAAATTTGGTGGTAGAAAGCAAAATATATCAATGAGTGAAGACTGTCCCTCAGTAATTGACAATTTAGGATAGGTTGTCCATTTAGAAAAAAACCCAGTCCACCAGGAAAGTATTTGAGTTACTTTCCCGACTGCACCTACTTTAGAGCACACACTAGCATATAAATGAGGACCAGATCTGTAAGGAATCCCTTCTCCACATTTACAGCAGTCCACAATTGACTGGTTTTCTAGTTTCCCCCTTCTCTGACACATCAGGAACTGGCCCTGCGTCCAAGGCAAATGCTGGATTAGGGGGACTCCTGCTATGATCCGGTATGCTAAGATTTACCTAAGAAAATGATTAATGTAATATAGTTAATGAATGAGGAAAGTTAAAGTATGCAAAAAGTGCACAAGATGCTGTGCATCTCAATTTTAGTAAGTAATTTGCTATTTTCAAGCCAGGAGTGAAATCCTGGCTCCACTGAAATCAATGGAAAAAACTCCCACTGGCTTCAGTGGTGCCAGTATTTCACCCCCAGTGCTTCTACAGGGGAACTATAAAAATGAGAGATTAAAAATGAAAATGAATACACTGAATGCAGATACTAACGGTGTATAAACCAACTGAGAAATGAAGAATGGTGAAGAAAATATATCCACTTACTTACTACACAAGGATCCACTTTTATTTCATTAGACCAACGTGATTTATTATATCCATTCATAGCCTGTACACGGAGAAAGTAAATTCCACTAGCTTCTATGTCAGATGAGAAGTCACACTGTGTAGTAGTGATGTTTTCACATCCAGAAATAGTGTTCCATTTATTTGAATAGTCTTCAGGAAGACTCTTTAAATATCCACTAGAATAAATGACATTTTGTGGTCAATATGGACTCCCTACTCTAATCAAACTAACAATATTTTTCATTTAAATTTACAATTGAATGAATATGTCCATTTCTGTTCACTGTTTCTAAGCAAACATATGTAATGAATGTGTAAATTTATGTCAAAGACTTCTTCAAAGTCCAAAGCTACATCATGCAGTTCTGTGTCAACTATTTTGCTGACATGCTCAAAGAATTCCATCAGAACTCCATCTTTTTTATTGAATGTTCATTCTTAATTATAATGAAGAGTGGGGAAAATATATTAAATGCAATTTTTTCAATGAAAATCTGAACAGATCAGGACATTTAAATTTAGATGAGGACAGCAACATTTGTGCACTCACTGCACATACACCACGTATACTAAGTTACACATTTGCAGCCTAACCATTAATAGTGTTTGAAAATACCAGAGCATGCGTAATGTTAAAATTTCTCTGAGGACTTTAATATTTGCATTTTCTGACTTTAACGTGTTTAAGTTCTCAACTTCAACTCACCAATTTCCTTGGTGTTAAGACAGATTAGGAAATGTGAGTGTTCATCTTATAGGAATAGTATCTGGTACACATTTAGAAGCCTAGCCTAGAGGTGTTCAAAACTTCAGAGAGAAACTGAGTGCTGTGAACTTCTATGATCAAACTTTGGTATTATTCTTGTAAGCACACCACATGGGTGACTGGATGAAGTACCCAGTACCTCAATGAGTACATCAAGATACTTTTCTGAATATCATACTTGAGTTTCTAGGAATATTTAGCTTCAGAGGCCTAATTGAGGGCAATTTAGAACCGTCAAGTTTAAAGTCTCCTTAAGCAGCAAAGCTTTAAAAACTATTTAAATTACCTGAGATATTGTGCTGTAAAGCTCACATTTTGATCATATTGATTATCCCAGGATAGAAGAAACTTCATGTTCAAAGCATGAACTTCCACATTCACTGGATAAGGTAGCACATTCCATGCTAAAATGCAAAGAAAACAAAAAACTCACCATCGTTGTCATCAAGAAGTCCTAAGTCATGTATACTTATTTTTCCCCACAGTAAGAAAATCTGTACAGTATATTTTAAATAACTGTTTGAATAGAACTTTAAAATATTCTTTGATTTGCCATCATAGCACACAGCTGATTAAGTCATAGGGGTATGTAGCTCTCAGAGGGTTCTGTAGGAAAGCATCAGTTTTTAGATCAGAGAATATTAGGCAGCCCAAAAATGTTAGCATAGGGATATATGCTGAGAAGTCAGTATCAGTGAGAATCTGGCTGGAATAATGTGCATTAATACAAATTTACAAATTATATATTCTGGAAGATCTGCAAATAAAGAACGCTATGATGCAACTGATGATGTTCTCGTCATAGCATTATCTCAAATCTTGGGGATTTTACACAGTGCAAAACTTAGCTACACGAAAGTAAAGAATCTGGAACAACAGACTATTCATTTTAAGCAAAACATAAATTGAAACTGAGGTTAGCAATAAATATAGTCTGTATTACCATATAAGTAGTTTTGGATTCCAATTCCTTGGTTGCCTTCTGTGACAACCCAAAGTAATAGCATACTTTGGGCATAAAATCATGAATTCCATTTTCAATTATTGAACAGAGTAAGAAATGCCATACCAAACCAATAATAAAAGACAGCATAGTTAGTGGACTTTTTCTAAAGATGTCACAAATTAAGCAGGACAGAACTTGGTCTGTACCTGGATGGGATACCAGCAAGGAAAATCTTGGTGCTACATGGAACTTTGTTGGTGATGGATTTTTTTTTTGAGGGACAGTTTTGAACCAATATTCAAACAGTGATATGAGGAGGCAGGGCACTCTGGTGGAGGTACATAAAATCAAGTCCTGACCCTTGTGGTCATTAAAGGTCCCATGGCACTTTTTCGAATGATGCTATTTATTGGTTTTAAAGAAGTCTACTATATGTACAACACAGTAATGCTGATAATTTAACCAAAGTTTACAAGCTAAAAAACATAAGCCCTATACAGTTGAACATTACCATGGCACTTTCTGCAAGAAGAGGGACGTTAACCCTATTCAAATTCCAAATTAGATAATTGCTTTAGAAATTCTTCTTGTGAAGACAGCTCACTAAATAATAATTATTTCCTGGTCTCTTCTCTCTTACCAGAATGAAAGCAGCATTTATCAATATAGGTTACTTTTATTTGTTCAGTAAGCCCTAACTCAGATCTACCACGTTTCCTGCAAGTTCCACTGAACCAGGGCATTGGCACTAAGAGGATAATTCTTTTTTTAAACTCATACTTGTTTCTGCTTTGAGGTAGCAGATTTACTTACTGTTCTACTCCTGCTTTAACTGTTTATTTTTGTAATGCAATGAAAAAAAAATAATTTATTTGGGTTTCATCAGTTACTTGAAACTTTTAAAATAAGTGTTTCAGGGATAAACCAGCTCCAGCTACTGGAAAAAAGGAGGAAACCTTCCCTGGGGAAAGTTATCCCATAAGTGTCTCCAAAAGGATTTCTTCTACCTCTCCTGAATCATCTGGGACCAACCACTCTCTGACTGGATTCTGGACCAGGTGGGCCACTTGTGTAAATTAGTACTGAAATTCCTATGTTCCTACATACACAACATGAAGAGTGTAAAATCCTTCCAATGTCTATTTTAAAAAAATAAGTCACTTGGACAGAGGATAAATGCACTTTGCAAGACAATTCATGAGCTGCAAGCAAATGCCCCAAAAAGTGATTGAGAGTGTTTCAGAACAAAAAAAGTCAGGGTTTGCACAAAAGTGGCGTGTTAACTTGGCAAAATCATTCATTTCAACTAAAAGGATTCAGTTTTTCCACATATGCACAACAATATCTTACAGGAACTGAACTAAGTTTTATCCTAAACCAAACTCACAAATACAGGAATATTTGTTTTTGCATCTAGGACCACAACAGAATCACGATAATCTAAATGTAATGGTGAACACTGAATATGTTCGGGTAACTGAAAATTCCTTTCACTATCAAAAACCTGAGTAGATACTGGAAGACATTAAGCTGTCCATAAAAGGACTTTGGATAACTGATGTTCAGATTATCAAGGTTACATGGAAATCAGTTGAAATGTTGGTAATTTTGCACAGTTCTACTACTTTGGAGCAAAGGATTTTGAAACCTGTCAAGCTAGTTGTAGGATTTGATTACTAGAGAGTTTAAAGGATTTTTATTCATTACCTTGATCTGTAGTTTTAATGCAGTACACTGGACTGAAGGAACCTACTTTTCTTTCAGAAGTTATGCGTGCTTGAACCTTCAGACAGTAAGTAGTCTCTGGTTTTAGATCATAAATTGTTTCTCTGCGATGAATAGTTTTGCTTTTTGGCTGCAATACATAAACAGTTGTAAACAACATATTAAGGAAATTGTTCTTTCCCAAACAGCCTCAACTTGTGACAAAAAGTGTTACTGTCCTGAAGAATCACTGGACATCACCCGCACATATGACATTTGGATACATTCAGACATTAGGGATAAGGTAGTATTTCATTTATACTATATTACTGGCATGCCAATGTGATTTTGCACATGTTTAATTTGTGGGAATTAATTGTGAACCATCTTAAGCTACAGTATTCTCAAAACTCACCTGAAACTTACAAGGAGTACAGAATGGAAAGAAAAAAGCTTTAAATGTCTGAACAAAATAAACTGACTTCATGTTTTTGTAATGCTTTCTGAAATTTTGAAGTGAATTTAAATAGTTCCCCAATTTGATAATAGCTTGCTATAGAAAGTAACCCCAGCAATAGATTTTTTTTTTCTTATGCTGTAGTATTTGTTGTATGTCAAATGATACATTATAATTTCTCTCTACTCTTAATGTTCTGAAAGGTAATTTCTTTTCTGATCATTTAGATTTTCCCAACTTTCCTACACCAGTCAGACAAATGTATAAATCCTTTCCCTGCCACAAAACAGAAGATAGAAGACAGAAAAAAAAAAAAAAAAAAAAAAAAAGAGGAAAAGGTCAGCCTGTACTGTTCAGCAAAATAATGGTAACAAGACCTTAAAATGTATAGACCTTCCATATACCCGATTCACATACCTCTCCTTTAAAGATAAGAAATGGGATTTTCCTTTCAGAAGTGGTAAGATCTTGCGTCCTTTCACCCGGAGTTTTATGGCATGCTAGCTATAGAGGATCTGTGCTCCCGTTTTCCAGTGTGTAAAATGAGGATAATGATACTTATTCTCCTTTGCAAAGTCCTTTGAGCTCTACTGACGAAGGCTTTGTCTACACTGGAACCTGAACGACAAAACTTTTGTCGTTTATGGGTGTGGAACCCCACACCCAACAACACAAGTTTTGCCAACAAAAAACACCAGAGAGCTCTCCTGCCGACAAAGCTACTGCCACTTGTTGGGGGTAGAAGCTGTTTTGTTGGCAGGAGAGCTTTCTCCTTCCGACAGACAGCAGCTACACTGTGCGCCTTTTAGCGGCATGGCTGTAGTGGCACAGCTGTGTCGCTAAAAGGTGCATAGTGTAGACACAGCTGGAGAGTAGTGTTGTAGCCATGTCGGTCCCAAGAGAGACAAGGTGGGTGAAGTATTCTCTTTTATTGAACCAACTTCTGTTGGTGAGAGACACAAGCTTTCAAGCTTACACAGAGCTCTTCAGGTCTGGGAAACGTACTCAGTGTCACAGCTAAATACAAGATGGAACAGATTGTTCAGTATAAGCAATTAACATATTTCAAGGGACCATTCAAGGTGAAGTTGACCGTTAACACCACTCCAATCATATGGTGGGGGAGGGGAAGGCAGCTGAGGGGTGTTACTGAATTAAAGATTTTTGTAATAAGTCATAAAGTCTCTATTCAGTCCTTGATTTTTAGTGTCTAGCAAAGTTATGAATTTAAGCTCCCTGCCTCGTCTTATTTGAGAGCATAGTGATTGTCTGGCTTCACCCACATAGTTGTTATTGGGGCATTTGAGTTGGGTTCCAGTGTGGGGCAGTAGTTGACAACTAGGGGTGTGCAGTCAGATGGAGTTTTATATATAAATCCCTAGCTGTCACTTGCCACCCCACGCTGGAACACATAAGGGGTAACAAACAACCAGCCATACTCGATGGGAACCCCATCCTGAAATAAAACTTTCCCGAACCCCCTCTTCTGGCCTTCAAACAACCCCCATCCTCTCCAAGCTCATCATTAGAAGCAAGCTCCACACAAACCAGGACACCAGCTCAGGTGGTGCCAGATCCTGCCAGAACAGATGCAAAACCTGCAGACGTATCTGCACTGCTATGATGATCAACACACCTTTCAAGATCCATGGATTCTAAACATGCCTACCACAATATATGGTGTACCTCATCCAGTGCACTAAATACCCCAACAACAACTATGTGGGTGAAACCAGACGATCACTACACTCTCGAATGAACTCACACAAGAAAATGATAAAAGACAAATACCTGACTGTCTGTGGGTGAACACTTCACAAAGTGATCACTCTATATCTGACCTCTCAGTTCTCATTCTCAAAGAAAACCTGCACAATACCTTCAAATAACGAGGCTGGGAGCTTAAATTCATAACTTTGCTAGACACTAAAAAGGAAGGACTCAATGGACACTTTATGGCTTATTACAACAATCTATAACCCATTAACAAATCCCGCAAACTGCCTTCCCTCCTCCCCTCTTTTCCCCCATTACTGGAGGCCTGTTAATAGGCCACTTCATCTTGAATGGCCCCTTGAAACATGTGTTAACTACTTATGCTAAACAATTTGTTTCACCTTTTATTTAGCTGCGACACTAAGTACCCTTCCCAGACCGGAAGAATAACTCTGTGTAAGCTCAAAAGCATGGGCTAGTCTACACTGGCAATGCTGAAGCGCTGCCACAGCAGTGCTTTAAGTGGTTTGTGTGGTCGCGGCAGAGCTCTGGAAGAGAGTTCTCTTGGCGCTCTAAAAAAACCCACCTCCATGAGAGGCGTGGCTCCCAGCGCTGGTGCACTATTTACACTGGCGCTTTACAGTGTTGAAACTTGCTGCGCTCGGGGTGGGGTGTGTGTGTTTTTTCAAGTTGCAGCGCTGTAAATTGCCAGTGAAGACAAGCACTGTGTCTCTCTCACCAACAGAAGTTGATCCAATAAAAGATATTACATCAGCGTCCCTGTCTCTCTAATGCTAGGTTCATTATCATCACCATCATCATCTTGCCCAGAACTTCTATTCAGTTTTTAAGTTTTATCTTTTAAGGAATGGGGTGAGAAAAAATACAACAAGTGTTTACAGACCACTAACTGGTGGACTAACTGCTCAAGACTGCCCAATCCCATTTACCACTTCTAGCCAAAGAATAATTAAAATCAAGAAGAGTCCACTACGAAAAGTCTAGATGCCATTTTTGGGCAGGGTCTGAGGAAGATCCGAGTCTTCAACTTTGCAGATATATCATCCTTAAAACATTGTTCACCGAAGTGTTTTCACATTAAGACTGGCTCTACCTTCCAGTTCATTAACTATTTACAGTAACACAAAATCCACTCTTCTATAGAAAGTATAGGCTCCATACTGAGGACAAGATTTACTGTACTTGTGTCACTAAACTTTTTAGTAAAAGTTCAGCCAACTGGATTGACAGATCCGTCACTCACCTTTTCTTGAATGCAAGAATGTATTAAGGAGGGCCTTGGGATTTTTTCCTTTAAAAATGCCCAAACACAGTAGTTCTCCCAAATGGACATACATACTGAGAAGATGTGTACCTAATCTGACTGGCACTCATTCTGGTACTGCTGTGTGGAGTGGGAGATAAGTATTGTCTATATTGATTCTATAGAATACATTAATGATCGCTTGCCTCAGACCTGCAGGGAAAGTGGGCAAAGTTTTCAAATTCCCTTCTTAAGCCTCACAAAGAGCTCTAAAAGCCTGCAAAGAGCTGTGAGCCCACCACAGTAGCATTAACTTCATAGAGGGGAACTACACAAAAATGAGGAAGCTAGTTAAATAGAAATTAAAAAGGTACAGTTCCCAAAATAAAAATGCCTGCAAGCTGCATGGAAACTTTTTAAAAACACCATAATAGAGGCTCAAATTAAACATGTACCCCAAATTAAAAAACACTGTAAGAGGACCAAAAAAGTGCTACCATTGCTAAACAAAGTTAAAGAAGCAGTTAGAGGCAAAAAGGCATCCTGTAAAAATTGGAAATTAAATTCTACTGAGGAAAATAGAAAGGCGCATAAATGTTGACACACCAAGTAGAAAAGTATAATTAGGCAGGACAAAAAAGAATCGGAAGAGCAACTAGCCAAAGACTGAAAAACTAGTAGTAAAATTTTTTCTAAGTATATCAGAAGCAGGAAGCCTGCTGAACAATCAGTGGGGCCACTGGACAATTGAGGTGCTAAGGAGCATTCAAGGAAGATAAAGCCATTGTGGAGAAACTAAATGAATTCTTTGCATCTTTACTGTAAACGATATGAGGGAGATTCCCACACCTGCCCCATTCTTTTTAGGTGACAAATCTGAGGAACTATCTTAGATCGAGGTGTCATTAGAGGAGGTTTTGCAATAAATTGATAAATTAAACAGTGATAAGTCACCAGGACTAAATGGTATTCACCCAAGAATTCTGAAGGAATTCAAATATGAAATTGCAGAACTATGGTATGTAACCTATTGCTTAAATCAGCCTCTGTACCAAATGACTTGAGGATAGCTAATGTGACACCAAGTTTTAAAAAAAGGCTCCAATAGCAATTCCAGCAATTACAGGCCGGTAAGCCTAACTTCAATATAAGGGAAACTAGTTGAAAGTATAGTAAAGAACAGAATGATCAGACATATATATGAACACAAATTGCTGGGGAAGTCTCAACATGACTTCTGTAAAGGAAAATCATGCCATCAATCTATTATAAGTCTTCAAGGGGATCAACAAACGTGGATAAGGGTGATCCAGTGGATATAGCGTACTTAGACTTTCAGAAAGCCTTTGACAAGGTCCCTCACCAAAGGCTCTTAAGCAAAGTAAGCAGTCATGGGATAAGAGGGAAGGTTCTCTCATGAATCACTAACTGGTTAAAAGATAGGAAACAAAGGGCAGGGATAAATGGTCAGTTTACAGACTGGAGAGAAGTAAATATAGTGGGGTTCCCCAGTGGTCTGTACTGGGATGAGTGCTGTTCAACATATTCATAAATTATCTAGAAAAAGGAGTAAATAGTGAGGTGGCTAAATGTGCAGTTGATACAAAACTACTCAAGATAGTTAAATCCAGAGCAGACTGCGAAGAGTTACAAAGGGATCTCACAAAACTGGGTGACTGGGCAACAAAATGGCAGATGAAATTCAAATGTTGATAAATGCAAAGTAAAGCACATTGAGATAATGTTTTCCAATTACACATACAAAATGATGGGATCTAAATTAGCTGTTACCACTCAAGACAGATATTGGAGTCATCATAGTTCTCTGAAAACAACCGCTCAATGTGCAGTGGCAGTCAAAAAAGCTAATAATTATAGGAACCATTTGGAAAGGGATAAACAGAAAACATCAATCCCCCTATATAAATCCATGGCATGCCCACATCTTGAATACTGTGTGCAGATTTGGTCACCACATCTCAAAAAAGATGTATTAGAATTTGAAAAGGTACAGAGAACTGTTGTACCAATAAATTAAAAACCAGCAGGATCTTATTAAAGGGAAAAAGGCAAAATACCACATTTATTGTGAATACAGAAAGAATCATAGTAAGCAGTTAGTTACAGCTGTAACATTCCATTCAATCTCATCTTTATTTACTCATTCATTCATATACACACACACAGGTTCTGCAAGGTTGTTATCATAGTAAGCAGTTAGTTATAGCTATAACATTCCATTCAATCTCATATTTATTCACACATTCACACACACACACACAGGTTCTGCAAGGTTGTCATCATAGTTACCAGCCTTAGAGTTGCTCATGCCAAGCCACTGGCCAGGTGGCCTGGACATGAGGAGGGAGCAGGGCCTTGTCAGATGCTCATCTGATGCTCCTGGAAGTTGGTTTGCAGAATCAGACCCCAAAGTTCTCACTTTTTAGAGTCTCTTTTTATAGGAATTTCTTCCTAGGCCAGTCTGTGGGAATTGCTTCATCATGCTGTTGCTGAATCAATCAGCAGATGGCACATTCCTGACGGCTCCGTGCTGCTAGATGTTATCTTGTTCTTTGGTTCTCCCATTCTTGAGGCTGTTGGGTGGATTCCAGTCTGCCCTCCGGGGGTCCTCTGGTTATTTCCACTTGACGCCTTCTTCAGCCGATGGACACTGGATTCTTAGGCTGGCACCTCCGTGATCATTCAGTTATTATCCACACCAAGCATCCATCCACATACATCCTCTATCTCTATTTTAATCACAGTTGTTAATACAACAAAAGGGCGGGGAGTCTCTGGGTGCTGTGTCTGTTGTTAGAGTATTGCTTTGAGTCTCTCTCTGTGAATTGCTTTGAGAACAGACTCTGTCTTAGAATGTACTAACGCAATTAGCAGCTTGCAAGTTTCACATACAGAGGGAGAGAAACAGTACCAAAAACCAAGAGACCTCTTAATTAGTAATACCCTGGAATTTAAACTATGGGGAATCAAACTCATTTGTGATTTTAATACAGAACTTCTTTAATATGATCCAACAGAACGGCAACAAAAATGACTAGGGATATGGAACAGTTTTTATATGAGGCGAGATTAAAAAGATTGGGACTTTTCAGCTTGGAAAACTGACGTCTAAGTGGGAATATGATAGAGGTCTATAAAATCTTGACTGGTGTGGAGATAGTGTATAACATTTCCTTATTCACCCCTTCACATAACACAAGAATATGGGGTCACCCAATGAAATTAACAGGCAGCAGGTTTAACACACACACAAGGGAATACTTCTTCATGCAATCCACAGTTAACCTATGTAACACGTTGCTAGTGGATGTCATGAAGGCCAAAACTGTAACAGGATGCAAAAAAGAACTATGTAAGTTCATGGAGGATAGGCCCATCAATGGCTATTAGCCAGGACGATCAGGGATAGAACATCATGCTCTGAGCGTCCTAGCCTCTGTTTGCCAGAAGTTGGGAGTGGGCGACAGGGGATGGATCACTCAGTGATTGCCTGTTCTGTTCATTCCCTCTGAAGCACCTGGCATTGGCCATGGTCGGAAGACAGGATACTGGGCTAGAGGGCCCATTGGTCTGACCCAGTATGGCCGTTATGTTCTTAAGCAACTAAGTGTGGAATAGCTTAATGACATTAGCAACCGAACCAAAACTTTGAGTAAGAGATGTAATACAGTCTAGCAAATCAATGCACTTTATTTTTTAACACTGAATGTACCAAGCTACAGGCAGAAATTAGGATATAATATATGTATAAAATAATAAAAAGCAGAATTTAATTCTAGGAAGTGACTCAGCAACTGAAGTAAATCAAACAATATTTTAAACTTAATTTAGAAAGTTAATCCCTATCATACCTCTGCATTTGATGAGTTTTCCCAGAACACTGCATTGTAGGTAAAACTTATATCGTTTGTCCACATTTTTCTGTTCTGATTTTCTTCTGGAGGGGAAATGTTGATTTTCACCACTCCATCTATGGATTCTAACTGCACTCCTGGAGGACCAATTTTAGCTGCAAAAATTAAACATTATCATGAAGCACAACAACTTAGTTGAAACACCAAAAGTTACATGTTTGAACAAGTAAACTACAAGGAACTGCCCACAGTACTTAATTTTCAGTTCTTCCCGTAGAATCTAACAGTAGTTTAACTGAATAAACTCCAAGTGTTATCTGGGACCGAAGACAGTTAAAGTAATACTTACTGGCTGTAACAATATTACAGTAACTTCCCGATTCTGAAATGAAGAGTCATAAATTTGTGGAATAAGGTTACAAGAAAGACTTACTTTAAAAAAGCCCATTCCCCAAGAACCAACCCAATATTAATGGAAGGATTCAGCTTTATATAGGTTATCATTCGTGGTAAATTAAAGGTAGATGGTAGAACTGCTGGAACGCTAGCTTCTCAAATACATTTGCCAACATCAGCACTGGGGCAATGACACATATGGTACTCAGGGAATCAGCTCTCCCCCAATCTGGACCATCCTGCCTCTTCCCTAACGTTAGGAATGAAATTCATTGGGGTGGGTACAGCATAGAGATGGCCACCAAAGAAAACCATGACCTGCAAAAACAAAGGGCCCTACATCACACCACTTTACCACTGGAGCTCTGCATAGCTCAAAAGTTGGGAAGACTAACTGATACACACCATGAACAGTGGGCTCATTGGTCATAAATTTTCCATGACAATCACTTAAAGCTGCTTATAACATTAGATACATTATAGCAATGTTAAACTTATAACTTTAAGCACGCAAGTCAGAATAGTCAGAGTTAAGGGTCTCAAAATAATCTTAACGTACAGACTTCACAGGTATTTTGATTACTAATTAGATATGTAATGAAATATTTCATTACATATTTGATAATAGAAATAACATGGTCGAAGCAATACAAGTCTATTCACTGCATATTTCATAGTGCTATAATGTAGTAAAGGTTGGGAAATTAGCAATTATGGGCAAGATTTTCAAAGGCACAAATGGGATTTAGCCATCCTTATGGAAGGGGTTTGTACTGCTTTAGTCAAGTTATTTAAAACAGCACAACTTGTGTTTGGACAAGATCTCAGGAAAGTTACTATATAAATATGATCACTAAAAGCATAAAAAGGCAGTTGCTCTACAAAACAGCAGAGCCAATAATAATAGGGAATACAAATCTCTACACTGTATTTTATATTGAGCTGTAACACCGTAAACTGAAAAATTATTAACCTGTTTAATAAGAAAGTACATATGTAGTTCATACCTACTGAATATGGACTAAATGATAAAGTAGTAGACCACAGAGATTTTTCTTCCCCTTTTTCAGCTCTTATACGCACATTATAGAAATCGAAATAAAATGTCATTGCTGAGGAGAAGTCACATTCTGTGACAGTGACATTCTGACAGCCAGATATCTCTTTCCAATCTGTTGTTTCTTCTTTCTCATAATTCTCAAATCTTCTGCAAGTAAAAAAATAAAATTAGGTTTCTACTGGTGATAAAAGATAAAACGTAAACATTCATTTTGTATTTTGATCACCACCATCTGGTTGTCACAAAGCTATTCAACTGGTCTCAGAATTCTAGAATACCAGTCTAATTTAGGTTACTTTATGAATGCTAGTTAATTATTGAATAAGGAATCCACAAGACATGCTGGCAATTTGCTTTTCTCGTCCAACACTTAAGCACAACACAAAAAAATAAAGATCATTTCAGGATTATTATTTCTGGGATTAAACCCTGAGTGCACTAGCAAACTGGGGCATATTTTATTACCCCTCAAATGCACTGATAGAATAGAGGTTGCAAAAAGTGCTTGGAGGAGACCTAAGTGGCAAAGGAAAGGGATAGGAAAAAAAGAGTAACAGCTCTGAATAGTAAAGAGTATAGCTGAGGTGAGAGTAGACTGGAGGAGGGAAGGAGAGAAATGAAGGAAAGGAGACAGAATAGGAAATCAGAAAAAACAAATGGGAAAAAGAAAACAGAATAAAATGAACACACAGGAGAGTTAAGGTTTCAGAGTAGCAGCCGTGTTAGTCTGTATTCGCAAAAAGAAAAGGAGTACTAGTGGCACCTTAGAGACTAACCAATTTATTTGAGCATAAGCTTTCGTGAGCTACAGCTCACTTCATCGGATTTGATCATAAGCTTTTGTGAGCTACAGCTAAGTGAGCTGTAGCTCACGAAACCTTATGCTCAAATAAATTGGTTAGTCTCTAAGGTGCCACTAGTACTCCTTCTCTTTTCACAGGAGAGTTAACTATTCTATTCTATCAGAACAGGGCTTCTCAACAAAAACCATCTGTCTCCAAAAGACAATTCAGACATCAGGAAGTGGCACAAACAATAGGGGAGAGATGACTCTCCTGATTAAAAGTGGAAAAAACTGGAAAACTGAGAAACCACCATTAAAGATGTCGATCCTGTTGTATAACCACTATATTTTGTCTTCAGCAGGACAGTGTTACGTGTTTCTGAGGTAAACCCTGTATTTTTGAAGCCACCTTTTTCCCACCCAAAAAATAAAAGAGAAACACACCAAATCTTCATGTTCAAATACATAATATGATTCTCTCTCTGACATCTTAATTACAGAGTTACTAATAAGCCAGACAAGTTTGTGCATTTATTTGTTGGGAAAGGGGTAATGAGAAATAGTAGCCAAATTAGAAAGTAGCAAGAAGCACAAACTTAAAAAGAGATAACTGAACATAAGGATATACAAACAGTTTAATCTGATGACCAAAGTTTGTAAATTAAGAGCAACCAGCCAATGTATCTCTTTCTGTATTTATAAAGGCCTTGACCAGCTAATCAGAGTTCTGTACTGGGGAATATTCCCAAATCTTGTGTTTTTCAATTCTGAACCAAACAAATGATTTGAAACACACACACACACACCTGCAAATCAAAAAGGTATGGTTCTCAATGAAGCCACATAATCTGTTACATGCATCTTTTACAGTTTGAAGTGTTACTATTGAATGTGCTCTTACAAATTATATGCATGCCAATACTGGGGAACATCTACACAGGAATTATATGATTTGCGAGAACTATGCTGAGGTTGCTTCTTAGGTGTGCATCAGTTTAGGATGGATTTTCAGATACTTAATTCTACGGTGTTTCCCAAACACAAAGAAGTACCATGAGTCAGTGTCCTAGCTGCAATGGGAACCATAATTTGGTGTTTTCATAGTGAAATTCTCAAGTTTCTAGGTTTCAGAGTAGCAGCTGTGTTAGTCTGTATTCGCAAAAAGAAAAGGACAGACAGCCCCCCAGCCTGAAGAAAATACTCACCAGCAACCATACACCATACAACAGAACCACTAACCCAGGAACCTATCCTTGCAACAAAGCCCGTTGCCAACTGAGTCCACATATCTATTCAGGGGACACCATCATGGGGCCTAATCACATCAGCCACAATATCAGAGGCTCGTTCACCTGTGCATCTACCAATGTGACATATGCCAGGGTGTGCCAGCAATGCCCCTCTGCCATGTACATTGGTCAAACTGGACAGTCTCTACGTAAAAGAATAAATGGACACAAATCAGATGTCAAGAATTTTAACATTCATAAACCAGTCGGAGAACACTTCAGTCTCTCTGGTCACTTGATTTCTGACCTAAAAGTGGCTATTCTTCAACAAAAAAATCTTCAAAAACAGACTCCAACGAGAGACTGCTGAATTGGAATTAATTTGCAAATTGGATACAATTAACTTAGGCTTGAACAGAGACTGGGAGTGGTTGAGTCATTACACAAAGTAAAACTATTTTCCCTTGTTTATTCCCCCCACCGTTCCTCAGACGTTCTTGTTAACTGCTGGAAATGGCCCACCTTGATTATCACTACAAAAGGTTTCCCCCCCACCCTCCTGCTGGTAATAGCTCATCTTAAGTGATCACTCTCCTTACAGCGTGCATGATAAACACCCATTTTTTCATGTTCTGTGTGTATATAAATCTCCTCACTATTTTCCACTGAATGCATCCGATGAAGTGAGCAGTAGCTCACGAAAGCTTATGCTCAAATAAATTGGTTAGTCTCTAAGGTGCCACAAGTACTCCTTTTCTTTTCAAGTTTCTAGGATTTGCTATTTTTCACTTTTCAATATGTTGAGAACATTCATATCATCACAGGTACAGACCTACAGATCTACACACTGATACATAATTAGGACCCTACCAAAGTCACAGTCCATTTTGGTCAATTTCACAGTCATAGAATTTTAAAAGTAGTCAATTTCATCATTTCAGATACTTACATCTGAAATTTCAGGGTCTTATAAGCATGGAGGTCCCAACCGATAAGAGGGTTGTGGGCAGGGGTGCCACAAGGCTATTGTAAGGGGGTTGCAGCATTGCCACCCTTACTTCTGAGCTGCTGCTGATGGAGGGACTGCCTTCAAAGCTGGGCAGTTGGAGAGTAGGGGACAGTGCTGACGTGAAGGTTGCATGGTATGGTGGAGACCCTCACTTTGGGGGGGGGGGGAAGGGTGGCAGGGCCAGCATTATGGGTGGGTGACCAACCAGGGCCCTGTGGTTGGGGGGCACTGTGGCCCACCCTCCCTGCCCCCAGTTGGCCTAATGCCCCTTTAACTCACGAGTGCTGGGCCTGGAGATGGTATGGGGAAGGGCTGGGGACACGGGTGCCAGAATCTTTTTAGAAGTGGAGGGGCCACCAGTGCTAGAACTGCAGGATCAGGAGCCATGTCCCCCCCCCCCTTTTTTAACATGGGCATAGTTTAGGGGCAGGGGACAGGAACTGCAGGCAGCGGGGGAGCTGATAACTGTGCAAGTCTTGCAGTTTGTGGGGGCAATGCTGCCCTCTGCCCCCCAAGCTACACCCACATTAAAAAGTGGAGGGGCATGGCCCCCTAGCCGCCCGAGTTCCGATGCTGTTGACTGGGGGCGCCCCCGTCAGGGGCTCCTACTATGCGTTAGGCTCTAGCTGCTAGTCTTGGCCGGACTGGACAGGGACAGGACTTCCTTTTCTCCTGCAGGAGCTCCTCCCAGGGCTGGGTCAGATCCACCTCCGGGAGCCACCTCCCCCTCCACAATCTGCAAGAAGCTCTGCTGCTGCTCCATGTACAATGACCCCTCTGCCCATAGCTGGGGAGCGATGGGGGAAGTAAGCGGGGTGGAGGTGTGGAGCTTCCTAGAGGTGGGTCTCACTGGCCCCAGGAGCAGCCCGTGAAAGAGAAAGCAAGCAAGTCCCCAGCCCCACCAGGACTAGCAGCCAGAGTTTGGTGCATGATAGGAGCCCAGGCTGGGGTGCCCCCAGCCCTGCCCCTCCCTGGCAGATTTCACGGCCATGGGGGCCCTACACATAAGTCATTCCATTATCCAACTGAGACCCTAAGAGCTCCTTTATGGCAACTGGCAAAGGGCGCATGGTTATGTAACAATAAATCCCAACAGGTCTGATAAACTCACTACAACCAACACAGAGTCAGAATAATTAACCCAACAATGTCTTGTAATGTATCGTATGAAAACTGGTGACACACTGGTCATGAATATCATTGTGTGATGTATGTATGAGTTGTGCATAAGGAGTATATATATATATATGCTGGAAATATGTTCTTAATATGCTCTTATAGAGGTTAGGTCCATCAGTGGCTATTAGCCAAGATGGTCAGGGACACAACCCCATGCTCTGCATGTCTGTAACGCAGTCCTTGATGGTTCCTTGTTCAGGCAGTGGGGGAACCTGACCACACCCAGTGAACTACACTGGATGGTCACAACCCAGGTCCCACTTCCCCACTATTACCAGGGGGTTTCTTCCCTTTGTGGAGCTCCTTAAGTCTCTCTGACTTGAAGATCAAAATGAAAGTCAAGAACTCCCACACATTCAGGGATACACCCTCCCTGCAATCCCAGCAAACGGGGTTGGGGGAAGTGGCAAGTCTATAGTGCTGTCAACAATCCTGCCCCTGAGCAATAGGTTTGGGGAAATCGCTCTGGCTTGGTTTCTGGGATGGGCTCAGCTTGTCCGTCTTGCCCTGAGAATCCACTGCACTCTGCTCAGGGTCAGTTTGAAGTTTCCTCCACAGCTCCTGCAGTCTGCTGCTTAGGGTGATCCTGCTCTTTCCCCCACTGCTGACTGCAGCTTCCTCCCTTTTAAAGACCTCCTTCCCTATCATGCATGATTGACAGGGCCAGAGGGATGGGGTTAGCCCTGCTACCAGGGCCTCTCTGGCCCCTACCTCATCCATGTGCGGCCTTTACACCCAATCACAGTGTTCCTAAGCCTCCAAATGCCAAAAGCTGGGAATGGAGGACAGGGGATGGATCACTTGATATCTTCCCTGTTCTGTTCATTCCCTCCCAAGCATCTGGCACCAGCTACTGTCAGAAGATAGGATCATGTGCTAGATGGACCATTGGTCCAACCCAGTATGGCCATTCTTGTGTTAAAAATGTTGTGGAGGCAGTTGATAAACGAGCTTGCCCTAGATAAAGGAATGTGGATTTGCCTGTCTCCATGGATCAAGCTAACAGGCAGATGAGAAAAACAGTGTGGCTTGATAACAAGTAAAGGACAATAAAAGTACATATGCATCTAAGGTAAACAAAGTGATCAAGCCAATTGAGTAAGCAAGTTGACCAGAGGATGAAGGGGCTTGGCACCTGCACCATGAAGAACAAGCAACAGGAGAGAGGAACTTTTTCTGTGTTTATTTTTCAAATATGTTTCAAAGGCTTTCTAGATTGTAAAAGGAAAGAAAAAGGACTCCTTTGTTATCCATCACTTAAGAGACAAAAAAGGGGCCAAACACACTTGGAATCTGTGAAAGGTAGATCCCCCAACGCTGTGGGCTGAAGATGCTGAAAATGAACTGTAGGTGAGAAATTGCCTGAGACTAGGATTGTAATCTGTTAAATTATAGACACTAGGAAGCGTGTTTTACTTGTATCCTTTTCTGTTTCTATTATCTCTGTTTAGTATCACTTAAATCTGTTCATTAATAAATTTAATTTTAGTTTTACCATAATCACATCAGTGCTGTTATATTAAAGCGAAGTGTGCAATCTCAGCTGAGCTAACAGACTGGTGCGTAGTCTGTCTTTTTTGAGACAGCACACTTGGTATTTCTGTGAGCACCAAGTGACAAGGTCCGGATGCTGTAGGGGAATTCTTTTCCAGCGGGTTCAGGAACTGGGACTCTCTGAATTTTACCCCTCTGCCTCAGCAATGGAGAGTTTTGCTGGATCTTAAACTGGAGTCAGCTCCCTGCCACACCAGTCTATCAGCTTCACCAGCATACTCCTTGAGACTCTGCTAGTCTTAACCTTGCCTTGCATGTAACAGTGGCTTAATGGTTCTGGGTACTCCGAAAAAGCATCGCAACAAACATGGATAGTCTACCGAGGACTAGTGCACCAGCCAGAGTCACCACAGTTGATGACATTGACTAGGCACGGTGTAATGAAATTCCCAGAACTAATTCAATCCTGCATATCCACAAATCTCTGGGGCAGTCCTGTGGCACTAGTTAGCAGTGCATGACCTGACCCTTCACATGTTGATGGACAGTGAGAGAGCATGGTGTGCTGGGGTGTTTTTGTCTGTAATGGTGGCACGACTGAAACGCATGCAACACAGCTTCACAAATACAGAATATACATATATAAATAAACCGTATGTACATTTGGTACTAAATTTTTAAGATTAGTCTGTCCATGCTGTTCAATTTGATATACTCAGGGATAGCCTTACTTTAGATAAATTTGTGTTATGTCTCCAGGCTCTTACATCAATGTTTTGAAACTCTTGTAACCAAAAACAGTTCCAGATTTTAGGTGTTAAAAATGTGGCTACATGTTCAAACTACGCAGTGATGAAAAGAAGCACACAAACCACTATAAAAACATCACTTTTCTTAGATCACCAGTGTGCTCTTGTGCTTATTTTTAACAATTTTTATATCAATAAACAAAACAAACCACAGTGGGGGGTTTTTGTTTTGTTTTTTCCCCTTCTTACTTTCTGTGGAAATGGATGTCAAATAATTTTGGCTCACAGTAAAATAGTAAGCTTACCGTTGGTATTGAGCTGAAAATGTCACATTGAAGTCATTCTCACTATCCCAGCTCCATCTTAGAGTGAAATTTGTGTTTACAACATCGACTTGAACATTCTGAGGGCTTGTCAGATTCATTTGGCCTACAAAAATGTTGGGGCAGGGAGAGGGGGAGAGATAGGAAGAAGTTGGAGAAAATGTTATTGTACACAAAGTTTAAGGATGTGTGACATCAGTTCCACAACAGTAATCTTTACATGTTAAAAATTAAAATAGAATACCAAGTTTAGTACAGTTTAAAAGTACTCAAGCCTATCGAAATAGCAAGATAATTCATGGCTTCTTAGCCTGTTAAGACAGATTTCTCCTCTATAATTGGGATTCAGTTTTTTTTCTCTTTTTATACAGAGTTTCAAGACTTAGTGCATGGAAGAATCCACTGGTTCTGAACGCACGTCAACCAAAGCATTTAAAAAGCAAGTGCAGTGGCAGTTTTCAGTGCTTGAGATCTCTGCTACAAGCTCTACTAGAGATGCCTCTGCTGCTCTGAACCATTTCACAGCTGTAAAATGGACCCAGAAGATCTATGACCTTTCTCCCTACTACAATATACTCCGAGAGACAATCACCACAAAGACTGCTCCACGCATTATGACCCTGGGATTCCTTTGCAGCAACCCAACATTTCCTCTTGAGGAAGAGTAGTGCTGGTTAGTCTCCTCCATAAAAAGGTTGGAGGGTAAAGGGTAAAAATGCATCAAGACAAACAAGAATGAGCAGAGAGGAGACTAAAGATGGACGAATAATCTGCATCTTTTTATTTCAGGATGATGGAGATGGTGGGGAAATGGGAATCAGTCTTGAACAGATTTTTTGTTGTTATTTTGAAGACAGGAAAATGGTGGCAGGCAATGGGAAGACAGTTATTGTGTGTGCATAAGAGTGGAGATAAAGGAAACGAAACTTGCAGACTTTTTTTTTTTTTTAAATACATAACACATGGTAACTCTTCAGACAACAACTGTCCCACCTTTTAATAAAATATTCCTTTAAGAAATGGAAGGAAAGACTGTTACCTAATTCTATAGTGCAGAGCATGCATGGCACAAGAACATGTCACCCTGTCAGTACACAGGAAGTAGAGGATTTCCAGCAAGCTGCCTTCATTTTCAGATGTCAGAAAAAAGAAGTTGCATGGTTGATAAGTTTTGATCTGAAAACAGATTAGATTTTTAAGTATTTCTACTCTGAAGAGTGAGTGTGTAAAAATGGCTCCTTCTTCCTCAGCGATCTGCGTTCTGTATGTATACAAAATCATATGACCTCCATTTTGTGAAAAAGATCAGATTTTTTTTTTTTTTTACTACTGTCTGCCCTGAAAAAGTAACAACTCTGCGAGAATGAGAGATTATTTTCTTACTCGTGTAACATTACAGTGGGTAAATAAATTCCATTTGCAAGGCCACTTTTGCAACATTATTGTCTTTGAATTATGCAACCCTCAGTGAAAGGAGTAGGGTAGCAGAGGTTTAACTATGGCCATTAATTGAAGACAATGGGGTCGCACAGGTGTAATAGAGGGCAGCAGTTGGACTGAATATTTATTACTGGTAATAACCTGTGAGCCAAAAAGAACATAGCCTTGACTTTTGTCTTGGCTCCCAAGCTGAGGCTGCAGAGGTTGATAGGAAGGGCGGAGGAATGGGTAGGGGGAGACATGTGAACTGAGAAAATCTGAGCTGGAATTCACTGAAGCAGTAAAACAGGAATCTCAAAAAAAATTCTCAACAGTCACTTCTCAGACTAGAACTGCACTTTAAGTTTCTAATGGGATATCAGTAATAAAGCTTAGTTTAATACACAAATATTGAGATTGTATCCCTTTACTTTGTTATAACCATTTTTAAAATTTTAGCAAACATGCTTGTCCAATGTAAGTCTTAAGTTCAACCAAGTATCCCATAAGAAAAATCTGCCAAATTCTTTTTAAAAAAAAAGAAAAAAAGGGAGGGGGCACGATGTGGGGGGTGCTAAAGATATCAAGTGCTATCAGCAGAAAAGTGTTAATTCCTGGGGCCATAATTCATGAGATCACAGGAGCTGGAGAGAAAGAAGTTCAGTGAACCTTCACGGACTATATCAATGGTTCTCAAAGTTTTGTACTGGTGATCCCTTTCACACAGCAAACCTCTGAGTGTGACCCCCCCCTTATAGATTAAAAACTTTTTTATATATTTAACACCATTATAAATGCTGGAGGCAAAGAAGCGTTTGGGGTGGAGGCTGACAGCTCACAACCGCCCACGTAATAACCTTGTGACCCCAAGTTTGAGAACCCCTGGACTATATCTAAGAAATTCTGCAACACATTCAAACTTGCCATTCTTTTTAGTCAACCATATACAGTATGCTAAAAAGCTTATGTTGTATGATGATCACAAAGGAAGGAAAGGAGGAAATAATTTTCTTACTAATCAAACATCTGTGTAGCAGAGCAGCTCCAGCCACAAACACATGCTCGTAAATTACTTTAGCTAGACACCATGTTATAGCAAAGACTTGTAATAGTTGAAGAGGAAAAACCGTAACCGAAGAGTGACTGGATATTTCCAGGGCCAGACACCAGAGGTGTAAAAAGGAAGGGCTATTTAAGATTTGGGTGAAAATAACAACATGAAATTCAGTTTATTGTTTTCTTCAACAAAAGCATTCATGTTCTAACACTGTAAAGGTTTTACTTTTTAAAAAAAATAAAAGCATTGTCTATCTTAACACAAGCAGATTAAAGCGGCTCATGTGATCTTTAAAGGGACGTTGTCAACTTTAATGCTTTTAAATGATTATTTAAAAAAACTAATTTCTGATAGAGCACTCTTTAAAGAGCTTGTCCTGATTTATTTTTCAAAATCATTCTCCTCTTAACGTTTACAATGCTTTTTCAGCTAAGGTGAAAATGACCAAAACCCCAATTATGTAAACACTTATACACATACTTAGCCTCATGAAAGTGAGTAGTTCCACTGAATTCACAACTAACTCAACTGGATACTCATGGTGTGAAGTTAAGTATAAATGTGAATGTTTGCAGGATTGGGAGCTAGCTGGCTATACAAGAGAACCAGTAAAACCAACTATACACAGTGCTGTCAAATGCAAAACTAAATAGAAAAAATGTTTCATTGACTTTTTAACTGACTAGTTACTCCCTAAGATTACTATAACTGTAGGTGGTACAAAACTCCAGACAGAAGTGTGATTTTAAAGTTGACTGTGTCCTTTTGACTTCAAAGGAACTGCCACTTATCTTACTCCATTTGTAAGTATGTACACATAAAAAGTCCCCAAACCATGCCCCCTTAAGTTCACTTCAGAGAAATCCTCAAAGCACTTTCATAAACATTTATTTGAAGGTCCCCTTTTGTTCTCTCACACACAAACAGTTTCTTTCACTGGAAAATATTACAGTCAGACATGAACACATCATGGAAAAGAAACTTCAGACAACCACAAGATACTATTTTCACATTTAAAGTTATCTTGTGTTTGTTTTCAATCTCATCCCCAGTTTTAAAGGTTATTTCATCTATTCATATGATGACTAAAGAGTTTCATCTTTGTGAAAGAAGACACACACAAGATTGAGTGTGTCACCAAACACAAGTGTAGCAGCAATCTCTAAGGGATGTCACTGGTGGCCAGCTTCCCAGATAGGCAGACCACCCTTGTCCACCCCTTTCCATATGCCTCTTTCCCCTCCTAACACCGAATGAAATGCTCATCCTTTCCCATAAACTCCAACTCTTTCAGTAAAGACCTGAGAATGCTCATTTCTTTTCTCCACTGCAACACAGATACACTCACAAATGCCACCACTAGTTGTACACTAAAATAAATTTAAGAAAAAAATAGTATTTTGTGTGATCAAGGCATTTGTTTTTTCGTTTCGAACTCTGAGTTGTATCTGCCTTTATTAATATAACTTTTTACATTAATATTGTGAACAAGTGGAAGAATATGGAATTGCTCAGTGTCCCTATACGAACACTAGCTGAGAGTTATTTTACAATAATAAGGCTCTCCACACCAGAGCCAATAAAGTATACAGACAGGAGTGCCAAATATTAGAAAGAAAAAAAAAATCTGTCAGTCTCAGTCCTAAATCAAACAGATTGATAATTCACATGATTATTATCACCCTGCATTACATAACCATCCATGGTTGCATGGATTTTTTTAAAATCCCTTCATCTGCTCAATCTATATTCAAATATTCCCTTGTGATAAAATAATACAGCCAGCCCTATGTAAAAGTGCACTAGGAAACATTTAATGAGCCTCAGCAGGGTCTACATGGATAAAGATGTTAGTGTTCAATATGTTATCGTGGTTCAGAAATAGCACACTATAGTGTGCATTACCC
Organism: Natator depressus; assembly: GCF_965152275.1. Classification (NCBI taxonomy): domain Eukaryota; kingdom Metazoa; phylum Chordata; order Testudines; family Cheloniidae; genus Natator; species Natator depressus. The sequence continues at coordinate 162,716,030 of NC_134234.1, forward strand.
CACCATGCACACAAGCCCTTGCCTGAACACAATTCAAAAACCCTCTTTGACCACAGCTACCCCAGGAAAAATGGAGTTGTTTTTACAAGGTGATAGCTAGCACATGATAGCTGACACATTGTAAAACATTAGTGCAGACCAAGAAATCTGTACCTTGATGTAGCTGGCTAAGGTGAACGGGGGGGGGGGGGGGGGGAGATGGAAGGGGGAAGTCAAGGATGTCTCCAATGGGGCTTCTGCTACTGGTTTACAGTGGACAGAGAGAATCATAGGGCTTGTCTACACAAGGACACTCAAGAAAAATCAATCTGAATTCAAGTGTGAATTTGAAATGCATTAGTTAAACCGCATTAAACCCCAACGTGGTTGCCCTCAATGAGAATTAAAGTGGCCTTAATTCAGTTTATGCAGTGGTATTGTAGACCTGTTGGTACCAGGATATTAGAGAGACAAGATGGGTGAGGTAATATCTTTTATTGGATCAACTTCTGTTGGTGAGAGCGACAACTTTTGAGCTTACACGGAGCTCTTCTTCACATCTGGGAAAGGTACTAAGGCTTCGTCTACACTGCCAAGTTGTTGACAAAACTTTTGTCTTTCACAGGTGCTTAAAAAATCACCCCCGCCCCCAAAAGACAAAAGTTTTACCCAGGCAAGTGGCAGCGTGAACACGGCTTTGTCGGCAGGAGCCTCCTGCCGACAAACTGAATGCCGCTCGCGGGGGTGGAAGTATTTTGTCGGCAAAAGTGCTGACAAAGAGCCTTTACACATGCCAACTTTTAGCGATAAGGCTGTGTCAACACAGCCCTGTAGCTAAAAGCTGCGTGGTGCAGACAAGCCCTCAGAGTGGCACAGCAAAATACAAGAGGAAACAGATTGTTCAGCATAGGTAGTCACCACATATTTCAAGGGACCATTCAAGGTGAAGTAGCCTGTTAATAATTCTCCAGTCCTAAGGGGAAAAGGAACTAAGTTGTCACCTACCACCCCACAATGGAACCCATATGGGGTATCAAACAATTAGAACTCGTACTTCAATCTTTCCTGAACCTCCTCTTCCGGCCTTCAAACACCCTCCCCCCACCAACACACACACGCACACCAGAAGCAAGTTCCCAGCAGACCAAGACACACCAACTCAAAGCAGCACGAGTCCCTGCCAGAACAACAGATGTAAATCCTGCAGACATCTCTCTCTACTGGTACAATGACCAACAACTTCGACAATGCGCTTTTCAAGATCCATGGGTCCCACACGTGCCTATCACATGTGATGTACTTCATCTAGTGCACTAAATACCCAAACAACAACTACGTGAGTGAAACAAGACAATCGCTACACTCTCAAAGAAACACAGAAAATGATAAGACAAAAATACCACATCACCCTATGGGTGCACACTTTTCACTCGGCAGCTCTCCAACACCACTTTCTACAAGCCATTACCCTCTGATCCCACTGAGAGTTACCAAAAGAAACTACAGCATTTGCTCAAGAAACTCCCTGAAAAAGCACAAGATCAAATCCGCACAGATACACCCCTGGAACCCCGACCTGGGATATTCTATCTACTACCCAAGATCCATAAACCTGGAAATCCTGGGCGCCCCATCATCCTAGGCATCGGCACCCTGACAGCAGGATTGTCTGGGTATGTAGTCTCCCTCCTCAGGCCCTATGCTACCAGCACTCCCAGCTACCTTCGAGACACCACTGACTTCCTGAGGAAACTACAATCCATTGGTGATCTTCCTGATAACACCATCCTGGCCACTATGGATGTAGAAGCCCTCTACACCAACATTCCACACAAAGATGGACTACAAGCCATCAAGAACACTATCCCCGGTAACGTCACAGCTAACCTGGTGGCTGAACTTTGTGACTTTGTCCTTACCCATAACTATTTTACATTTGGGGACAATGTATACCTTCAGATCAGCAGCACTGCTATGGGTACCCACATGGCCCCACAGTATGCCAACATTTTTATGGCTGACTTAGAACAACGCTTCCTCAGCTCTCGTCCCCTAACGCCCCTACTCTACTTGCGCTATATTGATGACATCATCATCTGGACCCATGGAAAAGAAGCCCTTGAGGAATTCCACCATGATTTCAACAATTTCCATCCCAACATCAACCTCAGCCTGGTCCAGTCCACACAAGAGATCCACTTCCTGGACACTACAGTGCTAATAAACGATGGTCACATAACCACCACCCTATACCGGAAACCTACTGACCGCTATTCCTACCTACATGCCTCCAGCTTTCACCCTGACCACACCACACGATCCATCGTCTACAGCCAAGCTCTGCGATACAACCGCATTTGCTCCAACCCCTCAGACAGAGACAAACACCTATAAGATCTCTATCAAGCATTCTTACAACTACAGTACCCACCTGCGGAAGTGAAGAAACAGATTGATAGAGCCAGAAGAGTTCCCAGAAGTCACCTACTACAGGACAGGCCTAACAAAGAAAATAACAGAACGCCACTAGCCGTCACCTTCAGTCCCCAACTAAAACCCCTCCAATGCATTATTAAGGATCTACAACCTATCCTGAAGGATGACCCAACACACTCACAAATCTTGGGAGACAGGCCAGTCCTTGCCTACAGACAGCCCCCCAACCTGAAGCAAATACTCACCAGCAACCACATACCACACAAGAGAACCACTAACCCAGGAACCTATCCTTGCAACAAAGCCCGTTGCCAACTGTGCCCACATATCTATTCAGGGGACACCATCACAGGGCCTAATAACATCAGCCACAATATCAGAGGCTCGTTCACCTGCACATCCACCAATGTGATATATGCCATCATGTGCCAGCAATGCCCCTCTGCCATGTACATTGGTCAAACTGGACAGTCTCTACGTAAAAGAATAAATGGACACAAATCAGATGTCAAGAATTATAACATTCATAAACCAGTCAGAGAACACTTCAATCTCTCTGGTCATGCGATTACAGACATGAAAGTTGCTATATTACAACAAAAAAAACTTCAAATCCAGACTCCAGCGAGAAACTGTTGAATTGGAATTCATTTGCAAATTGGATACAATTAACTTAGGCTTGAGTAGAGACTGGGAGTGGCTAAGTCATTATGCACGGTAACCTATTTCCCCTTGTTTTTTCCTACCCCCCCCCCCCCCCCCCGACGTTCTTGTTGAACCCTGGATTTGTGCTGGAAGTGGCCCACCTTGATTATCATATACATTGTAAGGAGAGTGGTCACTTTAGATAAGCTTAGATAAGCTACTACCAGCAGGAGAGGGGGTGTGTGTGTGTGGGGGGGGGGGGGGAGGGGGGATGAGAAAACCTGGATTTGTGATGGAAATGGCCCAACTTGATCATCATACACATTGTAAGGAGAGTGATCACTTTAGATAAGCTATTACCAGCAGGAGAGTGGGGTGGGAGGAGGTATTTTTTCATGCTTTGTGTGTATATAAAAAGATCTTCTACACTTTCCACAGTATGCATCCGATGAAGTGAGCTGTAGCTCATGAAAGCTTATGCTCAAATAAATTGGTTAGTCTCTAAGGTGCCACAAGTACTACTTTTCACAAAGTGATCACTCCAGATCTGACCTCTCAGTCCTCATTCTCAAAGGAAACCTGCACAACACCTTCAAAAGACGAGCCTGGAAGCTTAAATTTACAACTTTGTTAAACATTAAAAATCATGGGTTATATAGGGACACTGGATTTATGACTTATTACAACGATCAGTAACCTGCTAACTTTCCCCCTCCAGCACCTTTCTTCCCTCCCTTTCCCCCCATGACTGCTCCATCTTATAATTAAGTGGGACACTGAATACCTGTCCCAGACCGGAAGACGAGCTCTGTGTAAGCTTGAAAGCTTGTCTATCTCACCAAAATTAAATTGGTCCAATAAAACATATTACCTCACCTATCTTGTGTGCTGAGCCTGGCCTACACAACAGGACTAGGTCAACATAAGCTGCTTTGTGTTGACCTAACTGTGGAAGTGTTTTCATGTAAATTTGGCTCCTGCCAACATAAGCGCCTCTCCACGCCAATATAGCAACACTACCTCCCTGAGCAGCATACAGCAGGGGTGGGCAAACTTTGTGGCCTGAGGGCCACACCGGGTTTCCGAAATTGTACGAAGGGCCGGTTAGGGAAGGTTGTGCCTCCCCCAACAGCCAGGCATGGCCCGGCCCCCTATCCTACCCCCCTGCTTCTCACCCCCGATGGGCCTCCCCGGACCCCTGTCCCATCCAATCCAACCCCACCTGTTCTCTGACGGCCCCCCCCGGACCCCTGTCCCATCCACCCTCCCTGCTCTCTGTCCCCTGACCGCCCCTGGACTCCCCGCCCCAACTGCCCCCCGCCAACCCATCCAAACCCCACTCTCCTTCCTGACTCCCTCCCTGGGACCCCTGCCCCATCCAACCCCCCCTTCTCCCTGACCGCTCCTGGACCCCCCATCCCGTCGTTTGCCCACCTCTGGTGTAGAGTCATGGTCAATGTAATCAGAGGCAACACTTAACTCTTGATAGTGGGGTGAGCATAATTTAAAGGTCGGCGGGAGCACATGACTGCCTCCCCTCTGGGCCCTTTCCCACTCCTCTCATGCCTTCCACAACTGCTCCAAGCTGGAACCAAATTGTCTCCACTCCCATCACAGCTCCTTCCTCGCTTCTCCTATTACCTCCCCGCTGCAGACAGAGGCTCCAGCCACCTACTGCCAAGCATCAGTAACTGCAGCTGCGGGTGAGGAAAGGATGGGACTCAGTGGGCTTCCCTGAGCTCCCTCTGGCAGAGCTGTGCAGCCAGCCCAGACCCTCTTCCCTGCCCCCAGGCACCTCCTAGCAGGGCTCAGCAGGAGCGCTAGGTGCCAGTGCCCTTCCTAGGCACGTTTCAGTTTCAGAGTAGCAGCCGTGTTAGTCTGTATTCGCAAAAAGAAAAGGAGTACTTATGGCACCTTAGAGACTAACTAATTTATTTGAGCATTATTTTCCTAGCCACGTCACTTCAGCCACGCTCAGCCCAACTCCTAATCTGGCAAAAAACTGGGGGTTGGGTGACATATTCCCCCATCACCTCAGGATGTCATTAGGGTCAAGGCAGCGTCGGTGTAGACACAGCCTTGCTGCCAGGAGCTATCCCGCGCAGTACCCCCACCCTGACAATACAACCGACACAAGCGCTCCCGGGGCGGACCCTCACCGCCGGCACAAAGCGCCGAGTCTGCGCGCACACAGGCGCACGCGACTTAATCACCGCGGGGGCCGTCTGCCAACGCCAGGGAGGCGCTCAATTCTGTAGCGCAGGCACGGCCCGACTCAGTTTAGTTCAATCCACTTCCAAGGAGACGGAACTGACCCACATTCCGGCCCCTGTGACGCCACACGGCCGTTTAACGAACCCACTGTAACAGCCCGCTTGGGACCATCTCCCCCGGCGCGGGCGCGCGGGCCCCCGGTGGAGCAGCCCCGCCGCCGGCGGACAGCGGCGCAAGCGAGGCCGGAGGCCTCGTCCCGCTGCCACTACGGGGGCTGCCCTCGCTGGCGGCCCGGGGGCGAGGCGCGGCAGACACAGCCCGGCGGAGCCGCGGGCTGGACTCGGGCGGGCTCCGAGGCCGCAGGCTGGACGCGCAGCTAAACCCCGCGGCGGACACAAATCGGGTGGGGGGGCGGAGAGGGAGGCGCGCCAGAGACCCCCCCACCCCACACACACACACACACACACACACACACAGCCTGCCCCCCCGGCAATTGCCGCCGCGCTCACCTGCGCCGAGAGGAGCCGCCGCCAGCAGGAGCGGGAGGAGCAGCAGCTCCGGCAGCGCCATCCTGCCGCGGGGGGCTCTAGCGACCATTCTCTTGCTGCCGCCGGCCGCGCGCCTCAGCCCCGGACCCACCCCCCCGGTCAGCTCGCGGGATAACGGACATCAGCGGAAACCACCCGGGGCCCCAGCAGCTGCCTCGAGCCACACCCCGGCCTCCCGCGGCGCAACCACCTCCGGGCTTCAGCGAAACAGCGGCTCTTCCCAGAAACCCGGGCAGAGCTCGCGCGAGAGCCGGCGGGGGGAGTGACGTCACAGCCGCAGCCAGCTGCCGCGTGCGTTCGCCCGCCCCAATCAGCAGCTGTGTGTGTGTGTGTGTGTGTGTGTGTGTGGTTGCTGCTGCTCCGGGGGGGGAGGAGGTTGCTGCCCATGGGCAGCGTGAAAACGGGCCTGTGTAGTTCCGAGTACAATGCCCCCACCTCAGCCTGGTCTGGGCCTCTGAGTGCAGCGGCAATGCAAATAACGTGGGACAGATTGGCCCAGACCGAGGGCACTAGGTGTTTCATTGCAAACCCGTCACGGTAATTAATATGTAAGACCATCATTTCTTGGCGGAAGGAGGAGGAGCTGCCCCCCATTTCCATACACCAATCGTTATTTCTGTTGCTAGTGCCTCGGGGCCCTACTGTGAATCACAGTCTGTGACAAACTCAGAACAACAAGATGCTCCCTTCCTGTCCTGAAGAACTTAATGTGTCTTCTAACTGTGGCTATTTTACTCAGTTGTGTTAGGATATAGATATCCAGGCCTGTGTGTAAAGGCCTGTACTCTAAGAATTTAGGTGTATTCTTATCACTTAGCTAGTTATAGAGGTATAAAAGAATCAAAATCACTGTCTGCCGGTGTAAGGTCCTTCTCTTACTGTGACAGTCTGAGGCCCTGTGCTTAGGCTAAGATCTTTGACTAAGTAGCAGAGGCAGCCATAAGCTGCGAAGCGACGGGTCACATCCTCACATTCCAAACTAGTCACATTGAAATAAGGTGCTATTGGGCTGTTAGGAATACAATCCTGGCCTGATAATGCCTATCACCTCCAGAGAAAGGTAAGTGCCTAGAAGATGCAAAAGGAAACTTAGTTTGATAGCATCCTGTCCGGCAAGAACTCACTTATCAATAGCTGGGATGTGAAATCCTCATTTCTATGTTTGTTCTGTCACTGTAGTCCCCATTTCCCCATTGTTTGTCTGTATAATCTCTGTCTGGTTCTGTGATTGTTTCTGTCTGCTGTATAATTAATTTTGCTGGGTGTAAACTAATTAAGGTGGTGGGATATAATTGGTTAAACATGTTACAATATGTTAGGATTGGTTAGTTAAATTTCAGGAAAATGATTGGTTAAGGTATACCTAAGCAGAACTCAAGTTTTACTATATAGTAAATCAGGAAGTGGGTGGGAAATGGGAACAGGGAATGGGGGTGGGGAAATTGGAATCATGTCCTGCTAAGGGCAGGAATGGGAACAGGGACACTGGTAAGGCTCTCTGGTGTCAGAGCTGGGAAGGGGGACACTAAGGAAGGAAACTGGAATCATGCTTGCTGGAAGTTCACCCCAGTAAACATTGAATTGTTTGCACCTTTGGACTTTGGGTATTGTTGCTCTCTGTTCATGCAAGAAGGATCAGGGAAGTAAGTGGGTGAAGGAATAAGCCCCCTAACAAATTGGATCATGTTTCCTTTAAGAAGAGATTTAAATTGCACCTGATTTATTTTTAAAAATATATTTAAATTTTTTTTTTTTTTTTTTACAGAGAATGAGGGTGCTGAATTGTGTTGAGAAATGGCTCCCTGGTTCGACATCTTCATTAATGATCTGGATGATGGGATTGATTGCACCCTCAGCAAGTTCACGGATGACACTAAGCTGGGGGGCAGGGTAGATACACTGAAGGGTTTGGGATAGGATCCAGAGGGACCTAGAGAAATTGGAGGATTAGGCTAAAAGAAATCTGATGAGGTTCAACAAGGACAAGTGCAGACTCCTGCACTTAGAACAGAAGAATCCCATGCACTGCTGGGGACCGACGGCTAAGCAGCAGTTCTGCAGAAAAGGACCTGGGGATTACAATGGACGAGAAGCTGGATAAGAGTCAACAGTGTGCCTTTGATGCCAAGAAGGTTAACGGCATATTTGGCTGCATTAGTAGGAGCATTGCCAGCAGATCAAGGGAAGTGATTATTCCCCTCTATTTGGCACAGTGAGGCCACATCTGGAGTATTGCATCCAGTTTTGGGCCCCCCACTACAGAAGCTAAGGGGTTGGGGAGGGGAAATCAGGGCACAGTGGAGCAGGGGGTCCCCCCCAGAGCGAGGGGCTGGGGGAATTGGGGCACAGTGGAGTGGCGGGGGGCAGACAGGCTACACCCCCCTTCCAGATAGCACCAGTACCTACTTCGTAGGCTGGTCCAGGTGCCAGCCAATTCTCTCTTGTCAGTCTGGGAGGGCAGAAAGAGCAGCATCTGCTAAGTCAGGGATCTCAAACTCAAATCACCATGAGGGCCACATGAGGACTAGTACATTGGCCCGAGGGCTGCATCACTGACACCTTTTCATACAAAAATACAAAAGCCCCTGCCCCCGGCCCTGCCCCCGCTCCACCCTTTCCATGAGGCCGAGGCCCTGCCCCTGACCTGCCTCGTCCTGCCCCTTCCCCGCCCCCATTCCAACCCCTTCCCCAAAGTCCCCGGCCTAAGTCTGCCCCCTCCCTGGCCCTATTCCAACCCCTTCCCCAAATCCCTGCCCTGGCCCCGCCTCTTTTCCGCCTCCTCCCCTGAGCGCACCGCCTCCCCGATCCTCCCCCTCCCTCCTGGAAAATCCTAAGAGCCGCCAAACAGCTGTTTGGTAGTGGGAAGCGCTAGGAGGTAGATGGAGGAGTGGGGACGTGGCGCACGCGGGGGGTGAGGGGAGCTATGGCGGGCTGCAGTAAATAACTCAGTGGGCCACGTGTTTGAGCCCCCTGTGCTAAGCAGAGCAACTCCTCCAGGCTCAAGCAGCAGCTGTTGCTCTTCCTGCCCCCCAGCAGCAGACACTGGCTACTGCAAGTAACCAGACTTTTAGCGTCTGGTCAACTGTGCTGACTGGACGCTGCCAGTTTCCCTTTTCGACCAGATGTTCCAGTCAAAAACTGGACACCTGGCAACCCTAAGTCCGCCGTGAGTGCAGAAGCTGTATTGGCAGAAGTAGCTCTCCCGCCGACACAGCACTGTCCACACTGGCACTTATGTCAGTGTAATTAATGTCGCTCAAGCTGAAGGGACACCCCTTTATTCACACCCCTGAGGGACATAGAATCATAGAATATCAGGGTTGGAAGGGACCTCAGGAGGTCATCTAGTTCAACCCCCTGCTCAAAGCAGGACCAATCCCCAACTAAATCATCCCAGTCAGGGCTTTGTCAAGCCTGACCTTAAAAACTTCTAAGGAAGGAGATTCCACCACCTCCCTAGGTAATGCATTCCAGTGTTTCACCACCCTCCTAGTGAAATAGTGTTTCCTAATATCCAACCTAAACCTCCCCCACTGCAACTTGAGACCATTACTCCTTGTTCTGTCATCTGCCACCACTGAGAACAGTCTAGATCCATCCTCTTTGGAACCCCCTTTCAGGTAGTTGAAAGCAGCTATCAAATCCCTCCTCATTCTTCTCTTCCGCAGACTAAACAATCCCAGTTCCCTCAGCCTTTCCTCATAGTCATGTGTTCCGGTCCCCAAATCATTTTTGTTGTCCTCCGCTGGACTCTTTCCAATTTTTCCACATCCTTCTTGTAGTGTGGGGCCCAAAACTGGACACAGTACTCCAGATGAGGCCTCACCAATGTCGAATAGAGGGGAACGATCACGTCCCTCGATCTGCTGGCAATGCCCCTACTTATACATCCCAAAATGCCATTGGCCTTCTTGACAGCAAGGGCACACTGTTGACTCATATCCAGCTTCTCGTCCACTGTAACCCCTAGGTCCTTTTCTGCAGAACTGCTGCCGAGCCATTCGGTCCCTAGTCTGTAGTGGTGCATGGGATTCTTCCGTCCTAAGTGCAGGACTCTGCACTTGTCCTTGCTGAACCTCATCAGATATCTTTTGGCCCAATCCTCTAATTTGTCTAGGTCCCTCTGTATCCTATCTCTACCCTCCAGCGTATCTACCTCTCCTCACAGTTTAGTGTCATCTGCAAACTTGCTGAGGGTGCAATCCACACCATCCTCCAGATCATTTATGAAGATACTGAATAAAACCGGCCCGAGGACCGACCCTCGGGGCACTCCACTTGATACCGGCTGCCAACTAGACATGGAGCCATTGATCGCTACCCGTTGAGCCCAACAATCTAGCCAACTTTCTATCCACCTTATAGTCCATTCATCCAGTCCATACTTCTTTAACTTGCTGGCAAGAATACTGTGGGAGACCGTGTCAAAAGTTTTGCTAAAGTCAAGGAACAACACGTCCACTGCTTTCCCCTCATACACAGAGCCAGTTATCTCGTTGTAGAAGGCAATTAGATTAGTCAGGCATGACTTGCCCTTGGTGAATCCATGCTGACTGTTCCTGATCACTTTCCTCTCCTCTAAGTGCTTCAGAATTGATTCCTTGAGGACCTGCTCCATGATTTTTCCAGGGACTGAGGTGAAGCTGACTGGCCTGTAGTTCCCAGGATCCTCCTTCTTCCCTTTTTTAAAGATGGGCACTACATTAGCCTTTTTCCAGTCGTCCGGGACTTCCCCCGATCGCCATGAGTTTTCAAAGATAATGTGCAATGGCTCTGCAATCACATCCGCCAACTCCTTTAGCACTCTCGGATGCAGCGCATCTGGCTCCATGGACTTGTGCTCGTCCAGCTTTTCTAAATAGTCCCGAACCACTTCTTTCTCCACAGAGGGCTGGTCACCTCCTCCCCCCATGCTGTGCTGCCCAGTGCAGTAGTCTGGGAGCTGACCTTGTTCGTGAAGACAGAGGCAAAAAAAGCATTGAGTAAATTAGCTTTTTCCACATCCTCTGTCACTAGGTTGCCTCCCTCATTCAGTAAGGGGCCCACACTTTCCTTGACTTTCTTCTTGTTGCTAACATACCTGAAGAAACCCTTCTTGTTACTCTTAACATCTCTTGCTAGCTGCAACTCCAGGTGTGATTTGGCCTTCCTGATTTCACTCCTGCATGCCCGAGCAATATTTTTATACTCTTCCCTGGTCATTTGTCCAATCTTCCACTTCTTGTAAGCTTCTTTTTTGTGTTCAAGATCAGGAAGGATTTCACTGTTAAGCCAAGCTGGTCGCCTGCCATATTTACTATTCTTTCTACACATCGGGATGGTTTGTCCCTGTAACCTCAATAAGGATTCTTTAAAATACAGCCAGCTCTCCTGGACTCCTTTCCCCCTCATGTTATTCTCCCAGGGGATCCTGCCCATCAGTTCCCTGAGGAAGTCAAAGTCTGCTTTTCTGAAGTCCAGGGTCTGTATTCTGCTGCTCTCCTTTCTTCCCTGTGTCAGGATCTTGAACTCGACCATCTCATGGTCACTGCCTTCCAGGTTCCCATCCACTTTTGCTTCCCCTACTAATTTTTCCTGGTTTGTGAGCAGCAGGTCAAGAAGAGCTCTGCCCCTAGTTGGTTCCTCCAGCACTTGCACCAGGAAATTGTGCCCTACTCTTTCCAAAAACTTCCTGGATTGTCTGTGCACCACTGTATTGCTCTCCCAGCAGATATCAGGGTGATTGAAGTCTCCCAGGAGAACCAGGGCCTGCGATCTAGTAACTTTCGTGAGTTGCTGGAAGAAAGCCTCGTCCACCTCATCCCCCTGGTCCGGTGGTCTATAGCAGACTCCCACCACGACATCACCCTTGTTGCTCACACTTCTAAACTTAATCCAGAGACTCTCAGGTTTTACTGCAGTTTCATACTTGAGCTCTGAGCAGTCATACTGCTCCCTTACATACAGTGCAACTCCCCCACGTTTTCTGCCCTGCCTATCCTTCCTGAACAGTTTATATCCATCCATGACAATACTTCAGTCATGTGAGTTATCCCACCAAGTCTCTTTTATTCCAATCACATCATAATTCCTTGACTGTGCCAGGACTTCCAGTTCTCCTTGTTTGTTTCCAGGCTTCTTGCATTTGTGTATAGGCACTTGAGATAACTCGCTGATTGTCCCTCTTTCTCAGTATGAGGCAGGAGCCCTTCCCTCTCGTGCGCTCCTGCTCGTGTTTCCTCCCGGTATCCCACTTCCCCACTTACCTCAGGGCTTTGGTCTCCTTCTCCCAGTGAACCTAGTTTAAAGCCCTCCTCACTAGGTTAGCCAGTCTGCTTGCAAAGATGCTCTTCCCTCTCTTCGTTAGGTGGAGCCCGTCTCTGCCTAGTACTCCTCCTTCTTGGAACACCATCACATGGTCAAAGAATCCAAAGCCTTCTCTCCGACACCACCTGCGTAGCCATTCATTGACTTCCACGATTCGATGGTCTCTACCTAGGCCTTTTCCTTCCACGGGGAGGATGGATGAGAAGACCACTTGCGCCTCAAACTCCTTTATCCTTCTTCCCAGAGCCACGTAGTCTGCAGTGATCCACTCAAGGTCATTCTTGGCAGTATCATTGGTGCCCACGCGGAGAAGCAGGAAGGGGTAGCGATCAGAGGGCTTGATGAGTCTCGGCAGTCTCTCCGTCACATCATGAATCCTAGCTCCTGGCAAGCCACAGACTTCTCGGTTTTCCCGGTCGGGGTGGCAGATAGATGACTCAATCCTCCTGAGGAGAGAGTCCCCGACCACCACCACCCGCCTCCATAAATTCTGCTGACATTAGCTATAATGTAGACATAGCTTCAGTCAATGACAAAAAAGCCTGTTGACAGGATAGCTTGTTTAAAATTGTTATTTGTAAGACTTTGTAGTTGTTTGAAAGTTTGTTCTATTTACCTCTTAATTCTGTTTAACTTTCTTCCCCAGTCTAAAGAAAACTCTAAACCAAGGTTTGAAAGAGATGAAACTCCAGTTTATATATAACAAAAGTCAGTCTCAATTCAGAGGGAATCATCAAGAAGTTTCTACCAAAATCAGACCTATACAGTCCAAATTCACTTTCTTTGGGACCCAACAACCAGTTAAAAAAAAATCAATTTAGCCCAATGACTATTATGGGTATGTCTACACTACAAAATTAGGTTGATATTTTAGAAGTCAATTTTTAGAAACCAATTTTATACAGTCAATCGTGTATGTCCACACTAAGCGCATTAAGTCGGCGGAGTGTGTCCTCACTACCGTGGCTAGCATCGACTTACGGAGCGGTGCACGGTGAGTAGCTATCTCACAGTTCCCGCAGTTTCCACTGCCCATTGGAATTCTGGGTTAAGCTCCCACTGCCTGATGCGGCAAAAACATTGTTGCGGGTGGTTTTGGGTACATGTCGTCAGTCAGTTGCCCCTCCCTCTGTGAAAGCAATGGCAGACAATCGTTTCGTGCCTTTTTTCCATACAGAGACCATACTATGGCAAGCATGCAGCCCGCTCAGCTCAGCCGCTGTTGTGTCCTGGGTGCTGCTGGCAGCACATGGTGCAGTAGGCCTGCTAACCATCGTCATTCACTGCTTCCGCTGCAACTCTGCTCTTCTGTAGCTCAGGGGATCTGTTCTGGTCCTCCTGGGTGCTGCTAACCATTGTCCTCCACCGCTTCCGCTTCAACTCTGCTCTCCTGCTCTCATGAATCCACCTCGCAGGTCCTCTTGTCTTTTTCTATAAATATCTATTCTTGTGGCATCCGTCTTTAGCCACTGCTTCCGCTGCAACTCTGCTCTCCTGCAACTCTGCTCTCCTGCAGAAGCCATACCACTGCAAGCATGGAGCCCGCTCAGATCACCGGGGCAGTTATGAGCATTGTAAACACTTCTCGCATTATCCTTCAGTATGTGCAGAACCAGAACCTGCAAAAGCAGGCGACGGCAGCATGGTGATGAGAGTGATGTGGACATGGACACAGACTTTTCTCAAAGTACGGGCCCCGGCAATTTGGCCATCCTGGTGGCAATGGGGCAGGCTCATGCTGTGGAACACCGATTCTAGGCCCAGGAAACAAGCACAGACTGGTGGGACCGCACAGTGTTGCAGGACTGGGATGATTCCCAGTGGCTGTGAAACTTTTGCATGCATAAGGGCACTTTCATGGAACTTTGTGACTTGCTTTCCCCTGCCCTGAAGTGCAAGAATACCAAGATGAGAGCAGCCCTCATGGTTCACAAGCAAGTGGCGATAGCCCTCTGGAAGCTTGCAACGCCAAACAGCTACCAGTCAGTCGGGAATCAATTTGGAGTGGGCAAATCTACTGTGGGGGCTGCTGTGATCCAAATAGCCAACACAGTCATTGAGCTGCTGCTATCAATGGTAGTGACTCTGGGAAATGTGCAGGTCATAGTGGATGGCTTTGCTGCAATGGGATTCCCTAACTGTGGTGGGGCTATAGACGGAACCCATATCCCTGTCTTGGCACCGGAGCACTAAGGCAGCAAGTACATAAACTGCAGCGGGTACTTTTCAATGGTGCTGCAAGCACTGGTGGATCGCAAGGGACGTTTCACCGACATCAACGTGGGATGGCCACGAAAGGTACATGACGCTCGCATCTTCAGGAACGCTGGTCTATTTCAACAGCTGCAGGAAGGGACTTACTTCCCAGACCAGAAAATAACTGTTGGGGATGTTGAAATGCCTATAGTTATCCTTGGGGACCCAGCCTACCCCTTAATGCCATGGCTTATGAAGCCATACACAGGCACCCTGAACAGTAGTCAGGAGCTGTTCAACTATAGGCTGAGCAAGTGCAGAATGGCGGTAGAATGTGCATTTGGATGTTTAAAAGTGCGCTGGTGCAGTTTACTGTCTCGGTTAGACCTAAGCGAAACCAATATTCCCATTGTTATTGCTGCTTCCTGTGTGCTCCACAATATCTGTGAGAGTAAGGGGGAGACGTTTATGGCGGGGTGGGAGGTTGAGGCAAATCGCCTGGCCACTGATTACGCGCAGCCAGACACCAGGGCAGTTAGAAGAGTACAGGAGGGCGCGGTGCGCATCAGAGAAGCTTGAAAACCGGTTTCGTGACTGGCCAGGCTACGATGTGACAGTTCTGTTTGTTTCTGCTTGATGAAAACCCGCCCCCTTGGTTCACTCTACTTCACTGTAAGCCAACCGCCCTCCCCCCTTCGATCACCACTTGCCGAGGCAATAAAGTCATTGTTGTTTCAAAATCATGCATTCTTTAATTCATCACACAAATAGGGGGATAACTGCCCAGGTAGCCTGGGAGGGGTGGTGGAGGAGGGAAGCACCGTGTGGGGTGGTGGATGAGGGGAGGAGGGAAGGAAAAGGCCACACTGCACTTCAGAACTTATTGAATACCAACCTTCTGTTGCTTGGGCAGTCCTCGGGGTGGAGTGGTTGGGTGCCCGGAGCCCCACCTCCCTGCGTTCTTGGGCATCTGGGTGAGGAGGCTATGGAACTTGGAGAGGAGGGCGGGCGGTTACACAGGGGCTGCAACGGTGGTCTGTGCTCCTGCTGCCTTTCCTGCAGCTCCACCAGACGCTGGAGCATATCAGTTTGATCCCCCAGTAGCCTCAGCATTGCATCCTGCCTCCTCTCATCATGCTGCCACCACCTCTCCTCTTGCTCCCGCAACCTCTCATGTTGCTCGTCCCTCCTGTCCTTGCATTCATTTTCTGCATTCCTGGACTCTGCCATTGTTTGCCTCCACATATTATGCTGAGCTCTTTCAGTGCAGGAGGACTGCATGAGCTCAGAAGACATTTCATCGCAAGTGCGTTTTTTTCGCCTTCTTGTCTGCTCTAGCCTCTGGGACGGAGATGATAGGGGGAGCTGTCATAAATATAAAGGGAAGGGTAAACACCTTTAAATCCCTCCTGGCCAGAGGAAAAACCCTTTCACCTGTATAGGGTTAAGAAGCTAAGATAACCTCGCTGGCACCTGACCAAAATGACCAATGAGAAGACAAGATACTTTCAAAGCTGGAGGGGGTGGGGAAACAAAGGGCTCTCTCTGTCTGTGTGATGCTTTTGCTGGGACCAGAGCAGGAATGCAGGTCAGAACTCCTGTAAAAAGTCAGTAAGCAGTCTAGTTAGATAGGCATTAGATTCTGTTTTGTTTAAATGGCTGATAAAATAAGTTGTGCTGAATGGAATGTATATTCCTGTTTTTGTGTCTTTTTGTAACTTAAGGTTTCGCCTAGAGGGATTCTCTATGTTTTGAATCTGATTACCCTGTAAAGTATTTACCATCCTGATTTTACAGAGGTGATTCTTTTACTTTTTCTTTAATTAAAATTCTTCTTTTAAGAACCTGATTGCTTTTCATTGTTCTTAAGATCCAAGGTTTTGGGTCTGTGTTCACCTATGCAAATTGGTGAGGATTTTTATCAAGCCTTCCCCAGGAAAGGGGGTGTAGGGCTTGGGGGGATTTTGGGAGGGGAGACGTTTCCAAGTGGGCACTTCCCCTGTTATTATTGTTAGACACTTTGGTGGTGGCAGCATTTAACCTAAGCTGGTAAGAATAAGCTTAGGGGGTCTTTCATGCAGGTCCCCACATCTGTACCCTAGAGTTCAGAGTGGGGAAGGAACCTTGACAGGAGCGTTGAAACATTTGCAGCTGCAGGAGGAAAAAAAGGGAGAGTAGTATTTAAAAAGACACATTTTAGAGAACAACGGGTAGACTCTTTCACGGTGAACCGAGCTGTTAACATTACATAGCACATGTGCTCTCGGAACAAGGTCGCATTTTGCCTCTTATATTGAGGGCCTGCCAGTTTGGTGTGAGACATCACACATGCAGGGCTGGGCAACAGAATTCGGCTTGCAGGCAGCCATGGTAAGCCACAGTCTTTCGGCTTCTTCAACCTTCATAATATGTGGGAATGGTTTCAAACAGCAGCTCCCTCCTTTCCCATACCAAGCACCCGTTGGGTTGGCCATTTAAAAGGAGGGGCTGCGGTGTTCAGGTTAACGTGCAGCACAAACCCAACTAAACCCCCGTGGCCCCCAACTCTCTGGGATGATTGCTTCACCCCTCCTCCCACCGCATGACTAGTATCAGGGAAGACCCCTGCCAGCCAAACGCAAACAGCTCAGCATGAACAGGCCCCCTCCCCACCACATGGCTAAAAGGGGGGATGATTTCTTTTCAGCCACAGGCAAACAGCCCAGCAGGAACAGCCACCTCTGAATGTCCCCTTAATAATGTCCCTGGAGGATTTCCGCTCCAGACATGTTAACAGATTTTTCCAGTAGCTGTACTGGCCGCGAATGCATCCCAAGTCTTCAGGGAAAATTAATCCTTAAACATGCTTGCTTTTAAACCAGGTATTATATTTACAAAGGTACACTCACCAGAGGTGCCTTCTCCGGCTTCATGGTCCGGGAACCCACCTTGGGAGGGTTGGGAGGGTATTGGCTCCAGGGTAATAAAACAGTTCCTGGCTGTCGGGGAGAACTGTTTCTCCACTTGCCTGTTGTGCGCTATCCTCCTCCTCTTCATCATCATCATCATCATCTTTCTCATCCCCAAAATCCTCATCCCTGTTGCATGAGACTCCCCCCTTGCAGGTGTCCACAGACAGGGGTGGGGTAGTGGTAGGGGTGTACGGGGAGACTTTGGCAAACTAGTAAAGTGCCTGAAACTACTATCGCTTATTGCTAAAAGCAGCCAAGTCAGCAGGCTGTAAATTAGCAAAGTCAGCAAGCTTAGCTTAACCGAGGCAGGAGGGGAAGAGGGTTTTTGCATGCCACAGAAAGGGCAGCTTGACCCCGCATTCTTCCTGATAAGAATTGTGTTGAAGTTGCTGATACATGCATCCTAGAAGAGCAGGATGTGCCCCAGGAATGTCTCTTGGGGCCTCAAGGCTGCAAACTCTGGAAAAACCCACACCTGGTTAATCGATAATCAGAAGGAACCTCTCGCTTGACCATTGAAACTGCTTACTTAACAAGTTTGCTTTAAGGGACATGTCATTCTATTACTAATGTATAAATAAGGGGAAAAAGTTTGAGGTAATGGAACTCTTCAGGACTGGACTGTCTCTCTCTGGATGCATCTTGTGTTTCCCAGTGGCAGACGGGCTGCCGCTGTGCCACTCGAGAGCCACACTCAGCTTTGGTAATTATAAAGGGTTGGGGGTGTTTTACTAACCTCTTGCAGACGTGTGTATAAGTGCTTGAGACTAAGTAAAGTTTAGCTTTAAGTGAAAGCACTCTTGTGTTGTCCTGTTTGTGCCAGCCATCTAACGTCGGACGGCTGTGTCTCCCCTGATTTATTTCCTGACACCACCTCGCACAGAGTAAAAGTTACCAAGAGTTTTGGG
The DNA here is from genome assembly GCF_965152275.1 of Natator depressus. Taxonomy (NCBI): domain Eukaryota; kingdom Metazoa; phylum Chordata; order Testudines; family Cheloniidae; genus Natator; species Natator depressus. The sequence continues at coordinate 162,734,213 of NC_134234.1, forward strand.
TTGAAAGAACCCCGGGTAACAGGGGCACCTCTTAGAATTGCATGCAGCTCATCATAAAAGCTGCATCTCTAGGGCTCTGACCCAGAGTGGCTGTTTGCCTCTTTGGTTTTTTGGTAGGCTTGCCTGAGCTCCTTAATTTTCATGCAGCACTGCTGTGGATCCCTGTTATAGTCTCTGTCCATCATGCCCTTGGAGATTTTTTCAAATATTTTGTCATTTTTGTCATTTGGAATGGAGTTCTGATAGCACGGATTCGTCTCCCCATACAGCGATCAGATCCAGGACCTCCCGTTCGGTCCTTGCTGGAGCTCTTTTGTGATTCTGGGTCTGCATGGTCACCTGAGCCGATGAGCTAGCCACGCTGGCCAAACAAGAAATGAAATTCAAAAGTTCCCAGTGCTTTTCCTGTGTACCTGGCTAGTGCATCTGAGTTGAAAGTGCTGTCCATGGCGGTCACAATGGAGTACTCTGGGATAGTGCCGTCAAATTGTGTCCACGCTACCCCAAATTCGACCCGGTGATGTCGATTTTAGCGCTAAACCCCTCGTCGGGGAGAAGTACAGAAATCGATTTTAAGAGCCCTTTAAGTTGACAAAAATGGCTTCGTTGTGTGGACGGGTGCAGGGTTAAATCGATCTAATGCTGCTAAATTCGACCTAAGCTCGTAGTGTAGACCTGGGCTAAGTCACTCTTTAGGCTATGTGGAGAAATGAAACAGTTTCTAGTAAGAGTCAAGGTTTGACCCTAAGCCCCTTTTTGTTCACATTGGTGATTCATGCATTTAAATATCCACAGAGTGGTATCCTAGAACATGCTTTCTGCAGGTGATTTAGTGCTGGGAGGAGGGCAGGGAGACAGCAAAGAAAAAGTGAAAGAAGATTGAAAGAGATGGAGACACAAACTTGAAAAAAATGGCATGAAAACCAGCCAAAATAAAACAGAGTATATGGTCTCTAGAGTCAGTAAATTGCAGGATGATAAAATATAAGTCTGGGGGATGAGCCACTACCAAAGATACAGAAGTTCAAGTACCTAGGTTTGATAATTTGAGAGAATGGTGAACTCAATGAACCTATTAGCAGAACAGGAAAGGCATGGACTAAATGGAGATAAGTGGGTGGAGTAATCTGCATTAGGAGAATGTCTATCAAATTGAAAAGTAAGATCTTCAAGACATTAATTAGGCCTGCACTTTTGTATGGCTCTGAATGCTGGGCACTGAGGAAAAGATCTTGAATATAGTGGAAATGAAAATGTTAAGATGGGTGCTTGGCATTATAAGGATGGACCATGTTTGGAATGAACAAATTAGGGGGAATGTGAAGGTGGTACAAATCATAGAAAAGCTGAGGGGATCCAAGCTTTGGTGGTTGTGGCATGTAAAAAGAATATCCGAAGAATATATAGAAAACGGGGTGTTAAATTTAGGCCTGGTCTACTTTACAAAGTTAGGTTGACATAAGTCCCCTTGAGTTGACCTACTTGTGCATGTGTCTATTCTCAAATGCCTCCAACTGACATAGGTGCCCTGTTATGGCAACACAGTAAAACCACCACCTCAGTGTGGAGCCGTGGTCAACCTACTGGGGCAGGTAGGCACTGCGTGACCTGTGCTGACCCTAACTGTCCTTCTGCAGCTGTCCCACAGTGCTTGACAGTGACTGCTCTGGGCACAATTATGAACTCCACTGCCCAGGGGTCATGGAGACTGGAAGCCACTCCCCTGGCTAAAGCCCTGCCCCCTCCCCCCCATGCATTTTTGAAATGCCTTTTCCTGATTGCCCACCTTGGGGAGCACACCTAGGAGCACTCCTTTGGTGTGTGCAACTTCCAACTGACCATGCTGGCTCCACGCACTAGGTGTGATACAGTCTGGAATAGACAGGAGGTATTAGATCTCCTTCACCTGTGAGGAGAAGAGGCTGTGGAAGCACAGCTATGGACCAGCCACAGAAATGTGGACACGTATGAACAGATTGCACGGGGGATTCAGGCAAAGGAGTGTGACAGAGATCTGCAGCAGTGCGATGTGAAAGTGAAGGAATTGCACCAGGCACACCACAAGACCCAGGAACACAACAATCGATCTGGTGCTGAGGCGCAGACCTGTTGCTTTTGCAAGTTGCATGCCATACTTGGCAGAGACCCCACCAGCACTCTGCAGACAATTGTGGACTGGATCCCGCAAAGGAGCCCAAGACAGAGACCCCTGCTGTACCACAAGCGGTACCCCAAGCCAGGACCTGTTCAAGACTACACTACAGTCTAGCCAGTCCTGTCAGCCAAGCATGGATGAGCCCTATCAAGGGGAAGGGACCTTGGGTATGTGTGTACATGTGTTTTTCATTCCAATGATTAAATTTAAAGATGTTGCCTGGCCCATCGCCAAGCTACCAAGACATAGGTATTGACTTTTCATTGTTTTATTCATATGAGGAGTGGTAGTGGTACAACAAACAGAGGTAGAGATTGCATCTGCTTTTCATTCCCCTGTTGGGTTAGGTGGCGGGTAAGGAGGTGAAGGGGAGCATGAGGAGCACTTTGTTTATGCTCATAGGGATGGTTCTTGTATCCTTCTGAGAAATTTGTATAAAACTTTCATGGAAGTACTGTGCAATCCTCTCCCAAAGGTTTCTAGGAATGGCTGTCTTTTCTTCCTTCGCAGTAGGACACTTTCCCACACCACTACGGGATGAATTTGGCTGGTGCGATTGCAGTAAACAAGCTGGCAGCATTTGGGCATGAGCGGCTTTAGGATGCCAGTAGCAGCTATGCTCTCTTTGGCTTTGTTACCCTCAGGAATGAGATATCAGCTAAAATCACAACCAGTGGTGGAAAATAGTGCCAATATTCAGTGCATTGCCGTATATTCATACCCATAGTTTAGGGACTGAAATTTTTTTATTTTGTGCAGCTGAAATGTCAATAAATATGTCTTATTAAAAGTTTTTATGGGAGTAAGGGAAGGAGTTTTGAAACATATCTTTCCCTTTCTGTTGTGACTGTAAATCCAGTGATTCATCTGTCTGTTTTTATCAGCAACTGTTGCTATTGAGGCCTAGAGGGGAGCACCCTCCACATCCACAGAATGCCTGACACTGATGAGGAGAAAGAAGAGGACATGTTCAGTGAGATCCTGCAAGCCAGTGCTGCATTGGACTGTGAACAATGGGCCTGGAGGGCAAATATGGCTGACAGCATGCAGAAAGACAGGTGAAGGGCCCAGGCTTCCCACCAAGAAAAGGAGAGGGAGATGCACAAGAACATAATGGGTCTTCTTGGGCAGCAAACATAGATGCTGCAGATCCCCGTTGACCCACAGGACCACCCTTTTCAGTCCTCGCTAATAACTCCCCAGTATAACATGTAGTATCACAAGATACATCCTTACCCCCACAATTTCACTCTAGGGGACAGCAAAGAAAACCACAGCTTCACAAACATTGACCTTTGTTGTTTTTTGCACAGGTTTTTGCCACTCAATAAATTTGTTTTTGGAGAATAATATTATCTTAATTCATTCACAGCATATTATTGCAGAACGCTTAGTGGTATTAAAAGCACACAATGTCAAGAAGCAGGGTCTGCAGCACAGCCCATCTCTAGGCAATGTCACATGCACAGCTGACCTGTAATAGGCTGCCAGTTTGGCTACACCACCTCATTGGTTGGAAGTGGCAGCAGACCAGCTCTTAAGCACAGCTGCAGCAGCAGTTCAGTGGCTGCTCGAAACATTTGCCCACAGCTGTGAGAATTTCTGTGCCTGCTTGTTCCTAGCCTTGCTGCCCACCTTGTTCCTGTCTTGCTCCTGCATTGGCCCCAGTCCTGCTCCTGCCTTGCCTCTCTTCAGGTAACCTGATTCTGACTCTTGGCTCCAATTTCTGACCTCTGACATTGGCTCTGACTCTTGGCTCTAGTATCTGGTCTCTGACTCTGGGCACCAACTCCTGGCTCTGACCTGTGGCTCTGGCATCTGGCCTTTGACTCTGGCTCTCACCCTAGGCTCCAACTTTTGCTCTGACCATTAGGCATGATTCCTGCTCTAACCACTTGGTGTGGCCATCCACCTCCCTGTCTCTGACACACAGTACTTGTAAATGTACAGGGGACACCACATGACTCATGTTCAGGAATGCATACACAGTCATATTTATAAATGTACAGTAAGCACTACACAATTCCTACCTGCACCCAAGCTCCAGGCCCAGAGAACAGTCCAGCACAGAGCACTCTGTGGCTAAGCATTAGGGTGCTCTTTCAAAGCCTCTCTCAACTGCACAGCTCCATGTTGTAATAGCCCTTGTGTCTGGCTATTCAATGTCAGCAGCCAGCTGCTCCACCTCTGCCCTCTACCCTGGGAGCAGCTTTCCCCCCTTTACCTTACAGATATTATTAAGGACACAACAGGCAGCTATAACCATTGGGATGTTTTTCTCACTGAGATCCAATCCTGTGAGTAAACACCATCAGTATTCCTTTAGTCTACCAATTGCACATTCAGCAGTCATTCTGCGCCTGCTGAGCTGGTAGTTGAATCTTTCCTTGGTGCTGTCGATGTGGCCAGTGTATGGGTTCATGAGGCAGGGGACCACGATGTAGGATGGGTGCTGTAGAATGACTATTTGCATTTCCATATCACCAGTGGTAATCTGCCAGTTGGGAAAGAATGTCCCTGCTTGTAGCTTTCTGAACAGTTCTGTGTTCTCAAAGATGCAAGAGTCACGCACCTTTCCTGACCAGCCCACACTGATATTGGTGAAGAACCCTCAGTAATCCACCAACTCTTGCATAACCAGAGAAAAGTAGCCCTTTCCATTGATGTACTCTCTGACAAGGGGGACTGGTGTCCAAATAGGGATATGCATGTGAGACCCAAGAACCTCTTAATGCCAACTGGCAAGAGAGTGCAGGGCGTTACAGGGATCTCGTGAGTCTGGCATGCATATTCTACTTCACCAAAAAGTGTCATGTAAGGTTTCAGATAAAATCCAGTGACAGATTGGTTACCAATATAATTGCAATATGCGTGCATTGATGTTGTGTGAGGAATTATGTATACATCCTTACAATTATGTTCTTAAGGATCTGTGTTTAGGGACTGGTCATGAGAAAAGGTGAAAAATAGGTTTTCTGTCAGATACAAATGTTTATCTAGCTGTAAGCTTATTTTGCTTACATTTAAAGTATGGTGTAGTTCACAATGGTCTCCTCTCACCAGTCTGAATATTAATGAAGGAGTGCAAAAACTTCAAAAGGAGAAAAATAACAGGAAGAAACAAACAGCAGGTTGGGGACCCTATCTTGGGATGCAAATCAAAGTCTTGCTCTACTATTCTTGGGGGACAAATAATACACCTTGTCATTCTTCACCTAGGAAGTAAATGGGCAGAGAGTTTACTTAATGAAAGAGGGGTCAAAACCAGGCATAGCTGAAAATGCTGAAGAGAACCTTAGGTGAGATGAATGTCTTTGGACAAGAGAGTAACTAGGTAGTTAAGTTTAGTCTCTAGAAAGCGTGTTATGATTTTGTTTTATACATAACCATTTGTTTTTGATATTCCTACTCATTACCACTTGAATATCTGTTCTTTACTAACAAACTTATTCTTGTTTTCCCTATAACTGTACCCAACTACTGGGGAGGGAAGCAAAGTGGTGATCTTGAGTTGAATCTTACAAACTGGTGTGTACTGTTCCTTCGGGAACAGCAGGCCTGGTAATGTTGTGAGTGTTCAGTGAATAAGGGGCTGGACACTGCTGGGAACGCTCTGAGGATCCAGGGTTTGGTGTGTGGCTATCACTACCTATTCAGAGAGAGCAAGGCCTGGAAGGCAGTGCTTGTGCTGCCAGAGGCTGGTGGTTTCAGGAAGCTGATGCACAGCAGGCACAGACAGGAGTTCCTCATGCTAAAGGCAGGTAGGTGGTGGTCAGATACCCGTGTAGAGATTCACAGCTTGTTGTCTATTGCCTCACCACAAATCCATCCACTATGTCTTGCACATTGCTGAGACTCACAGACCTGCATAGCAGGAGATGATTAATGGCCCTGCACGCTTGCAAACCCACAGGAAGTGCTGCAGTTATGCATCCTGTATCAGCAACGTCATGAGAACAGTGCAGAGCTCAGTGTGCTCCATGCTTCTCTAAGAGATGACAGACACCGAAAGGTGCTGAATGGGTTTGTGGGATTTAAAAAAAAAATAAAACACACAAATTATGGGACAGTGATGGCATTATGGGATGGAGAAAATTGCATGCTGGGAACTTGACTCCTGGTTCCCAGAGATCCCTGTGCAAGTCATTTCCATCTCACAATACATTGTGAAAAGTCCCTGAAAAACATCATGCCAGATGGCAGTGTGTGTATCTCTGGGGTACCTACCTCCGGTGCTCTGCAGACACACGCATTCTTGTTGAGTACCTGCAGCGTTAATGCAAGCAGTGATACACAGACTTTGGTGGATGTATGCCAATGTAACTGGCATCAACCAAAGTTTGTAGTGTAGAGACGGCTTTAGAAGTGGAGGGTAAGAGAAGGGTTGGAAGACCCAAAACTAGAAGGATGGATGTCAGATACCAAAGAATTTTATTAGCTGTAGAGCTTGAGGAGCTGCTGGAATGGAGAAGGAGGAGTCAAAGAGCTGATCCCATATAGATGGGATTAAGGCTAGAAGAAGAATACATCTGTCTTTATAACTCGCTTCATTCTTAGGTCTAGTCTTGAACAAACTCCAGTTGCAACCACTTCTAATTGGCAAGGCTCTTTTGGAGCTCTCCAGCCAGAGTATTCCATACCATAAATGTACAGTAACCATTATTATTAGTAGTACATTTTTCTATTGTGGTAGCAGCCAAAGGCCCCAGTCAGGATGGGAGCTTTATTATGCTGGGTGTTGTATAAACACAGAAAAGAGACAATTCTTGCCCTGAAAGACTTGCAATTTCATGACACTAAGGGTTTATCTACATGTAAAAGATGTGCCACTTCAACGATACCAGTATAGTGGGTGCAATTATACCTGTATAAAAGGATTATAGCAATTTATCTTATTCTTATACGGGAAGGAGAATAACTATACCAGCATAAGGCACCTTGATCCATCTGCATGTACACTAGGGCTTTTACTGATACAACAATTTTGGTAAAAATTTGCTGTCCTAACTAAAATGTTATACCAGTAAAACTTTTAAGGGTAGTCCAGGCAAAACAGATGAAGAACAGGTGAATGGAGATATTGCAGCATACAAGCAAATGAAATTGGTGAAGAATTGGCACAGTTTTGTTAGTTACAGAGTTTTAAATTAATTAATTTTATTGGCCATACAAGTACAGAGGAAGGGAGTAGGAAAGGGTAGAAAGGGGAAGAGAAATAGTCACATCTTAGCTCTGTCTAGCCATGGTCAGGAGGCCAGGGATTGTAGATACAATGGCAGAAGTGAGACTTGAGGGATTTGAGGGAAGATAAGGTAGTGGGTGATTGGATTTTATCAGGGCATTTTCCCCACGTGCAATGGGCAGCGTGGGAGAAAGCACAGAGGTTTTTAAGGGAAAAGCTGACCAATAGGTGGTAAAGGCTGGGAATTCTGGTGGAGTGGAGGTCGAGGTTGGGGGGTGGGGGTTAGCGTCATGATACAGGCTGTATACTGGATACAGGCCTAATTTGGGGCTGCTTTCCAGTCTCTTCATGCTACTTGGGTGGCCTAAAGGGGACAAAATCCTGGCAGATTCCTCTGGCAGCAAAGGGCTAGCACCGTGCCCTTCTGCTTCCCTTTCTTGCACCCCTGGTGTAGGAGCTTGTCAAGAGCAGGAAGATGTGTGGCCAGAACACCTTGCACTTTGGCTAATCTGGGATGCTTGATAGCACCATACAAAATTATTGACAGCTGCTGTAAATTAAAAAACCAGTAGGGGCCAACCTAGCTCCTAGCTACCTCTAGAATTCTAGAGGCATTAGTTTGATACCCTCTTTTCCTTAGATTGTGGCACACCAGAGACATGGCTCAGAATCAGAACCACAGTGCTTGATAGTTCCATGCGTCTGTCATAAATATAAAGGGAAGGGTAACCACCTTTCTGTGTACAGTGCTATAAAATCCTTCCTGGCCAGAGGCAACATCCTGTTTCCTGTAAAGGGTTAAGAAGCTCAGCTAACCTGGCTGGCACCTGACCCAAAGGACCAATAAGGGAACAAGATACTTTCAAATCTTGGGGGGGCGGCGGCGGGGGAAGGCTTTTGTTTGTGCTCTTTGTTTACGTGGTGGTTCTCTCTTGGGACTGAGAGAGGCCAGACAGAAATCCATCTTCTCCAACCCATCCTAATCCAAGTCTCCAATATTGCAATCAGTATAGGTAAGCCAGGCAAGGCGGATTAGTTTATCTTTTGTTTTATGTGAATTTTCCTTGTGTTAAGAGGGAGGTTTATTCCTGTTTTCTGTAACTTTAAGGTTTTGCCCAGAGGGGGATCCTCTGTGTTTTGAATCTGAATACCCTGTAAAGTATTTTCCATCCTGATTTTACAGAGATGATTTTTACCTTCCTTTTATTTTCTTTTTTTTTAAATAAAATCCTTCTTTTAAGAACCTGACTGATTCTTCCATTGTTCCAAGATCCAGGGGTTTGGGTCTTTGATGATTTTGTAACAAATTGGTTAGGATATTATTCTCAAGCCTCCCCAGGAAAGGGGGTGTGTAGGGCTTCGGGGGATATTTTGTGGGAAGACGTCTCCCAGTGGTCTCTTTCCTGGTTCTTTGTTTAAAACGCTTGGTGGTGGCAGCATACTATTTAAGGACAAGGCAAAGTTTGTACCTTGGGGAAGTTTTTAACCTCAGCTGGTACGAATAAGCTTAGGGGGTTTTTTCATGCAGGTCCCCACATCTGTACCCTAGAGTTCAGAGTGGGGAAGGAAACTTGACAGCATCTCATGGATTATGTGCACATCATGGTGTCATAGATCAGCTAATTTCCAGTCCTATGCAGTAAGCATGCCTCCTGAGAGAGGTGGCTTTTGGTACAAAAGAAAAAATAAAGATTCTGAGATTGCATTAGGTACCTTAGATATCTTACCAACTCAGGGCATGTCTACACTTACCTCTGGAGCGATCGATCGAGTGGGGGTCGATTTATTGCATCTAGTGAAGACGCGATAAATCGACAGCCGAGTGCTCTCCCGTCGACTCTGGTACTCCACCGGAGTGAGAAGCGTATGCGAAGTTGGTGGGGGAGCATCAGCAGTTGACCTACTGCCGTGAAGACACCACGGTAAATAGCTCTAAGTACATCAGCTTCAGCTACTCTATTTTCATAGCCAAAGTTGCGTAACTTAGACCGACTTCACTCGTCCCCCCTCGCAGTGTAGACCAGGCCCCACACTCTGGCCTGGTCTACACTACGAGTTTAGGTTGAATTTAGCAGCATTATCTCGATTTAACCCTGCACCCGGCCACACGATGAAGCCCTTTTTTTCAACTTAAAGGGCTCTTAAAATCGATTTCTATACTCCTCCCTGATGAGAGGATTAGCGCTGAAATCGGCCTTGCCGGGTTGAATTTGGGGTACTGTGGACGCAATTCTACGGTATTAGCCTCCGGGAACTATCCCAGAGTGCTCAATTGAGACCGCTCTGGACAGCGCTCTCAACTCAGATGCACTGGCCAGGTATATAGGAAAAGGCCCATGAACTTTTGAATCTCATTTCCTGTTTGGCCAGCGTGGCGAGCTCATCTGCACAGGTCACCATGCAGAGCTCATCAGCAGAGGTGACCATGATGGAGTCCCAGAATCACCAAAGAGCTCCAGCATGGACCGAATGGGAGGTACGGGATCTGATCGCTGTATGGGGAGACGAAGCCGTGCTGGTAGACACTTTACCACGCCAGGCCAGTAGCACAAAGTTGGGAATCATTGCAGAACAAAGCATTGCAGCGTATGGTCCCGGTGTTTGCTGGCATTCAAACGACATCTGTTCTTTATCTCTCTGTGTTAACCTCAGGAGAGTGATATCATTCATGGTCACCTGGTTGAAATAGGGTGGTTTTAGTTAGCGAACATTCAGAGATGTCCGTTCCTGCTGGGCTGTTTGCCTGTGGCTGAAGAGAAATCTTCCCCACTGTTAGCCATGCGGTTGCGGGAGGGGTGAAGCCAGAGAATTGGGGGTGTGTGTGTGTGGGTGGGGGGGAGGTTAGTTGGGTTTCTGCTGCACATGAACCCGGAAACCGCAGCCCCTCCTTTTAAATTGCCAACCCATTTTAATGGCCAACCCAACGGCTACTTTGTATGGGAAATGAGGGCGCTGCTATTTGAAGCTATTCCCAGATGTTATGAAGGTTAAAGAAGCCAAAAGACTGTGGCTTACCATGGCTGCCTGCAAGCTGAATTCTGCTGCCTAGCCCTGCGTGAGTGATCTCTCACACCAAACCTGCATACCCTCAATAAGAGGCAAAATGCGACCTTGTAATGAAAGCACATGTGCTATGTAATGTTAACAGCAAGGTTTGCTGTGAAAGAGTGTACCCATCGTTCTGTAAAATGTGTCTTTTTAACTACCACTCTCCCTTTTTTTTCCTCCACCAGCTGCATGTTTCTCCTTCCCAGAGGCTAGCAAAGATTAGAAGGCGAAAAAAACGCACTCGTGATGAAATGTTCTCCGACCTCATGCTGTCCTCCCACACTGACAGAGCACAGCAAAATACGTGGAGGCAGACAATCTCAGAGTGCAGGAAAACACAATATGACCGCGAGGAGAGGTGGCGGGCTGAAGATGGTAGGTGGCATCAGCCTGCTGAAAGAAGGCAGGAGTCAATGCTCAGGCTGCTGGAGGATCAAACTCATATGCTCCAGCATATGGCTGAGCTGCAGGAAAGGCAGCAGGAGCACAGACCGCCGCTACAGCCCCTGTGAAACCAACAGCCCTCCTCCCCAAGTTCCATAACCTCTTCCCCCAGACGCCCAAGAACACAGTGCGGAGGCCTCCGGCCACGCAGCCGCTCCACCCCAGAGGATTGCCCTAGCAACAGAAGGCTGGCATTCAGTAAGTTTTAAAGTGCTGTGTGGCCTTGTCCTTCCCTCCTCCACCACCCCACCTGGTGCTTCCCTCCTCTACCACCCCTCCCGGGCTACCTTGGCAGTTATCCCCCTATTTGTGTGATGAGTGAATAAAGAATGCATGAATGTGAAGCAACAATGACTTTATTGCCTCTGCAAGCGGTGATTGAAGGGGGGAGGGGAGGGTGGTTAGCTTACAGGGAAGTAGAGTGAACCAAGGAGGGGAGGGGGTTTCAGCAAGGAGAAACAAACAGAACTGTCACACCATAGCCTGGCCAGTCATGAAACTTGTTTTCAAAGCTTCTCTGATGCGCAGCGCTCCCTCCTGTGCTCTTCTAACCACCCTGGTGTCTGGCTGTGCGTAACCAGCGGCCAGGCGATTTGCCTCAACCTCCCACCCCACCATAAACGTCTCCCCCTTACTCTCACAGATATTGTGGAGTGCACAGCAAGCAGTAATAACAATGAGGTCGGCTAAAAGAGCACCCTGGAGTACGGCAACAATGGCTACCAGTCATACTGCACTGTCTGCTGCCAAAGGCAATGAGCTGCTGCTGTGTAGCAATGCAGTACCGCATCTGCCAGCACCCAGGAGACATACGGTGACGGTTAGCTGAGCGGGCTCCATGCTTGCCGTGGTATGGCGTCTGCACAGGTAACCCAGGAAAAAAGGTGCAAAACAATTGTCCGCCGTTGCTTTCACGGAGGTAGGGAAGGAAGGGGGGGCCTGACAATATGTACCCAGAACCACCCGCGACAATGTTTTTGCCCCATCAGGCATTGGGATTTCCACCCAGAATTCAAATGGGCGGCGGAGAACTGTGGGATAGCTACCCACAGTGCAACGCTCCAGAAGTCGACAGTTGCCTCGGTACTGTGGACGCACTCCGCCGACTAAATGCACTTAGAGCATTTGTGTGGGGACACACACAATCGACTGTATAAAAATGCTTTCTATAAAACCGACTTCTATAAATCTGACCTAATTTTGTAGTGTAGACATAGCCTCTGTTTGTTTCAAAAGAGAGTTAACAGTCTTTTCTTTTTAACTCTCATGTTTTATCCCAGATGAAACTCAAATTTCTGCCAACAAATTCCCTGAAGTATGGCCCTTTATAAACCCTAGTCTACAGAACACTGAAGTTGATAAATTGTTGGTAAACAATCGTGAAGACAACACATGGGAGAGAACTTGGGTAGGGAGCCAGAGTCTATGCTTGCATAATACCAAATTTCAGTAACTGAAAAAAAATATTTTAAAAGTCAGCTATTTCTCAAGAGAAAAACAAAACAAAACGCAAAGGAAAAATAGAGCTTTGTGATTAAAGTACAAAACAAGAATATAACACGTCTGGGGTTTATTGCCAGCTTTCCCACAACTTCCTCTGTAACCTTGGGTAAGTCAGCTAATCTTTCTGTACAGAGAGACCAAGTGGGTGAGATAATATCTTTTATTGGACCAACATTTATTGGTGAGAAACACAAGCTTAAGCTGGTCCAATAAAGGATAGTACCTTACCCACCTTGTCTCTCTAATATCTTGAGAGTGAGACAGCTCCAATAACAACATTTCTATACATCAGTTTTTCTTTATGTAAAATAGAAATAAGATTTAACTATTGCATAAGGGAGTTAAAAGGCTCAATATGTTAATGTTGATAAAGTGCCTTGTAATCCTTCAAAAATGATGCTATACGAGTATAAAATATTATCATTAAAGGTAACTGTGGCTTCACTCAGACCAGTAAGGGGTTGTGTTGCTGCCCGCCCTGTAACCCTGGGTGCTTCTGTGCTGTGCAGCTTTGGCCCAGAGCCCTGACAGCAGCATGCAGCTCACAGCACAATCGCCTCACCCTGGCTTCCACCAGTCTGGTTACACCTTGCAGAATGACACCATCAGCCCCTCTTACTGGACCCTCACAGAACTTATTAAATTTACTGCCTCCAAGGGGACAGGGTATACACACCAGCCTGATAGATTGGCTGAAGGCCCATACTTCAGTTTAATACACAGCTTTGAGATGATTTTGTAATAAAATAAAAATAAATTTATGAACAAGGAACATAGGTTTCAGTGATTACACGTAGGAGTGAAAGAGAGAGGAAAGGTTACAGATAAAACAAACATGCTTTCTAATGGCTAAAACTTGATTCTAGCAAGTTACAATCTTTCCCTGAGTAGTTTCCTTGCTTACCTCAAGTTATCCCTCTCCAGACTAGCAGACCCAAATTTCATAGGCTCAAAGGGTCCTGTATCCAATCATCCCTTCAATGACGGATGACAAAAATGGCTTTTTGCCTCTGTTTATATCATCCCAAAGTTCATTAACCCTGTTTCAAGAGGCAGGAAGGCTTCCTGAGGGGTGCAATCTCCATCGCCTGTTAAGATGGCTAAGGGGTCATCTTCCCTCATTTGCTTGCCTGATGGCTTTGTTTAGCTTGCATGCAAATATGCTTTTTATTGTCTTAGCTCACACCTTGCCTAATTTACATTGGACACACAGTCAAGTCTGTGAAACAGCCTTTGTCTAGAACAGGTGAGGCTTAGGCACCGTCTGCCAAACACATTTTAAGAACAAATTTCTAGCACAGATCTGTTTTTTAATACACCACCCATACATACATCACACAGTAATATTAATTACCAGCCTGTTACCGATTTGCACATGACACCTTACACATCTACCTTCTGGATAGAGCTTATGACAACAGTAGTTGGTGCAATGAGTGTGTCAGGCATGATATGAGTTATGGTTTGGTGGCCCCTCTGCCAGTTGGTATTGAGGGGCTCCCTGGGTCACAGCAAACAACAACAGATTGTAGCAACAAAATAGCATAGTCATAGATCTCTGCAGATAGCCTTTCAGAATTAAGTGCCCATAATAAAATTTCCCAGTGCCCTACGCAGCTGCATACTTTGTGTACGGTAAGGATGCCCCTAGTGCTAAGTAACCTTCTTTCAGGCTCAGTGAAAGGAGTAATTAAGCCCTTCTGTGTAGTGAGATAGCTGGAAACTATAGAAACCATTGCCCAAGGCAAAGGGCTACACGGCAAGGCCTGATCTGAAGCTAAACCATGTGGTTTCAGGGATTACCTTACTGCAAACTCAGGGACTAGGGTATCGGTTGAAGCTGTGTGTATGTGTGTGTGTGTTTGGGGAAAAAGCATGCAGACAGAAGGAGAAGCAGTTGTTCCACTGGAACTCTGCCTGTGGTTTGTTGAACCTGATAGGTTTCTGTGAAACATTTCAGGTTCAGTGATTTGGCATTTTCCATCCTCTGTTTCACTGGTAAATTCACAGCCAACTCTCCTCCCACTTCCTCATAGGTGCTCCATCCAAAATTGAAATGGGGGAGTTTCAAGTTGCAATGGGGGAGGTTTAGACTGGATATCAAGTTGCAATGGGGGAGGTTTAGATTGGATATTAGGAAAAACTTTTTCACTAAGAGGGTGGTGAAACACTGGAATGCGTTACCTAGGGAGGTGGTAGAATCTCCTTCCTTAAGAGGTTTTTAAGGTCAGGCTTGACAAAGCCCTGGCTGGGATGATTTAACTGGGAATTGGTCCTGCTTCGAGCAGGGGGTTGGACTAGATGACCTTCTGGGGTCCCTTCCAACCCTGATATTCTATGATTCTATGAAGAAGAATCTTAAACTTGGCAACTGAATTCTCTGCCGCAGACTGAGACCCCCTGAGAAGTGATCTCTTCTTTTCCATGAAGAGATCCTGAAAACAAATACTGCAGGAGACTTTCTTTCCTCCAGCACAAAGTTTGTGTGGGAGTAAATAAACCAGTGACATCTTCTTTATTTGAGATGAGCCGTCAGTCTGTTAGGCAGTTTTGAATCTAGCAGACATATGTGGGTTATGTAGCTGTGGGGAGGTGGCACACCTCAGCAAACCTTGGTGAGTTTCAGTTCTATCATGAAATGTGAAATCAGTTGAGTTCTGCCTACTGATAGGGAATTTGCTATGAAGTTTTCACACAGGTCTTTGCCCTACAGCTATTGGAGATTTTCCTTTAACTAAACTAGCAGGGGCCTGGCTTTTTGTAGGAGAAATTCCTGCATTGCAATTTTGCTGATTACTGTGATAATCTGTTCAGGCACACTGTGCAGAACTGCTGTTTAGTTCTCTTGGTACCTCACTGACACCATGCTCTTGCATGGCAACATCTGCGAGTAACGCTTTCTAACGTCTCTGGTTGGCTAGGAGACTCTGTCCCCTCCTGGCAGATAGTGACCTTGCCTGAGTTATCCATTCCTTTGTCATCTCTCATCATTGCTATAGTACATATGAGAGATGACAAAGGAATATAAGTCTACTGTGAGCACATCAAATGTGTCCTTCGCTCTCTAGTCTCACTTCCCTTAGAATACTGAGTCTAGTTCAAGGTTTTGGTTCTTATCTTCAAGGCGCTCAGTCGCCTGGGCCCAGCATATCTAATAGATCGTGTAAAGCTCCAAGATGAAGAGCATTTTTTACAGCTCTGCTTCTCGGGTACAATAGAACTTTCTACTGTAAGAGTAAATCTCACCTGTGCAGGAAACAGGGCTTTCTCAGGGGCCTGTCCGAAACCATGCAATGAACTCCCACAAGAACTAAGAACCATCATAAACTTTCCACTCCAAGGGCAAAGTGTTCTTTTTCCACCTTGCATTCTCTAATATAAACACATAGCAACATACATATCAAAGAATTCCAAACAAATAAAATAAATATCCAACCAAAGAAAACACTCCACTTTACACACAATTCTCTTCCTGGGGAGACAATGAAAGGGAAAAAACAAATCACACATGCTCTGATGTTAGTCATGTCACATAATTCACTAGTGGAAGGTACTCATATACTATGGTGATGAGGGTGGTATAAGACCCTATGTGCAATAGTATAGAATAGAAATCATTATCTTAAAGTCCTTGCAACCTTGGAAGCATTATAGGTAAGGGATTTCCATTCCACACTGCAAGAGTGGATGTGGGATTACTACTGAGGCCACTATAGTGTGACCTAGGCTGGGTGATAGAGAGATATGTCTTGCTGCAGATTAGATATCTAGTAACAAGTTGCTTTGGAGGATGTATTATTACAGGACAGTTCTCATCTCAAGCTGAACTTGTTGGTTGTAGGCTTTATTTTTGTTTGGCCTCAGAATCTTGCATTCAGACGCACGCAATCAAGATTGTAACATGAATTATTTCTCAATATGCCTACGCAGGGCAGCTCAAAGATGCTGTATTAACATTCATATTCCAATAAATTGAACGATATTTCCTCTCTGGAGCAATACCAAAGAGGAAGAGGAAGTTTACAAGAAAACGTTACATTCTTTTTTTTAAAGATAACTGCTGTTATTTGACCTGTAGCACTGGAGCAACTAACTGAATGTAGAAAAAACAACATGTGCTCCTGCATGCCCAGTTCTTGTTCCTATTGTTAATAGCAAAACTTATGTGAACTTCAATGAGAGCAGGAGCAGGATCACCCTTATGTGAAGAAGAAAAATAAAAAATGCATCTCTGTTGAATTTATTTCAATATGGCTGACAAATGTATGGGAAACAAATTTGTTTGTTTCTCAGATCAACTACTTTGAGCAAAATAAGAGAGATAAAAATAGTGGCTCATCCTGTTTATAAGGTTTTGTATTGTTACATTATCTTATGCTCCTTCTCTGCATTTGTCTTTTGATGTCCCACTGCACCAGTTCCGGGGGAAATAGCTATTTCTGATCTATTCCTAGTACATGCAGTTTTGAAAGCTGGATAATCATTAGGGCCAACATTTCCAGTGAGGGTACAGTGGGTGTGCCCACAAAAATACCTGCATCTCCACCAAGACTGCAAAAACCCTGCATTTGCACATGAAGGCCCCATTTCTACATTTGGTAGTGTGTGGGTAGACTGCTGTGCTCAGAGAGGGCCCAAGTGATTTCACAAATGGGCACTTCTATCCTTGCACAGGAAGTGGCATGGCATTGAGTCAAGTTGTAGTTCAGACATAAATCTAATCAACTAGGAGTTCTTAACTTACTGGGTTTGATCCTCAAGACATGTCAGGTATTCTTAGCATTTGGAGGATGTGCCCTTTCTCTGCAAGGAGCACTTCAGAAGTCATTGTGCTGGTTCACTTTGGAAGAGCCCTGAGAGCTGTCACAAAGGATCCTGGAATACCACTGAGTAATTGTTTGAAGGCCCGGGGGGTGGGGGGGGGGAGGAGGTTCATGAGCAGTGAAAGGCTGAAAACACCTGTCAAAAGCACCTTGAAAAGAAATCAGGCCTAGGTCCTCCGAGATATTTGGACAGCTAACTCCAATGAAGTCAATGGGAGTTAGGTGCCTAAATACCATTGAGGAGCTGGGCCTTACTGCATCATGGCTGGTGCTGGCTTCTGAAAGGAACTTTGCTCCCAGTGTCGCAGAAGGCAGCTACAAAATGGGGGCTTGTTTCTTCTTTCACTTAGAACTATTATTTTCTACACGCTGTACTACATTTCGATGGGACACTGTCAGTGTTAGAAGCCTGTATTGCCGACAAACACCTATGTCACTAAAACCTTACAGCGTAGCTAAACGAAAAGATTTTTTAAAAATCCAATTTACTTTTCACACTTTATGCTGTTTCATATTTTGCATTATCTCCACTTGGACAATGAAAATCACTGAAGTCAGTTTCCCCTTCAGATTCTAAATCCTGCAATGTTTGCATTACAGACACTGCAGCCAGAGTGCTTATTTGTTTTACAATCAGTTTCCATTGATATTAAAATATACAAATAATGCAAATGTTTATATTTGGGTTTGCATTTAATCAGAATCCGATCCAGAGGTTGTCACTTCTCCAAAGCCAAGGGTCAGATGCCCAACTCAGAGCTCTGTTCTCTAGCCCAGGGGTGGCCAACCTGAGCCTGAGAAGGATCCAGAATTTACCAGTATACAATGCCAAAGAGCCACAGTAACACATCAGCAGCCCCCCATCAGCGAACCCCCGCCCCCGCTCCCAGTGCCTCCCGCCCACCGGCAGCCCCGCCGATCAGCGCCTCCCTCTCTCTCTCCGCACCTCCCCATCAGCTGTTTTGTGGCGTGCAAGAGGCTCGGAGGGGGTGGGGGAGGAGTGAGGGCATAGAAGGCTCAGGGGGAGGGGGCGGGCAGGGGTGGAGTGGGGGCACATTGGAAAGTTGGCACCTGTAGCTTCAGACCCAGAGTCGGTGCCTATACAAGGAGCCGCATATTGACTTCTGAAGAGCAGCATGTGTCTCCAGAGCCACAGGTTGGCCACCCTGCTCTAGCCTCTAGAACATCCTGTCTTAAAAAGTTATGAAATATATGTCTGTGAAAGATGAAGGGTACTTGGGTCAATTTGTGCTGCATTTTCTTCCATAGGATATGTCTCTACTGTACTCGAAGGTGTGATTGAAGCCTGGGTAGGCATAGCCACACTAGCTTTAATCTAGTTCGCATGCTAAAAATACCAATGTAGAAGTAGCAAAGCAGGCTTCAGCACAGGTTAGGAATGTGAGTGTGTAGCCAGGGGAACCAGGTGGGCTTGGAGAGCCTGCGCTGATGCCATGGTCTTCATTACTGTTTTCATCCATATTAGCTAGATTAAAGCTAGTGTGGGTATGCCTGCCCAAGCTGCAATCACACCTCTGATTGCAGTGTAGCCGTACCCATAAAGAACAGCAAATAGCAAGTCAATATGATACAGCTTTAACTGCAAACAACCATAGGAATTGAGGATGCACAGAATATTAGAGTAGCTTGGCTATCATACAGGGGCAGTTGGATGATTGAGATGATTTTTCCA